>NC_143401.1:49379199-50011892 GCF_052110815.1 Crocodylus siamensis | reverse complement strand
TGGTTCATGGAGAACATGTCCAACCGTAAGTCATATTTTAACAATGCTGTTTCTTTATTCTTCAGTTAGAGGCAATTCTGTTTGTTCAACATAAGACATAATATTATCTGAACTAGTTTCATATTATCCATGATACTATCCACTCCAAAATAATTTTAAAAAAATTAAATGGTTAATAAATTATTGGATCTCTCTGTTACATATACAGAGCCACAGATTATTTTCCATTGTTTTTCCATCTTGATCATTTTTTAATTTCTAAATATTTCTACCTAAAAAAAGTATAGACACTATACCAGTCTCAGTTTTACTCTCACATACAATCTGACCACCAGTCCTCAAAAGATATCCATAGCATTTAAAAAATCCTATATATTTGGACTTGGCACATATAACATTTATATTATTCTATGGCCCAATTACAAATCTATGGAAGGACTTGGGAGCCAGGAGCAGCAGGGAGAGGAAGGACACACACGTGTCTTACACACACGTGTGCCCCTTTACTGGACCCGAAGCAGAGGCAAGAGCAGCAGAGGCAGTAGAGGTGAACGGAGCAGCAGCAGGGGAAGCAGCAGCTGATCCCCCTAAGGTAAGTGGGGTGGAGGGACCGACGCAGCTGAGCCGGATCTGGAGGGGAATCCCCCTGGATCCCTCTTACCTGAGCCAGTAGGGAACCATGCTCCCAAGCCGCACAAACAGGCACGTTCTGTAAGAGCGCGCCAGCGTTTGTGTCGGTGTTTGCACCGGAGGGCGAGCAGGAATGGCCCGGAGGCTGACTCCTGCAAGCGCGGGGCAGAGGCACCACATCCAGCTAGAAACAGGCAGCAACTCCTACGATAGTCTCAACAGAGTGCTACCAGGGCCCCTGCCTGGGGGGTGCGGCCTTCCTGGGGCTTGTCTGAGGCCTCCACCCAGACAGAGCCTATGGGGGGGGCTGGTGTCCCCCAACCCCCTGTCCTGTGGGAGCTGTCCAGCAAGGCCTCAGGGGCAGGGACTGGAGACCCCCACACCTGTCCTGCAGGTGCCCACTTTAGGGCCCTGGAGGCGCAGGTGAGTGAGCTCCAGGAGGAGGCTAGCAGGCTGAGGGGAATCTGAGAGGCAGAAGAGGAAATTGACAGGTATTTTCTTTCCCTGCAGGGTTGTACGACCAAGGAGGATGCACCTCAAGAAGAACCCTCCACTGCTAAGTGGCAGATGTTCACCTCCCGTGCTAGGGCTGCTCGTAACATGGCAGCACGAGTTCCTCCAGTCTGGCTGGAGAACAGGTACGAGGCCCTGGCAGCCCTGGAGGAGGCGGAAGGAGAGGACGAAACCGGGGAGGAGGCAACTCCACGCTCACTGCGTCCCATGCAAGCTGAAAGAGAGAGGCAGGCCAGGACGAGGAAGTGTCGCGTGATTGTCATTGGCGACTCCATCCTGAGAGGTATGGAGGGCCCCATCTGTCGCCAGGACCCCTTGGCACGCAAGGTATACTGCCTACCTGGATCAAGGATTCAGGACATGAAAGCGATGCTCCAAACCATAATCCAGCCCACCGATTTATTACCCCATGCTCCTAGTCCATGTGGGCTGTAATGATGCAGTCAGGAGCACCCCGATTGCCTGATGGAGGACTACCATGCTCTGGCCATGTGCTGAGGGAGATGGGCGCACAGATGGCTTTCTCTTCTATCCTGCCAGTGAGTGCATGAGGCAGACGGCATGAAACGTGCATCACGGAGACCAACTGGTGGCTACAGGAATGGTGCTTCGAGGTGGGCTTTGGCTTCCTCAGCCATTACCGGCACATCATGACGAGAGACATGCTGGGATGGGATGGGCTCCACCTTTCCCCTAAAGGTAAGCGTGTGTTCTCTTCTAGGTTGGCGGACCTCTTCCAGCGGGCTTTAAACAAGGCTTATCGGGGGAAGGGGAAGATGAGGGCGGAGGAAACATCAGACTGCCAGACCAAACAACATCCAGCCCAGACCAACGAGTGATACGAGTGAACAGGTAAGCAATGGGGGCCAGGGCAATGCTGGGACCAGGGGGCCAGTACACACATCCACAGAAGGCCTCAAATGCCTCTATACAAAAGCTCGTAGCATGGAAAACAAGAAGGAGGAACTCACCCTCCTGCTGGCTGACACCAGCCCGGACACAGTGGGGATCACGGAAACGTGGTGGGACTCTACTCATGACTGGGCGGTGAATGTCAAGGGCCAAAGGTTGTACAGGAGGGACAGGACAGGAAGGAGAGGTGGGGGCGTGGCACTCTATATCAAGGAGGAATACACATCCTCGTCAATTAGCAAGGAGTCAGAGGAGGGGCACTCTGAGGTGCTTTGGGTTAGAGTACAAGGCAATCGAGGAGAGAGAGACTTAACAGTGGGGTTCTACTACAGACCTCCCAACCAGGGAGAAGAGCTTGACCAGGAATTCTTAAGTCATCTCACAGAGGTAGTGAAGGCTAAAGATGTGGTAGTCATGGGGGACATGAACTTCCCGGACGTCTGCTGGGAGGAGCAGTCAGCCAGGTCTGACCACTCAAGTAGGTTCTTAAAGAGAGTGCAGGACCTCCATCTAACCCAGGAGGTGCACAGCCCCACCAGGGGAAGATGCTTTGTTGGACCTGGTGCTGGCCACAGGAGATGACCTGGTGAGACTGCTGCGGGTGCTTGACCACCTGGGTGACAGTGATCATTGCCTGCTGGAATTCACCATCCAGCGCAAGGTGGCAAATGCCTGCAGCAAGGCAGCAGCCCTAGATTTCAGGAGGGCCAACTTCAATGAGCTAAGGAGAATAGTCGGGGAAGCACTGAGGTCCCAAAGGGGAAGGGAGCCAGGTGTCCAAGGAGGTTGGTGGCTCCTTAAGGAGATGATCCTCCAAGCCCAAAGGGAGGTAATCCCAACACAGATCAAAGGGAGTAGGAGAGCACACAAGCCCCTATGGCTCACCAAAAGCATCCAGGAATGTCTCCTAGTAAAAAGGGAGGTGTACATCCAATGAAAAGGAGGGGCCATCACCAGGGAGGACTATACTGCAGTTGCTTGGGGATGTAGGGAGGCAGTCAGGAAGGCCAAGGCAGAGATGCAACTGGGACTTGCTTCCCGGATTAAGGACAACAAGAAGTCCTTTTTTAAATATGCAGGGGGAAAAAAGGTGGTCCTGGGTAACGTGGGACAGTTGCAGGATGCGTTGGGAAATTTGGTCGTCACACCAGATGACAAAGCTAACATGTTTAATGATTTCTTTACCTCTGTCTTCCTAAGTAGGGACCAGAACAGCCACATCCCTGCTGGGCCCCCCTCGGGCCCCAGGGGAGGCACACCTGGGCCAAAGTTTAGTGAGGAACTAGTTAGGGAGCTTCTGGAGGGACTGGACGTATTCAAGTCAGCCAGCCTGGATGATCTCCACCCTAGAGTTCTAAAAGAATTGGCCGAGGTCATTGCAGGACCCCTGGCATGGCTTTATGAGCACTTGTGGTGCTCTGGTGTGGTGCCAGAGGACTGGAAGAGGGCCAACGTGGTCCCCATCTTCAAAAAGGGGAAGAAGGAGAACCCAAGAAACTATAGGCCAATTAGTCTTACCTCGATCCTAGGCAAGCTGTTTGAGAAAATTATGCTGGCACACATCCAGGAGGGGCCAGCAGGGGAGGTCATGCTTAGGGGCAACCAACTCGGATTCATCAGTGGCAGGTCCTGTCAGAACAACCTGGTGGCCTTCTATGATCAGATTACCAGATCATTAGATGCAGGGGTAGCAGTGGACATAGTCTTCCTGGACTTCCGGAAGGCATTCGACACTGTCTTTCACCCTGCTCTCATTAAGAAACTGGGGGACTGTGGTGTCGATGCCCTCACAGTCAATTGGGTTGCCAACTGACTGGAGGACCACACTGAGAGGGTGGTAGTGGATAGTCCTTCTCAACCTGGAAGGACATGGGCAGTCGGGTTTCACAGGGCTCAGTCCTTGGGCCCACATTGTTCAACATCTTCATCAGCGATTTGGACGAGGGGGAAAAAGCACCCTGTTCAAATTTGCTGATGACACTAAGATGTGGGGGGACGTGGGCACACTAGAAGGAAGCATCAGGCTACAATCAGACCTAGACAGGTTACAAGGGTGGGCAGATGTGAATAGGATGGGATTCAACACAAACAAGTACAAGATGATACACCTGGGGAGGAACAACCGGCACCATACCTACAGGTTGGGGAACTCCCCTATTGTCAGTGCAGAGACAGAAAAGGATCTTGGAGTCATCATTGACTCCAAGATGAACATGGGCCGGCAGTGTGGGGAGGCAATCAGGAAGGCCAACCGTACCTTGTCATGCATCCACAGATGTATCTCGAGCAGGTCCAAAGAGGTGATCCTCCCCCTCAATGAGGCACTGGTCAGGTCACAGCTGGAGTACTGCGTCCAGTTCTGGGCACCGCACTTCAAGAGGGATGTGGTCAGCATGGAGAAGGTCCAGAGGAGGGCCACTCGTATGATCAGGGGACAGCAGGGCAGGCCTTATGAGGAGAGGCTCCACCACAAGAGAAGGCTGAGGGGGGATCTAGTGGCCTGTTATAAACCAGTCAGGATGGATCAGCAGGCATTGGGGGAATCACTATTCCCCCATGCACTGCCAGGAGTGACCAGGAGTAACAGTCACAAGCTGGCAGAGGGCAGGTTTAGGCTAGATATCAGGAGGCGCTACTTCATGGTCGGGGTGGCTAGGATCTGGAACCAACTTCCAAGAGAAGTGGTGCAGGCTCCTACCCTGGGGGTTTTTAAGAGGAGGTTGGATGACCATCTTGCTGGGGTCGTTTGACCCCAGTATTCTTTCCTGCCATGGCAGGGGGTCGGACTAGATGATCTACTCAGGTCCCTTCCGACCCTAGAAACTATGAAATTATGACTATGTATTAACTGTCTCAGATGATATTAAGGAAGGAGTTCACGATGAAGATATATTCTGGATGGTCTTTATAATTTTCATCTATACATGTGACATACTCATGAAGGACTACACTTTTGCAAAAAAAACATGTCTTGATGGGGGAAAAAAATAAGGTTACTCATATTAAAATGCAACTCTGATGGAACAAGCAAAATATATTTCAGTTTAAGAACCAAATCCCTGTTAAATGCTGAGAAAATTTTTTGTAGTGAATAAAAAAAGGAGAAAAAGTTGCAGTGTTGATTTTAAATCTCTTAACTGTAGAACAGTCATAGTGGGTCATTCTAGCTGTGGACTTTTGCTTTCTAATAGGCTACGAGGAAAAGTGGGAATTATAAAAATGATACTTTGACATGTCTTTACTTAATAAAAGTATAACAAAGCTTGAGGAAAAACAAGTTCTTTATTTAAAATGAATTCATTTTTGCCATTTAATGAACTGTTATTTATCTATAAATTCACTTGAAAAAAGTAGCCAACATGATGTAGCCATATGGAAAACATGGTAGTGACTTCCCACTTTACTTTGTATGCTCGCATGACATAAGCTCATTATTATTAAATACTGGAGTTGTTTATATTCCCATTAATTTAGACCAAATGCTGTTTTTAATATCAGTAATAATATGTACTCTTGTGACCAGTGAATTTAAATATTTACTTTTAATAGTATAGAACCTACTAATAAATTTGGCAATGGGTATGTAAACACTAGGAATAAAAACTATAATGAAACTAAGCATGCCATTATGGAAAATTCCCAGCTTACTAAAATGTCATTGGGTAATTATGGCATGAAATGGAGTGTGAATTGTGTTTTAATAGTTACAAGTTAAGAATATGTACAGAAATAGCTATAGCTTACAATTGAGCAGAGGTTAACATAACTGAGCACTAGAGAATAAGCAATTTCTTCTCTACTTAAAGATCTACAATACACTACTTAAATCTGGTCACATTACCCAAATAATCCCTGTGTCGTGGAAGTAGTGCAAGGTAAAAATGAGCCCTCTCCCAAAAAATATAATGGGAAAATTCACCATTGATTAAAGTAATTTCAAATTTATTGATTACAAAAGAGTTGTGCCAACTTATGTCAGTGGTGATTTTGGATACAAATAAAAATTCAAATATTGTGTAGAATGTGTGTCCAATAGAAAAAGAAATAGAAATTGATAGCAAATAGAATTTTTCCTACTGAATTTTTATTATCTTTCCCTAGAATTGAATTTGGACAGAATTTTATCCAAAGACTGTTGTACAGTATGTTATTAACAAGGACTATATATAGCATTGTTTGTTTTAAATTGTACAAATTCTTTAAATGGGCCATTTGTTATTCCTTTAAAACAAATTAGATTAGATTAAAATCTCAAAATACTGTCCTCTCCTTTTTTATGCATGAGAACACTTTTCCAATCTATTTGGTAGAGGAACTGTCCCCACCCCACAAAACATGCTGGGGTAATATGTTGCTTTCACAACTGCTTGTGTACGCTGATGCACGCGTGCAATAAATGACTCTCAACACAAAAATGGTGATTTTTCTAAATCCAGGAACCTGAATGCACAATATGCTGATCTGCCAACACAAAGCACTATGGATTTGTTTTAAAACTGCAATGCTTTTAACATATCATGGGAAGAAATTAATATGCTAGCTACTATAATGCATATTAAACCACATGCCAAGGTAATGGCAACAAAGAGATTATTGAAAAAATAAAGTGCCCTGCTTCTCAGGAATTAAACCCTAAGGAGTTAGATAGGGAAAAAAAAAATCTTGATCATTAAATTGTTAGTTTCCTGAACTGTCTAAAACTCATGTCTTCATTTCTCTCAGATAAAACATATATGCTATTTTTTTGTATTTTGCATTCATTCTGAACATCCACTGAGGTTAGTAATTCAGCTTTCAAAGACTTTATAAAATAAAGTTTTTGACTATTCTCTAATGACAAAAGCAAAGCAGACATGGAAGATATGAATAGATAAGCACTACATAAAAAGTCAGAATGTATGAATGCTAAAGACATATTAAGTACTTATCCCATATTGGCACTCTTCTCTGCTATACTAACTCAAAGTGCAACTATGCTATATAAAGCATTTGGGTGTTACTTTGAGCAGTTCAGTGAAGAGTTGCCACAAACCATGTTAAGAACACAAGATAAGATGGAATTTCTCTCCAACATACTTCCAGAATACAGTGGAAGATGTCAACTACATATAAGTGCAACAGTCAATGGGCCAACAACATCCCACTTTCATAAGTACACAGGATGAAGATCAGTGCCCTTACTAGGATTTTTAAATGTTACTTAAGAGACAACGGCATTAAATTCCTAGAGAACTCTCAAAAGTCCCACTATAAGCACTCATCTGGAGGAGGAACACACTGTTGTTAAATGGAAGATAAGTATGATTATTTTCCCATAACTAGAGATATCCAAATTCCCCAGTTTGTGGGTATATGGTCTGTGTGTTTGGTGGGGAGAAAAGGGGTCACTGAGAAATACAAGTACCAAATACCTCACATTTACCTGAAGGAAAACAGTTCCCTTTTAATGGAACAGAGACATATGATTTTTCTTTATGCAAGTTCAAAGGACACAGAGAGAGTCAGGTCTACTTATCCAAAGTGAGAATCATTTTAAGGCGAAACATAAAAAGTTCATCCTATGGTACAAGATGGAATTCAAGGTTTTATATAGGAAGGTCTGCTTAGTTTTTTGCTTCACCTCTTAAAAGTAGCAACTTTCTTCTAAAATGACAATCTCCTCTTATTTCAGAATGGTTGTTCTGCAATGCTAGAACCATGTATCCCAATTCCCCAGTGTAACACAGTTGGGTCCCCCAGTAGCTCCATGACTGTGCCCTGCTCCACCCCGACAGTGCCTTTGCTTCTCTCCTACTATGCCTTGATAGAATACTAGTCATAATAATAGGGAGGCTACCCATGGGCCTTTGCATTGCTCCAGTCCAACTGGCCCCTCACTAGACCACTCTTGTCTCAGGCCCCTCACTGGACTGCTAAGGCCAACTGTGCTCTGCAGGGCACCCAGAGCCTTAGGGGCTAATTCTGTGGCTCCAAATCCTCCCCTACACCACATCCCAAGCCTCACAGGTGTTAAAATATTGTTGCTCTCCTGTTGGGGCTTTGGCCTTGTCAGCCTCCACCTCTCTGCTCTTGGCTAAGATTTCTAGCCTTGGCTGACTGTGCTGGTCCCAGCTTTCAGGCACTAGTTCTGGTTTCTCTCTTTCAGTCACCAGCCGCCCTCACCCCTGGCTCAACAGCTGCTTATGCCTTCAGTGGGGCTCAAGGCCATCATGTGCCCTTCAAGCACTAATGGGACCATCATATACCAAACTGCTAGTGTAACTGTAACATAGCATATACCAAACCACAAGAGTGGAAGCAACCCTCTTCCCCTTTAAGAGGGCAAACCTTCCCTCAGCCCTTGTGCTGGCATACCTCCTAGCCTGGGCTCCTTGTGAGCCCCATGAGCTTCAATGTTCCTGCAGGCACCTAACCAGTCAATCTAGCATCGCTGGGTAGCTCTTTTGGGCAGAAGCTCCTAACCCTGTAGCTGACTGGCTGGCTGGGCTGGACTGGCTTGCTAGCCCAAGCCCCAAGCTTATATCCTCCCAGGGCCCTGCCCTCTTCTGGTGAACAGGCTGCCTGCAGGTGCCTGGTAATTGCCTCATTTGCCCTGTTGCTCTTGCAACCATAAGCTGCTGCATGCTGCCTAGCCTGCAGTGCTCCCTTGCTGGCCTGTTTTTTTATCTTAAAGGAACAGGGAGACTGAGGCTTACTGTTACACCCAGTTTATGGGTATATCCAGTTCAGGAAAATATCTTCCTTTAACAACAGTTTCTCTCTCCTAGCTGATAATTATTTACCTTCCTTTCTCACTGAGTTAAATTTAAAATAAATCTACTTAGTGGATATTAGGTAAAAAGGCCCAAAGGACTAAAGACATTAGTTCAACTTAGGTAAGAGTGTGGCACAATGAGTCATGGGTGGAACTTATTTTTTGTTTCTGATATCAGCCATTATTGTGTTTAGGCTTTTTTCAAAGAGTAAGAAAGGAATGGCTCAAGCCAAAGAACTCACCATCTGTAGGGTCTAGAGGTACAAATGATCAAGCAAGCAGTTAAGTGCTGATATGAACTTTCTTGCCAAGATATGGTCAACAGTGACATTTTTCAGTAATAAATGGCAAAAAAATATATACAATAAATCCTTGAGGCCCCAGTTCAAAAAAGCCCTATTCAAGAGGCTGAAAAGTATGCCTGAATGCTTTCCTGAATTTATGCTTAAAATTTTAATAATAAAATCAGCTAGTTTTCCCCTGTGCACCACAGCACATTTGAGTCTTTTGGAGACTTGAAGAAGATAATGTAGATAAGCTGAAGACAGATGTTCCATGTGTAGAAAGGAATATGGAAGAAAATGAAAACAGGGACACCTCTGTGAGAAAGCGGATAAGAGGTCTGACCAGGCTAATATCTTTGATAGTGCAGATTCCATTGTATTCAAGGTTGGTAATGTTTAAAATTTCAGTGTGCTAGAAATACTCAATAGTTATATAACCCAAGGGGAACATCAAACTGCTTGTTAGAACTAAATGATGGTTTGTTAGACCTTCAAGGTTAGATTGATTCTTTCAAAGAAATATAATATTACTATTTTTTGCAAGTTTATTAATCTCACTGTCTACAGTGAGTGCAGTGGGCAATGATCTTCCTGTGTCAGTCACTACAGGTATCTACAATGCTGGAATAAATGACAGCCTGTTTCTACAACCTTTTTGTTTAAGGGTTACACATTTAAAACATTTTTCCAAAATGTTATTTTTTAAATATTTGTTTATTGATTGTGTTGCATTAGCACCTATGAGCCACATTTCAAATCAGGGTCCTGTTATGCTAGGTTTTAGGCCTGTGTGAAGTGACTAGTATTCATCTGCACTCCAATTCAGCTGATTTGGGGGACAATAATTCAATTCATTGATTTGAATCACGTCATGAATCGATTCAGCTGAATCTGATTCAGAAATTTGGCGGCCACTGAATCAGCTGAAACTCCAAATCAAACAGGCCCCATCCCCTGCCCACTCTCTCAGCCCCATCAATGGCTGCCCTTCCTGGCCCCAGCATCCCAGTTCTTTAAAAAAAAAAAAAAAAGCCCTGAACTCACCAGCTCCTGCCAGGAGGGGCACTGAATCACAGTGCCCCCCGCCACCCCATGCTGTGTGGGGGGCTCTGCCATGAGCTCCTAGCCCCCACCCACTCTCTCAGCCCCATCAGTAGCTGCCCTGCCTGGCCCCAGCATCCTAGCTGTTTAAAACAGCACCCAAAGTTTTGCACAGCCCTACTAGGTGTTGTATTTTTGGACAAATAGCAAAAGATAATTTTTCCCCGTTGAACTCATCAGTTAAAGATGCAATAGCAACCATGCATTTGAGTTACATTGTTTCTTAGATCTTGGTGAAATTTCTTTTTTCCTGTCCTAATAATTAAGAACTCTCTGTGTTGTCACTGGGAAGCTGCTACCAAAAAAATTAACATGACCAAAGAAACAAAATGTATCACAGAATGATGGATAATGTTGTACCAGATGCATTTCTTTGGTAATTTCAGTAATTCTGGGCACTGAATACTACCATATTTACTCAAATGCAAAACAACCGGGAATGTAAGATGACCCCCCCAATAATTGGATTCCACATATAGAAAATTTATGAATTTCTTATGATTTTCCATGTATGGAATCTAATTATTGGAGGATCATCTTAAATTAATTGTCCCCTACTACTGCAGGTGGTGGGGGTGAAGTGATGAGGGGGGCAGTAATGGGGCAGGAAGTGGGGAACAAACAATGGAGGAGGCAATAGTGGGGACAGGAATCCAGAACTGCTGCTAAAGGGCCAAGCTGGACCAGCAGTGCTGGCTCATGCTGCTGCTATGGGGCCAGGCTAGAGCTATGCTCCATGCCCTGGGATGCGGCAGGAGCACAGCCTGCCAGCACAGAGCAAAAACAAACAGAAATGAAGCATAGGGAGAGATAGAGAGAGAGAAGCAGTGAGGGAAGAGAGACTGGGGGCTGCAGGGGAGGAGTGGCAGGGCATACAGAGGCAATGGGGGGGCAGGTGGTAGCTGTAGCTCTGGCTCCAGCTCACAGTAGCTGCCTGCCTGTTGTCCATCCCCCACTCTCATACACCCACCACAGTTGTTTCATGCTCACTTAGGAGGTTGTAAAGTGAGGGGTTTTTTTCCCTATGTTTAATGATGGTGGTGGGGGTGGGACTTGTCTTCTAATCAAATGAAGATGGTATTTTGTTTCTAAATTGATATTTGTCTAATGTACTCTTTGTGTTCAAATATGCCAGTTGCAAAGACTTGTTTTAACAGTTCACGAATTAAAATCTGTAGAAAATGTGCATTTCATAAGATGTGACTTGTTTGGTAGCTTGGTTCCTTCTGCAAAATATTTGAACTTCATTATATACATTGCAATTTTATGAAGTAGATTAGAGAAATAGACTTTAAGGTAGCTCCTATTCCACTGATTTAGATACCTAAGTGTGATCCTATTCCAGCCCCTGAAAACATGTATGCAAAAGGAATCTACATTTTCCTCCTGCTGGCTGCTTTTTGTGACTTAAGGTTAAGACGGCAATGTATTACACATATAGACATGTTAATAATTTTTCAGGGAGTTGAGAAAGGTGAAATAGAACCATCCTTAGGCACCTATAGGAGAAAATAGGTTTTAGCCCTTTTTGTTAGGCTCTAAATAACGTTCGTTGATGCACTAGTTCACCTTAGTTCTAAAAATCATATAGACAATTCACAGATGTGAATCGAACATTTCAACTATCTTAGACAGCTAAACCAAGTCATTGCAGGAGCAGTAATTGGCATCATATTTGCATTGAAAACCAGAGTTATATATCTGGCTGCCTAAAATTAGAAACATTAATTAGGAACCCTAAAAAATGTAAATTATGAGGCTTTTAAGAGAAATACCTACCATATCAGCTTCTATCCTTGAATTTTCATAGTTTCATAGTTTCTAGGGTCAGAAGGGACCTGAGTAGATCATCTAGTCTGACCCCCTGCCATGGCAGGAAAGATTACTGGGGTCAAACGACCCCAGCAAGGTGTTCATCTAACCTCCTCTTAAAAACCCCCAGGGTAGAGGGCCAGCACCATTTCTCTTGGAAGTTGGTTCCAGATCCCAGCCGCCCTGACCGTGAAGTAGCACCTCCTGATATCTAGCCTAAATCTACCCTCTACCAGCTTGTGACTGTTATTCCTGGTCACTCCTGGTGGTGCTCGGGGGAACAGTGATTCCCCCAATGCCTGCTGATCCCCCCTGACTAGTTGCTAACAGGCCACTAGATCCCCCCTCAGTCTTCTCTTCTGGAAGCTGAACAGGTTCAGGTCCTCATAAGGCCTGCCCTGCTGCCCCTGATCATGTGAGTGGCCCTCCTCTGGACCCTCTCCATGCTGACCACATCCCTCTTGAAGTGCAGCACCCAGAACTGGACACAGTACTCTAGCTGCGGCCTGACCAGTGCCTCATAGAGGGGGAGGATCATCTCTTTGGACGTGCTCAAGATGCATCTGTGGATGCATGACAAGGTACGGTTGGCCTTCCTGACTGCCTCCCCACACTGCCGGCCCATGTTCATCTTGGAGTCAATGATGACTCCAAGATCCTTTTCTGCCTCTGTACTGACAATAGAGGAGTTCCCCAACCTGTAGCTATGGAGCCGGTTTTTCCTCCCCGGGTGCATCACTTTGCACTTGTCAGTGTTGAATCCCATCCTGTTCTTATCCGCTCACCCAAGTCACTGATGAAGATGTTGAACAGTGTGGGCCCGAGGACTGAGCCCTGCAGAACCCCATTGCCCACGTCCTTCCAGGTTGAAAATGACCCATCCACTACCACCCTCTGGGTGCGGCCCTCCAGCCAGTTGGTGACCCAATTGACTGTGTGGGTGTTGACACCACAGTCTCCCAGTTTCTTAATGAGAACAGGGTGAGAGACAGTGTCAAAGGCCTTCCAAAAGTCTAGGAAGACTATGTCCACTGCTACCCCTGCATCTAATGATTTGGTGATGTGATCATAGAAGGCCACCAGGTTGGTCTAACAGGACCTGCCACTGATGAACCCATGTTGGTTGCCCCTAAGCATGAAATCCCCTGCTGGCCCCCGTGGATGTGTGCCAGCATAATTTTCTCAAACAGTCTTACCTCGATCCTAGGCAAGCTAACTGGCCTATAGTTTCCTGGGTCCTCCTTCTTCCCATTTTTGAAGATGGGAACCACGTTGGCCCTCCGTTGGCCCTCTTCCAGTCCTCTGGCACCACACCAGAGCACCATGAGTGCTGGTAAAGCCATTCCAGGGGGTCCTTCAATGACCTCAGCCAATTCCTTTAGTACTCTAGGGTGGAGATCATCTGGACCGGCTGACTTGAATACATCCAGTCCCTCCAGAAGCTTCCTAACTAGTTCCTCACTAACCCTTGGCCCAGGTGTGCCTCCCCTGGGGCCTGAGGGGGGCCCAGCAGGGGGTAGCTGTTCTGGTCCTTGCTTAGAAAGATGGAGGCAAAGAAATCATTAAATATGGTAACCAAATATGATGACCAAATTACCTAACGTGTTCTGCAGGGGCCCCACATTACCAGGAACCTTCTTTTTACCCCCTGTGTCTTTAAAGAAGGACTTCTTATTATCCTTAATCTGGGAAGCTAGTCCCATTTCCATCTCTGCCTTGGCCTTCCTGACTGCCCCCCTACATCTCTGAACAACTCCAGTATAGTCATCCCTGGTGATGTCCCCTCCTTTCCATTGGGTGTACGCCTCTCTTTTAGCTAGGAGACATTCCCGGATGCTTTTGGTGAGCCATGGGGGCTTTTGTGCCCTCCTGCTCCCTTTGATCCTTGTTGGGATTACCTCTCTTTGGGCTTGGAGGATCATTTCCTTGAGGAGTGACCACTCTCCTTGGACACCTGGCTCCCCTCCCCTCTGGGACCTCAGTGCTTCCCTGACTATTCTCCTTAGCTCGTTGAAGTTCGCCCTCCTGAAATCTAGGTTACTAGAATTTTGCATCTCATTTCACCACTCTTCTACTTACTTCTCTGAATAAAGGAAATAAATTATTCATACTATATTGTGCTGTTTCCTAAAAACCCATGTCAGAACACAGTAATTCCTACAGGTACTACTGGATACATTTACATTATAAATAAAGGGAAAATGGGAAAATACCAATGGTGGAGAAAACCAATTTGATGGAGTGCTACCTCCACAGCAAAGAACCTCCAAGCACATTTTTCTTTGTTTGTATCACCTCAAAAGTTAGCTAGTGTCATCAACCAAAGAGAGATATGGAAACAATATGGTCATGTCACAAAAAGAGCCATTATCTTTAGGGAAGATGGTACTTGCAGTGCTCTGGAAGCGATATTGCTAGCTTTCCATTTCAAGGCTAGCTATCTGAGTTTATGCATTAGTTAGGGCATGCAACATTTCTTTTTGACATGAAACATTACAAAAGAATTCTGAAAACAGAAGTCTCTCAGCATTTAATATTTATTGTACTAAAATGCCAGTATTTTTTTTAATCCATTGGATATCATACTTTTGTATGTTATGGAAACATAAAGGTGCAATCATCATCAATAGCTCTGTTTCAGCCCTATTACAAATTTGTGCCTTGGACCATGAGATCTCAGCATTAACTTATTTGAGTAGGGGCACCCCTCAGTTTTCTTAATATTCTTTTAATATTTTCTTTCTTCTTAATATACATATTCTCAATAAATTCTTTTTAAAGTTAAATAGGTAACATAGTTTTAAGAGGAAAAAATTACATACACCTAATTTCACTGGGTATCCATAAGACAGTAACCCTACACTTTTATTTTGGATACTGAAAAAATAGTTTTTGGTAGGGACTGAACAAATTGTTTAGCTTAATCCCTTTTATTTTGAAATCCAATAGCAGAGTAAGCATACTGCAAATTAGTCTGCAGTCATTAAAAAGACAAATTGAAAGACTGGCAAGATTGGCAATAAAATCAAAACATATAGTCATATTACAATAATAATAAGAGTATTTGAACTGACTAATGCAATATAATCCAAGTGTTAAGACTAGTTTTGGCTTATGAGATTTTATATGCCTGATGTTAACACTATGAAACAAAAAACACATCAGGAATTAAGTGATGAAGTTTGCATTCTGCACATGAAATTTAATTCTTGAAGGATAAAGCTTATGCATAACCCTCTAGCTACCTAGAAATTAAATGTCAGGTATGGTACAGCAACTTATGCTTTATTGGTTTTCAGCTCCACACTAGAAATGGACTGGAACTGAAATACTTGATTTAAGAGCATATCAGATGAACTCTTACTAGCATTTAAAAACAGACCAAACCAATTTCTCTCTGTGCTCTTACTGTGCTCACTGTGTTTTTATTCATGGTGAGCAAAGAATGTCATTATCGTGATATGCCCCACCTCCTTGATTTTGGCAAAACAAAAAGGACTTCTATGTCATGTCCTAAAACCCCTGCTAACTATTAGAACCTCTTGTACTTAAAAATAGTTTCACTACTGACAAAAATTAATTTGCATGGTCACAAAGTGAGCACTCTTTGACTTTCAGTTTTTATTTATTCAAACTCCCCTTGAGTCCCCCCTTAAGTCCCGTCTGCCTTGGCCTAGCACTGACCCACTCTTGCTAATGCTGACAATGGACCTATTCTAAAGGGGGATATGAGTAACACCTTTTCCGCAAGCCCCTCACCCTAAAGTGACCCTGTCTTAAAAACCAAACCCAAGATGTTGCTACCTCAACTCCTAAGAGAACTTGGCAACAAAAAAGACTAGACAGGGAATGCCCATACAGGGGGAAGTCCCACACCTTCCTGACCCCTAACACCCCTAGTCTAATGTGCCCTGGGCTCAGATCCCAGCTTTCACCCCCCCAACTGGGGTCTCTCTCTCTTTCTCTCTAGCGTCCTCCTCTACCCTGGTGCTGTGACCCCGTCACTTCTACTGAGGGCTCCTGCACTTATTATCAGCATGACTACTGCTGCCCTCCTTGGTAGTCCTGTTGGTCCCCTGTTGGTCATCCCCGCCATGGGGACACCTTGTAGCTCCTACTGTGTCAGCCCCCATCAATCTTCCAGCCGGCCCCACTGGTCCCCAGTGCACCTCTATCCCTGGCAGGGCTTTCCTTGAGGTGCTGGTTGCTGTGTCCGCTGCTTCCACTGCTGCAGTTGCCACCATTGCCTCAGTCACCGCTTCAGCTGCTGCTGCTTCTGCTGCCATTTCTGCCCCGGCCGCTTCTGCCGCCACTTCTGCTGTGGCCACTTGCCATGGTCTCCTGCAGCTCCTCCTCTCCTCAGCACCCCTCCTGTGCATCCGGGGGTGCTCTTTATTTCCGCTGGGTGGCATCTCCCTGTGATGTCACCCGGCCTCAGCTGGATATAGGCGTGGGTGACAAATCACGTGGGCGGTTCCCCGCTGCATGTTTTCCCACTCTTCCTGGTCCCTGTAAAAGGTAAGTTGTTATTTTTTCTTCCTTGTACCAGGAGTTTGCCTCTGAGCAAGGCTTTCCCCTTTTCTGGGCCTGTCCCCCTGGGACAGATATGCATCAGCAAAGTAGTTAAAGGTCTTAAAATTAGACTTTTAGAAAGTATGTAAGGACTTTAAAAGGTATTATAGATTTGCCAGGGATGTGAAAACCACAGTTCAAAACTCTCTGGATCACACCAGAGTGCATTAAAAGTTTGTGGTCAAAATAAAGACTCAATTATTTGTATAGCTTTGATTTATTTTTATTTTATTTATTCTATATTTCTATACTCCATATTCCATAGAGTTGTTAATACCAGTAAATTATAATTTTGTTATGATTAAATAACTAACTGAGAGCAATACAATTAGTCTGATCAACTTTGATTAAATATGTTTACCACACATCTATTTGATATCTGTTTTAAATTAGATTACAAGTTTGTTCAATGAAGGCAAATATACTGAAACTTCTGTAAGGCATTTGACTTGCTACTGTATGATGTTTTAAGAAACTTGAATGGTATAAAAATCATGGGTCACAATGAAGAAAATATGAATGGCTTAATTCATGAGTCTCAAAATGTATAGGTTAACAAAGAATTATTCTAATATGTTTCTGATGTAGTTTTGCCAAAATAAATTCTTGGCCTTATACTATTTATCATTTTTAATCAATGGTCCTGAAAAAAAGCATAACATCATCACCAAGAAAGTTCTCAGATGTCTAAAAGATTGTGGGAATGCTTTTAAAAAAGTAGATCAAAGATAGGCAGTAACAGAGGGATGGAATCACTTGGGAAACTATTTTAATATGGCTAAATTTAAAATCATATAGCTAGTAACAAAGAATGAAGGCACTACCTACAGGATTGGCTGGGAAGAGGGGCCCTCCATCTTAGAAAAAAGTTAAAAATCTAAAAAGACTCAGGGCTTATAGTAACTCATCAGTGGAAAACAAACTACCAGAGTGACATTGTGAACAAACAAGCCAATGCAACTCTTGGGTGCAAGAACATATAATTCTAATAGGTTTAGGGAGATACATTTCCGTATTTATCACCAAGGAAAATTAATAATAATAATAATAATAATCCCACCATTTTCTGTGGGGAAAAAAGCAACAACAAAAAAATCTCCCTTTAAAATAAAAAAAAATCATGTTTCTTCTTGACCTACCCAAAGTGTGGTGGCATCCCACAGTGAGCAGTTTAAGCTCTCCTATTTTTACCTTGGTTTTTACTTCTCAGCCAATCAGCAGCACAGGGGTTCAGAGGAGGACCACTCATATGGTTAGGGGCCTACAGATAAGGCCCTATAAGGTGTGAGGGACCTGGATCTCTTCAGCCTCCACAAGAGAAAGCTAAGAGGGGATCTTGTGGCCATTTAGAAATTCATCAAGGAAGGACAGCAAGAAATAAGAGATGCTCTATTTACCAGGGCACCCCTTGGAATAAACAGGAATAATGGCCACAGACTAACAGAGAGCAGATTTATGTTGGACATCAGGAAGAACTTCTTTATTGTACATGTTGCCAGAATATGGAATGGGCTTCCAAGTGAGGTGATATTCTCCACTACCTTGTGGGTCTTTAAGAGGAAATTGGACAAGCATTTGGCTGAAGTGATATGACCCCAGCACTCTTTCCTGGCCAGGGAAGTAGGTCAGCCTCAATGATCTATTGAGGTCCATTCTGACCCGAACCACTATAAATAATGAAACATACCCACCACCTGCTGCTGATAGGCCATGAATCAAAAAACCACAGCAAAAATGAAAGAGAGCAAAAATGGCGCTGCTTACTGTGGGGCACCACTGTTTTCAGTAAGTTGTGGCAGAAAGCGGATTCTATGCTTTTCTGTGGTGAATGGAAGATTCAGACCCTTGTTTATCACTGATGAAACCATAATTAGAACATTAAGTAGGTTTGGCTAACAGAATACAGTGATCTATAGAGATATTCAAGGTAGAGATACCCAAGAACTATCCTATGAGTTGACAGCAGCACCAGAAATAACATAGTTCTGTTATCTTGCTCCACCTAGCCTAATTAGTAGGTCAGTGCAAAACAGCACCACTCCACTTTGATATCCATTTTGTTGTTTCAATAGAACAGTGTTTTGTTTAGAGTTTTCCTTCATTTTGAAAGCACTGTTCTGTTTCATCAAAATTATTTTGCTGTTTCGATGCTCTTTTGAAGTTTTGTCCATAGGCTATAATGGGGTTGTCATTTCTTGCCTGATTTGGATTAAACTTTCAGGGATGGTAGCCCCTTCTGAGGGCATGAAGCCTGCCAAGTTTCAAGGAGATAGGTGCAGAGGTTTCTGGAAAAATGCACCTCAAGGTGTTGACAAGCAAAACTGTCACTAGCCAGCAGCAGCAGCCTCCTGTCATCCAACAGGCAGAATGGGGGCCAGCACCCCCACCCCAGGAGGGCTGCAGAGCTGTGCTGGACTCCTCCCAGGGGTGCATGTGAGCCCCTGATCTGCCTGCTGGATTACAGGAGGCTTCTGCTGCCACCTGGGACTGGCACTGGGCACAGCCCACACCGAGCGTTGGGAAGAGTGGTGCTGCCACTGGCCCCAGTGAGCAGTCTCCTGTCATTGAGCAGGCAGGAGGAGTCTGGCACAGCCTCTGAAGCCTTCCCAGGGATGCGGGTGGGTACCTGATTTGCCTGCCACATGGCAGGAGGCTGCTGCTGCTGTCTTGTCTCATAAATGGTACTTTTTAATAAAAAAACACTTTTCCTGTGGTTAACAGTCCTTTAGAGGAAGAATATGCTTTTAATATAAGAACTTGATGTGTTGCCTTGGAGATACCATTTGCTGTACATGGCACTAAAGAAGAATGGCATTCATAGCAAAGCAAAAGAAGTTCTAGTGAACTGAGGTACTCTGTTAAAACATCTGAGTAGCAAAACAATACTGTTCCTAGTAACAAATGTTTCATTCTAAAAATGTAGGAGTAAAGGTTTGCTTTAACAAGGGATATAGAACACATTTTTAAAACATTCTTTTAAAAGAAAACACTTTAATATAACTAAAAGATAAAACAGGGGAACTTTCTAACTTGCTGTTCAAGCCATTGCCATTATTCCATCAGTATTTCCTCCTCCACTTCCCTATATATCTTATCCCAGAGCACCCCAATGTGGGAACCTAAATGAATGAGGTAATTACAAAAACAGTACACAGAGACTGATTTTCTAAAATGTATGTGCACAACAATAATCCTAATATACAATAAAGTGCAATAAAATAACTAAGTATATGATAAATGTTGTAATGTTGGAGTGATGTTGAAGCTGTGAAGGTACAGGAAATATGAAAGAAGCAAGGATTTTTGTGGGTAATTTTTTATTGGACCAACTGCATGGTTGGGATAGTCTTAGACATGCCTTCTAATGTGGGGGGAATTCAAAAACTTGTCTAAAACTAATCTCAAACACGCAACTGGTCCAATGAAATCCTTGCTTCTGTGATAAATGAACACTCAAGCATCTAAATACTCAGTTTGCCTATTCGAGCATAGGCATTCTCCAGGAATATTATAGAAAGTGTATACATATGTTGAAAATCAGGGAACACCATTACTTTTAATAAGGTATTTAAATGTTTTAAATATAATCTATGGAAATAACCTTGTATCGAAATGGAAAACACTAGGAAGGTTAAATAGAAATAAATTTGGAACATTCCAAATGAGCTTTCACCAATCACAATTGATTGACTGTGCAATATGTAGTATCTTCTCTGAGAGAAGATGTTCTTTGTTGCAACAGATTGCTGTCACAAATAATGGATGATACTACTTATATAAAGCAATCCTGATATCTTTTCACATTTATGAGGTCCTCCGAT
This sequence comes from Crocodylus siamensis, assembly GCF_052110815.1. Classification (NCBI taxonomy): domain Eukaryota; kingdom Metazoa; phylum Chordata; order Crocodylia; family Crocodylidae; genus Crocodylus; species Crocodylus siamensis. The sequence continues at coordinate 49,991,493 of NC_143401.1, read as the reverse complement.
TACTTTTAGGAATTATGCAGTGTAATTAATATTCTGCTTTTTCTTCCTTTTTATGATATATTAAAAAGCCTTAAAAGGTTTTTTATTTGTTTGTTTTGTTTTGCAAACATAAAAAGGACCTTGTAGTGTGGAAGATTAATTATTATATCTACCACTAAAGTAATAACTTTTAAAGTATTTTTTCTTGCCATAAATATTAGGTCATCTCCAAGAAAGTGCCTTCTGAGAATCCCTACTAACATAGCTGAAACCCAAAATACTTCTACCTTAGCTCTGGCAACTATTGAAGTCATTCCAATAAAAATATGCAAGTATGCAAATGTAAATATTATATACACATACGCACATATTATACACAAACACAATGTATGTTTTATATTGTGTATATTTTTATTTTAACTTCTATAGTTGCCAGAGTGTGTGCATATATATGGTTGGGTCTCTCAAAATGTGTTTTGAACAGATTAGGAGTTCTCTTGTATCTTAGACTAAAGGCTAGCAGTACTACATCTTTAAAACAGACTTTTCTTCTAACTGGTTGCCAGGTATTAATACAAATAAGTATGAAAAATACAAAGATGTAAATAGTACATATTAAAATTACTTCTTCTGTCAAATGATTAAATTTCACTTCTTTAACAGCTAGTCAATCATAAAGCTATTTATTTTCTACTTGACCATATAGATATTTAGTGAAATTAGAATTCTTATCATTTGGAATACAGAGAGGAAAATTTTTTACGGCTTCTTGACATATAAGGGATCAAGAATGCACAAAATCATTTTTACCCATTTATTTACAGGTGGTATCTAAATTAGATCTTAAAGAAACCCATTAGCTTCTGATTCTTATCAAAAAGGATTTAGAATAATGAGCAACAATGATAAACAAAAACAAATTCAAAGGTCACACAAAGATATTAAGTTTGCTTCCTGGACAGTATGGAGAAGTTCCAGAAGATCCATGTTCCTGGCTGGGGCAAGTTGCTTTCACCAGAGGTGCAGGCACTGGTGAAGTGGCTGAAGAAGGGCATCAGAAAAGGACTGGATCCATTGTGGTCCAGTATAATATATGTGCTGTTGGACAGGTGCAACCTGAGGGTGAAGGAGGGCATGTTCGCTGGCAGCACCAAAGCCCCCAATCACTGGACAGAGGTGCTGGTGAATAGAGTCAGGGAGGCAGAAGGGCAGAGGTGAGGGGATTTGGAAAAAGGGGGATCCACTTTGTCATGCCAGCACTTCCAGCACCCACACAAGCCAGTCTCCTCCATGCCAGGTGCTGCCAATGTGGGCCAATGATATGGCTTCCATGGTGGGGTCCAGATGCACCTAACAGCAAGGTAGTGCTAAGGCTTCAGTGGATACCTATTTCACTGAGGATGTGAAGCCATTGGGCTGCAACCCTATTGGACAACCCAGAGCCAGATGTGGCTGGATCTGGCCACTGGTGCCCAGGAACAACTGCCCTGTCCACAGACCAGTGTTCCAAGTGAGAGTGTTACCTCTCAGCTCCATGTTCTTGGGACCAGGAATTCTTAGGTCAGCTTACAGAGGCAGTGAGAGCTAAGGATGTGGTCATCATGGGGGACCTGAACTTCCCAGACATCTGCTGGGAGGAGCAGTCAGCCAAGTCTGATCGCTCACGTCGGTTCTTAGCCAGAGTGCAGGACCTCCATCTAACCCAGGAGGTGCACAGTCCCACCAGGGGAGACGCCTTGTTGGACCTGGTGCTGGCCACGGGTGATGACCTGGTGAGGGGGCTGCGGGTGATGGGCCACCTGGGAGACAGTGATCATCGCTTGCTGGAATTCACCATCCAGCGTAAGGTGGCAAAGGGCTGCAGCAAGGCAACAGCCCTAGACTTTAGGGGGGCTGACTTCAACAAGCTAAGGAGGATCGTTGGGGAAGCGCTGAGGACCCAGAGGGGAAGGGAATCAGATGTCGAAGGTGAGTGGTTGCTCCTTAAGGAGACGATCCTCCATGCCCAAAGGGAGGTAATCCCAACAAGGGTCAAAGGGAGCAGGAGGGCACATAAACCCCCATGGCTCACTAAGAGCATCCGGGAATGCCTCCTTGCTAAAAGGGAGGCATATACCCAATGGAGAGATGGGGTCATCACCAAGAAGGACTATGTTACAGTCGCCCGAGGATGTAGGGGGGCAGTCAGGAGGGCCAAGGCAGAGTTGGAGATAGGACTAGCTTCCCAGATTAAGGACAATAAGAAGTCCTTCTTCAAATACATAGGGGGTAAAAAGAGGGTCCCGGGTAATGTGGGGCCCCTGCAGGACACGATGGGCAACTTAGTCATCACGCCAGATGACAAAGCTAACATATTTAACGATTTCTTTGCCTCTGTCTTCCTAAGTAGGGACCAGTTCAGCCACCTCCCTGCTGGGCCCCCCTCGGGCCCCGAGAGAGACACGCCTGGGCCAGGGGTTAGCGAGGAGTTAGTTAGGGTACTTCTAGAGAGGCTGGACATGTTCAAGTCCGCTGGTCCGGACGATCTTCACCCTAGGGTTCTACAGGAACTGGCCGAGGTCATTGCGGGACCCCTGGCGCGGCTCTATGAGCACTCGTGGTGCTCTGGCGAGGTGCCGGAGGACTGGAAGAGGGCCAATGTGGTCCCTATCTTCAAAAAGGGAAAAAAAGAGGACCCGGGAAATTACAGGCCAGTTAGTCTTACCTCAATCCCGGGTAAGCTCTTTGAAAAAATTATCCTGGCACACATCCAGGAGGGCCTTGCGGGGGAATGCATGCTCAGGGGCAACCAACATGGGTTCATCAGTGGCAGGTCTTGTCAGACCAACCTGGTGGCCTTTTACGATCAGGTCATCAAATCATTAGACGCAGGGGTTGCTGTGGATGTAGTCTTTTTGGACTTCCGGAAGGCTTTCGACACTGTCTCTCACCCTGTCCTCATCAAAAAGCTGGGAGACTGTGGTGTCGATGCCCACATGGTCAAATGGGTCGCCAACTGGTTGGAGGGCCGCACCCAGAGGGTGGTAGTGGATGGGTTCTTCTCGACCTGGAAGGATGTGGGCAGTGGGGTTCCGCAGGGCTCGGTCCTCGGGCCCGCACTGTTCAACATCTTCATCAGTGACTTGGATGACGGGGTAGAAAGCACCCTGTTCAAGTTTGCTGATGACACTAAGATGTGGGGGGATGTGGGTGCACTAGAAGGGTGCAATAGGCTACAAGCTGACCTTGACAGGTTGCAACGGTGGGCGGATGAGAATAGGATGGGGTTTAACACTGATAAGTGCAAGGTGTTGCACATGGGGAGGAAGAACCGGCACCACACTTACAGGTTGGGGAACTCCCCTCTTGCCAGCACGGAGACGGAAAAGGATCTTGGAGTCGTCATTGACTCCACGATGAACATGGGCCGGCAGTGTGGGGAGGCAGTCAGGAAGGCCAACCGTACCCTGTCATGCATCCACAGATGCATCTCGAGCAGGTCCAGGGAGGTGATCCTCCCCCTCTATGCGGCACTGGTCAGGCCGCAGCTGGAGTACTGCGTCCAGTTCTGGGCGCCACACTTCAAGAGGGACGTGGACAATATGGAAAGAGTTCAGAGGAGGTCCACTCGTATGATCAGGGGTCAGCAGGGCAGGCCTTATGACGAGAGGCTACGGGACCTGAACCTGTTTAGCCTCCACAAGAGAAGGTTAAGGGGGGACCTTGTGGCCTGCTACAAACTGGTCAGGGGGGATCAACAGGTATTGGGGGAGTCCCTGTTCCCCCGTGCGCTGCCAGGAGTGACCAGGAATAACGGTCACAAACTGGCGGAGGGTAAGTTTAGATTAGATATTAGGAGGTGCTACTTCACAGTCAGGGCGGCTAGGGCCTGGAACCAGCTTCCAGGGGAAGTGGTGCAGGCTCCTAGCCTGGGGATTTTTAAAAGGAAGTTAGATGAGCACCTTGCCGGGGTCATCTGACCCCGGTGCTCTTTCCTGCTAAGGCAGGGGGTCGGACTAGATGATCTACCTAGGTCCCTTCCGACTCTAGCTACTATGAAACTATGAAACTATGAAACCCTGGCACAGGATGCAGACTGTCTGACTCACAAAGAATCCCTCCCACCTCCTCTACCTAAACAGAAACTGATTAAGATGCAGTGAGAGACACACCTTAAAAACCTCCGGATAAGGGTAACAAGAGTGAAACAACTGCCCTAGGTCTCATTTGCATCTGAGATGGAACCAGATGACCAATCATTTACATGAGAGATGGAGAACAGAAATCCTGAAGCAGAGATGTCAGTGAATTCTGGGATCAGAGAAGCAGGGGAGCACTGTATGATAGGGAATCTGTGCTCCAAATCCTAATCAACCCACACACCCAGCTCAGCATTTATCAGACCAGTTCTAATCTGGATTTACAAAGGACTTTTCCTCCCTCCCCTCCCCCCCCCCACACACCTCTAAGCAGAAGTAAGTTTAATAGGCATTTTGGGCTGTACATTCCCCAGTCCCACTATGGGAGGCCTATTTAAACTTAATTGCTTAAAACTCAGTTGCTGGGTTAGAGAATGCTGAGGCAAGACACCGAGTCAGAGGGGGTATGGGCAACATTTGAACAATGGTAAAGGATTCATCATTTTGTCCAGCCCATTGGAGCCCTGACCACAAGTGTTGTCATACTTTTCCCAGGATGACTGGTGGAAGTCCTCTCCACAACAGGTTATGAACACTCCAATAAGTGCCTTAAGTCTGTAAAAGACTATAGTAAGATCTGGAAAAGTCATGCTAAGTTGAGGCTTGTTCACAGCAAGTAAAAATCCAAAACCCTGATGCTGCAAGCTATCTATTGTTTCTGAAGACACCAGGAGGTATCCCATCAGTATATCTGCTATCGATAGAAATTTCAAGCTGGCTCCTAAGTATGTGTTTCCTGAGTATCAATCAGTTTCCTTAGATGTTCCAACCAGATAACCCCTTGTCAATAGAAAAGACAATTTGATTTACACTATTGAGAATGCTTGAAAGAAGCTGAACTGAGGGTATAAAAATCTGTAAAAGAAGCAGCAGTGTGTGTGTTGCCACCACCCGCTTCCTTCTTGAGAGGCTGCAGGAGGCAGATCATCTCCCTTCAAGGATCGTGCTGAGAACTTTGACCTGTCAGCTTTGCAACCCGAGTGCCTTGGACTGGTGAGATCCCAGCTCTCTCTCTCTCTTTTCTCTTCTCTTTCTAAGCATAGATTTCTGAACCTGAACTGTATTAGTTAAGCCTGAGCTAAGTTTTCCCAAATACTTATTGAAACCAGGGTAATACTGTAACTGTGTTTGTTTTTCCTTTGCATGTCTATTACTACTAATATCATTATATATTTCATATACTTAGTGATAAATAACTTTTTAGTCAAACTGGTGGTAATTGGGTATATTTTTCCTTTGCTACTTCTCCTTCCCCACTTGCTCTGCAGCAACACTCCTTTTACTTAAGCCAAAGATCCCTGTGATGCCCAAAAGTACTGTGGGGTCTCCTCATCAAGAGGCTAAAAGATTAGGGATGTGCTGAGTTTCAAACACTTAAGGGGATCAGCTTGTACAGGCTGATTGACCCAGTTTGGCTCAGACATGCCCTAATGAACTGAATGCTGGCCCGTGAGGGTGTCATCTGGACACCCACCCAGATTCAGAGGTATTCTGTTTAACTGTATGCTTGCGTCTGACTGTAGTTTATTGTTGCTCTGATTAACTGATTCTTGGCATATGAGGGTGTCACCCTGTCCATGCTGATCAACCCGGCCAGGTCAGGTGTGTCACATTAGTGTGTGTGTGTGTGTCTGATTTGGTGACTGGAGGAACCCAGCCCCATTGAAACTGAGTCCTGCAAGATAGTTCCATTGGAAGTGATGTCTTCTGGAAGGGAGAGATACAGCTCCGTATAGAAACACAAGTAACACAAGCAGCACATTAATACAATTACCAAGACCCTAGAAACATATCCCAAATAAAGGAGCACACCCCAAAGTAATGGGCAAATCTGGTAACAAGAGGCTGTTCAGCTTTGCTGCAGTTGTTGTGAAACCCCACTGCACCTCCTTGGATCCTTGTTGGATAGAACAGCTGTTGTTCCTGAAGGTGGACCTCCTGCTGGTTGGGTTCCTCAAGTTCCACCTACAAATGGAGTGATTGCCACCCTCCTCACTCCATCTTCACCTATTTCCTTTTTTCATTTAAAAAAAAATAATGCTTCCCTCTTGGAGCTGAAGGCAGCACCCACTGTATCATCAGCCAGCAGGGAAAGAACTTGTCCCTGCTGAGCTCCCGTGCCAGGATGAACTTGGAGGTATGGACTGGGGCTGTTGGGAAGGAGGAGGCCCCAGGTCCTGGGACCACTAAAACTGCATTCTGCCAGGGTTGGGCAGTCTGGTGGGACTTCCAGCAGAGTGGCATCCCCAGGAAATACCAGGACCAAGGATCCCCCTAGTGAAATGCAAGTAGGAGGCACCATAACCTCCAGCCACCGCAGGAGTACACACAGTGCTGGCTGGGAAGATCATCGATCTTTCCTGTCTTTGACAAGCCTGGGGTTTGCTGGTTGCAGTGGAGCTCTGAGGTGAGCTCAGCTTAGCTGCCTGGGATGCCAGGTTTTGGAGTGAAAAACCCTTTGTCATGCTGAGGAAGCACCTACAGTTGGTGTGTGTACTGTTTCTGGATGGAAGGATTAGTAAAGAAGGAAGAGTCTGGCCTGCAATGCAGGTAAGAAAGCCAATCAATGAAAATGGAAAGGGAGGCATCAAAGGTGAGGGACAGACTGGGTTTTGGAAGGAGATATAGAAGTGCAGGTAAAAGTGGAGAGGTACCTGGGGAGTCAGATGTCTTTCAGGTTGTAGTGTGTCAGAATTCCAATGTCTACGTTGAGTCCATGAGTTTCTGTATCTAGGAGGGTGATGAAGTGCCATTCATAGGCTCATCTGTGAAAAGTAGTTTGTAAATTCCCTTTGAGGATCAGGCCTGAGAGATTGAAGACAGGTGGTGTTCTGTTGTTGTCTTTGATATATTTTTGGTATGTACTCATTCCAGTGCACAGTTGTTGCTTGATGTCTCCATATATTTTCCATCAGGGCACTGATGTATTGTATTGTGAAGTTATCTCCATACTGGAAATACTGTTGGCAAGTTTTGCATGTCTTGTTATGGCATGGCCTGGATCTATTTGATGTGCTTTGGGCTGTAGAAAATTGGCTTCTGGTGATGAGGTTAGTGAGCTTCAGTGCTTGTTTGAATTTACAAACCACTTTTAACATAAGAGTCTGTGAACTTTCCCCCTTACCTGAGTGGGGGAAGCAGTGGCAGCAGCAGAGGCAGTGGCAGGGACAGCAGCAATTGATCCCCCTATGGTAAGTGGGAGAGGGGCCGATGCAGCTGGGGCAGATTTGGAGGGGAAGCCCCCCTGGATCCCTTTTAGTTGAGCTGTCAGGGAGCTGCACTCCCGAGCCATGCATGAACAGAGCGCAGAAACAGGTGCCCTCTGTAAGGGCGCACCAGTGTTTGTGCTGGCATTCACACAGGCGGGCAAGTAGGAGGGGACAGGAGAAAGACTTTGTAAGGATAAGGTGAAGGCACCACACCAAAAAAAAAAAATAGTGTGGACTTGTAGTGCCACTAGGGCCCCTGCCAGGGGGGCACTGCCCACCCGGGGCTTCTCTAAGGCTTCCACCCAGATGGAGCCCACATGGGGCCTGGTGTCACCCTGCCTCCTAGTCTGTGGGGGATGCCCAGAAGGGCCGGGGGGCAGGGGATGGGAGCCCCCACACCTGTCCTGCAGGCACCTGACTCAGAGCCTTGGAAGGGCAGGTGAGGGAGCTCCAGGAGGAGGTTAGCAGGCTGAGGGGGATCAGAGAAGCAGAGGATGAAATTGATGGGTATTTCCTTTCCCTGAAGGACCAAGCACCAAAGACAGAAGAAACCCAGGAGGTGCACTTTGCAGCAGAATGGTAGATGGTTTCCTCCAGATCCAGGGCTGCTCATGATGGTCCAACTGGGGAACAGGTATGAGGCCCTGGTAGCATTGGAGGAAGAGGAAGGAGAGGAGGACACCTCTGGAGAGGGGGTCAGTCTACGGAGAGAACAGGCTGAAGGAAGCAAGCAGTCCCAGAAGAGACGCCATGTGCTTATCATAGGCGACTCCATCCTGAGAGGTACAGAGGGTCCCATTTGTCACCAGGATCCCATGTCACATGAGGTCTACTGTCTGCCTGGAGCAAAGATTCAGAATGTGATGGAGATAATTCTGGCTATTATTCAGCCCACTGATTACTACCCCATGGTCCGGACCTTTGCTGGGAAGTGCAGTCAGTCAGGTCTGACTTCTCATGTACGTTCCTAGCTGATTTACAGGACCTCCATCTAACCCAGGAGGTGCACAGTCCCACAGGGGGAAATGCCTTGTTGGACCTGGTCCTGGCCATGGGCAATGACCTGGTGAGTGGACTGCAGGTTCTTGACCACCTGGGTGATAGTTAAACTCCTACTGCAATTCACCATCCAGCACAGGGTGTCAAAGGCCTGCAGCAAGGCAACAGTCCTAGACTTCAGGTGGGTGGATTTCAATGAGGTAAGGTGACTAGTCAGGGGGAGCACTGAGGTCCTGGAGGAGAGGGGAGTTGGGAGTCCAGGAACAGTTGTCATTCCTTAAGGAGACAATCCTCCAAGCCCAAAGGGTGACAATCCCTATACGGATTGAAGGGGGCAGGAGCACTCAAAAGCCCCCGTGGCTCCCCAAAAGCATCCACGAATGTCTCAAAGCTTAAAAAGGAGGCATACACCCAATGGAAGGGAGGGGCCATAACCAGGGAGGACCATACCTCCATTGCCCTTGATTGCAGTGGGGGGGGGGGGGGGCTGTTAGGAAGGCTAAGGCAGAGTTGGAACTGGGATTAGTGACTCAGATCAAAGATAATAAGAAATACTTTTTTAAATACATAGGGGGTAAAAAGAAGATACCAGGTAATGTAGGGCCTTTGCAGGATATGGTAGGAAATCTGGTGGTCACACCAGACGACAAAGCTAACCTCTTAACAATTTCTTTGCCTCCATTTTTTGAGCAGGGACTGGGTCATCCCCCCCCCCCACTGGGATCCCTGACGGAACCAGGGGAGGCGCTACCAAGCCCAGGGTCACTGAGGACCTTGTCAGGGAACTTTTGGTGGGTCTAAATGTGTTGAAGTCAGCAGGTCCTGATGGTCTCCACCCCAGAGTGCTGAGGGAATTAGCAGAGGTCATTGTGGGACCCCTGGCACAGCGTTATGAGCACTCATGGTGCTCTGGTGAGGTGCTGGAGCACTGGAAAAGGGCCAATGTAGTACCCATTTTCAAAAAAGGGAGGAAGGAGGACCCAAGAAACTATAGGCCCATTAGTCTTACCTCAGTCCTGGGGAAGCTCTTTGAGAAAATTATCCATGAGCACATCTGTGAGGGATGAGCAGGGGAGATCACGCTTAGGGGCAACCAACGTGGGTTCATTCAAGGCATGTCCTGTCAGACCAACCTAGTGACCGTCTACAACCAGGTCACAAAATCCTTGGATGCAGGTGTCATGGCAGACATAGTCTTTCTGGACTTTAGGAAGGCCTTCAACACTGTCTCTCACCCCATGCCTATTATGAAATTAGGTGACAGTGGCATCGATGCCTATACAGTCAGATGGGTTGTAAATTGGCTGAAGGGCCACACCCAGAAAGTGGTTGTGGATGGGTCTTTCTCAACCTCATGGGATGTGGGCAGTAGGGTCCCCAGGGCTCAGTCCTCAAGCCTGCACTGTTCAACATCTTCATTAGTCACTTGAATGAGGGGGTGAAAAGTACCTTGTTCAAATTTGCGGATGACACCAAAATGTGGGGAGAAGTGGGCAAACTGGAGGAGAGGGGCAGGCTGCAACTAGATCTAGACAGGTTACAGGGGTAGGCAGATGAGAACAGGATGGGATTCAATAATGACAATTACAAGGTACTGTACCTGGGGAGGAAGAACCAGCAGCATACTTACAGGGTGGGGAACTCCCCTCTAGTCAGCACAGAGGCAGAAAAGGATCTTGGTGTCATTATTGATGCCAAAATGAACATGGGCCGCCAACATGAGGATGAAGTCAGGAAGGCCAACCGCACCTTGTCATACATCGACAGATTCATCATAAACAGGTCAAAGGAGGTGATCCTCCACCTCCATGTGATACTGGTCAGGCCACAGTTGGAGTACTGCATCCAGTTCTGGGTGCCGCACTTCAGGAGGGATGTGGACAGCATCCAGAAGGTCCAGAAAAGGGCCACTTGCATGATCAGGAGGCAGCAAGGCAGGTCCTATGAGTGGAGGCCATGGTACCTGAACCTGTTTAGCCTCCACAAGAGAAGGCTGAGAGGGGATCTGGTGGCCATCTACAAACTGGCATAGGGGGACCAGCAGGCTATGGGAGAGTCCCTGTTCCTCTGAGCACTACCGGGAGTAAGGAGGAATAACAGCCATAAGTTGACTGAAAGTAGATTCAGGATAGATATCAGGAGGCACTACTTCACAGTCAGGGCAGCTAGGATCTGGAACCAACTTCCAAGGGAAGTGGTGCTTGCTCCTAGCCTGGGGGTCTTCAAAAGGAGGCTGGACCATCACCTAGCTGGGGTCATTTGACCCCAGTATTCTTTCCTGCCTAGAGCAAGGGTTCAGACTTGCTGATCTGCTCAGGTCCCTTCTGACCCTACCTACTATGGAACTATGAAATTGCACTTCATCAACTTCCTAGGTACAGAAACTCATGGAGTCAATATAGACATTGGAATTCTGACACACTATAACCTTCCAGATATCTCCACTTTTACATCGTCCTTCCCCCTGCCAGCCCAGCCTGTCCCTAACCCCCTGATGTCTGTATTTCTGTTTTCACTGACTGGCTTTCTTGCCACCATTGCATGCCAGCCTCTGGCTTCTTTACTATTCCTTCCATTTAGGAATAGCACACACCAACTTCAGGTGCTTCCTCAGCCTGACAAAGGTTTTTCAATATGAAACCTTGCTAAGATATATTTCTCTAACTGTACAGTTGTTGTACTAAAATATACCAGATTGAGCCAAAGAACCTTGTCTGCCAGTGCCATGTCCTTAGACCAACACCTCTACCTCTTGTCCCTGGTCAGCTGATCAGAAGGACGCAGGGCCCTGTGTGCATCTGAGCCCCAGGGCTGGGGCTGGCAGGGAGAGTTCTTTGGCAGCTGCTGGAGAAGAATCTCCTGCAGGATAGAAAAGAAAGGCTCTGTGACAGTTTGGCTCTCTGAGATGCTGCTAGTTCTACTGTGCTGCTTACTGAGTTATTACCTGTTGTTATTTTAAGTGGTGGACCAGAATGAGGCTGTAGGGGAGTAGGAGACCTCAATGGGGCACACTACCGTGTCATGTAGAGGCCCCAGAACCAGTGAGGGCATGCCTTAACACACACACAGTGTAACAAATGTCACAAGTTTTGCTTGTCAGCAGCTTGAGATGCAGTTTCCCAGAAACCCCTGCACCTATCACCTTGAAACCTGGCAGGTTTCATGGCCTCAGAAGGGGCTAGCATACCTGCTGTTTTCACCCCACTGGGCTTTAATACAAAACCACAGTCACACATGTCACTAGTTTTGCTTGTTAGCACCCTGAGGTGTAGTTTCCCAGAAACCCCTGCACCTATCTCCTTGAAACTTGGTAGACTTTGTGGCCTCAGCAGGGGCTACCATGCCCACTGTTTTCACAGACACCTCCACCCATGCCTTCACACTTACAAGTGACACGAGTTTTGTTCTCAAGTCTTTGAGGTGCAGTTTTCCTGAAGCCCCAGCACCTATCTGCTTGAAACATGGTAGTCCTTGTGTCCTCAGAAGGGGCTACCATCTCTGCTGTTTGCATCCAAATATGCTTAAAAATGACCAAGTTATAAGCAGTTTTGTATAGCCTATGGGTGAAACATCAAACCAGTGTTGAAACAATGCTTCGAAATGAAACAAAATTCAAAACAAAACACTATCCCATCAAAATGGTGAAATGAAAGCTGAAACAAAATGATGCTGTTTTGCACAGCCCTACCCACTTGTAGAAAAAAGTACCACAGTGGGAGGGGTCAACTTGGAGATGAAATATCAGAACAGAGGAAAAAAACTGTTCAGTGGGGGACAGTAGAACTTGGATGTGAAATCCTGACACCAAGGCAGGCAGACAGAGTACTTAACAACTTGTGCTAGTCAGCATTACTCCTAGTTCAGTTTCAGTTAGATCTCTCTCTCCTTTGGACCTTAAGAGGGGGACAATGACCTATGCAGATCATGAATCCCTTGAATAGCTAATGTGCTGATCCTGTGTAATGAGCTAGGGCAGCACTCCTGAGGCTCAGGTACAAAGGCAAAGTACATGGATGGTCTTATATGGAAAGCATACCCCCACAATCAGCTAGTGCTTGATGCCCAAAATGAGCTGGACAACATCACCCTTGGCTCAGAAATCCATCCAGTCTGCTTCCATTGGACTTAAGGGAACACACTGCCACACCCAATGCCCATCAGTGCTTACCAGGGCCATCAGCACCACCCCTGGCTCAGGAAAGTGCTTGACATACTGCCCTGCCAGAGAAGAGGGTACTCACCACAAGTGGAACCCTTATTCAGAATGTGAGGACCTACATCATTTACCCTGAGCATATGCCACTCTGAACCATGTGACTGTGGTTAGGGCCAGCAGCCAAGGCTGCTGCAAAAAGAGTTTGTGCTATACATACTCCCAGATGTTAAGCAAAGTGCCAGGGGGCTGGGGAACTTCTCCTCAGCCAGCCACACTGAGCACCAGATTTAGAGGCCACCACTCACATCAGTTTGTGGTAGGAACCGTGGGTGGGTTCTGGGCTCAATTCTCCTGTGACCTGTAACCAAATTTCACCTCATCAGAAGCCACGTTGAAGTGTGTATGTCTGCACCACTTACCTTGAAAGCATTTTGATCTAAAATTATTTTCTTCCTCCAGTGGTTCAATTCAATCTTAGGTATTAGCAAAATTATCCAAAGCAAATTAGGAGATGAGTTTCATTTTCAAAAAAGTGACATAGGGCTTGGATGCATAAAGATGTAGGGAGGTACCTTAGTACTGTTTCAACTCTAGTCCTTAGTCACTTAGGAGCTACAGTTTAGGTTAGAATGAATGATGGAACTCAGATTTAAAATTACATTGCATGTTTTCTATTATCCCAAAACATACATGTAAGCACATTATGCATATATGAATTTCCTAAAAATTCTGTAGGAAATTATTCTGTTTGGGGACTAAATAACATTCCACAAACTGGTTGAATTATCAGAGATGTAGGGGCATGGTAATCTCTTCTGTTATACCATTGTTTTGATATCTAATTGTTTTAATACAGTATTGATCTCCTCTTAGCCATATAATAAATGAAGTTTCAGTTGCACTTTAACATTCTGCACCTGTATGTTAGTGAAAATTCATCAAGTAAACTGCAAACTACCTGCAATGTCATTTTGTGGCTTAGAGTGTCTTCCCTATGTTACATATTACTATTGCCTTAAACCAGCCAGCCTGCCTGCCTGCCTGGCTTCCTATTTGTCTTAATGTTTTAATACTCTGGTCTGCTTCTTTATATAGCCAAGCCTCATTTATTACAATTATATCATATTTATCTTTAGGCACAAAAATGTATATTTCCAGTTACACAGTCTTGCTTTGTATGCTTGGTGCATTTATACCAAAACAAAAGTAGTTTTGCATTCTCTTTTCCCAGCTCAATACACAATACTTAGTGCACAAGGATCAACACAGACAGACGCAGTTTTACAAACATCCACAACACGAGTTTTGCCTGAACCCAGAAGCCTCTGCACCTATCTTCTGGAGAGCTGTCAGGTTTCATGGTCTCAGCAGGGGCTAGTAGGCCTACAGCTTTCACCCTGCTGTGCCTTAATACACACAGTGTCATCCATGTCATGAGTTTTGCTTGTCTGCAGCTTGAGGTACTGTTTCCCCCAAATCCTTGTGCCTATCTCCTTGCAGCTCAGCAGGATTCATTCCTTCAGAAGGGGCTACCATTTCTGCAAGTTTCGTCCACATCAAGCCAGAAATGAAAAAATTATAGGCTGTTTTGTCCTTCCCCGTTATATCCTATGGGTGAAACATCGAAACAGTTTCACTGTTTCAAAGCTGTTTTGATGGAACAAAACAGAACAGCTGTTTCAAATAGAAACACAATTCAAAATGAAACACTGATGTGTTGAAACATCAAAACACGGTGAAACAGAACAGTGCCATTTTGCACAGCCCTAATGTTAAGTCCAATTCAATAAAGCTGTACTTCGCAAGTCCAGGGCAGAGGGACTTCCTAAGTGACCTTTAAAAATGGGAGCCCTAAAATTAAATAGTTTAATATTTTGTTTGTACAAAATGCCTAAAACAAGTCTCTCTCTCATCTTCTTTATCTCCCTTATTGGTTTAAAACTTTGTCCACTAAGGCTGAACTGTTTGGAACTGGAGAATAACTGGTACATGTGCAGACCTCTGGGATTTTCTTAAACCACCATATGATTTATCTATCTTACCTTCTTATATCTATGGGTGCAATCACATTTTAAAAGCTAGGAGCAACCATGATGAGAACTTTTGTGATCTGTACATGTTGAGGGAACCCATAGATAAGAATTCAGGAGGAAACTTGCCCTTCCTTCCTCCTCTCTTGTACTATTCATCAGTCCTCATTGCACTATTCACAATACTGAAATGCTTGCAAGAAATTTGCTTTATTTTGTTTCTGGTTCTAGCATACTGTAGATAGCAACAAGAGATTCAGAGTGGCTAAGTGCTCTGTCTGTGAAACTCAGTCCTTAAAGGCAGCCTGCAATACCACATCACCATACAAACTAATACAGAATTCTCATTTTCCCAACAATCTGTTATTATAATGAACAAAACATGATTAAAATCACTCATACTACCACTGATGATTTACTAAGCCTGAGCTTTATAAAATAGTTTCCCAAAGGCAGAGCTTCTAGCAGTATGTATTTAAAGGCAATGCACTCCCATGTGCCATTTCAGAAAATGAGGAGTTGTAGAAATTATAGTTTTGCCTAATGGGTACAAATAAAGACAATCATTAAAACTGTATGTTGAATATTAGCCAATGTTATCTGGACTGGCCAGTGTAGGTTTTAAAGCAAGCATTAATACAGAGGAATGGAACAAGGTGAAAAGGGAACCTTCCTTGAAATACAGCCAGTCTCCTATCTCTAGCAACTAGCTATAGCAACAGCTTTTCAAGTAAAAATTAAAAATACATGCATGCTTTACAGGAATACTGAAATAAATATTATGGTAAAAGAAGGCATAAAGTTTAAAAACTAAAAGCTAAGAAAAAATGTTTTCTCCATTTAGTATCAGTGTCCTGTAGTGATACAATATTATAAGACAATATTGTCCAATAAAATATTCTGAATCACTAAAAGTATTGCACTTTTGAAGGGAAAAAAGAAGTTATTTAAAAATACATCTAGTTTTCCAAATACAGTGGAAAATTTTCAGTACAATGACTAAAGTTTCCATTTAAGATAATATAAAAGGAAGAAAATGTAAGTAATAAATAATGGTGAGAGATTTGTAAGAAAAATCAGAATTTCCAAATATCCTTAAAAAATTAATTGGAGATATGGTCAGAGTAAACTAATACATAATTTCAGTGATGGAGCATTCTTGGGGATACTGTTTAAAAACCCATAGTCCTAAGCTTTTCCCCACCTTTTTTAGGTAGAGATAGGATAGAAACAATCTTTTTCCTGTTTTCACAATGGCCAACAGTAGACTAGAGAACAACTCCCTACAATGGGTAAGTTCCCCAGAGAAGTTAGCCAATACCCATCCTTCCATTTACTATCTCAAGAGTTTGGGTTCTTGGACAATGCCTACAGAGGAAGAAAGGAAGGGAAAATGCCCAGTCAGACTGCAGCCAATAACCCCATACTTTATCTATTATTCAAGCATGATGGGTGTCACCATCCCTATAGTCACTATCTGGAGAGGAATGCTCTAAACCCATGCTTTCTGTGGAGATCTGCTCTTAGAATGCTAAAATAAGAACCTGTAAAAATCAGGACAGGCTTATTAATGAAGTCCCCAAATGTCTCCTCTAAAATACTTCATCTTTAAAAGAGGCCATCCTTAATGGACTGGTCAACGCCAACATCCTAAGGGATAGCCAGCATTGGGTTTGTTGCAGGTAGGTCTTGCTTGACCAATCTCATTACCTTCTATGATGAGGTGACCTATCACCTGGACAAGGAAGAAGAGGTTGATGGAAGTCAATCATCATGGTGTCCTGTGACCAGTGGGGTCCCACAAGGCTGTGTCCTTGGACCCATATTGTTCAACAACTTCATTAATGATATGGACATTGGAGTCAGGAGTGGACTGACCAAGTTCGCCGATGACACCAAACTTTGGGGCAAAGCATCCACACCAGAAGACAGGGGTGATCTGATGGCCACCTATAAGTTTATCGGGGTGGCCACCAGTATCTGGGGGAATGTTTGTTCACCAAAGCGCCCCAAGGGATGGTGAGGTCGAACGGTCATAAACTACTGCAAGACCATCTCAGGCTGGACATAAGGAAGAATTTCTTTACTGTCCAAGCCCCCAAGGTCTGGAATAGCCTGCCATCGGAGGTGGTTCAAGCACCTACATTGAACACCTTCAAGAGTAAATTGGATGCTTATTTTGCTGGGATCCTATGACCCCAGCTGACTTCCTGCCTTTTGGGCAGGCGGCTGGACTCAATGATCTTCTGAGGTCCCTTCCAGCCCTACTGTTTATGAAATCTATGAAATCTATGAAATCGTCTTTCACAACAATCACCCTCCACAAAATATATACAGAGCCAATGCGGAAGTCACTTCTATGTCAATTCCACCCCTATACCAGACAAAGTCAGTAGGAGTTAAATATACCATTCTGAAGAACAAAAGAGCTTCAAATAGAATTTAATTTGTTATTGGGAACTTCAGATAAGATATGTAGCATTTGGAATGGTTACCACATAGGAAAAAAAAACAAGGAATAAAGCATTAAAGACTAGAAATTAAATATTCTTTATTCTGAAAATAAAGACCATACTACACAGAATAATGTTCTTCCAATATCTTAACTAGGATCTCTTTCAAAAAATATTTCCCTTGGTGCTTGAAAACCTTACCACCAGCGGGCAGGGGTGCCAGTGCACACATTGAGAAAGAGTGAGAAGACAGAATCAATTCAATTTCCCTCTTAGACAAAAAAAGCTTAATCATAATTATAATGAAGGAAGAAGAAATCATCACTTGGCAAAGAAGTTGGATCAAGTGCTCTTCACTAGAAATGTGTTCACTAGAAATACTTTTATCTTCCATGAAACGAGTGATCGTGTGTTCACAGTGTAGTACTCAGGCAAGGGGTATGTTCAATCAGGTTAAAGAAAGTATCCCAACAGTTTGTTTGTTTTTTCAGTTTAGTCACAGAATGTTAACATGGGACTCCCTTCTCTAGAGCTCTCTCAGCACATCAATGTTCTGCCCATGATTGCACAATATATTTAAATCCCATTTCTAATGCATTATCTCTCCAGTGTGCTCTATTTGGAAGTGATTTAGGGAATATTGTATTGAAATACTATGCAAAGAGAAAGTCTAAACCACAGGAATTGAGATAAACACTGTTAGACCCCAACTCCATGCTGCGCTCAGCGACTAGGGAGATGATGATCCAAATGCCCATGGATTCTGTTATTCATTAGCTGCAGCAAGCAGGGAGCAAACACCAGCACACATTGCTCACAATAGCTTTATTCAGAATGGAGACAGCTCCCAAAAAACAAACAAACCAGAGAGCCACTCTGAACATTAGTTCTTTCCACATTTTATACACCTTGGCTCATACTCATTAACAATTACTCTGCCTATGTCCCCCCTTTGGTTCCACCCATTTCTCCTCCCATCTCAAGCTCCTCCTCTGTTTACTGTTTGCTTCCTTAGCATGGAATTGCCTATGCCTTTCATTCATTTACATGTTTCTCTGCTAAGAGTGCATGCGTAAGACTTTGACCTCTGCTTCTTTTGCTCACTTGCAGTTTCTTGCTGGTTCCTTCTGGTTTTTTTGCTGACTTCAGCACCATCTCCAAGCCCGTAGTTCTGCTTTGTCCCCTGATGATAGCCATTGATCTGTATCCTATTTTTACACAATGCATCACTTTGCACTTTGCACCTTATCATTTTGTTAGGAATCCGCTTATTTAAGCATTAGCAAAGTTAGTTACTTTTAATATACTTTTAATTCATCCAGCCTTGTGACCAGCAGCTTTTGCTGAGACACAGGAAAAAAAACTTCTACTCAGCTGCACACCCAGCACTCCCCAAAATCCACATATCATTACCCTAACACTCAGGACCTGTTTAAAATACCCAGAATCAGAATTTATTGCCTAGAGCTTTATCTTAAAACCAAACACTCCTCTGAGTGTAGAATGCTCCCCAGTATACTTAAAAAATTTGAAGTACACTAAGGCTCAAGAGATACTTCTCCATCAAAATAGCCACCTTAATAATCTCCCCAGAGATTCAGTCATGTGGGCCATATGTTTGAAGTCTGTCTTAAGTAACTGAAGGGAATCAAATTAAAGGCAATAATATTTTTGAATTTCAAATCCCCACACTGAATATTATTCAGAAATAAGAGCCTTTTCATTTCCCACCCCCAATTAGTGGCCAAAAGCACATCTTTGAAGATTTTAAATGAATTATATGGTCCCAAATAGCCATCATACTCCTCTTTTCCTTCTGGGATTCTCTGTTACAACTCACTGAGGTTCTTCTGGGAATGTGGCTCTTAAATGTGGCTCTTCAGTGATATATACTATTATATTCAATTGCTTGGTGAAGTGCTATTTGCATGTTCAAATTCTAAATTTACATGTAGGAATGCACATTCACATCTATCTTTATTGCTTGTGATCACTATAATATATAGTGGATACCACAGATTAATCACACCCAAAAAGGATGTATAATGAAACTGACACTGGATAACTGATTATCATTAGATATAATTAATCACTCTCTCAAGGACACATCTTTATTCACAGGATCAATTTAAATTCAAATAGCATAATCTCTCTCAGCTATAGTCTCACCACCCCTCAAAATGTGCCTTTGAATAATCTGTCAAAATATCACCTTAAATGCATAAATATATTACTGTAAATTTTGTGATAAGACCTTGTGCCTTATAAGGTACTAAAAAGCTTTAATGTGTAAAATCAGCAAACTACAGTGATGAGAACAGGCACTGTAAGCCATATCTTAATTGTTTTTGTTTTTTTTAAGTAAGCTTCCCCACCTTTGGTAGGGAAAGTATAACACCCTTGGTAGGTATAGTGACAACAGCTGTAGGTCTGCAACTGCTGAGGAAGATGTCACCTCCTTTTTTGCCACCAATATTGAGCAAAAATACATTAGTTTTCAGTGGCAAAAAAGGAGGTAACATTTCCCTCTGCAACAGCCCCCCTCCCCCCCACACACTGGTGGGACCAATAACACTTCAGAGAATGTGGGATAAGCAGTGGATAGGAGACATGCATCTCCTTTCTTATGCCCCACTCTTTAGACAGCATCCAGGGCTTGTGCCCTCCTCACCCACCCAATGTTATGCTACTGGGTTCCACACTACATTTCATGATAAGTTCTAAAACTAAAAGACATGATTTTGAAACACTCAGTAAGAGAAAACAATCATTACTAGAAGCTAATAAAATTACCCTAGATGGGTCTAATGCAGTGGTTCCCAAACTGTGGGTCATGACCACAAATGGGGTCACAATATCAGTGGATGGAGTTGTCAAAGTCAATGGATGTGCCACTTACTCTCCTTGTTTGTAGCAAAGTAGGACTCCCTGCCTCGCCACAGTGCTAGGTTCCCCACTTGCCTTTGGGCACACCTGCCACCTGACTCGCCTGCCACACCTTGTTCTTAATTGTTAAGATGTTAATTAAGGCAGGAGGCTGCCCATTTCTGCCCTGATGCCAGAGGTTGCTATCTGCAGCTCCATACATCCCCTACACTACAGCCCATGCCTCTCAGATGGCATCCAGATCTTACAGTCCTTCTGGCCTACAGCCAGACCATGCTTAGGCCATGCCATCAGGCCTCAGTCACACACACATTCATACCACCCTCCTCTCACTCAGGCCTCACACACTCCACCATATTTCACAGGGTTTCCTTCATACATCACCAACTTATGCTGCCTTGCTGCCTCTTGGAGCTGGCCCCTTAGGCTATAGGCTTAACTAGTCCATTCCTTGGGTGGTGGGTAGTGGCCAGCTAGAGTTGAGCACAATGACAGGGTAGTGGCCAGCCAATTACCCAGTCGGGTCTAAACTTACTCTGGCCTCTTCTGGGAGCAACTTTATACATGTAAACATACTGGGCACTCAGCCGCCTGGTTCTTCTCCCCCCCACTGGGGTCCTTCCTCTCTTCCCCCTTTCTAGGGCCACCCCTCACCTGGGTGTTCTTACCCCACACCATGACCGGTGTGCCAGGGTCTCATGGGGAGTGTCATTCCCCCCCCGGATCAGCAGGTCATTGTGTTCAACTCTAGTTATTACTTTTGACCCACACTCAGCCTCCCAGTTGTGGAGGACTTACCAGGACTCATCCCTATCTCTTGGACTGAGCCCCTTTACTCAGCCTCTGGCCCAAACTACTGCCTCAGGCATTTGGAGACATGCCTGGGCCTACTCCCCTTCACTCGGGCTCCACACCACCCCCTCACTGGGGCTACTCATCTCTGCCTACTTCACTCAGGGCTCCACACCACCCCCTTCACTCAGGGCCTCTCCCTCACTCGGGCTACTCATCTCTGCCCCCCCTCACTCAGGGCTCCACACTGCCCCCTCACTTGGGGCCATGGGGCTTCCCTCCCCAGTGGGCTCAGGTGGCCATAGCTGTGCCTGACCTCACTATATCCAGTGTCACTAGACCCACCTGAAGGTGAGGGCTAGGGTTAAAGCACCCTTACCCACCTTTCACCGGGGTGATAACTGGTCTGGCATTTCCTGGGGGCTCTTGCACCACTGAGAGCCCCACCAGGCCACCCACTCCCAGCAGGGTGCAGTTTTAGATCATGCCCAGGACCAGCAGCCTCCTAGCCATCCCCTACAGCTCCTCCCTTACTTCCAGGATGATACCAGCAGCCTTGCAATCAGGCAAAATTGCTGTCTCCTTTGCAAGCAGGGAACTGATCTGGTTATAAAGGCAGCCAGGGATCTAAAATGGCTGCTGCAATCAGGCACCTGCTGGCAGCTTGGCTCAGGCCTTTAAAGTGGCAGGTACCTACAGTGCCCTGCCAGACACTTCCCCACTTAAAATGGTACCTGGGGGAGGTTTCTCCTGCTGCTCCTCCAAAGCAGGTTCCCCTCAGGGCCTGTGAGAGCCCTCAAGTGGCAAGCACTACCAAAGGTGCTCCACCATATTGTTACTCAACAAAAGGAGCAATCAAGCCCCTTTCTGCAGTGAAAATAGATGCAGATAACCTGCATGGGTGAGAAAGAGGCTCCCCCGATTGTAAACAGAGAACCAAGGTATTAGTTGGGAGCTGTGTTTGGTGAAGAAAACAAAGGAGTAATACAAATTATGCATATGATCCTGGAAGGATGCAACTATTAAGGGCATGGACATGGATTTACCTGTTCAAATTAAGTTTCAGACACATGATATAATCTTTAGAAGTATTTAACTCAGGGGTGGGCACTTACTTCAGCAGGCCCCATGCAGAGTGCAGTAGGGGCAGAATAATTCATTGGTGGGCACCCACCCACAGGCTGTACAAAATTGTCCAGTGGACCAGATTTGCCCTGCGGCTGTATTTTGCCCACCCCTGATTTAACTCCTGCCCCAACAATTGCAAATGTGCTTCTGGGTGAATCAAGGTTAAATTGTTCTGCTTTCAAATAGCTAACTTACAAATACACAGTTTGAAGAATTGTGCATGGTTGTCCTGGTATGATTTGCTTTGCCTGTCTACGGTTAAAAACAAACATTGAAGTCTCTCCCGGAGAAAGCCTTTTGTATTGGGATCCTAAAGGCAAACAAGCCCACTGTCCCATTTTAACTACTTGAGAAATATGCCAGCCAAAATTTTTGTTAATAACTTAAGTTAATGGCCTTTCATTCTGGGGACAAACTATAAAAATAAAGAGCTGTGTCCCTCTTATTTTGTCTCAGGTTTTGATTTGGATCAATAAGAAGCACCTAAAAATATCTGTGTTTAGCCTGTGTGTCCAAAACTGTTCTACTTGGAGTTTGATAGGGAGCCATAGTTCAAATTTATGAGCAAAAATACTACCTGTTCTTGTTTTCTTCTATTGTATTAAAACAAACAAGAAAACAAACAAAAACTATTGTTTTCTCACAAATAAGACCATGTAAAAATATACTTGAGTCTAATCACAAATTTATGTGAAAGGAAACTTCTCTGCAGAGCTTCAGATTTTGGCTAACTCTGTAGGCCACAAGTAAGAGATGTGAACTCCTTAACTAAAAGTCACTGGAACAAGGAAATGTGCTTAAGAACAGACTAGTATGTTAATAGAATATCTTTAGCTCACACTCACTAATCCAAGATTTTGTAGAAGTCTTTTAGGTTACAATAATAAATGCTATATCATCTGTCTTAATTAGGCACCAAGTGCATTACAGAAACTCCATCTGCATTGAAAAAAAAATCTCCCTATTTAGTATGGAAACATATATTAATGTGTCACTCCAGTGTATTAGGACATTGTTGCACACTGCATTTGAAGCTGCTCAATTTTGACTGGCTCAAATATGGAGCAGTCACACCTTAAGGCTAAAAACCTTCTCTGACTTGTCCCCTATCTGAGCAGCTGTGACTCTCCACTAGAGGGATGGCAAACAGAGGCCTAATCAGGAGCTACAGAGGCGAGCTGCCACTACAGGGCTGGTAAGCCAGGACAGGCTTCCATCCTTGCTCTAGAAGTGGGTGTGAGAGAGGCAGGTTGGGAATACAAAGATGGCAGGCAAAGGGTTAATGGGATGGGGCGGGTAATGAAATGGGAAGTGGAAAGGAAATGGGGGTGGGGGAAGGGTGATGAAATTAAGGAAGTCATCCACTGAAGGATAAAATAAAAAATATTAAAAAAATGAATTAAAAAGACAGAGGAAGTAAATTAAAGTAGGTCATGTTTAATTCATTGGAATGTGGGATTGGGGTGTTGGGGCTACCTGTTGGTCATGCTTCCCAGGGGGGCTGGGGGCCTGAAGCAGTGAGGATAGGTGCTTTTGGGAGAGCTACTTCCTCTGCTCCAGGAATGAAGCTCCACCTCATAGGGACTCAATCCAAACCCCTACCTTGTTCTCCCCCCAACATTTCCCTTTAACCCCACTCCAGGATCCATCCATGCCCTACAACATGGCTATCTGGCATGTGCTGTGCAGACTGTTTGCACAGGGTTGCAGCCCTGAGGCTGGGAAGTTCACACTCCTACAGGTGGGAGGGGGAGTTGACTTGGTGCCACAACTACCTTGTAAATAGTAGAGTTAAGGGGGTGGAAAGTTTGTCCACACAGAACACCAGGGGGGAGAAGGAGTTCTGGGGAGGGGGCACAGCATCCTGGGATGCTGGAGGATTGCAACTGGGGTGGTTCTTCTGTGGGGACACATTAATGGAACAAAACCTGGGCAACACAGATCAGAGATAAACCTGCCCTGGAGTGGCATAACTTTAAATCACCTAAAGTATGCTTCAAACTAGTTTCAGGTGACCATGTGTGAACAATCCAGGGGTTAAGATCTCCAGAAGCCACCTAAAATTAATGTGTCACAAGGCCCTTAGTGACTTGCCTATTGCTCAAGGCAAAACTAGAATTCAATTGTTTTTGCCTCACAATCCTGTACTCAGTTCATTATATCATCAGGTATCTCTAAGTTATGCATGTATTGAACCAAAGTGTATGTGCAGATGGAAGAAAAAAAATAACAAAACACAACAAACACCAGTACTCTGAAAGTAAGCTCATATTTCAGACAGAAATGGATGATTCCAAAAATATCCACTAAAAAAATGTAACTTCTGTGCAACCTAGTTCCAAAATTCTCTACATAGCCTTAATACATTTACTAAACATTAGGGCTGTCTGCTATTATTTTTGCTAATGATGTTCTGTTTACAGTCAGCAGGATATTATCCATAAAAAGAACAGCCACAAAACTGCTCATTGTCAATGCCAAACCTGAAAAGTGGTACAGGTCTAAAACCACTCATGGGTATCTCAGTTTATCTTCCTTCATTTTACATTGAACAAACTAAAAAGGAGCAAGATCAAAACTAGTGTACAGATATCAGAAACAGAAAACTGACAGTACATCATAGGAACAACTAAGGGAGACTTAAAAAGCCCCCTTTCCAGAGTACTCTACGAAGAAAAAAAAATGCTCTTTTTCCCTTTTCCCAAAGTATATAAGTAACATTTGCTACTTATACCTACTCTCGTTTTCTTCCTTTCTCCCTTCCTTCTTTTGTATAAAATGTAGCTTTTGGATTCACCTCTACTGCTCAAATGTCACTAGTTTGATAAAATTTGCAATAAAGAGGATAGTTCATTATAAAATAGAAGTATACTACCTTATTATAGAACTGAGCCATCTGCATGTGTTGGGAACAATGTTTGAGTGTGGCGTGCCATGAACATTTGGAGGCTTAATGTACTGGAATTTTCCAAGAGTAGACAAAAAATGCAAAGGTCCCATTGCCTACTGAATTAGCTGACTGAGACTAAATGGAACCCTATACCAAATTCTCTACCACAGCTGAACTTTACGTTATTCAGAGGGAAGATACAAGATTAAATGGTAGTGCATTAGAAATGAGAAAAAAGATAAATGGCCTCCATAAAGTCCACATGTTCTGATATGCCACTATTAGAGTATAGGACAAATTTAAGAAAAAGTTAAGTATGTTTATACTTGTGTTTATAATTCTCCTTAGGAAGTATTACCACCTTATAGTCAAGCCTTTACATGATGAATAGAATGCAGGGTTATAGATAAAACAATTTCTCAAAACCAGATTCTGCTGGTCTCATCTGTTAGTATTAGTACAACATTACAATAAAACCTGTGGGAAATCTATGGAGAGAAAACACTTCCTCTTGGACTCAACTGTCTGGAGAAAGTTAAGAACATTCAGGGTAAGTATAGATAGTCCTCCAACCCCCTCAACCTAGAGAAACAAACCTCCCCATTGACCCACTAACTCCCCCAATACTGCCAATGCTTTCCCAGACATGCCACCCCCATGGGATTGGCAGGACAGGCCCCATGAACCCGCTAGTAGCCCATTCCCCATACCACCCTCCCTTCTCCTACCCCACCTCACCTTACTTAGATCACATTCCTGGTATCATTTCTAGCAGCAGTGTATGTGTGCATAAGCAGAACCTGATCTAAGCAAGTCACGTGTAAATCAGATCCCACAAATGTGTGCATTTTCCCTCAAAAGATCTTGGATACCACACAGCACTTTTCAACTCCTCCACCAACTTAAAAACAAATTGTCATTTGTTGTTGCCAGTGTTTGGTGGGAGTTATTTTTTAATAATGGATACCACACTATTTATGCTCATTCATGGAAGGCAGCAATATCTCTATTGTGAATAGAGCATGGATGAATCAAAGAAACATGTTAGTAGCCAATGGCTTTACATAGGGTCCTAGTATGACTTTTGGAGGTTAAGTCATAAAATAAATAAATGCATAATTCACCATGGAATTGGCTGAGGCTGCACACTCCTGGTGCAAGGTGTCATGGGAGACTTCAATTACACAGATATCTTGTGGGAAGAGCACTCAGCCAAATCCGAGTGGGCACAAAGCTTTCTCTCATGCATGGATGAGCTCTATCTGATCCAGGAAATCTACGGGCTGACGAAAGGAAAAGCGCTGCTCGACCTGGTTCTGGCAACTGGGGATGACCTAATTGGTGACCCAATGATCAAAGGGAAGCTGGCTGATAGCCACCATGAGCTGATCACCTTCACTATCCACCATAAAGCTGGCAAGTCAGTCAGCAATATAGAAGTCCTTGACATCAGGAAATCTGACTGTGACAAGTTCAGGAGCCTTGTCAGTGAGGCCCTAAAGGGCCAGAACCCAAAGGGGAGGGGAGTTCAGGATGAGTGGTTGTTTCTCAAAGGAGTGATCCTGGATGCACAAGTAATGTCTATTCCATCTTGGAGAAAAGGCAGCAAAAGGGCACAACAGCCCCTTTTGCTTTCCAGGGAACTAGCAGACTTCCTGAGTCTAAAAAGAAAGACCTATAAAGCATGGAGGACTGGATCCACCTCCAAGGAGGAATACTCTGCACTGCTCTGGACCTTCAGGGAGTGAAACAGGAAAGCCAAAGCTGCGACAGAACTCTAACTAACTACAAGCATTAAGGACAATAAAAAAGTCTTTTATTAGATATGTGGGGAGCTAATGGAAAAGCAAGGTCAACATTGGACCCCTGCTAAACCAGATGGGACAACTGACAACTGATAGCAGGGAAAAAGCCAACTTGCTAAATGGGTACTTTGAGTCAGTTTTTCACCAGTGCCATGGGATATCCCTGCCCATTACGGAACAGGGAGGCCTGGGTGAGGAAGATTCCTTACCCTGCATCAATGCTGACCTCATGAAGGAACACCTTGAAAGGCTTAATACCTTCAAGTCAGCCAGCCCTGACAGTTTACACCCCAGGGTAATCAAGGAGCTGGCAAGCATCATAGCTCAGCCTCTGGCATGGATCTTCAAGAATCCTGGCACTCTGGTGAAGTGCCCAAAGAGTGGAAGAAAGCCAATATGGTGCCTATCTTCAAGAAAAGGAGGAACGTGGATCTGGCAAACTACAGGTCCATCAGCTTGACAGCTATCCCGGGGAAGGTCTTAGAAAAGATTATCAAAGAGGCCATTTGTAACAGACTGGTTGACGGCAAAATGCTAAGGGATAGCCAGCATGGGTTTGTTCCAGGTACGTTTTGCTTGACCAATCTTATTTCCTTTTACTACCAGGTGACCTATCACCTGGAGAAGGTGGAAGAGATTGATGTCATATATCTTGACTTTTAAAAAACCTTTGATCTGGTATCCCATGATCACCACTTGGCAAAATTGGCTAACTGTGGCCTCGAACTCACCACAATCCACTGGCTGCAGAACTGGCTCCGTGGTAGGACCAAGAGGGTGGCAGATGAGAGAAGTCAGTCGTCATGCTGTGACCAGTGGCGTCCCTCAAGGCTCTGTCCTTGGGCCTATACTGTTCAATATCTTCATTAATTATGTGGACATTGGTATAAGAATTGGACTGGCCAGGTTTGCTGATGACACCAAACTCTGGGGTAAAGCATCAACACCTGAGGACAGAAGGGTGATCCAGGCTGACCTTGACAGTTTCAGGAAACGGGTAGACAAGAACCTGATGGTGTTTAACAATGAAAAATGCAAGCTTCTCCACCTTGGGAAGAAAAATCTTCAGCATGCTTATAGGCTCAGCAGTGCTACACTGGCTAGCACTATGGATGAAAGGGACTTGGGGGTCATGAATGACCACAAGATGAACATGAGCTTTCAATGAGATGCTTCAGCTAGTAAAGAGAGAAAAATGCTGGCTTGGATCCATAGATGGTTCTCAAGCAAGTCCTGGGACGTCATTCTCCCATTGCACTGGGCCTTGGTGAGGCCACAGCTGGAGTACTGCCTCCTGTTTGGGGCTCCACAATTCAAAAAGGATGAGGAGAAGCTTGAGAGAGTGCAGAGGAGAGCCAGGCATATGATCAGAGGTCAGGAAAACAGACCTTATGAATACAGGCTGAGAACCATGGGATTCTTCAGCCTGGAGAAGCAGAGGCTCAAGGGTGATCTGGTGGCCACCTATAAGTTTATCATGGGTGCTCACCAGGATCTGGGGGAATGTCTGTTCTCAAGAGCACCCCAAGTAATGACAAGGTCAAACTGTCACAAACTGCTCCAGGAGCATTTTAGGCTGGACATAAGGAAGAATGTCTTTCCTGTCCAAGTCCCCAAGTTTTGGAATAGACTGCCACCAGAGATGGATCAAGCACCTACTTTTAATGCCTTCAAGATACATTTGGTTGTTTATCTTTCTGGGATCCTATGATCTCTACTGACTTCCTACCCCTGGGGCAGGGGGCTAGACTTGATGATCTGAGGTCCCTTCCAGTCCTAATGTCTATGAAACTATGGATATCACAGTCTACAATCATTTAATTATCTCTTTTGCTCATTTCTAAGTCATATTTGTATGCCTGTTTTTTCTATAAAGCCATCATGTAACCTCGAGGTCAGATAAATGCAATTAATTGGTTGCATCTACATATCTCTGTATGACAATGTTGCTACAGTGCCAAACTTTAGTACTTTCTTTTGGAAGTACTTAAAGCATGGCACAGTGCAGTCAGTTACTGTGCTATGTGTGCAGTTCATGATTATTTTGCCACTACATTTCCAGAGCAGCGCACTGTACATGGGGGGGCACACCACTACAGTAACATAGTTGGTGATTACATATGGGTATTGTTGTAGCATGCTGTATGGTGATGTGGCACATTGCTATATTGCCATAGGGCAATGTGAAGACACACCCATTGTCTTTAGGAATGAGCTCTCCCTTCTTATCAAAGTTTTCAGTTAATGGAAAATACAGGAGATTTTTATTTATTTATTTATGTTCATTATTTATGCAATTTTTATCCTGCACTTCTGACCAAAGACTCAGGGCAGCTTGCAGTGAGAGAAAAATTTAAAAGGGCAACTTGCATATGTAAAAAGAACCCAACAGTATAAAGTAAATGTCTACCCACTAAACAACATAGCCTAGATTTGGTTATTAGATGGCTGCCCAAACCTAAAGGACTTTTAGAATCACTGAAAGCCATCCAGGCTGTATCTCTGGCAGGCCTCGAGGGAGGGAATTCCGCAGCTGGGGAGCAACTGCTAAGAACAACCTCCAAAAGGTTTTCACAGCAGCCAGGTGGAGCTCCAGGCTCCCACTAGGGGTTAGCCCAGGGGTTGGCAAGCAGTGCATCTGTTTCATAGATTCATAGATTTCATAGACATTTGTGCTGGAAGGGACCTCAGAAGATCATTGACTCCAGCCCCCCACCCGAAGGGCAGGATGTCAGCTGGGGTCATAGGATCCCAGCAAGATAAGCATCCAATTCACTTTTGAAGGTGTTCAATGTAGGTGCTTGAACCACCTCTGATGGCAGGCTGTTCCAGACCTTGGGGGCTCAGACAGTAAAGAATTTCTTCCATATGTCCAGCCTGAGATGGTCTTGCAGTAGTTTATAACTGTTCAACCTCATCATCCCTTGGGGCGCTCTGGTGAACAAACATTCTCCCAGATACTGATGGTCACCCCGATAAACTTATAGGTGGCCATCAGATCACCCCTGAGCCTGTGCTCGTGGCTGCATACACATTAGGAGGGGTCACGATGTGCACAAAATGAAAGAGCTGCTGCTGCAGAACACTCCCACTGCATGTACATGGACAGAATCTCTGTGCCCAGCAGGGCTTCCCTGCAACTGACCAGACCCCATCCCCATCTGGAGCATGTCTCATCCAGCTTGGGGCTGTACACCTCCTGCACAGCTGTTTCCAAGCCCCATGCCCAGATCAGGACACAGGGCCAGGAAACAGCTGCAAGCGAGCCAAGACTTCCCAGCCCTCAATCACTGAATTGGGCCATGAAGCTGGAAACAACTGCAAGGGAGGGGCAGGTCCCAGCCCCCAGCCCCAATCTGCCAGTGGGGCAGATAGCAGGGAGCCTCCAGCTGGGTGGAGATTCCCTGCTCAGCTGGGAGTGTTCAGATGTCCATGGTGGGGTACAGGGATGGACCAGTTAGCAGCAAGCCCTCGGCTGAATCCTCACCCAGCCAGGGGCTTACTACTAACTGCTCCCCCCCACCCCATGCCTAGAGAAATGCTCCTGGCTGCACTCCCTGGCTGAGTGGGGAATTTCCACCCAGCCAGGGGCTTACTGCTCCATGTCCTCCCATGGGAGATTTCATAGACATCTCCTGTGGCTGCTCTCCTGCCCCTTGCTGCCCAGGCTGACCTGGAGCAAATTTGCACAGTCACACATGTTAGTTTCTTTCCCATTTTTATTGAGATAGCTTTAGGAATTTCTTTTTATTTTTTCCTGTTTTTTGCTTTTCTGCCCTTTCTGGTATAACAGCTACTGATAAGAGTTGCTGAGGTATTGGATTTTACATTTTCCTTTGACTGATGAGATTTTTGGTCAGTCAAACCTCCATCAGAAATAAGTTCTGTAGCTATGTATTTGCTCCTGGTTGGCTGCCGAAATGTGGGCTACTGTACAGTCACTACCATGCAGTTAATTTGCTACATGCATTTGCTATGCAGTAAGCATCACCACATCTAGATGGTGATGCTTACTGTGTAGCTAAGTAGTCAACAGCATGGTAGAGCATCTTCTGTAGATGCACCCAGTGTCAGTGCCTCAGAAAGCAAATAGTATGCTGGTGCTCAACTCTGTACATTGGTTTTGCATAGAATATTGGGCCAAATATGGTATTAACTTTTAATTATCTCCAAGGAATTGTCCATGGTACATAAGAAACTTCATTTTCCTTACAAGACTTATCTAGATAATACTCTTTCCTTCCTGGACCATGAAATAGTCTACTTCAGAAAGAGACCAGTCAACACTGGGAAGCAGAACCTTCTCAGTAGTTAGCCTTTTGTCTATAACTACAGACCTCTTTTCTGATAGCGGTTTGACTGACCAAAAGATCTCATCAGTCAAAGGAAAGTGTAAAATTCAATACCTCAGCAACACTTTTCAGTAACCTTAATACCAGAAAGAGGAGAAAAGTAAAAAAAAATAATAATAATGAGGAGGAATTAAAAAAAATCCCTGCAGCTATCTCAGTAAAAAGGGGAGAGAAACTAACATGCATGATTGTTTTTCCATTGTAATAATAAGAATAATATTTCAGTATAGTCTGTTATTAGCTACTTCCTTCCCCTTTCTGTATCTTATTTTTAAAAGAGATTTTCAAATGCGTAAGTGGCAATTATGCACCTTACTTAGCTTTAGAAAATCTTCCCCTCACTCCCTATACCTCATATTGCATTTAACATTATTAATGGGTTAAATATGCCTGTATTCCACTGAATTTATCCCTAAGAAGTCAGACTGTATCATTCTTCTAAAATCAAAAAGGATTATTCTTTTCATAGATTTAGAATAGTTGCTATATTTACCAAATCCCTAGCTCTGCCACCCTTTGAATTCAGTGATTTAATACATAATTACAAAGAGGTATAAGAATTGTGTTTTTCTTTTATAGGTTGGGATTAAATATTTTGTAGGTTTTAAACATTTTTTTAGCTACTGTTTTCTTATTCAACAGTAACTCTGGAATAATGCTGACAGCCATAATGTACGTATGTCTGCAATGTTTTGGCATTCACTGTAAGCATGCAAGTCAACCCTAATGGTTATTTGATCCATGTTCTTACTCTTCAAGGTGTAAATTGATACAAATTGCACATTTTTTTTATGGTGCATCTGTTACATGTATTTATCAGTTCATCCAGTACAGTAGGGCTGTGCAAAGCTTTGGACCATAATTAGGATTTGGAAAAAATATGGATGATATTGAGGCTAAATCTGTCAGTCTGAATCAAATTGCTAGCTGCTTTTATTTGGTGATTCAGAGGACTGTCTGTATGGGGAAACAGCAACTTAGAAGGGGGAGGGGGAGCAGTGGGAGAGGAGGAATGGCGGGGAAAGACTGACATTTCTAGGTGGCCAGTGAGCAGGATTTGTCTCTGACTGCCCTTCCAGTTACAGTGTCTGGGGAGAGGGACATAGAAACAGCATAAAAGCCTCTGTCTGCAGACCTGCTGTGCCTTTTGTGAGCTGTTTCTGACTGAGCAGAAGTGTCAGAAAAGTACTGTGCTGCCTGTCTTCCTTCATAGCCAGTCAGTTGCAACTTGCCCACTCCTTTTTGTTCTTAGAAAGGATTGGCTAGGATTTAGCTTAGTTTAGCTTAGCTTAGAATCTCTTTACTTAATACTATACAATTCATTTCATTCAATTTATATCCAGTAGATAATCTCTCCCCAACCCTGTCCCCTGGCCAGCCTCTTACTTCTCTGAAAGGAGGCAAAGGGGGACATGCACCCCCCGCAGTGAGATGGGGGGGCAGTGCCAACCTAGGGAGGTGCATTCCCCCTGCCTCTTACACAGGTGGGTAGCTGGCAAGGGGGTGGGGTTGAAGCAATCCTAGACCAGCATGCTGGGCTGCAAGGGGACAAAAAGCCCCCACCACAGGGGTTTTCCCACTACCATACTGTGCAGACTCCTGCTGGGGGGGGCAGTGGTGGGCTGGGAAGCTTGGTTCCCCCTTCTCCCCTCACCTCTTAGAGAGGTAGGCAGTAGCTGAGGTATGGGGTTGGGGATATCCCAGCCAAGATTACTGGGCTTTCCCTCCCCCTGCACTAGGCAGACCTGGGCTAGAGGACCTGTGATCTAGGTTGGGGAGATTAGGGGAGAGATAGAGTCTGCCTCTACCTCTCAATTGTTGTTTCATACCCCGGATATGGGTTTCTTACTTAAGTTTTGTGTGGAAACTATTATTGTTTACATATTATGAAAGGTTCTGGTTGCAGCTTCATTTGTTATGGTTTATTTGCCTTTAAAGTAATAATGAATCAAATAGTGTGCATTTCTGCAGCCTCTTTAATTATCTCAAATATCTAAATGTCTCAAAACACTTTCAGAAAGTTTCATTTAAAAAAAACCACTGAGCTTCTGCAGCCTTGATTTCAATCAATGAGACGCATAGGAGTTTAATTATAAGGCTTTAATATGAAAATACCCTGTATCAGAAACCAAACAAGCTTTTCAGTAGCCAGAATCATGACAAAGTCTATACACAATTCACCAGCAGACTCTCTATATGCCTAAAGAGGGGTGTTTGTGCATGAAAGTTTGCA
The DNA here is from genome assembly GCF_052110815.1 of Crocodylus siamensis. Taxonomy (NCBI): domain Eukaryota; kingdom Metazoa; phylum Chordata; order Crocodylia; family Crocodylidae; genus Crocodylus; species Crocodylus siamensis. The sequence goes on along the minus strand of NC_143401.1, from coordinate 49,958,403 downwards.
AAGAACAATTTTCCAACTATTTAGTTGGTTTAATAAAAGATATAAAATCTACCCAAAGAACCTTGTCTGTTTATGTCCTTAGACCAACATAGCTACAACCAACTACCCCTAAAAATTAATATCTTCACCTACTAATTGCCAGTTCAGATTTCCAGTATTTGAGAAAGAGATGTTGGAGAAACACCAAGAAAGTGTTTCAAACCCTTCTTTAATAACCCTGTTCTGTTAATCAACATGGAGCAACTGATTGTGAAAATCAGTAAATAATATTCATGTAAATTCATTACATCTTTATTACATTGATTTAAAAAGATTTATTTAGCACTTACTCTAAACTTAGCATTGAATCAACACTTCATCAGCTTCATCTAAACAAACAAGGATCAAGCAATGTAATATAGGGTTTTAATTTCATGCATAAAACAAAAGCTGCATAAGTTCGTCTTTTTATTGGACAATAGATTTTTTCTTTATGATTTCCCCTCCTCCCAGACATATATTATTTATAATACTACAGGAAAAAATGTATGACATAATTAATCAGTGAACTTTCTGGCTCCGATTAGATGGAGTGGTTGATCACATGGGCCAGCAAAATCAATGGATATGAAAAAATATTTACTATGCTGCAGTATTCGCAAATATTTTATAGAAATAAGAATTGTGTGAACAGCTCTCTTGATTTTTCTACCTCAGAGGATTAAATATTCATTTATCAGAAACCAAGCAAAAACTGTTTATTAAATATTTGAAAGTAGAAATAACCTTGAGATAAAGATTAGACAGAAAGAAATCTGATGTTTGAATGCTGTATTACATGTGCTTCTGTCATCTTAATGTTTTCAAGTAGCAATTCCTCTTCAGAAGTCACAAGGAGTGTTTATTTTAAATAAGACCTGAGTCACTCTTTCCTCTGACCTATCATTTATTTAGATCTGGTACAGTCTACTTCTTGCTCACAAATGAGCTTATTTAACCAAGCAATAATGAAGATGCCAATTTTAAAACATTTAATGAGAATCTAGAAGTCCTGATTCAGAATTAGGACACCTTTTTCTAGTTGGTCATTAACTGCCAGGAAATAACTGGTCCTCTGCCTCTTAAAGTTATGTTCCCCTTGATTCTTTTTAAAGTAAAGGATAATGAAACATTGCATGTACCATTTTATTAACTTGAAAGTTAATCGTTCCCTTGGTTACAGCATTCTGATCATTGACTAGTAGCTACAAAACAGTAACTACTAACATTATTTCAAGGATTATTAAAGCCTACAGAACAGCAACAGCTAGTTAAACTCCCAATATAATAAAGTAGTCAACACATTCAGAAATATACAAAAAATGAAGTTTTTAAGCCAATGTATAAAGAACATTTTAAAAGGGAAAACTTACAATTATCAAAAACTATTAGAAGACAAACTCAAATCTTTCACAAATATTATGTGACACTATTAACTATTTACATGCTAGTGTTTCAAAACAGCTGATATTTTGCTCTATCATTTATAACATATTGTGGTTAAAATTTTCTTGGTTTTCCTACTGCAAGTATGTAATACCAGTATAAACAAAGTTGCTATTTCTCCGCTAACTTAGCCACTACAGCAGGGGCAGGTAAAATATGGCCCACAGGCTGGATCCAGCCTGCCAGACCATTCTATCTAGCCTGTGCCCACCCCCCATTTAGAAAATTAATATTTTTCTGCTCCTGGCTGCCTGTCAAAAATACCAGGAGCCAGCAGCAGTAGGACCCAGTGGAAGATGGTGGAAGGACTAAGCAGCCACAGAAGCAAGGCTGGCTTGGCCCTGCCCCACCCCCAGCCACCCCGCTCCACTCCGTTAGAAGCCTCTGTCTTGCAGAAGCTGCTGGTCTTGGACTCTGGGGCTGTTGCTGCCTCCCTGTGCCAGAGGGAAATTCAGATAAGAAGGAGCAGGAGGGGAAGGAGGCAGGGGAGGACCATGGGCAATTGCCCCAGTCCTCAGGGCCAGGCTTGTCTGGCTTCTGCAGTCCCAGCACCGGTCCTGGGAACCACATGGTGTTGGAGCAGCCAGCAAGTGGTGGGGGGAGCAGGGAAATAGCTGCAGAAAGCGGGGTGGGGAATGGCAGCAAGTGGGTGTGTAGAGCACAGCAATGGCATGGGGAGCATGGGGTCCTCCCCAGTGTCTTGGGGGCTGTGCTGGTAGGGCCTAGGGTGGGGCAGAAGGAGCACAGAGCCTGTGCTGGCTCCCTCCTCTCCCTGCTGGCGCAGCCCAATCCAGCTCCATAGGGTCCCTGCCAGCACATGCCCCACCCTGGGGGACGTCTGGTTGCAAAGGTCAGGGGTTAGAGGGTGGGACTTCTGGTCCCAAGATGGTGACCAGGAGGCAGGGCACCTGCCAAGGGGTGGGGCTACCCTTGCAGCCCTCAATGACTTGCCAAACTTGGTAAGTGGCCCTCCACCCAAAATAATTGCCTGCCCCTGCCTTCCAGAAATGCCTGAAGCTAGATAACGGGAGAACAAAAAGTGGGATACCACCATCCTATTCCGTTAGGTTTGAAATCTGTTAACATAAAATACACATCAATAGAAAATCACAATTAAAATCCACACATTCTCTCTCAATATGTTTTTCCATATGTTCTAAACATAGAAAAAATGACTTATCACTCCAAAACAGGTTCATACTTATCTTTATTTGTATACTGGCAAGAGAAGAAGCCAGTTCTCTAGAATGGATCGCATGAACAGTATAGAATCACAGGGTGCCTGTAGACTAGCAGGTCACCTGCTCCAACATGTATGCAAGCACTGTAGAGTGACATCTTTGTCAATAGAGTAAGCGCTCTGTTTTTCCAAACTCTCTTTTGAAATTTAGCCATGGTGTTGCTTGTCTTTCCAATATGAGCATTCATTTTAGCTTTCAAGCCAAGATTTTGTGAAATGGTGGAGCCCAAATAAGTGAATTTTCAACCACTTCCAGGCTACCTCTTGCATTAGTGTGATATAATGAACACATTTGTGGGAGATTTAAAGTAATGGAGATGATTTCATTAATTCTGCTACATTATTTAAATATTGTTAATTCCTTACATATTTGACTTATTTCAAACCTGCATAATGCCTTACTGAGAGCAAAGTTCTTCAAGTAGCATAATAAAATAGAAGAACTGCTCAATTTTTTAGTGTCCTTTTATAAAATCCAATTTTATAGTGTCCTTTTCACTATTTCAAATCACTAAAATGATACGCATTTCATGAAGGATTCTCTGTAAAGTAAAACAGATGTATAAGCTTGCTCTAAAACTCTGGGTTATGCCTACTACATTTTTTAAATATCCATATCTCTTGATACTCTTGCTACTATTAGGAGAAATGAAGTAGAGAGCATCTCACCATTGTACATTACTCCTCTATAAGAAAATTAAGTACTCCAACTATAATAGTTACAGTAGATCATCACTTGACATTTTCTTCTGCTTCATTATAAGTAATTCTGAATAACCATGTTCCACATTATTATATTTAAATGTATATACAAATTACCCATTTAACTGCTCAGAGACTGTGGTCATTAGTCCACTTTAGAACTCAATTAAATAGACAAAAATACCAAGGACAAAAGCTTAGCAGGTTTCAATAAAAAAAAAAAGATTTAAATGAGGAATGAACACACCCAAAGTTAGAGTAGCAACAATTAAAAAAAGGGAAAAAAGCACCTTTGGAAGCATCCCTTATGCTTCAAGCTATAAGTCAAGCTCAACTAATAGGAGTTAGAGAGTAAAATGGTCTCCTCTGCATGAGTTATTCATAATTGCCCACTTCATTCTTTCTTCTTCTTGCCCCTGAAGCATCTCACACAGGATTAGCCTGCATAAACTATTGACCCAATTGTGTAGCAGGTCACACAGTCACAAGCTGACAAACCTTTGAGTAAGCAAAAAAGACACAGAACTCCTGTTAGGTGGCTTTGTTTTGTTTTCTATGTTGTACAACAGCCATGAATTAAGTTTTCCCTAAATAGGTTTACATAATGTGTAGTCAGATTCCATAGCCAGCTGAAATTTATTATGTGCACTAGAAAGCCAAGGACCCCTGAGACTGATTGGAGTCCTGAAGTAATGTGAGCACTAAATACTTTAACTGTGAGCAAAGTGCTTCAATAAACCTTGATCCTTTCTTACTGTATCTTTATATTGCATCCTAATGTATAAATCAATGAACATGCTCCATCAAGATCAAATAAAGAACTGTGAATGTTGTTAAGCCTAATAAATTTTACTGGTATTTATTCATTATTTTTAAAGTGTTATAAAAGTTTAAGTCATTCTTACAGCATATCAGAAAATGTCCTAAATATTTTTATAATTTACATATGGTAAATTCTAAATTAAGAAGAGGTAAAAAAGTTGAAAACAAGCAAATCAAACAAAAAACCATAAGCTCTGAACTGTAACTAGTTTTTTAGGGTGAGGCTAGAGGGTAGGTCACGTAAGTGATCTTGAAGCCCAAACTCATTTTCAAAACAGTGACAATCACTAACTGGTCATATCTACAATCAAAATATATTGTGCCCTTCATCTTGGTGTTCCCAAGCACACCATATTACCCCAAGGTGGGCTCTCTCAAACTGAAAGCTGTGTAGCCTCATTTACACAGAGCTGTAGCAAGGCTAATTAGGAATTTTGAGTGTTAGAACAAGTTAACACATCCCCATGCTGAAAAGGGCCCTCATCCATTCTGAATAGACATGGCAACACTGCTTCCAGTTTAGGAGGGAGACTACCCAGAAGGCCATGTGTTTGAGGACCTTATTGATGGGCAGAGTAAAGATAGCATGTAGAAGCTACAGACGATATAGGCGGGACAGGATGGGAAGGAAAGGTGGGGGTGTGGCATTCTATGTCAAAGAGCAATACACATCCTCAACAAACAGCACGGGGTCAGAGGAGGGGCAGACTGAAGTGCTCTGGGTTAGAATACAAGGGGGTTGGGGGAAAAGGATTTAATGGTGGGTGTCTACTACAGACCACCCAACCAGGGGGAAGAGCTGGACCAGGAATTCTCAGTTCAGTTCATGGAGGCAGTTAAATCAAGGGATGCGGTCATCATGGGTGACCTAAACTACCCAGACATCTGCTGGGAGGAGCAGTCAGCTAGTTCTGACTGCTCACGTAGGATCCTAGCTGAGATACAGGACCTCCACCTAACCCAGGAGGTGCACATTCCCACCAGGGGGAATGTCTTGCTGCACCTGGCCTTGGCCACAGGCAATGACCTGGTGAAGGGGATGCAGGTTCCAGACCATCTGGGCGATAGTGGATCATTGCCTACTGAAATTCACCATCCAGCACAGGGTGTCAAAGGCCTGCAGCAAGGCAGCAACCCTGGACTTTGGGAGGGCCAATTTAAATGAATTAAGGAGATTAGTTTGGGGAGGCACTGAAATCCTGGTGGGGAGGGGAGTTGGGAGTCCAAGAGGAGTTGTCATTCCTTAAGGAGACGATCCTCTGAGCCCAAAGGATGACATCCCAATGTGAGTCAAAGGGGACAAGAGTGCTTAAAAGCCCCCATGGCTCACCAAAGGCATTCAGGATCATCTGAAAGCTAAAAAGGAGGCATACACCAAGTGGAAGGGAGGGGCCATCACCAAGGAGGATTACACCTCCAATGCTCGAGACAGCGGGGAATGGGAGAGACCCTGTACCCCCAAGCACTACCAGGAGTAACTAGGAATAATGGCCATAAATCAACTAAGAGTAGCTTCAAGTTGAACATTATAAGGCAGTTCTTCACAGTCAGGATGACTAGGATTTGGAGCCAACTTCCAAAGAAAGTGGTGCTGGCTCCTACACTGCCGGTTTTCAAAAGGAGGCTAGATAATCACCTTGCCGGGGTCATTTAACCCCAGCATTCTTTCCTGACCATGGCTTGATGTTTTGCTCAGGTCCCTTCCGACCCTAGCAACTATGAAACTATGAATTTTATTTTATATGTGTAGAAGAATTTTAAAGTCAATCTTTGTTATCATTCTTTTTGTTCCTTCTAGGCTATTTCTGATATAACTCTCATTTTCCTGGATGCAGACCAGTGATTTTGAGGACTTTATTAATGCACACTGTAATTTCTGGTATAATGATTTCTGATTAATTAACTTTTCTTTACACCTTTCTGTGTAGTCAATAATACTGCTGAAATATGAGCATTATCAATAAAATATTCTTTTAGAAATTGTACTTACTATTAAACTATAGTCTTATCCTCCTGCTAATACATAACATCTCATACGGTGTGTCCTTGGGAACTTGTTCCAATTTTAATTAAAATCCTTCAAAGTTATGATGTTGTCTTTTTTCTGAAGTTTATTCTACAGGCTGTCAGACCTCTCAGCTTTTGCCCTAATGATCATCATCTGTTTTAGGTTTCATTTTCTGTTTTGTTTTTAACACATTGAAGTCAATGACTAATATTTTTTATCTTTTCACAGATTGTTAAACCTTGTTCTCACCTCTGGCATCTGGCCTTAATTTTTTGCTTATACCCATTTCTGTAAACATTTGGATTAAAAGAATCCATTAATACCAATAGTGAAATAATTTTAAAATGCTACCCCCTGTTAAAATCATGGAACAAAACTTTATCTAGTGTTTACAATTCAAGAACATCTGGGGGAATGTGGTAAAAACATAACATTATCTGTAAATACTTGATTTGCAAAACTAAGACTTGAAACAAACATTTCCCTTGTGTCATCATCATTTTTTTTATGACAGAACAAAACCTGAGCAAATAGGCATCACTCTACCTTGTTGCACTCCAATTGAACCAAAATGATTGCAGGTCAATACCTTGGCAGTTTGTTACACCTTAACTTTGAGGGCATCAGTTCTCTTGTGCTTCGATAATATCATGGGGTGTCCTCCAGGCATCCTAACATTCAACATTTTGGCCCCAATGATCCATCCCCCTCCCCCAGCATGCTATCTAGTAACTATGGCTCTGTCAGAAGAATCACCCCTTTGTCTGGTCATACATTCATCCCACTTCCCTGGAAGAGATCTGTTTGTATGGGCAAATGCTCTGAAATTACACTTTTCACTGACAAAAAGTATGTGATAAAAGATAAAGACTTATTATAAAAACAAGAGTAACAATAATTATTAAAAAAAAAAAAATCAGCAACCAGCAAAGGTCTTTCCTGCTCCAGATATGAAAAGGGGGTATTTACATCTTTCAGATACATCCTAAGGCTACTCTCTTTCACTCAACTTCTTCAGTTGTGAGCAATGTCTTTTCCTAAATCTAGGAGAGGGGTAATAACCAAATATTTAAAATGTATACCTGTGTAGCAGAGTGGGGTCCCTAGAGGTGGCTGTGTTACCCCTAGGCTCTTTAAACATGCCAGTCTTGCCCTACAGGCACCCTATATCTCACCTGCCATGTCTTGTTGGTATAATTAATATAGGGAGGCTGCCCTTGATCTTTGGGTTTGGACACGGTCTGCCTAGATCCTATTAAACCCTTGGTGTCCCACTTCACTGTGGATGCTTCCTGAGTCTCTCAGCAATATGAGCTATGTGTGGCTCCAACCACCCCTTTACCATGCCCCAAGCCTCGCAGATGGTACAGGCATTGTCTTGCCTAGACCTCATTATAATTTGGCCCCTTGTCCTCACTGGGCTCTCTGCAACCCTGTCTCTGCACCCCCTGGCGCTAGGCTCTCCGCAGTCCAAATGCCACACCCTCTCTGGTGCCAGGGTCTCCACACTGTTGTGCACCCCCAATGAGGCCTCCTTCTTCCCCAAATAGCCTCGCCCAAACCACAGATCTTATCAGACAGTGAACAAACAACAGCCAACCACAATGAGCCCCTGGGCTGTAACGCAACACAAAACTCAAGGCATGCTCTTCCCCTTTAAAAGAACAAAACTCCCTCTCAGAGACTTGATGCCTAGTAGGCAAGGATACCTTATAGGCTCTTGGCATCTCCTTTGTTCTAAGGGTAGCATATCTGCTGGCTACCAAATCTCTGGGCCCTTCCTTTCTGGAGGGCTTCTTCCCCTTTGGCTGCTGGTAGGGAACCAACTGCCTGGTCGCAGCCCTAGGTTTTATATAGGCCTAGGGCCCTGCCTCCTCTGGCCAGCTGACCAGGTGCAGAGGTGGCTAATTCCCTTGTTAACCAGTTGCCATGGCAACCACCACCTGGGTTTTTATCTGGCTCTTTGTGCTCTCTCCCAGGGCAATCTCTGCTCTATGGGGAGCAGGCACCTTATTGCCCTGTGACAACCTGAATAACTAGATACTTAAAATGTAAATTCATCATTGTTTGGAGGGGCCTGGCTCAAGTGTCACTGACCACATCCACAAGGGTCTATTTTAATTGGCCATTAAATGCACCAATGGAAGATCCTAATCCTCAGGGATTATATCTCTCAAGTGTGAATAGGGGAGGGATCCTTATGTGAATCATTGCCATGCTAAACAACCTTGGCCAAAACAACATAGATAAAAATTGCATTCATATCAAATACCATAATTCATATGCTGTTGTCCTTCATGGGCAAAGATGACCACATTCAGTGAGGGATGGGGAAGAAGAAAGAAAAGAAATGGGAAAGAAACAGGGAGGGAGAAAAGAGACAATGAGGAAAAAGATAAAAGGATAAAAGAGAGAGAGTAGAGAGAAAGGACAGGGCTGGAGGCGAGGTTGCATAGGTACATAGGTGACTTATAAGCCCAATCTTTGCCTTGAACAATCTGCTGCACCAGGGGCAGGAAGGCAATAAGGATTGGGTACAACAGATTTTCATTTTCCTGGCCATGCATTTCCTCATTGCTTCTGCCACATGTTGCTGTTTGAAGGCCAGTGCTCCATTCTGGATTGATTGCTTCCAGAATAAATGGTCACAAGTAATTTGCTCCCACAACTCCAGGTCAATGCCAAAGCTCTTTAAGGACACCTTCAGTGTGTCCTTGTACAACTTTTTTGGAGCACCATGAGATCATACTCCATTTACCAGTTCACAGTAGATTTTCTTTGGTAGGCGAGTGTCAGGCATTCTTGAAAGGTGGCCAGTCCATCTTAGTTGTGCCAGTTTCCTTACAGTGTGAATACTGGGGAGAGATGATCTTCCGAGCACCTCAGTGTCTGGAATCTTGTCCTGTCACTTGATCTTTAGTATCTTTCACAGGTGGAGGTGTTTTAGTTTCTTGACATGATGCTGGTAGACAGTTCAGGCATAGAGAAAGGTTGGGAGAATGATAGCTTTGTACACCTTCAATTTTTTCAACATTTCAATGCCTCTGTGGTCCCAGACTGACTTATGGAGTCTGCCAAAGGCCATGCTAGGTTTCGCTAGACTCACATTGACTTCACTGTCTATGTGGACAGCACAGAAGAGTGTGCTGTGTAGAGAGACAAACTTGTCGACCGTCAGCCTTTAAGTGAGATTTGTGGTTCCTGGGGTGTTGTGCCAGTTGAAATATTAATTTGGCCTTCTACATGTTAATAGTGAGTCCAAAGTTGTTACAAGCTGACAAGAACAGGTCCATGGACCTTTGCATGTGAACCTGCGCATAACTCACAGTTAGCAAAGAGAAAGTCACGAAGCATGGCTGTCTGTATTTTGGAGCTCTCTTGGAGCCTGTGCGTGTTGAGATTGTCTCCATCAAAATAGTACCTGATCGCCATACTAAGGTATTCATCTTGGAAGGCATTCAACAATATGGCAGAGAATACCATGCTGAACAGGATAGGTGTGAGCACACAGCCCTACTTGATACTATTTGTGACTGGAAAGTGGTCAGAGCATTTTCCATCTGCAAGGACGCATGCTGTCATGGAACTGTTGAACCATAGTGATGAATTTTCCAGGGCATCTGTATATATTCATGGTTTTCCACAGGCCTTCATGGTTCATCATGTTGAATGCTTTGGTTAGGTCAATGAACATGAGAGTTGATGAGGAGAAGGTTGATATTCTATTTCTGACAATTTTCTTGAAGCTTCTGGGCCACAAACACCATGTTTGTGTTTCTGTATCCTTTTCTGAAGCCACATTGTCTCTCAGGCAGTAGGTCATTTAGATCAGTAGCTCCCAACCTCAGAGTGCAAACCAACTCTGGGTCATGGGGTAACCTGTAGGTGTGTTGCACTGACACAGACTTATCAAAGAGGTAGGCTCTGTGGAGACATTGTTTCTCTTCCAGCAGCTGTTGCATCTCCTCATCATTTTCATCAAATCAATCTTGGCATTTGTGGATGCCTGGTACAAGGTTCTCAAGAGCTGCACAGTGCATAGCTTCATGAAGCTGCTTCCAGTTGGCTTCAGTGGAGCTGGAATACAGTGGTGTAGTGTGATGTTGATCTTTGAAATGGTTCACAAAAGACAGTCTGGTGATGTCATTTATCAGCCCAGCAGTGCTGAATCACTTCAGTCCATCCTCGTGGACTGTGTCTGGTTTGAATCATGATCTTTAGTGAGGAGATAATGAGTCAATGAACAGTCTAACTTTCAGCACCCCACATTGCTTTGGTTACATGGATATCATGTCTATCCCTCCTTTGGATGATGAGATAGTCGATAAGATGCCAGTGCTTGGAACAAGGGTGCATCCACTATATCTTATTCTAGTTGGGGAGATGGAACACAGTGTTAGTAACCAGGAGTTCATGTTCAGCATATAGTCTGAGCAGAAGATGGCCATGGCTGTTCCATGCTTCCTGATGATGTCACCCTATGCTTGGCAGTGAGAGCCAATCCTGGCATTGAAGTTGCCAAAGAGGATGAGATGGTCAGGCTTTGGTAAAGCAGTGATTATGGAGTGGAAGTCATCATAAAACTAGTTCTTGACTTCATTAGAGTTTGTTGTGGTAAGGGCATATGTACTGATAATAGTGGATCACTTTTTGCCAAGCTGAGTGAGCTTGAGCAGCATCAGTTGGTCATTCACTCCCTTGGGCAGGTAGGTCAACTTCTTAAAGAGGCTTTTTTGTATAGCAAAGCTGACACCTGCTTCCCATCTTGCTTCACTGCCATGACCACTCCAGAAGAATGTGTAACCAGATTTTTCTTCTGTGAGCTGTCCTTCAATGGGTAAGCAAGTCTTACTGAAGGCAACTATCTGGATGTTGTATCTGCCCAGTTCTCTCCCAATGAGGGCAGGTCAGTGTTTCTGTTGGTCAATGTACATACTTTCCTTATGCCTAGCTTAAGAGGGATTTTCTTTTCTTTTTGACCGCTGTTGTGGGACCCCTGCCAGCTGTGGTATGCTGGCTAGAGTGAGGTGAAGCATACAATGTTTGGGGCACATTTTCTAGTCCCTTCCTCATACTATGAGATGAACAGTGTGGTCCTGAATAGGACTGCTCAGTCCCTCAGAGGGCTGCCTAGTTCTACTGCTGCTTCTGTCCAGTAGAAAGCAACCAAAAGCCCTGAGCCACCTGTGTGCAGGTTTGCAGCTACAGCTTCTAGTGTGTCCACACCTGCTGCTTCATCACTGGCCCATTGCCATAGAGCTTGTGCTGGATATGAGTTGTGTGGGATTTAGATTTAAGTGACATAGAGTTGTGCAACATTGGCTTCACTCTCTCACCTCAGCCAATTGGTAACCAATGGCAGGACAGTGTCAAGATGCCTGGAGATTGGCCCAGATCCACCAGATGATGAGGACATCTTTTGTGTCTTGTCCTGCTCTGCATGATCCACAGTGTGGTGCTGTACCATCATCATGACCCTTGGACCATACAAGGGTCTTGTTTGCACAGTCAGCCTGTAGCAAAACCGCCAGTTTTTCTTTTTTTAAAATGCATTCCCTCCCCTTCCCTGACCATTTATGACTTTGTCTCTCCCTCTCTATTTCCTATAGATAAGTATAAGTAAGCTAAGATGTAGTATAAGCTATAACATTTTATTTTAGGTAGTAAGTTTTATTTTTCTCTCCCTTCTTTGTAAATGAGTACCCTGCTATTTTGATATAGATATCCACTGTTTTATAAATGATAATTATTATGTTTTCATTGATTTTTTTTACTGCTTTTATACTGTGTGATTACTGTTTTAGGCCTACATATGTAAGTTAGCATAAGTCATGTCAAGTTTCCATCTTGTAATGCCAAGCCTCCATCTTATCCCTGTGCCTGGTTGTGTAACCGATGATTCATACTACCCCTCCTATGTTAACTTGGTTCCTAAATGAATGGGGATGAAACAGCATGCTTGACAGACAATGGCAGTAGGTCTAAAAATAGCTCCCTCTGAATGACCAAACCATCAACACCAATACCTGGACCAACAACCCAGCCTTTGGAACCACCCTCAGCATTCAAGAAACAAAAGATGAGGCAACCCACCATTGTGCCAAGCTGCACATACTCAGTAAGAACACCTGGAACCCTCTGGAACAGGGCTGACATAGCCTGGACAGGCCCTCCCCGTAGGAGATCAAAGGTAGTCTGCCCCATAAAAAGAAGTAGTGATGACTGACTCCTTGAGACACCCTCTCCATCTGGATCAGCACCATGCCACACCACCTATCCACCAGAAGCCCTGCCAGTGGCCACCCTCTGGACAACACCTACTGGACAAAGACCGCTTTCCAGCCTGGATGGGAAGCTATCACCCCCATCCCTTCTTCAGCTAAGGACTTGGACCCTATTTCTCTTCCCTACCTGGACTCCAAACCTTCCACTAAGTCTCTCTCTCCTGCTGCCATTGTGAGTGTGTGTGTGTGTGTGTGTGTGTGTTTGCATGTGCACAAACCAATAACTTCATGGGGCTGTGTAGTGTGTTGTCTGTATAATAAAACTGTTATTTGGACCCCTGAATTGGGTTTGCTTTACTACAGTCTGACCCTGCTCCAATCTCTGCTCCTCACCCCTCTAACTTCTGTCTCATTTCTCCCTCTCCTGCTTCTGGCTCACCACCACCTCCAATACCTGTCCTGAGGTCCTCTCTGCCTGCAAACCCACTATTTCTTTGCCACTGTCTTATCCCCACTGCCTTTTTGCCTGAGCTCCCAGGTTTCTGCCTAAGTTTCTTTCTCCTCCTTGCCACCACTTATCTGCCCCCCACCTCCAATATCTCAGCTGTCTGCCTCAGTTTCCTGCCCTAAACTCCCAGGTTTTTGTCTCTCTTTTTCCTGGCTGTCCCCTCCTTGTCACCAGACTTTTTTTTTTTTTTTTTGCCTGCACCAGTGACCTTGAGCAACCCTGGGGCCACTTGATCTTAAGTAAACCCAAGCCTCAGTTCCTCAGCCAGCTTCTCTCTAATCTTGGTTCTGGCAACTTTCACTCCCTACACTTTAACTCTCTCTCTCTCTCACCTGAACCTTCCCCCAAGTATCCCAGTACCTCAAGCACACACATACATACCATACTATCCAAGTTAGGAACTTACATGTGTGTGACCTGGTGATTGTGTGTGTATGTGTGTATATATATGAATTACACACACACACACACGTATACACACATATATATATGTATGTCATTGTGTGCACGATATATGAATTAGTGATCTGTGTATGTGTGCAGGTATGGAGAATTGATTTTTGTCTAACTTTTGGGTTGTATAGTGTATGTGCTTGAATTGGTGATAGGCATGCATGTGCCTAGGCTCGTTTGGATGTGTGTGTGTGTGTGTGTGTGTGTGTGTGTGCACCTAATTGATTTTTGTGTTTGTATATGTGCAATTGTGTCACACCCTCCTGTCTAACAGTGCAATATTGAAATCCTGAGAACTGGCCTGACCCCACAGGGTAAAAAGCTGGGGTCAAACTTTGCATGCAGGGATAGGTATGTCCCTGTCTCCTCCATAGTCTGAGACCAACCACGTACCCTCACCTGGTTTTGCCACCCATCGAGACATTTTACCAGGGTGTGGCCATGGATGCATGCAGACAGCTACTTGGAGACAAAGATGAGAGTTGAATGTTGGTTTAAGTCCAACAGAAGAAGAGTCACTCTGGTGAGATAATTCGTATGATGTGGTATAATAATGATAGGGCTAAATATGGATTGATGTTACATGTACATGGAGATGATAACACCATGTCAGTAAAATGAATTCAAGACAACATGCATGCCATTTCACAAACATTTCAAAAGATTGTGGATTTATGATATTAACATTCATTAAAAGGCTAAACTTTAGGGAATCTAAGTTGCCACGTGACCTTTTCCAAAGCTCAAAGCTTTTAAAAGCTTTGGAATGTAATCTGAGAATCTCAGGACTCTCCAATTTAAGTATGGTGATCATACTGTTTTTAAGAAAATCCAGGACACTGTTTCAAGCAAAGATGGAGCAGCATAGTGCACCAGGGAGGTGGGCTGCTGCTGCTGTGCATGAGCAAGGTGGGTAGACTGGAATGGTGCCCAGCCTAGCTGCCACTTCCAGCTGCTGCTAAGGAAACGGTGGACCAGACACATGTAGGTGGGGGGTGCCTGCTCCAGTCTGCCTTCCTGCTTTACTGCCACACACTTATCCACAGTAGTGTCAGTAGAAAAAGAAGGGATCATGTTAGGTGTCTAATTCTGGGAATTGTGTTTCAATTTTCACTAACCAACCAGGACAACCCACAAAATCCAGGACTGTCTTAGCCAAACCAGAATGTACGGTCACCCAATATTTAAGCTAAAGTTCTTCTATCATTAAGCTTAATAGTTAAACACTAAAGGTGTCTAAATGTTAGGGTCTTAAAAGCATGAGTTCATTTTGAAGTCAATTTTTGAAATGCTGTGCTGCTTGAAAACACCTTGTCTACATAATCTAAAGTGTAAATATACTGGATATACAAAGGTTTAGTACTCACAATAAAGAACTTTTTTATTTTGCATCTCCTGTTAAATCTTTTTTTTTTTCCTTTTTCCATTATACTCCTTTGAATCCAAATCCAGTTGGATTATTTTAGGTAGTAGTTTCATGCATAGTTAGCAGCAGGACTGCATGTTAGTGAAAATGTCTCACCTCAGTTTCAAAATAAAAGCTATTACAGTAAAAGATGTGATTATTTAATGCAGTATACTATATCAGAACAGAAAGGGTGGAAAAGTGACATCAGCAAATCTACCCATCCTCACAAAATACTTCCACCTTTTATAGGTGCAAATGAGGCATTTATAACCACATGGGCACTAACAACTATAGTAAAATGCATGAAATAAATATAAAATATTACCTTACCAAAAGGCCTCTCACCACAGGGGAAAACTGATAGATAAAGTTATATATATTTTAGCACAAGTAAAAATGCATTCCTTTGTTTCTTTTCAGCTCCAATGAAACATTACAAACTGTCAATTATGTGGAGGTGAGAAAGGTTTCAATTCAGTCTTGAAACAAACTTCAAAATCAGTTCTCTCTCCACTGAAGGCTCCTTATGGTAATTTCTCTAACAGCTTTCTATTAGAGCCACCTTACTGCCTGTTTGAAAGTGCAGCACACCAGCCATTACAAAAGAAGTTATACAAAAGTTCTGGTTCGTCAGAACTTGCCCTTAGCATGACACATCAGTAATTCAGTTCCTCAAACAACTTAAAAAAATACCTCTTTCTAGATAAGGACACAGGTTTTGGGGCTAGGTGTCAATAGTAAGCAAGAAGCAAAGGAGCACTATCCCCCCCACCCCCGCCTTTCTTGAAAGTGAAAAGGAAGAGAAAAGAAAGAGAGAATAAAGAGAGTCTATTTTAACAAACAGCACAAGCCCTAGAAGCATTTCCATTTGGCCTGAACATACAAAGCTGCAGTTTGTTTAGGATTTCTCTACATATAACAGTGATATTGTTTCCCATTACAACTGCTCTACAGTTTTTCACTTTATAGACAAATTGTGAACAGTCTGATAATAATCACAAAAAAGGTCTTTCTTAATAGTAAGTAAAAGGTCTCCCTTACAAAGAAAGGTAGTGCAAGTGTTGTTTTTTTCCAAATCTAATCAAAGCTTTACTTTCTGGAATAGCATTACAGGAATGTGAATTCTGATTGGCTGCTATATTTTTAGCATTTCTAACGTTACCTTTACTGCTACCTGAAGAGCTACTTTTCTGGTTACAAAGAAACAATTAATGTATACGGGTTGGCCTCTATGCAAGATGCTTACTGTGGAATTTCCTAATTATTAGGGCAGTGCAAAACAGCACCATTCCATTTCAACTTGCATTTCAGTGCTTCAATAGAATAGTGTTTTGTTTCAAATTTCCTTTCAATTTGAAACTGTTGTTCCATTTCGTTTCATCGAAACAATTTCGCTGTTTTGCTGTTTCACCCATAGGCTATAATGGGGAAGCTTAAAACAGCCTATAGCTTTGTCATTTCTGGCCTGATTTGGATTAAACTTGCAGTAATGGTAGCCTCTGCTGAGGCAACAAAGCCTGCCAAGCTTCAGGGAGGTAAATGCACAGGTTTCAAGGAAACTGCACCTCAAACTCATAAAAGCAAAACTCATGTCAAGTGTGCATGTTAAGGCAAGCAGAGTCAAAAATAAAGTTCTGCTAGCCCCTGCTGAGATCACAAAGTCTGCCAGATTTCAAGGAGACAGGTGCAGGGGTTTGGGAGAAACTACACCTCAAGCTGCAGACAAGCATAACTCATGACATGAGTGATACTGTGTGTGTGTTAAATCACAGCAGGGTGAAAACTACAGGCATGCTAGCTCCTGCTGAGGCCATGAAGGCTGCCAGCTTTCAAGGAGATAGGTATAGGGGTTTCTGGGTTCTGGGGCCCTGTACCCCTGGCTGCTGACAGGCAAAACTCATGATATGGGTGCTTGTGGAACTGTGTCTGTCTTGGGACACAGGGGGGTTAAAACTGCAGGCCTGCTAGGCCCTGCTGCAGCCATCAAGCCTACCAGCTGTCAAGGAGATAGGTGCAGGGGCAGTCTGGGTTCTGAGGCCCTGCACCTCTAGCTGTTGACAGGCAAAACTCATGATATGTGTGTATTAAGGTGCACCCTCACTCAGCTGACACCAAGGCAGAAAACAGGGCCATTCAGACAATGCTGCCTTTTATACAGTTTTCCCATCCCTCTCACAGAGCACTGGGATTAGAAGGGACCTCAGGAAAGGATGACAGTCATTGGCCAGCTACACTGTCAATAATGAAAGCTCTCCTTCCTCCCCTTCCCCCCTCTTCCCCCTTCCTCTCCTACTATTCTGCTGCAGAATTTCTTCGTGCACAGCAATGCACATGTAGACACTGACCCAGCTGGCTGGAGCATGGGAGTGCTTCAGTGCAGTGGCAGCCTGCCAGGTAGTCCCACACTTAAGCACACTCGTGCCCCAGCCAGTCCCTGTGCAAAGCATTGGGCCAGCTTGGAGCAGCCCTAGGCTGGCTGGCTGAACTCCTGGGCCCCCTGTCAACTGGGGCTTCTCTAATCCAGCTCAACATGCTGCGGTCCCAGCCACACGTGAAAGGGGCCCAAAAGCAATAAATTCCAGCACAATGTGTACCGGAGTTTATTGCTGCACATTAATATGCGCATGTAGGTGAACCCCAACAGTATGCATATATTTCATGAGCGGTAGTGCATAGAAGGTTCTCTTTGCAACTTTGTAGTGGGCTCAGGGTTCACTCTCCTTTTCTCAAGTTTCTTCCTGTCCTTAAACTATACATAGTCTTTATCTCCTGGGCCTACTGAACCCTCTGCGGTCCTCTTAAACACCAATTAGTCTTTATTGAAAAGCCTTACCACAGTCCATAAAAGGTTAGCACACACCTGTGGTTTCTTAGGCCTGGAGAGAGCCTTGGCTGATGCTACTACCTTCAGAATCCTAACATCTCTCCCCCATTTCCTCTTCTTGCTTGCTTTTAATGTCCTTTGGCCAACCAATTATTCTAATTGGCAGGTCCAACCCTTCTTAGGCAGACCTGTAATCATTCACAGGCATGCAACCTGTTACAGACTTATCCTTACTTGATTCCTAAAATTTGTCTTAAAATAAAAACTGATGCAGGCTTACAAAACTATCCACTACTTGACACAGATTACAAAGCCACCTCACTTTCTATTTCATCTTATACAACATCTTGAATTCTTTAATATTGTTCATAAGTATAGATGTTATTAGTAACAACAAATACTTCCATATAGGTCAACATTATGGAAGTGATTTTTAAAGGCTAAAATTAATGAATAGTGATAGCAGAACAGGAGATGATTACATGAAAAAGTATCCAATTGTAGTAGTGACTGCTAGCATTACATTTTTAATAAAACACCTAATATTTTGAGTACTTAGGGATTCAATTCCATGATAATTACCCTAATAGCAAATCAGAGAGGTGAAACAGAAGGTAGTTATGTCTACTAGTTGTACAGCATTGAGCATGTAGATACAGAGTATTTTAATTGGCATGATGTATTAGTATTAATAAGCTTTTAAAGAAAGTGTTATTGTTCTTATGGTAAAGAGGTTGTGAATTCTTATTTTTAAATGGATCAATCATTGCAAATGATTAATAGTGCATTATGAATATTTTCTTTGTAGGTGCCTGATCCAAAGGCTGTGTTTCAATTGATTTCTGTGGTCTTTGGACAATGGCTAATAATCTTCTGAGCTCTTATCCAATCCCTTCAACATAAACACCTCTAACATAAGTTCTTCATAAATGCTGTGACAAATATTGTTAAAACTTTGGGATAACTCCAAAGCCCAAATCTCTCCCCTTCACTGTGCTGCGTGTCTTAAGGGACAGACTGTATCTTGCTGCTAGGGTGACTCCTCACCTCTAGCCAAGCTTGGCCTCTGTCACCCCAGACCAGACCCTTACAGCTCCAGTAGAAGAAACTAGGACACTTTGGGTGGTTATCATCCTGGGTTTGCAAAGAAAAGAAAGCAGACCCCCACTTTCAAGGAAGGGGAATACCTGAAACACCAACTGCTTTATAATCTTGCTTGCCACAGACAAACAGTAAGGCAAATCAGGAAAAAGGGTTTCATTACAGAAAAAAAAAATCATGCAGGCAAAAGTAACTATAATTTGAGAGAGATGAGAGAAAAATACCAGGTCAACAATACAAGATCTTACCCTGCTTCTCTATTTAGAAACAGCTCCAGAGTAATCCCTTATATCTAGAAATTTTCTTGCAGGTGTCTTTTCTTACCTAGGATTCTGTTAGACTCACTCATCTTTCCTAGTTGAGGCCTAGATGGATTCCCCAAGTTTGGGTGCATCTTGTCTTTCCACAAGCTCAAAAATTGGGAACTAAAATCATCCTTAGGGATTTTCTGTACCCCTCCACTCTCTTTTCTCAGGTGCATTTATATTTTCCAAATCTCTCATTTCTGGGGAGATTCAAAATTATACAGACATGCCTTCCCCCTCCACCGGGTTGGAGCAAATGAAGGTGTGTCCCTCCCCTTTCCAAAAGCTTTTTAGAACCATTTAGTTAGCCCTTGTTTTATCTATACACAGAGAAAGTATGACCTACTATGAATGGGAATGGCTATTGTTTCATGAACACTCCCTATTATCACCCTGCCTGGCCCAAAGTGCATACCAGCCAGATGTCTCTTCGGTATGCATTAAATACCTTACTGGATTATTTTACAGTCATAACATGACCTCACAAAAGGTACATATATCTCAATTCCCATGACACATAATAGGCATAAAAATGGAAAAACTGAAAACAGCTTAGCTGAACACAGCTTCACGCTACCTCTAAATACAAACTAAATACCACAGAAATAAATCTAATGTGGCAGAATAGCTCTGCAAACCACATGGTGAGCTCTAAATGCAACATTGTTTTGGGGTTAATCTGTGACAAATATGTTTGAACCTAGAAATGTTTTGTTTAATAGAATAGCCCCAAGCTTCCCAAAAGTCACATCAATATCAAAACACATGGATAAGCATAATAGTATGAAACTTTGGCAACTAAATGATTAACAATGGGTGCATCTACACATTCATTAATTTGCCATAATTACAGCACATTAAGTTTAGTACCTGTAATTACAAGTACAAAAGTAATGCACTGTAATTGGTGCTATGGACAGTAGCACTGGTGCACACTTTTTTTTGTGATGGTAATGCACAGTAAATTAATTCTATTGTGCATTAGCATGGTTTTTCCTGGCCTAACTATCATGCAGTAGAATTTGTCTACTATGTCTTTAGTGCTTATGTAAATGCACTCATTGACACTGAAATAAACATTAAGCATTAGCATTAGCATACCATTAAGAAAGCTGGGAGTCTTTCACAGCTGGATCACCCACCCAGTGTAACAGTGAGTGGCTACGACTTCTTGATAGCCATCAAATTATTCTCTTTGTTCCAACCACTTGCCTTTTTTTCTCCTATGTCAAAGAATAAGTGACAAAAAAGGAAATATCACTGAAAGAACCAGATTAATTTAACTCGGGGGGACCATATGTCCCAGTTTAGCCAGGATAGTCCCAGATTTCAAAGGCCAGTCTTGGCTGGCAGATAAAAGTTAAAATGAGCATCCCAGAAATGCAGGGGCACAGGGTGAAGTCTGACAGAGAGGCAGAGCGGCCAGGTGTCCATGGGTGTCACTGCCCATCTTCCCACCTGCCTGGCACACCATGCCACCTCACCCTTCCTTCTGCCTGAAGCAGAGCTGTTCACTTGGAGATGGAGGGGACAGTGGCCTGGATTTCCTTATGGTCAGCTTAATTATTGTGCTAACATCTGATGAAATTGTGACTCCATCAAAGTGAGCAGGAGTATTGCCACTGATTTACATGGAGACAGGACTTTCACCCCTAAAATTTACCATGCATTTGAAGCCTAATTTTTAACTATTTGCACTAATCTGAGGCAGTTAGCTTGTTCCATTATACAAAGACTCTCACAGTACATCACACTCTTAAACAATAAGTGCACATTAAACAGTTCACATCAAGTTATGCCTTTATTTAGCCCATTAATTTTATTTTGGTATTTCAATTCTTTAAAATTGTAAACTATAAACTCTTCAGCAAATTAAAATAATTACAAATGTAAATAAGTACTAGAGTCAAAGGCTGGTGTTATAAATCATTTTCAATTAGATATCCACAGTCTGCAAGTGAATTTAGTTAGGACAATATATAAACGTCATCAACAAAAATATTAATCATCATTATCGCTTTCATCTGACAGAAATTAATAGCAGATGTTATAGAATCTTTTCCTGTTTATGTTTATAGATGTGCAATATTCCCCACTGAATTCAAAGAAGAAAACACAATGAAAATTGATACTACATTCATAGGATACTGTATTGTGCATCATAATCTGTGTCTAGTTGAATTCAGCTTTTATTGTTCAGATAGCTTCAGGCAGAGGGATTTATTACTATTCAGCAGAACCCATTATGCAACAGAACCTAGACAATTTGCAGAGTTAGGGTCCTTACCTCTCCATGAACTAGCCAAGCAAGCATGCACCCCACTCTCTCCCAAAAGCACTTGTGTGGGACTGCTGTTCCAGGTGTTGGCTGCAGCTTCATGGGACCACAAGCAAGCTCCAGCTAAACAGGGAAGTGACACCCTTCAAAGTAGACAGTTGTAGCCAACATCTGAGTGTCCAATCTAAATTGGCAGCTGACTAAATTAAGCAGGTTTTGAACTACCCAAATAAGAATGATTTGGGTTCTGGACAATGTCCAGAAGACTGCCTTTATTTATTGAGAGCTGCAAAAACTTAACTTTGATATTGCAGGCTTTCAGGAGACAAGATTGGTCAAGTCAGGCTCCATTCATGAAGCCAGCTACACCTTTCTCTGGGAAGGCAGGAGTGCTGAAGATACATACTCACCTACATGGGGTCAGATTCACAGTTTGCAGCAGGTTGGTCAAAACCATTGAGACCCCACTTGAACATCAGATTGCATCATCTCACTCCAACTACAGTCAAGTGATGGTTTTAACATCATTAGTGCCTAGGCATCAATTTCATAGGCAAGTTCAGATGATAATGATAACTTCTACAGTCCTCTGCACCAAGTCTTTGAGCACCTACCATCAAATTCCTCACAGGGGGGACTTTAATGCTCAAGGGTTTCTCTGTAAAGCTTTAGTAGGCACAGATCATGATTCTTGGCCAATGTGCTGGGGACATCATGGCATCAGGAAAATTAGTGAAAATGGCCAACAGCTTCTCAGGCTCTGCACCTTAAACCACCTGTGTATCACTAACCTACTTTGCAGGCAAAGAGCATCAGAAAGTAGCATGGAGATACTCACCGTCTTGCCATTGGCATCAATTAGACCTTGTGATCATGAGGAGGAAAGACCAGACCTGTCCAATGTATTGCACACCCACAATTACCACAGTACAGATTGTTGCAAGGGCCACTCCCTTATTGTTCAGCAAAGTGAAAGTGATACCAAAGAAGCTGCATAGAGCCAAGCATAAGAGTCAGCCAAGAATGAACATACATCGCACAAAAATCCAAACAAGTGCCTCAGCTTTCAAAGGATCATTGAGCTAGCTATGTCTATGAAAGCAACAACTACAAATTCTGAAGAAACTTGGAGTGGATGAAGAGCAGTCATCCAGGAAACAGCTACAGAAGTATTTGGGGAACAGAAATAGTCAAATAAAAATGGTTTGAGGCACACTCAGAAAAGAAGTACCACTTGATGAAACCAAGAACACAGCCTACCTGAAATGCAACCAGAATCCAACAGAACATTAAAAGGCTAAGCTGAAGCATGCCAGAGCAATGGTACAGACAACATCCAGACACTACAGACCAGTACTGGACTGAGGTATGTCAAGAGATAGTTTTCCTCAGATATAGGAAACATGTGAGTTATGTATGATGGCCTTAGCATTGCCAGCCCTCCTGGATTGGCTAGGAGTCTACCAGAATTGGCATTGATCTCTAAGTGACTATTGAAAGCAATCTGAGAGATTGATATTGTAAATGGGTTGAATAGTACAGTTAATGATTAAAGGTACACCGTACATGGGTCCCATATTGGACTGGCACCGATATAAGGAATATTGTCAGTATTAGCAATTGGCTTTTTTGGGCTGATGGGTCCAATAGTGTCACTGATAAAATCCCATGTATATGCACAGATACAATGCAGCATGCAAGTCGCCAGGAGCACAGCCCAGCAGTGTAAGGAGCAGCCAAGTCCAGCTGGTAAGTCTGTTGTGAGGTAAGGTATGTATGGGGTGCAGATCAAGGCCCCAGCAGCGAAGGAGGGAGTGGGCTGGGGCTGGAGCAGGCACTGCACAGCCAGAACAGGGTGCAGGATGGAGCCACAAATAGATCATAAGGGGGGCATGGCTCCCAATGCTATGTCTACCCCAGGAAGGCATGGGGGCATGTGTCCCTGCATCTGTGTGGGGTGAGGGCAGGCTGCCAGTGAGGGCTGGGTCCAGGGACACTCCTGGGCACTTCCTAGTGGGGGGATGGGCTGAGCTGCACTCAGGACAGGTGGCAGTGGCACTGGGAGGGGGGACTATGGTAAATTTTGGGGCAGCTGCAGCCGCTCCCACAACCCCCTTCCCACCACCAGTGCCACCCACCTCAAACACAGCTCAGCCATTCCCACACTGGGAAGAGCCCAGCACAGCCCTGGCCCCAGCCCACAGCAGCATCCTCCTTCACTCCACATGCAGATCCAGGGGGCATGTGCCCCCCATGCCCTGCCAGGTTATGGGCAGTGGCGGGAGAGCCACCACCCCTTCCCTGTGCCCCCTGAGCAAGCTTTTCACATCCCATGCTCCACCCCAGCTGTCCAGCACCTGTGTCTGCCACTGCCATGGCCCCTGCCCAACTCCATCCCTCACCGTGGGAGCTTCAATCTGCACCCCCCATGGCCTTCCCTCCCCCCTTGGCCCTTCCCCCACAACAGACTTACCAGCTATATGCTACTCTCCAAGCTGGCCAGCTGCATATCAGCTATCAGATCAGCATCAGGTGATATGGCTCATTAAAAATCAGCCATCGGTATCAGCCCAAAAAATCTCTCTCTCGATTAATGACATTATGCCATGTTGGAATAACTTTAGTCAGAATTGGCAACCCTAGATGGCCTGAAGAAGGCTTTTGGCCCAACTGTAACTAAAGCTGCAAAAGGGTTATTAGGCCTTTTAACCTGCTGGCTTGATTTCTGGTGGACTGAAAAGGGTTTTTACTTCAGGTATTGACCTACAGCCTAGCCCCACCTGGAGGTCAATAAACCAATAACCACAGGATTCCAAGATGGAAGTCAAATGAGAGTGTATATTATAACAAGTCCAAGTATCACCACTAATAATAACAATCACAGCAAACCAGAATCACAAAATAACCAGTATTCACACTATTTATAAGAGAGAAACAGACAACAACAGCAAACTACCACTACATGGAAGTAAAGAGCACTCAGGCCTAGTGTGGAAATGAGACTGCTCCCTGCTCCTCCAGCCTTCACCACACTCAAAGTTGATTTCTCTTGTGTTCCCAAACAGATACTGAGCACCTCAAAGCCAAGGGTGGGTGATACATTACCCTCTCAAGGAGTGACAGGTATTCTAGGCAGGTGACTCCACATGCCACATGACGAGTCATTTCACAAGTAAGTAATCCACTGGGAAGTGAGCTCCTCACTTGCACAGGCACATTTAACTACAATTTAGACACTGATCACCCCCTCAAGTATGCACACCACCAATTCTCTCCACAGACTCTCAGTTACACTCACAATTCCATAGTCACACATACCCACCATCTGACACCCACAATCACACACTAGCCCAAGCGCACACCCAACAATTAAGCCCTCAGTCACACACACTGAAGTGCTTGCTCACAGGTTTTATACCACCCAAATCACACCACCTGTCAATCACATTCTCAGCCAGTCATCAGTGACATCACTCTGTCAATCATCTGTCCATCAGTGCTGGACCACTCAAAACTATTATCACCTCATGCTCCATTAGCATATTTTTCCTGCCACAGCAGTTCTATAACTATGATAGACCGTGTGTGCTCAGTGCAAATGAATGTATTTATCTGGGTCATGACATAATTGAGGGTAGAAGTTCCAGTTTTCAAGAATCTTCAGACCCTCTAGTCATCTATGCATGAGCATATGATGTTATGATATAATTACACAACTTAGGCCAGCATCTGGGGTCTTCAGTTGCACCCCTCAAGTCCCAAGATAGCAAAGCTAAAATCACTGACAAGAATGAGCAGATGTCATGCTGGGTCAAACATTACTTAGAGCTTTACTCCCATGAAATAGACATTTTGGAAGAGGTACTGGATCAGCTTCCAACTCTAAGTGTAAAGGCACAGCTAGACAAAGATCCTAAAGCTGAAGAGTTTAGCAAGACAATAGACTCTCCAGCAAGTGGCAAAGCACCAGGAGAGGATGGCATCCCAGCTGAGGTTTTCAGGTGAGGGAAGGCTAGCCTGCTACAACACCTTCATCAACTGCTAGTGTGCAGCTGGAAGGAAAATCAGGTACCCCTGGACATCTAACTTCATCACCCTCTATAAGAACAAGATAGATAAGGGTGACTGTAACAATTATAGGGGCATCTCTCTCCTCAGCATCACAGGCAAGGATTTTGCCAAAGTCATCTTGAAACACTTGGAAGAACTTGCTGACTGTGTCTACCCATAATCACAGTGTGGATTCAGAGCAGGGACATCCACAGTGGATATCATATTTTCCTTAAGCCAATTGCAAGAAGAATGCAGAGAACAAAATAAGCCACTCTTATGTGGCATTTGTCAACCTGATGAAAGCCTTTGGTGCTGTTAGCAGAGCAGATCTGTTCAAGGTCCTGGTAAAGATTGGATGCCCCCCAATCTTTCTCAGCATGATATGATCCTCCCATGAAAACATGCAGGCCACAGTTCAGTTTAATGAATCAACCTCTGACAGGTTTGAGATGAAAAGTGGAGTGAAGCAGGGTTGTATTCTGGCACCCACACTCTGAGTTCTTGTTTTCTATGTTGCTGCACTACACTTTTGATGGCTTGGAGAAAAGCATATATCATCACACAAGATCAGATGGCAAACTTTACAGTCTATCATGTCTAAAGGCCAAGATAAAAGTGAGGCACATACTTATTATCCTTTTGCTGAGAATGATGCACTCACTTCCCATGAAGAAACCCAGCTACTAATCCTAATGAATCACCTCTCCCATACTTGCAGGATTTTTGCCCTGACCATCGTGATGAAGATGACTGTGGCCCTAGGACAGGGTGCTCACCAGTCACCATCTGTCAGCCTTGACAATACACCCCTTGAGGCAGTGAACAAGTTCTGCTACCTTGGATCCACAGTGAGCAATAACCTATCACTGGATGAAGAGATAAATGCATGCACATTAGAAAGGCAACTATCACTTTCAGTAAGTCCAAACTAGTTTGGAACAATACAAAACTCACAATCAAAACTAAGCGTCTTATGTACAAAGCCTGCATCCTCAGTATCCTTATGTATAGGAGTGAGACATGATCAACATATACATATCAAGAAAAGAAGCTGAACAGCTTCCACCTATGCTGTCTATAGCACTTCCTTGACATCAAATGGCAAAACAGAATCACCAACACAGAGGTCATCACCGAATCCAATCTGCCAACCACCAAATCCAACCTGTCTGCAAGCAGGATATGAAAGTTTTTTTAAATCAATCCAAACTTTTGGGAGGCCTTTGCAAGACACAGGGCAAAGTGGTGCTCCCTTCTCCATCATGGAGTTCAGTATCATGAGGAGAAATGGTCACTTGAATTACAACAGAAACATGACCATAGAAAACAGCCTGCCAGTACAGTAGCCCCTAACACTATGTACACATGTGACCACCGCGGCAGGACCTGCAAATCTAAACACCAGTCTTTACAGGCACAAGAGAAAATGCACCACCAGTCAGTAGAATAGCTGCACTATCCACCATCATTCGCTGATGAATGGGTGCTATATACAGGTTTTCCTATACTGAAGAGCAATAGTCTCAGTCAGTCAGAATACAAGGATGCTGTTGAGTCTCTGACCAATGCTTAAAATTATTCCTGAGGAATTTTGTTTTAAATAACAGTTGTAAGGTTAATTTTACAACAACAAAAAATGATGTTTCAAGGGCCAATATTAGCAAGAGCATAAGACACATACCATCATGATATAAATTAAAATAACTCAATGACCTTATACAAATGGACTATCTGGACATATATCCTTATTTACAAACAACTGTAAATGGATTTTGCAAATCATGAACTCTGATTGACCTGATTAGCCTTAGGCCGCTGAAATAACATATTTACTTAAATAGAAAACAACCCTGATTATAAGACAACCCCCCAATAACTAGATTCTATATATGGAAAATTTATAAATTTGTTATAATTTTCCAGGTATGGAATCAAAGTATTTGTAGTTTGCTTTGAATTTGTCCCCCTTTGCTACAGCAAGGAAAATAAATCTGAAGTATGAACAACGCATGCCCCCGGAGGCTGGGGGGATATAGCAATCACCTGCAGACAGCAGGGAAGAGGCAGTGGAGCTCTCACAGGCAGCTGCAGCAGCATTGGCAGTGGAGGCAGGCTGAGTGGGGAGCTCCCACAGGCAGCTGTGGCAGTGTCAGTGGAGGGAGGGGGGAAGCGCTGACTGGTTGTCAGAAATCAACCACAGATGCTCCTGGCAGCGAGGGGAGGGGTAGCGAGCAGCATCCACTCATGGGGGTGCACTGCCAATCTCAGGGGGTGCACATGCATCTGCGTACATGCCCTATGCATCACCAATGATCTGAGGGGTCAGGTAGCCCTTTGCTTTCTGCTTCCCCCTCAACCTTTTCCCCTGGGAGCCCTACCCTCTTCTCCTTACAGTCAGACCCTGCTGTCTCTGACCACATGGAAGTGAGCAAGACATTTCATAGTTTCATAGTTGGTAGGGTAGGAAGGAACCTGAGCAGATCATCAAGTCCAACCCCCTGCCATGGGCAGGAAAGAATGCTGGGGTCAAACAACCCTGACAAGGTGTCTACCTAGCCTCCTTTTAAAGATCCCCAGGGTAGGAGTGAGCTCCACTTCCCTTGGAAGTTGGTTCCAGATCCTAGCCACCCTGACTGTGAAGTAGTGCCTCCAGATATCTAGCCTGAATCTACTGTCCATCAACTTATACCCATTTTTCCTTGTTACTCCCAGTAGTGCTTGGGGGAACAGGGATTCTCCCATTGCCTGCTGGTCTCCCTTGGCCAATTTATAGATGGCCCCCAGATCCCCTCTCAGCCTTCACTTGTGGATGCTAAACAGGTTCATGTCTCATAGCCCCTCCTCATAGGACCTGCCCTGCTGCCCCCGATCATGTAAGTGGCCCTCCTTTAGACCCTCTCACTGCTGTCCACATTCCTCCTGAAATGCAGTACCCAGAACTGGATGCAGTAAACCAACTGTGGCCTGACCAATGTCATATGGAGCGGGAGGATCACCTCCTTGGAACTGCTCATGATCTATTTGTATACGCATGACAAGGTGCCTTTAGCTTTCCTGACTGTGTCCCCACATTGGCAGCCCATGTTCATCTTGGAGTCTATAATGACTCCAAGATACTTTTCTGCCTCTGTGCTGATGAGCAGACAGTTCCCCAACCTGTAGGCATGCTGCTGGTTCTTCCCCCCCAGGTGCAGTACCCTGCACTTGTCAGTATTGAAACCCATCCTGTTCTCATCTGCCCACCCCTGTAACCAGTCCAGATCCAATTGCAGCCTGTCCCTCCCTTCTAAAATGCCCACTTCTCCCCACATTTTAGTGTCATCTGCAAATTTGAATAAGGTGCTTTTTACCCCCTCGTCCAAGTCACTGATGAAGATATTGAACAGTGGGGGCCCAAGGACTGAGCTCTGGGTGACCCCACTGCCCACATCCCTCCAGGTTGAAAATGACCCATCCACCACCACTCTCTGGGTATGGCCCTCCAGCCAATTTGCAATCCATCTGACTGTGTAGGCATCAACACCACAATTGCCTAATTTTTTTAATGAGAATGGGGTGAGAGACA
This sequence comes from Crocodylus siamensis, assembly GCF_052110815.1. Lineage (NCBI taxonomy): Eukaryota > Metazoa > Chordata > Crocodylia > Crocodylidae > Crocodylus > Crocodylus siamensis. The sequence continues at coordinate 49,929,448 of NC_143401.1, read as the reverse complement.
GTGTCAAAGGCCTTCATAAAGTCCAGAAAAACGATGTCCACTGCAAAACCTGCATCCAAGGATTTTGTGACTTGGTCACAGAAGGCCACCAAGTTGGTCTGACAGGACCTGCCTCAAATGAACCCATGTTGTTTGCCCTTAAGCATACACTCCCCTGCTTGCCCCTCGCAGATGTGCACCTGGGTAATTTTCTCAAAGAACTTCCCTAGGACCAAGGTAAGACTAACAAGCCTATGATTTCCTGGGTCTTCCTTCCTCCCTTTGTTGAAAATGGGGACCACATTGACCCTTTTCCAGTCCTCTGGCACCTCACCAGAGCACCATGAGTGCTCGTAAAGCTATGCCAGGGGGTCCCTCAATGACCTCTGTTAATTCCCTCAGCACTCTAGGGTGGAGATCATCAGGACCTGCTGATTTGAACACATCCAGTCCCACCAGAAGTTCCCTGACTAGGTCCTCACTGACTCTTGGGACCATCGGGGATTTGAAAACAATAAACTTGAAATTAAACATGGCTGTAGCATTTTGCATGTAGTATCCATGCACTTAGTTCATCCAGAATTGATTAACATAACCTTTTTTTATTAAACTGCTGCAAGTTTTAGCACAGGTACTCCATAAACACACTTTTAAGGAGCACTTTGGCACCTAGTTCTATGTAGTACACACTTTTTTGTTTTTTTTCAAAAGACCCATGTACACACACACTCACACACATACCCCTATACCCTAACAGTTGTGTCTTGTGACTGATCCAGTTCACTTGACAGTCCAAAACATACACACTTAACCATCACTTTCCCCATACAATAACTGCAACTGTGAGCCCTTTGCTATCTTCTTGAACAATTACTACTATTCATCATACTAGTCCAAAATTAAAGGGCTCATGAGGGCACATAGCTCATGAGTTCATAATAGTCCAAATGAGCGTGGAGAGCTCCAAAGCCCAATCTGAGAACCTAGCTGTGAGATCCCCACCTGCAATAACTCCCAATGGAACATGTCTAAGTCCAAGTCTCCCACCATGCAATTATATTGAACAACCAGAACTAAAATATGGGTGCAAAGAAGATAATTTGTAAAACAAGTGGTGGAAAGCTGAGAATAAAGTCAACATTGGCATGTGTGGTTTATGTTTTATGGTAGTGATAATGGTAAGGTTATGGTGGTAATGGTAAGGTTTGTACTTTATATTTTTACATAGGATATGGAGGCAGCTTAACAATAAACTTTAACAAATCTAATTGCCATACAAGACCCCTCATCACATTATAGTTGTCACCACCCGATTCTCTGCTGGAAGGTGAAAACTTTAGTTCATGCAGGAATACAATATCATCTCACTCCTTGAACTGGCCCTTCTGAAGAAAGCCAAGGGACAATATTTACCTGAATCCAAGGCAACTTTAAAATTAAGATCATCCCACAATTATTAGATTCTACACATGGGAAATTACAACTTTGTTTTAATTTTCTAGTTATTGGAGGGTTCTCTTAAATTCATCCTCCCACCACTGACACAGGTAAAGTAGTGGCAGGAAAGGCAGGAGCTGGGAGGCAGGTAACCTGCCCTATGCCTGTTGTACTAGACCTGTCCTCCCCCAGTGACTTCCCCCCACCACTTTCCCCCTCTGGTGCCTGTCCCCCACCACTAGCCACATACCCTTGAAGCTGCTCTGGCTCTGTCTCCACCAGGGGCATAGAGCACATGGGTGAGCCAGGCAGTAGCTGTGGCTCTGGCCATGGACCTCACATTTCTCCATTTTGAATGCCATCAGATTTTCATTGGCCAACTGTACAAGACTATTGAGGTTGTTATGGATCATCAGCCTATCCTCAAGTGTGGACACTCTTCCTCAAAGTTTGGTGTCATCAGCGAACTTGGCCAGTCCACTTTTGACACCAGTGTCCAGATCATTTATGAAGACACTAAAGATTACAGGTCTGAGAACAGAGCCTTGGGGGGCACCACTAGTCACCGAGTGCCATGTTAATTCGGTTCCATCAACTACCACTCTCTCTGGGTCTGACTCTGGAACCAGTTCCCCTGTGGAATATTTGAGGCTGTAGTAGCCTAATTTTTCCATGAGGACATGTTAGGACACCAGGTCAAAGTCTTTTTTAAAGTCCAAATATATTACATCGACCTCCTCCCTTTTGTCCTGGTGATACATTACTTGGTTATAGAAGGAAATGAGATTGGTCAAGCAAGACCTACCCACAAGAAACCCATGCTGGCTATCCCTCAGAATTTTGGCTTCTGTTAGCCTGTCAAGAATGGTTTCTTTGAAAATTTGTTCCAGAATCTTCCCAAGGATTGAGGTCAAACTGATTGGCCTGTAGTTTCCTGGGTCTTATTTCCTCTCTTTCTTAAAGATAGGCAACACATTGGCCTTCTTCCAATCTTCAGGTATTTCACCTGAGCACCACAAGTTCTTTAATATCCTTGCCAGTGGCTGCTCTGTGATGTCTGACAGTGCCTTTAGCACTCTTGGGTACAACCTATCCAGAAGAGATGATTTATGGGAGTCAAGCCCCTCAAGATGTTCCCTCACAAGATCCATGCCAATGGTGGGCATATATTTATCCTCATCCTGATCAACCTGCATCATGTTAGGCAAGGTGGTCCATTTGGGCTGGTGAAAAACCGATGCAAAGTAATCATTAAGCAGATTGGCTTTTTCCACAGTATTGGTAGTCAGCTGCCCCAACTGGTTTAGCAGGGGTCCAATGTTGTCCTTTTTTTTCCTTTGACTCCTCACATATCCTGAAGAAGGACTTTTTATTATCCTTGTTTCATGTAGCCAGATGAAGTTCAGTTGCAGCCTTGGCTTTTCTAGTTCACTCCCTGCAGGTGTGGACCAGTGCAGTGTACTCCTCTGCCATGGTATGTCCTGTCTTCCTTCCTTTATACACCTCTCTTTTCAGATGTAGGAGGTCTATGAGTTCCCTGTTGAGCCAAGGGGGTTGTTGAGCCCTTTTACCACCTTTCCTACAGGTTGGGATGGACTCCCTTTGTGCTTCTAGGATCGCTTCCTCTAGAAGCATCCTGAACTCCCCTCCCTGTGAAATCATTGCCTTTCAAGGCCTCAAAAACAAGCCTCCTGAGCATATGAAAGGCAGGTTTCCTAAACTCAAGGACTAATGCACTGCTGGCTGCCTTGCCAGCTTTGTGATGAATAGTGAAAGTGATCAACTCATGGTCACTATCACCCAGCTTCCCTTTGATTCTTAGGTCACTGATTAGATCATTCCCCTTGTCCAGTACCAGGTCCAGCAGCACCTTGCCTCTTGTCATCCCACAAGCTTCTAGAGACAGGTAGAGCTTATCCACACATGTAAGGAAGCTTTGTGACTGACCAGATTTGGCCTAATGCTCATCCCATGAGATTTCTGGGTAGTTGAAGTCTCCCATGATGACCATGCACTGAGAGCACACAGCCTCAGCCAGTTCCCGGGTGAATTCTTGGTGAAGTACTTGTTCCTGGTTTGGAGGTCTGTAATAGATGCCTACCATTGTATCCACTTCACTATATTCCCTTGTATTCTAACCCAAAGGGTTGGCACAGAAAAGGCATTTGAACTGTGTGACTTTCTTCAAAGACAGTACCCAGTACACTGTGTGGCATACTGTCTGCTAAAAAGATCAGAGAACAAGCTAGATACCAGAATTGTAGGGATTCTAAATATTTCATGACAATGAAGGAAGAAAGAAAATATTAATCATGTTTGTAAGCCAGGTCTCAGTATATATTAATTATGGGAAACATGGACAATTCCATGAATGTCCACAAAACTTCAAATCAGTTCACAAGTTCATTATAAATTAATTTGTAATCATTTAAATTTTTACAAGCTTTCTACTGTATAGACCATTACTTGTAATATCTTCTTAGAAGCTTGATATTTCACTTCTAACTGCTTTTGTCCTTTTCCACTTGGCAAATATGGATTCATTGTTACATGGGGCTGATGTTGACATGATTATTCATTTCAAGAAATGCAGTTCCAATTTACATAGCTACTTAATGTGCTAATGTTGAATTTGACTCTCCAAGAGCATTGTTGAGAAAGTCAGTACAGATACGGGAACATTTCATTTTTTAAGTTTTGCACTAAAAAATTATATTGAAAGCATCAAGTATCACTACCTGCATTTACTGTAGAGCTCAACCACTGCTGTCATAAACTTCCTGGGGGAAAATACATTATCAGACTGGAGAGAGAGAAGGGGTCATTAATGATATCTTGACTGACCTAGGGGCATTTCTTTGCTGTTGGAGGGATAGATCTGGGGCTTGGAAGAGACAATTTATATTTTACAATCCATCAGACTTTCCTACAACTGATGAAAAATTGGGTCTCAATTGCTTTGGCACTGCATTCTATTATAGAAAAGTAATGTTCTTATTTTCTCACTAACCATTTTGAGTTTACTTAGAAAAGTGACACTCAATAAGGAAATGTATTTGAAGAGAATACATTAGAACTGGAAATTTTTTTAATCCCATACATGTAAAATACAGTAGTATTAAGGATGAAAAATAATGTACTGGAACTATAGAGAGAGGAAGAATTCTTGTGAGACGTGTAGGCTCAAATAATTTGGATATTGTACAGATAAACACTAGGAGTGATATCCTTATCCTCATTCTTTCCGTTTACATCATGTAAAAGGGATAGAGCACTACAAGGAGACTCTAGAAGACCCAATACATCTGAGGGAGGCATGAATGGCACGAGCCCCTGGCAACTGGGGGGTGGTGCAGAAGGACAGCAGTGGCAGGAGTGGTGGGAGCGCAGTGGTGGTAAGTGAGGGAGCTCCCGCATATGCTAAAGGCACTGTTGGCTGTGGGGGAGAGGGGGTGGCAAGCACCAACCAAGGGTTGGCAACCACCCACAGTCAACACTAGCAGCGGTAGCAGTGGCCAGCAGGAATCACAGACTGCCTGCAGGCACTGCCAACACTGTTGGTAGTGCCTTTTTGTAGGGGTGCACCACCACACTCAGGGGGTGCATGTGCACCTGCGTGCATCTCCTATGCATTGCCCCTGGAGGGAGGATTGCACTGGTGGAGAAAACAGCTGGATTCCTCCAGAGGATCCTATCACAAATTCCCACACAGAAGCATATCTATAAGGAATGAGGCCATATCTAGCAGCTGTACAGAAATTCTGTGAAATACTGTGAGTGCACATGCTGGGAATATTTAACAGTGGGAGTCTACTACAGACCTCCCAACCAGGGAGAAGAGCGTGACCAGGAATTCTTGGGTCAGCTCACAGAGGTAGTGAAGGCTAAGGATGTCGTAGTCATGGGGGACCTGAACTTCCCAGACATCTGCCGGGAAGAACAGTCAGCCAGGTCTGAACACTCATGTAGGTTCTTGGCCAGAGTGCAGGACCTCCATCTAACCCAGGAGGTGCACAGCCCCACCAGGGGAGACGCTTTGTTGGACCTAGTGATGGCCACGAGTGATGACCTGGTGAGGGGGCTCGGGTGCTCGACCACCTGGGCGACAGCAATCATCACCTGCTGGAATTCACCATCCAGCACAAGGTGGCAAAGGCATGCAGTAAGGCAGCGGCCCTAGATTTTAGGACTGCAGAATTCAACGAGCTAAGGAGGATAGTTGGGGAAGCACTGAGGTCCCGGAGGGGAGGGGAGCCAGGTGTCCAAGGAGAGTGGTCGCTCCTTAAGGAGACGATCCTCCAAGCCCAAAGGAAGGTAATCCCAACGAGGATCAAAGGGAGCAGGAGAGCACACAAGCCTCCATGGCTCACCAAAAGCATCCGGGAATGTCTCCTTGCTAAAAAGGAGGCTTACACCCAATGGAAAGAAGGGGTCATCACCAGGGAGGACTATTCTGTAGTTGCTCGGGGATGTAGGGGGGTAGTTAGGAAGGCCAAGGCAGAGATGGAACTGGGACTAGCTTCCCAGATTAAGGACAATAAGAAGTCCTTTTTTAAATATGCAGGGGGTAAAAAGAAGGTCCCGGGTAATGTGGGGCCCTTGCAGGACACGATGGGAAACTTGGTCGTCACACCAGATGGCAAAGCTAACATGTTTAACGATTTCTTTGCCTCCATCTTCCTAAGTAGGGACCAGAACAGCCACATCCCTGCTGGGCCCCCCTCGGGCCCCAGGGAAGGCACACATGGGCCACGGGTTAGCGAGGATTTAGTTAGGGAGCTTCTGGAGGGGTTGGACGTATTCAAGTCAGCCGGTCTGGATGATTTCCACCCTAGAGTTCTAAAGGAACTGGCCGAGGTCATTGCAAGTCCCCTGGCACAACTTTACGAGCACTCGTGGTGCTCTGGTGAGATACCAGAGGACTGGAAGAGGGCCAGCATGGTTCCCGTCTTCAAAAAAGGGAGGAAGGAGGACCCGGGAAACTATAGGCTGGTTAGTCTCACCTCAATCCTAGGCAAGCTGTCCGAGAAAATTATGCTGGCACACATCCATGAGGGGCCAGCAGGGGACTGCATGCTTAGGGGCAACCAACATGGGTTCATCAGTGGCAGGTCCTGTCAGACCAACCTGGTGGCCTTTTACGATCAGATCACCAGATCATTAGATGCAGGGGTAGCAGTGGATATAGTCTTCCTGGACTTCTGGAAGGCTTTTGACACTGTCTCTCACCCTGTTCTCATTAAGAAACTGGGGGGCTGTGGTGTAGACACCACACGGTCAAATGGGTCGCCAACTGGCTGGAGGGCCGCACCCAGAGGGTGGTAGTGGATGGGTCCTTCTCAACCTGGAAGGACGTGGGCAGTGGGGTTCTGCGGGCTCGGTCCTCGGGCCCGCACTATTCAACATCTTCATCAGTGATTTGGACAAGGGGGTAAAAAGCACCCGTTCAAATTAGCTGATGACACTAAGATGTGGGGGGACGTGGGCACACTGGAAGGATGCAAGAGGCTACACTCAGACCTAGACAGGTTACGAGGGTGGGTGGACGAGAATGGGATGGGTTTCAACACAGACAAGTGCAAGGTGATGCACCTCAGGAGGAACAACCGGCACCATGCCTACAGGTTCAGGAACTCCCCTCTTGTCAGCACGGAGGCAGAAAAGGAACTGGGGGTCATCATTGACTCCAAGATGAACATGGGCCGGCAGTGTGGGGAGGCAGTTAGGAAGGCCAATGGCACCTTGTCATGCATCCACAGATGCATCTCAAGCAGGTCCAAAGAGGTGATCCTCCCCCTCTCACTGGCCACGCTGCAGCTGGAGTATGGTGTCCAGTTCTGGGTGCCACACTTCAAGAGGGATGTCGACAGCATGGAGAGAGTCCAGAGGAGGGCCACTCATATGATCAGGGGACAACAGGGCAGGCCCTATGAGGACAGGCTATGAGACCTGAACCTGTTCAACCTCCAAAAGAGAAGGCTGAAGGGGGATCTTGTGGCCTGTTATAAATTAGTCAGGGGGGATTAGCAGGCATTGGGGATTCACTGTTTCCCCGAGCACCGCCAGGAGTGACCAGGAATAACGGTCACAAGTTGGCAGAGGGTAAGTTTAGGCTGGATATCAGGAGGCGCTACTTCACGGTCAGGGCGGCTAGGATCTGGAATCAGCTTCCAAGAGAAGTGGTGCAGGCTCCTACCCTGGGGGTGTTTAAGAGGAGGCTAGATGCACATCTTGCTGGGGTCATTTGACCCCAGTATTCTTTCCTGCCATGGCAGGGGGTCAGACTAGATGATCTGCTCAGATCCCTTCCGACCCTAGAAACTATGAAACAGGCCAAAATTAGAACGGTGTGAATCTTTTTTAGATTAGAGCTATTTTAGCCTTTGCACATTTTCAGACAGTGGATTCTGTGCAATGCCCCTTAAGAGTCATTTTAGCTACTAAGATATGAAAAAAAAAAGGCTTCCCAAATCTTTGGAAGTTATACCTTCACTTTTTCTAGTGATATCTTTCTGCAGAGCTAATGGAAGAATGTCAAAGAGACTTAGGAATAATACATAAAGATTCATTTTATAGAGGAAAGCAAAATATACTCTTTAACAATCCTATTTCTTAGAATCCTGATAGTTTTACCCCTGTAGTTTCACTATGATAGTATGTATAGCTACATTTTGGTGGCCTGACATTCAAAGGGTCTGTACATCCATACTGTCCACCAGCTTCCAAAGATTATATTATATTATTATTATATTGGTACATTACTGTACTATATTATTTTACAGTACATTGTAATATGATTTACATTATTATAATGCATTATTGTTATTATAACACATTATTGTTATAGCAGGGTTTCAACATCTTCAAAAACCTTTCCATGTTGCTTCTCAGATACCTAGAAATAAATTCAGAGTCTATATTCTACAATCTAATTTGAAAATGCTGTCTGGACAGGTTATTCAAATAGGTTTGAAAGAAAAGTCAAGGAGTGAGGAACTGGAGAACCAAAGAAACACCTCAGAAACAGATGTCTTTTACTTTGCATAGTTTAATATATAAGGCTTTAATATGGTCACTCTCATTCTCACACATTTTTAAAAGAATGAAGAGCCTAAGGCTTTCACATTGTCTTGATATCAGATTTAGCATTTCATGGAGCTTCCTAAAATCCATGAAGCTTTTGAAAAAAATTTTCTTTGTAGTAATACTTTTTTTTTTGTAACTGATTTGGTTGCCAGGGATGGTTGTTTTGTTTCTGAATTTATTTTTTTTTTTGCTCTTATTTTTTCCAACAAATAATTAAAATAGATTTACTTGATTTTAAAGTAATATAATACAACATCCTATACACTATGGGAGTGTCAGGCCTTCATGAGTAACTACTGGGAGTCCTGATCTCCGGGTCGTTGGCTATTCCCTTTTCTGGACTAGGATGTTACCGTGGTCATTCGTCCTCCTGCGTCGCCAACCCCGCTCTCTCCTGCCATGACTTGCTGTTACACTATTGGGGTGGGCTAGTTCACAGGTCCCTCGGTGGCCTGGGTCTGGCTCGTTGGTTGCACATGGGGCTCCGCCACCCCTACACCTTGGCATCACACCACCTGTGTCTCCACTTCCCCGTGCTCACTCAGTGATGGTTCTGCAGACTTCTATAACGGCTCTCGTCTTCGAGTTTCCCTCAAAACCCTTGGGTTACTCCTTCCCTGATGTAGATTCCTTCACACCAGCCTGAACCAGTGCCTTAGCCTCTACTACAATAGATACCCCACCACAGACCCATCACCCTATACACCACGTGCTACATGCCTCCTTAGATGGGTTCTACCATATCAGCTACCTCGCTGACCCACCACCAGCTCCCTATTATCGTACACGGAAGTAGCATCTCTCTCTTGTTTTTAGAGTTGCACCCTTATCCCTTACTCGGCATCCTCTATTCTCAGCAGCGATCCTGCCCCGATCTCTCACCAGCCAGGTGATCCTTCGGCCTCTCACCCCTCTTCAGCGATGCCCGCACCCACCACCTTGGCACTTAGTTTGGGGTCCTCTGAATCCTCCTGGGTTCTCTCAATCTTCATTCGCTCACACGATCCGTCGCTTCGGGATCGATCCACCGGTGTTCCAGTCGACACTCTTCCCCTCCGAGCCACTGTTGTCTCCGGCATGCTGGATCTTCTTCATCTGTCCAGCGGGGCTAGCTTCGTGGATGGCCCTGACAGCCGTTTACTCCCCTTGCTATCCACTGCCTCTGAAGCGGCAGCTGCCATTTTTAAATCCGTCGGCCAGTGTCTGACATCACCGTCAGCTGCTAGCTGCAGCTGTACATAGAATCGGCTAACGAGCTGTGCGGGCTTTCCCTCCGTCGCGGCGTCTCTCCTGTCCTGCTCTCCCGGTAAGTTTTCCTTGCTTTCTCGGTCCCCAGGACAGGGAGTTTTAAGTAAGCAAAAAGAAATATTTTATAGTGAAACTGAAAGTGCTTGAAAGTATGCTGAGTGACTTTAATTCTGTATGTAAAGTGAAGAGTCTGAGAACCCTTCTCTGGCTTTTATTCTTGTAACAAAATTGTGTATTAAACATAGAAACAAAATAAAACCATTTTTACTACCCTTTATTGACAAGCAGGCTAAAAAGCTCCAATTGTGCCCAGACTGAATATTAGAATAATTTCAGACAGCATTTAAATACGCTAATACTAATGGATACTAAAATGGTACTATATACATGCAGAAAGAAAATACCTACCACTGGTGAAACTGGATTTGGAGGGCTCTGCAACATTTGAAATACATTTTTAAAAGGGTTCTTTAAATGAGCTTATGAATTTATGACATTTCGTTCTTAGAAATATACATATTATATCTTGTAGTCCTTCAGGAAGCACTGTTTTTCTTAAATTTCATGGCTAATATAACAATGGAAGGCATACAGAATCAAATTGTAAAAGACTATGTTGTCTAACAGAGGAACACAGCAGCCTAAATTTGAGTCTGGCCCACAACCTTGGAAAATGTTTAAGGTCCCAGATGACTTGAAAAGGGCAAATACAAGGGGAGAAACAGAAGGGATGCAGTGGTGTGGTTGCACACCCCTTTTGGCTAATGATGCAGGAGCAGCAGGTGGGGAAGCAGGTGAAAAACTTCCCCTCCCTTATCTTCCATACTCCACAGCAGCACATTCCCTCCCCTTCCATTCTGCACCCTTCCCTGTCCACCACTGCCTTGGGTGTGTGTGGAGAATGGGCCTCCAGAGCTGCTTCTGCTTCACTCCAGCACGATAGAGCAGAGCCAGATTCAGCCAGGGACAACAGTGGCAATGATTGCGAATTCTCCATCCATGCCCAGTCCATGCAGGTATTCCCTGCCAGCCCAGGAGCAGACTTAGTGAAAGGAAATCCACTTGCTGCCAATGCTGTCCCAAGCCAAGCCCAGTTCCTTGTGCAGCACAAGTGGACTATGGCAGCAGTTCCTCTGGAGTTCTCCTTCCTGCCTCCAGGTCAGTGGAGAACAGCAGCAGCAGTGGGCAGAGATGAGAGGATGGGGAGACAGGACATACTGCTGAAAATGGGATCTGCAGGGGCCCTGTTGAAATTACTGGGACTTTATACTGGAGCATGGATCTGCCCAAATGGCTCACTGTGGGATGAGGACCTTAATCAGTAACTGTTAAGGTGACTATATTTGGATCTTGGGAAGCACTGAATTTGCAGCTGAAAAAAGGCATTACATGTGGCCTAGCATAAGCTGTTAACCACAAGGCAGAATGATATACTGAAAGTATATTGCAAGATGCTTAGGAAAGTGGATTTTGCTTATGAATGCTTATGCTAAGCCAGCCATTTACTTATGCTAAGTAACCATCTTAACTGTCTTAAACATTTTTCTAACAAATAAGCAGCATGTGAGTCTGTGTAAGTCTGTGGGCTGTGAATGAGGTGAAGTCTTAGGAATGGTGGAAGATAATACAACCTAGAACTGAAAAACAGACTGGACTATGAAAAACAAACACATAACTGTTAACAGAATCCAAGATGAACATATGCAAAACGGTGAATGGTGATTGGTGAAGAGGCCTCCAGAAGCTGCCAGGTTTTAGTTAAAGTCCACCCATTGACTGAAGAAGTAAGTTCATGGCCTTGGACATGAGCTCATAGCAAAAAGGCATGTAAATTCATAGACTCATAGATATTTGGGCTAGAAGTGACCCTGGAGGCTCATAGAGTCCATCTCCCTGCCCCAGGGGAAGGAAGTCAGCAGGGATCATAGGATCCCAGCAAGATAAGCATCCAAATGTGTATTGAAGGCATTCAAAGAAGGTGCTTGAAGCACCTCTGGCAGCAGTCTATTCCAAACCTTGGGGGCTCAGATTGTAAAGAAGTTCTTCCTTATGTCCAGCCTGAAACAGTCTTGGAGAAGTTTATGACCGTTCAACTTTGTCATCCCTTGGGGCACTCTGGTGAACAGACATTCCCCCAGATCCTGGTGAGCACCCCCGATAAACTTATAGGCGGCCACCAGATCGTCCCTGAGCCTGCACTTTTCCAGGCTGAAGATTCCCATGGCTCTCAGCCTCTGTTCATAAGGTCTGTTTTCCTGACCTCTGATCATGTGTGTGGCTCTTCTCTGCACTCTCTCAAGCTTCTCCACATACTTTTTGAATTGTGAAGCCCAAAACTGAATGCAGTACACTGCACACCATGACAATTGGCTACCATCAACCACCACCCTCTGGGTCCTACCATGGAGCCAATTTCCCAGCCAGTGGATCATGGTAAGGTCAAGGCCATAGTTAGCCTGCTTTGCCAAGAGGTGATCATGGGATACCAAATTGAAGGCTTTTTTTTTTTTTTTTAAAGTCAAGATATATGACATTGTTCTCTTCTCTCTCCTCCCCCACCGTCTAGGTGATAGGTCACCTAGTCATGAAAGGAGATAAGATTGGTCAAGCAAGACCTACCCACAACAAATCCGTGCTGGGTATCCCTCAGGATATTGCTGTCAGCTAGTCTCTTAAGGATGACCTCTTTGATAATCTTTTCCAAGATCTTCCCCAGGATAGAGGTCAGGCTGATGGGCCTGTAGTTTGCCGGATCTACTTTCCTCCCCTTCTTGAAGATAGGTACCACATTGTCCTTCTTCCAATCTTCGGGCACTTCACCAGAGCAACAGGAGATCCATGCCAGGGGCTGAGCTATGATGCTTGCCAGGTCCTTAAGTACCCTTGGGTGTAAACCATCGGGGCCAGCTGACTTGAAGGTATCCAGCCTGTCAAGGTGTTCCTTCACAAGGTCAGCTTTGATGGAGGGTAAGGAATTTTTTTCTATCAAATGAATGAAATGCATAGGCAATTCCATGCTAATGAAACAAACAGTAAACAGAGGCTGAGCTTGAGATGGGAGGAGAAATGAGTGGAACAAAGGATGCGCGAGTGTGGAACAAATGTTAATAAGCATGAACCAAGGTGTATAAAATGTAAAAAGAACTATTGTTCACTGTAGCTCTTTGTTTTGTTTTGGGAGCTAGTCAAGAGCTGTCTCCATTCTGAATAAAGATGTTGCGATCAATATTGCTGGTGTTTGCTCCCTGCTTGCTCTGGCTAATGAGTAACAGCAATTGGATCATAGTTTCCCTAGTTTTTGGGCACCATGTGGAGTTGGGGTCTAACAGTAACGTCAGAAGCATCTGAATAAATAAGGGAGTTATTTTACAGGCATGTCTTCAAATTGAAACTGTAGTATGACTTCAATGGTTTGGAGAGTAGATAAGATAGTGTCTGAGAAGGGTGATAGTGAGATATGTCCTTAAAGGCCAAAGCGTGACCCTGATGTGACCTTGAAGAAAACTAAGGCCTTCCCAATGACCTGTCTGTCAATCTCTGTCACAGAGGATGCTGTGTATCCACACTTTATACATGTGTCTAAAGGAGGCTGTACATGGCCACGGCACTTCCACATGAATAAGAGTAGCAATGAGTACATAGAGCCTTCACTGTAACTAAGCAGTGTTCCAGCCAACAAACAAGCTAAGGCAGGAACAGAAACATGGTTCAACTGTTAAGGGATGCTCACCCCCTCCCTTTCCAGAACAAAGGACATGAGCAGCTTCACACTGTCCCTTTCATGAACTTTGCTTAAACCCTAAATATAGTTCTTATTGTCATTTCTAGCTCTCAAGGTCTAGTTCTTCATTAAAATGAATACAAGCAAAAAGATTTACATTAGCCAATGATCTGACTTTTAACTGGTAGTAGTAATGCACAAATAAGTGTGTTGTATCATGATCACAACATGAAGTTCATAATTATTCAGTTTCATTAAGACACTGACATGTTTATGCACAGAGTGTACTAAATCTGATGTAAAAATAAAAAAATCCCACTCTCACTTGATGATCTTTACTTTGCTAGAAGATAAATATATCTTTGTGATTGCAGACATAAGCACACTTGTACCAGACCTTCAACTGGCCTGATAAATGATACTGTGGTTTTTCAAATCAACTGGGATAAGTCAGGTGACAAATGATTTCCATTAGCTTCAGCAGAATGGAAACAAAACAGATCAATACAAATGATTTGCAGCAAGTTTAGATCATAAATTTATTTTGTCCAGTTCCATCATTTTAAAATAGAAGTGTTTTTTCCTCATAGTAAGAAAAAAAGTGATTAGAGATTTAAAGATTTGATAATTCTAGTTAGAGCAAAATGCCCATGATTTAAGTTTGGAGCCTTTTAATAAGCTGTTATTTTTATTCAGTTGTACATAATAATATTATTTTAAAAGATGGCTAATAATAAAAATGATAATAAAAACTTTTTCTAGAAATGGAATTTTATCTTTTAGCCATATAAAAGCCATAAAAATACTAAATTCTACTTTTATTAAAAATGTCCTATTACTTTGTTTTGGCCATCTTGCATTTGTTTATGACAGCTCCCAATATTGTTCTGAAGGATATTTTAGGGTCACGGCTTTCTTAGCTTCATAATCAAAGCATAATAGTTTTCATGTACAGAGAACTGAAAAGAGAAGTTTGTCCTTATTTTCCTGTTCTAGTTAGCCTTCTAAATGAATTCCTATTGAATAAACTAGAAATCCAAATATACATCTTTTATTTTATTCTGGGAAGACATAAGGATAGATTAACATGGCACAGTATAAGAATGTCAGTCATCCATACTAATCATAGAGCTATATTCCAATAAAAACAGGGGAAAAAAGTACAAATGGCTTCAGAGAAGCTCCAGACACCTCCTTTTCTAAGGTATTTAATACACTTATGCAGTAATATGCCTCTGGAGAAATATCTTAAAACTAGACACTTACCAGCAAACTAGAAGGTAGTAAGATGTACTCCCCATATATATGCAGTTACATTAGTTATGTTGCTTATTATTATTGATATGAATAACATCCATTTTTAACTCCATTGTACTGTTCTACTCCACAGTACCTTCTCAGAGTCCTAAATGTTACATTTCATTAGAATGCAGAGGCAAATACACACTGGCCTGCCTTTGAGTTTTACTAGCTTTAGTCTTACACTCTCAGAAAGGGTAAATGAGACCACACAACTGGCCTCCATTACTCTGTTATATACTGATCTGGACACCTCCTATTAGTCATCTCTCTAAGTCAAGTTCTTACATTTAACTTTTTTGTCATATTGTAGTCTTATTATTCCTCTAATAATTTTCATTTCCCTTTTCTTGAAATGATTTTCTTTTTATACTATCCATTTGGATATGCTTTGGACAAAATAAAATAAAGTATTATTTGTATTTTGTTAATAACTAGCATTTCCAGTAAATGATCAAAAACCCATTGTGCCAGACACTATAAAATACAGCCAAAAATGATCCCTGCATAAACTGAAGCAGAACAGATACTTGCTTACATGTCCTCAAAGTATTTTAGTTATCACCTCTCCTTAAGCATACCTGTGTGCATAAATAGTTTGGATTGTCACTTTCAGAGGTTACCACCTGCCTTTCTTAAATGCATTTGAAGTTCTTTGCAATCCTCCCATCTTAACAGGTCTAAATAATTTTGTATTAGCTGGCAATATTATTTCACTTCTTAACCAATTTTCCAGATCACTGACACCAGTCTTAGTATTGATCCTCAGAGCAACCCACAGTTAAGATTTCATACTGAAAACTCTCCTTTGCACATCCTTCCACTAAAAATATACATTATAATAAAACTGATAAAACTCCAAAAGTTTTTTACCAAAAAAATTGTCAAAATAACAAAATTTCATTGCTATGAAATTCATTATGTGATAAAACATCATCAAATAAGTAGCACTGAACATCTTTAGGTGATTCCTATGAGGATCTCAGAGCAATATAATGATCTTGACTAGAGTAGAAGATAAAGCCAAAAAGATGAAACTCAGAAATTAGGTACAGTAAACAGATGAAAAAATTAAGAGAAGTGATGGATTCTGTATTTCTTGATATCTTCAAAGCAAGCCTGGATGGTTTCCTGGAAGCAGTGGTTTGCCAAGCACAAATTACTGAGGTCAGATTGTATGGGTGTATTATGAAGACTGCCTAACTAGAGGTATCTCTACTCTGCAAACTGCCTTAAAATTGTGGAAATGTGATGCTGTTTTGTTGCAGATATCATCTATTATTCCAATAAACCTGACTTAGGGAAGATCTATACCATGTCAGACAGTGGTTGGGAGCATTGCCATGAAAACATATATTCACTCTTACTTTGAACGTGACCTAAGACACATTTCTTGGGTTTGATTTCTGGTTTGAAACTTTATGCCATTAATCCTACCAGCTTTCTTGTTTCTCCTTACTCTTGCAGTATTTCACAGGCATATGTTACAATTTCTCACTTCAAATATATTGAAAAGAATTTTTCAGAAAAAAATAATTCCAGAATACGAGCATAAAACTGTCTGAAGGTTTAGAAATAAAAACAGATATTTGGAATATCAAGGTTAACAAACCTACAACTCGAAGTTAAAGATTACGGGTAGGAAAAGGAACTGAAGAGCTGTTAAGAAACTGGATGAGACAGAAAATATTACTAAATACTTCAGTGATTGAAGTGGGAGAGTTGAATCAAATCTGGAAATCTGTTTGCTACATCACTTTATTTTCCTCTTATCTATTATAACAGTGTTATTTTTAAAGAACTCTGTAGGTTAGCTAAGCATGACCTCTGTTGCAAGAAACTATGCTCCCTATCCTTATTCAAGCTGTGTTTTCCAGAATCTACTCTACCACTTCAATCTCTGAAATTAGTTTCTAATTTTTATTTAAAATCTGTTCTCTGGGATCTGGATTGTATAAAACTATAAAACTTTTCTTCTGGTCTTGAAAAGAAAAAAGAAAAAGAGAGAGACAGAGTCTTAGGAATCAAAATAAGATGCTAAAGGAATTTAGAATATGTCTACACCAGGATTGTCCAACTGACAGGTCACATGCAGCCCAAAAGGGGTTGATGTGTGGCCCCTGGGCTTTCACCTGGCTGCATCTTCCCCCATCACTCCAGCAGAACTAGCAGCTGACATCTCCAGTCTCCCTCTCCATTCTCCAGCTGCCACTTTATGCCTTTTCATGGGGCAAGACAGTGTAGGGACCTGAGGACGAGTCGGGGCCATGCCTTAGGTCCATGACCACAGCCCGCTCTTTGGAGAGAGAGGCAGCGAGCTGCTGGGAAGAGATGGCCTCCACCTCTCTCCCCTGGGGAGGAGGCTCTTCTCAGCCAGGCTGGCTGACCTGCTCCACCGGGCTTTAAACTAAGCCCTCTAGGGGATGGGGGGACGACTGTCACTGCTGGCCCGCTGAGCCACCCTTGCAAAGCCAGCAGACCAAGGCACTTAAGGGAGCCCACCCCTGCCCCAGCCCTGGCACAATCTGTGGGCAAGGCAAGAGCCCCTAAGGGCACACTTGCCTGCCTGTACACTAATGCCAGGAGCCTGGGCAACAAGCAGGAGGACCTCATCCTCCTGCTCAGTGCAAAGAATTATGAAGTCATTGGGATAACAGAGACCTGGTGGGACCCTACCCATGACTGGACCACGGGTATAGAGGGCTATACCCTGTACAGGAGGGATCGTGTTGACAAAAGGGGCGGGGGTGTAGCTTTCTATGTGAAGGAAAGCTACATGTCCCTGCAAGCTGATGTTGGCGACCAGCATGGACAGCTAGAGACCCTCTGTATAAAAATTCATGGGGAATATGGCACAGGGGACACAACGGTGGGAGTCTACTACAGACCTCCCACTCAAACTCCTGAGCTTAACCAGGAGTTCGCCCGGGAACTGACTGAGGCCGCTTGCTCCAGGACCTTGGTTGTCATGGGTGACTTCAATTACCTGGACATCTCGTGGGAAGATCACTCAGCAAAATCCGAGTGGTCGCAAAGCTTTCTCTCGTGCGTGGATGACCTCTACCTGACTCAAGAAGTCTATGGGCCAACGAGAGGCAAAGCGCTGCTCGACCTGGTACTGGCTACAGGGGACGACCTAATAGGTGACCTAGTGATCGATGGGAAGCTGGGTGACAGCAACCATGAGCTGATCACCTTAACCATCCGCCGTAAAGCTGGCAAGTCAGTCAGCAACACAGAAGTCCTTGACTTCAGAAAAGCCAACTTTGACAAGCTCACAAGGCTTGTCGGTCAGGCCCTTAGGGACCATGACCCCAGGGAGATGGGAGTTCGAGAAGAGTGGTTGCTTCTCAAGGAAGCGATCCTCAGTGCACAAGCTAAATCTATTCCAACATGGAGGAAAGGCAGCAAGAAGGCACAGCAGCCCCCCTGGCTCTCCAGAGACCTAGCGGACCTCCTGCAGCTAAAAAGGAAAGCCTACAAAGGATGGAGGACGGGATTCACCTCCAAGGAGGATTATTCTGCTCTGGTCTGGTCCTGCAGGGAGCAAACCAGGAAAGCCAAGGCTGCAGCTGAACTCCAACTAGCTTCAAGCATCAAGGACAACAAAAAGTCCTTTTTCAGATATGTGGGGAGCTGAAGGAAAAGCAAGGGCAATGTTAGGCCCCTGCTAAACCAGATGGGGCAACTGACAACTGACACCCAGGAAAAAGCCAACCTATTAAATAGGTACTTTGTGTCAGTCTTTCATCAGTCCCATGGGACGACCATTCCTGCTATGGGACAGGGAGATCCGGGTGTTGGGGATCCCCTACCCTCCATAAATGCTGACCTTATGAAGGAACATCTTGAGAAGCTGGATACCTTCAAGTCAGCCGGCCCTGACAACCTGCACCCCAGGGTACTCAAGGAGCTGGCGAGCATCATAGCCCAGCCCCTGGCATGGATCTTTGAAAACTCCTGGTGCTCTGGTGTAGTGCCCGAAGACTGGAAGAAGGTCAATGTGGTGCCGATCTTCAAGAAAGGGAGGAGAGTGGATCCGGCTAACTACAGGCCCATTAGCCTGACTTGTATCCTGGGGAAGATCTTAGAAAATTTTATTAAAGAGGCCATCCTTGATGGACTGGCCCAGGCTAATATTCTAAGGGATAGCCAGCATGGGTTTGTTGCGGGTAGGTCTTGTTTGACCAATCTCATTTCCTTCTATGACCAGGTGACCTATCACCTGGACGAGGGAGAAGAGATTGATGTCATATATCTTGACTTCAAAAAACCTTTTGATCTGGTATCCCATGATCACCTCTTGGCCAAACTGCCCAGTTGTGGCCTTGGCTCCACCAAGATCCGCTGGCTGAGAAATTGGCTCCGTGGTCGGACCCAGGGGATTGTAATTGATGGCAGTCCCTCATCATGGTGCCCTGTGACCAGTGGGGTCCCTCAAGACTCTGTCCTTGGACCCATACTGTTCAACATCTTCATTAATGATGTGGACATTGGAGTCAGGAGTGGACTGGCCAAGTTCGCTGATGACACCAAATTTTGGGGCAAAGCATCCATGCCAGAAGATAGGCGGGTGATCCAGGCTGACCTGGACAAGCTCAGCAAATGGGCAGATGAGAACCTGATGCTGTTTAACACCAAAAAATGCAAGGTTCTTCACCTTGGGAGAAAAAGCCTGCAGCATCCCTATAGGCTCGGCAGTGCTACGTTGGATAGCACTACAGAAGAAAGAGACTTGGGGGTCATCATTGACCACAAGATGAACATGAGCCTGTAATGCGATGCTGCGGTTAATAAAGCGACCAAAACGCTGGCTTGCATCCATAGATGCTTCTCGAGCAAATCCTGGAACGGCATTCTCCCCTTTTACTCGGCCTTGGTGAGGCTGCAGCTGGAGTACTGCGTCCAGTTTTGGGCTCCACAATTCAAAAAGGATGTGGAGAAGCTTGAGAGAGTCCAGAGGAGAGCCACGCGCATGATCAGAGGTCAGGAAAACAGATCTTACGCTGATAGGCTGAGAGACATGGGACTCTTTAGCCTGGAAAAGTGCAGGCTCAGGGGTGATCTGATGACCACCTATAAATTTATCAAGGGTGACCACCAGGATCTGGGGGAACGTTTGTTCACCAGAGCGCCCCAAGGGATGATGAGGTCGAACGGTCACAAACTCCTGCAAGAACGTTTCAGGCTGGACATAAGGAAGCATTTCTTTACTGTCCGAGCCCCCAAGGTCTGGAACAGTCTGCCAGCGGAGGGGGTTCAAGCACCTACATTGAAGACCTTCAAGAGTAAATTGGATGCTTATCTTGCTGGGATCCTATGACCCCAGCTGACTTCCTGCCCTTTGGGCAGGGGGCTGGGCTTGATGATCTCCCGAGGTCCCTTCCAGCCCTGAAGTCCATGAAATCTATGAAATCATACGGGCACACATTGCAGTAGGGATTGTGCTTGCACACCTGCACAATTGGGTGTCTGCATTGTATGTGATGTATGTGATGCAGCAGCAGGGGAGGAGAAGGGGGAGGGGAGAAAGAATGTGTGGCACTACCACTATGACCCTCTGATGCAGTCCCCAGGGTCTTAGAAGTTGGATAGCCCTGGTCTACACCATGCACTGGCACACAAAAAACTGAGATCTTGAGACTTGCCACACAAGGAAGCCTCAGAGCACCTTACCTGAATGTTTCTGCATTTGGCATGTGTGAAAAACAACAAGAAAGCAAGGCGTACTCAGGGTCACCTAGCAAGGGCATATTGTTGGGGTGTAGACATGTTCACAAATGCCGTAGTCCAAAATGGCAATCCTGAAAATCAGCACTTAATACCCTTAATATACATAAAAATCATGGCCCAGAAGCCTCAGAATTTTATCTTAAAGTTATCCCATAGCCTATGTTCTACTTTTGTGCCTGTTAAGAAGTCTCTCAGTCTTGACAGGCTAACCAGCAAAGCACCTATCTCATGTCTGACTGCTATCCAGAAGCAAACCATTCTGTTACAGCTTCAAGAGGAGTTCAATCCATAACTTCTCTCAAAGCATCACTACAGGATCGTTTCACACAAGAAGTAACAGCAGCAGCCACTCGTTTTAAAAATATTTTCAGCAGAGGGCTAGTACCCCTTCTTACCAGGTGCCTATGAGAGTGTTTGCAGTACTTGTTAAACATCTGGGAGACCCAGATTCAACTTCCTACTCTGTATTAGGAGTCATGTGAAAGGAAAAGGTTGTAGGCACCCACTCAAAGGTGAAGAGTCCAGAGTATGGATCCCAAGGAGAGGGAAGTGCCTTCCTACAGACTAAATGAAGTGACTAAGTACTGGAAAGGGCATTACTAGGTAGCTATAGGGAGGTCCATCTTCACTGTACTGATTTCAAGCATCTCCCTGCTCAGCCTTCTGGTTGTTATGGATTCTATTCCCTTTATGCATTAGCATAGGTGCCTGAATCAGATATCACTCCAGGATCCAGGCATCTAAAAAAAATAGATATCACAAGTCAAAGTACTTTACACGGGTTCTGTATGTGTGAATTCACTCTTATACGATGATGCTTTTTATACCAAAAAATTGTTATGTGACGTAAATTTACTCTTATGAGATTAGTGTGGTGGAAGCCCATGGTCAGCTGCTTTGTATGGTGCATTCTTGGAGTGACGCACATAAAAATATAGTCTCCTGTGTGGTTCTGTGCCTCTCACTTGTTTTCTGTGACATGTTTCTATAGTTGTCATCCCCATTAGGATAGTGCCATGTGCTTGTGTGTCTTCTTTTGGCGAGTTCCAAAATTTTCTTGTAAAAGTGGTATAAATGGGTCTGGGGGTCAGTACAGTTGAGATCTTGTAATGTCATCCTATTTGTTACATTGTAAAGTGTGTACCCTTTATGCAAATATGAGTTGTATTCCTGGAAAGCAGAGTATGTGTGTGGCAGGCCAGTAGTAGGTACTCCAGTGTTAAGCCACTCACCTCACTGCACCCAACCACCTTCCAAGCTCCGAGTGCCTCCCTGGGGGCGCCTCACATCTGGCCAACCCTGTTCCTGGAGCGCACCCGCTAGCCTGGGGGTAACATTGCCATCACCCAAGGATGGCCTTGATTCTGGCTCTGCACACCCTGGAAAACACAGGCCTAGTAGCCCTCAAGGGTACTTGATTCACTTAAAAAACTTGGGATGTTTCTCTCAGTCAGACACAGAAGTAGTGGGCTCCCTTAGTCAGCTGAATCAAGGCGACCCCAAGTTGTAATATAGACCCACTCCCAATACATCTCCCACACTAGGTACAAAGGAGAACTTTACTGGTTACAAGGGGTAGGGTTGGAATAGGGTACAGGGTAGAGCAATATCAGAGAAATCCCATAGAGCAAGCTCCCATGGCTGGGTAGCCCTTGATCACACATCTGAGTTACTGCAAGCTATATACCTAGTTAGATCTCAGGTAACTTACTCACAAGTATCATCCAGAGGCAGGTGAAGATTCCCTCTGGAGGCAGGCAGTTCCTTGATCATGAGTTTTGAGAATGAGAGCAAGTGTCAGATGGTCCAGCTCTTCTCTCTCTCTCTCTCTCTCTGAGTCTTCCTCATGGCTGCTGCCCCCCCTCCTCCTGGGCATTCCTTAACTTATATAGCCCTAATGACCTTATTTACCTGGTCCAATGGGGGCCAGCACATGTTGGCTGTCAGCCAACCAATTTGAAATACATCTGTCACAGGGTGGGAGCCTGCAAGCGGCCGTGAGCTCGCTGGCACCCCCTTGCCATGTCAATTAGGGTGATCCGGCACCCTCTTCTCGCCCGCCACGTCTTTGATGTTAAGATCCAGTATGAGAGGCTGCCTACTTACACCTATGACACCTTGTTGGTATCACCTCCATTCCAAAGTGGGGCACTCTTACCCCTGCCTTATGGGCAGTGTGTGCCTCCAAACCTCCCCTTTAGCATGCCCCAAGCCTCACAGCTGTTCCCTAGACGTTGTCTGGGTCCCTTGCCCTTCGGCGCCCTCTCTGGCACCCCCTTGGGCTCGCCCTGCCCGGGTGCCCCTCTCTGGCACCCTGAGCTTGTCTCACCAACTGGCAGCCCCTTTACAGGCACCCCCTGGGTCAGTCACGTGCCTACTGCCCTTTTACCGGTGTCCCTGGGCTGGTTAAGCAACCCGCACCCTGATACCGGTGCTCCTGGGCCGCTGCTGTAACCTGCACCCCACTACCAGCACCTCGGGACTTGCTGTGCCCTGGCTTCACCCCACTGGGCCTGCCCTGTGGTTCTTCCACTGCCCCTCGCCCTCTCAGGAGCCTCTCACCCCTCTAGAGCCTTTGACGCACCTCTCATGCCTGTTGCCCCTCCCTGGGGTCTATGCCACACCTCTCGTGCTTGCCTCCCACCCTGGGGCCTTGCCCGCACTCCTTGTGCTGCACGTTTCCCGCGCTTGGGGCTCAGGTGGCCGCAGCTGTGCCTGGCCCCTTGACCCTTTTCTGGGTCATTTGCCCCACTGGGCAAACTACCGCCCTCACGGGCCAGGGTCCAAAACCCCACACACCGCGCCTCTCCGGCGCAAACACCGCACCTCTCTGGCACAAACAGCAGTGCCCCACTGGCACCGCTCACTGTGCCACTACTGGACACTCGGGAACCCCCAAGCCACTGGGGATCCCCCGTGAGGCCTCCTCACACCCCTACAGCCTCACCCGGTCCTCCGGATAACTATAACTGAAACCCAAGCCAACTGGCTACAACACAAACAACACAGAGCCTCCCCACTCATAATGTAAACTCCAAGCCCCACCCCCACCAGGCTTCTACCGTACCTCCCTTCAGAGTTCACTCCTCCTTAACATCATTGCAACTGGTCTGCAAGATAAGGCTGCAACCACCAACTCAGGCCACTCAGCCCTGCCGCAGAGCTCCTGCTCCTGCTCCTGCTCCTGCTCCTGCTCCTGCTCCTGCTCCTGCGGCTGCCAGAGGGGAACTGTTAGCTGGGCTTTGGCCTAGCTGTTTATAAGGGCCTGGCCCTGCCCCTTTTGGCCATTTGACCAGCCTGGTTGCCCCAGCAACCCACATCTGTGCTGCTTCAGGGAGCTTCAGCAGCCCTATTCCTCCTGCTAGTAACAGGCACCCTGGTGCCCTGCTACAACATCACTAGTTGCTGTGCAGACTGGCAGTTCCTAGCTCCCCAGGGAGCCCAAGCCCCTCACCCAGGTATATGATGCCAGTCATGTAGGCAGAGGTAGCAGGTTTCCCTCCTCCCTCAGGAATGTATCTAGCTCAGGTTACCTAAAGAGATAGGGTAAGGTGTGTACTCTCTGTAGGGCCCATCTTAACTAAATTGTCACTGAGCAGAGTTTTTGGTGAGAAACAGAGGTGGCCTTCTGCCACAACATGTACAGCATAAATTGAGGAAAACCTGTCCCCCAGCCACCTGAGGAGGGTTTGGGATTGAGAGTGTGGTCCGCAATAGAAAGGTAAGAAAGATTTATTGATTTAACAAAAACACAGCTACGCATAGTAACAAGACAAATGATAACAGACAAAAGCAATTTACATTGGCAACTTATCAGCAGTCCCCTCTGATGCTTGATGCACAGCAAGTTTCTCTTTCTACAAAGTCCAGCAAAGTCTGATGTCCCCAATCAGTGCTGTCTGAGGGATACTGGAAAGGACTGTGGAATGCAGTTCTTGGGCTCTTCAAGGTTCACGGGCCCACTGATCCAGACAACAGCTAACTAATCCTTTTTACATAGCTGCATCTTGCTTCTGCATGGTTTCCATATGTTCCAGCTAATTTATAGCTTCTGAAGGACACTGATAAAGTATGACCACTCAGATTTCTTTTACTTCAGCTGTCCTTAGACTGACCAATAGCAGTACAAGCCTTGCATTCCTCTGATAAGTTAATTTTAACTGTACCACAGGGCCTTACTACTTCTAGGATTTGCTAAATTTACTAGACTTTACTTTATACAAGGCCTCACTACATGTTAAACTTTAATTAGGCTTTCAGCAACAACTTATAGCTTAATATCTAAACAAATACAGAAAAACACTTGGTCTAATCTTCATAGAGCCTTCAGCAAGCACCTTTATCACACAGACATACTTTTCAGCTGCCACAACCTGTACTGTAACTCTCAGTTTTTATTCTAGATCTGGCCCTAGGGTTTTTTTGGTAGAATAGACACTGTCTGAACGTGGTAAAAATATAATGTTATCCTTGCACTCATACCATTCATTTCCACATAGCACAAGATAAAATGCATGTTACATGTATGAATGCATGAGGTTGATGCATTTCTAATTGCTGGGAATCATATTCACAAAATTAATACTGAAGGAGTCATGGCTCAGAAAGTAAACCCCATGCTTTAAATACAATGAAGTGATTTCTAGAACACCACTTGACTTGTATTCATTTATTGAAAAAAATATTTCAATAAAACAAGATTCTAGAGATTATTGAAATAAAAAAAAGAGGTGCCTGGGAGCTAATTAGGATGTAATAGTCCTCCCTCCCCCTCTCCCTCTCCCTCTCCCAGAGCTCTATTCTATTTTATCCAAGCCAGGATGGAATTTAACTAACAGCCCAGAACAGTCTATGTGCAAACTATATGAAATATAGAACAATGCTTCCCTATTAGCATTACAAAAAATCCAGCATGGGAAAGTTGTAAAAAAACTGTTCAAACACCTATTACTGTCAATTTACTTAATTTGCAAGGAAAAGAAAACAGACATTTAAAATGAAAAAGAATTTTAATACAGAGCATTATTCCTAATTATCAGCTGTCCATTTCCAGTTGATCTCCACACATACACACACACTTTTTAAATGTATGTATATAGACGTGTTCATATATATGGTAATTATATACGCATATGTACCTCTATGCATATATAGCCATATTATTTTTATACTCGCACACATTATAATATAGAGGCTTATTCCAATAAGCTTCTATGCATATTTTCCCCCTGAATTTAGCCCCAGTGCTTCTATTAAAGATCTTGTGGTTTCTTTGGAGTTGTGCATGGGTGCCAAAGCCACCCCAGAGATATGAAATGACTAATGAGCCCTTATATATTAATCTGCTTATTTGCTCTGGACAGAACTGTTTGTGGTTCTATTTTCAGCTCTAAGCAGTGTAGAAGAGGGCAAAGTGATTCCTTAGGCCCCTGGAAGTTGTTACATTTGCAGTCATTATATGCAATTACCAAGCAACAAGTTATAACATGCCAGATGTTAAACCAGTTTATCCCTGGATAAAAGTGGCAGATCAGCCACAAACAAGTTGTTCATTGAAACAACCAACATTTGGGGATGCATAAGTATCCTGCAACAATTCTAACCTGTGGCCAGTTTGCATGTTATGATCTGTTCTGTCATATTTATATAATGCATGAGAAATTTAGTCAAAAGGTGCTTGGCAACTCCTTCCTGCAGAGTATGGAGACATCCATCTGCCTGCCTGACCAGTTGGCTTGGAATGTCTGTTGCCTACCAGGAGCCAGTTTCCAAGACATCATGGAAAGGCTGCTGAGACCCATCTGGCCCTGTGACTAGGATCCCATTCTATCTATGTGGACACTAATGATACTACCATGGGTGAACTCAAAGAAATCAAAAGTGACTACATGGTGCAGAAACAAGCTATCTTGATGGGATGAAAGAATGGAAAGTGCAACAGGAGGCAAACCTGGCTAAACAGAGGAGTTCAATTAATTAAAACTCAAAAAAAGAAATCCTACAAAAAGTGGAAACGTAGTCATAATACTTGGAAAGAGCATAAGAGTATCACACAAGCATGCCATGATAAAATTAGGAAAACCAAGGCATGATTTGAGATGCTCCTGGTAAGGGACATAAGGCAATAAAAGAGAATTTTATAAATATGCTATGTTAAAAGTAAGAGAAACATCAAAGAATCCTTAGGTCCCTTATGGAATGCAGAAGGCAATCTACTTATGGATGATGCAGAGGAGACTGAAGTATTTAATGCCTTTTTACTTCAGTTTTCACAAATAGAAGCAACTATCAGGTGATGAGGGCAACTGGCAGCAAAGAAAGGGAAGGAAACAAACAGCCTATAGTAGTGGCATAACAGCTTAGTGATTACTTAGAAAAATTAAATTCTTTCATACCAGCAGGGCCAGGTTGAATGTACCCTTGGGTACTGTAGGAATTGGGTGAGGTAATTTCAGAGCTCTTTGCTATTATCTTTGAAAACTCATAGGGTGCATCCACACATGCAAGCACATGCATTTGCAGCAGTTCAAATAGAAGTGGTGCAAATTTGAGGTGGGGCTTTTTGCCTCAGTGCAAATGCTCAGACATGCACTTTGTTGTGGAGCAAATTGTGCCACTTGGGGCAAAATAATCCTGCCTGGCTCCTCCCAGATCTGCAGCCAGCACCTGTGCTGTCCCCAGCAGTATAAAAAGGTTCCCCATCAGTACAAAGCTCAGGGCTACTCAGTCTCAGGAGCTTCTGGGTCCTGGCCTCCCTAGCATGAATTCTGGTGTTCAATATTTGAAAACTGAAACATCCCCAATAAAAAAAATCCCAAATAACTCTGTAAATTACCCCAAAATCCATGTTCCTCCACAATTAAAACAAAAGACCACTATATATAGGGAGAGAGAGTGAGCAACAGAGAGACAGCGATCAGTTGGGTGATGTTTTATTGGTATATCTACAGTGTTGAAGCAATTTGGAAGCCTAGCAGTGTCTCTATCATCCTAATAAAATGAATTCTAAATATCTATATGTTTTGCTGCCCCCCACCAGGGGTTACAGCCCTCCCATGGGGTTACAGCCCCCCAATGGGGGCCACAGCCCCCACACAGGGGTTACATCTCCCCCCCACAGGGGCTACAGCCCCCTCAACAGGGGCCAAATGGCTAACACAGGGGCTACCACTCTCCTTGCAGGGCCCATGTGTTCCACCCCTGCTTGCTCCCCCAGTCCCCTAGATTGTTGCCCCACCTGAACCATCCCCTACTGGCTCCTGCAGCCACCCCAGTGGATTCTACCCCAACCCTCCTTACTTTCCCAGGCCCCGCAGTGGCTGCCCTGCCTTTCCCCACCCCCCACTTGCACCCCCTAGCCCTCTGATGGCTGCCCACCCCCACAGCCCAGGCTCTAGTACTTAAAAAAAGCCTCTACTCACCACATTAGCAGGGGCTGTGGGGGCTCCAGAGCCTCCTGGCAGAGCCCCCACCAGACAGCATAGGGCAGCAGGGGGCAGCCAGGCTGTTGGAGCTGTCGCCTGGCCCTGCTGTGTGGGGGAGCCCCCAGTCACCCAGATGGGCAGCTAGAACTGTGGTGAGGGCAGAGGGAGGGTTGTTTGGTTTTTTATGGTGGGGATGCTGGGGTGGGGGAGGTGGCAATCAGGGGCTTCAGGGGGGTTGGGGGGGTTGGAGCCAAGCAGGGCAGGGATAAGGGTTGCTTGGGGGAGAAGGCAGGGGGTGGAGCTGGGTGTGGAAGGGATTGGGGGTGCTCAGGGGCAGATGGGGGGTGGGGCCAGGCAGGGCAGCCATCGGTGGCCTGAGGGATGGGGTTGTATTGGGAAGGGAGCAGGAGGCTGGTGGGGGTCCCTCCATGGTCCCTTCCCCCGTCCTCCAGCCTCCCCAACCCCTTACTTACCAGCACTGGCACCTGGGTCCAGCTCCATGCAGCTCACACACTACCTGCTCTGCATGGGCAGGCAGCGTGCTTCAGCACCAGGGTGAGAACCAGCCATAGAGATGCTCTGGCAGCCCAGTCTCCAGTTGCCTTGGGACATGATCCAGGACCATGCCTTGCCCTGCTTTTTTTCACGCTGGTGTCCAGGGGTAAAATTTTGCCCCCGCGTGGCAAACTTGCAATACAGGGAACCTTTTCCTGTTCCTGCATATTCCTCTTGCAGCATCTCAAAGGTGTTTGAGATGCTGCAAAAGGCACGTGTGGGCTCATCTGCCCACCCCACCTCCTCCCATGGAGGTCGGGTGAGATTTCAGATGACTAGAAAAGGGCAAGTATAGTGTCCATCTTTAAGAAAGGGTAAAAAGAGGATCCAGAGAATTACAGACCAGTCAACCTGACCTTTATAGCTGGAGAGATTATGGAGTGGCTCCTAAAGGAATCTATAGTGAAGCACCTAGAGAAAACAAGCTGATCAGGAAGAGCCATCTTAGATTAAAAGGAAGTCATGTCTGATCAATCTAGTTTCCTTCTGAGATAAGGTGACAGGCTCCATGGATAGGAAAAGATCAATGGATGTGATATACCTTGCTTTTAGCAAGGCTTTTGGCACAGTCTCTCATGGCATTCTAGTAGTATATAGGTTCACCACCCTGCAATGCAAATGTGACAGGTAGGCAGGACTGGAGGCCCAACCACTTCATCACACCCCCTTTCCTCTTATATGGCGTGTGATGTCACAAGCCTCGCCTCCTGGCCCCAGTCATGTGGTGCATGACATCAGCAACTCCACCCCCACCCACAGTCATATGATGTGTGACATCAGGAAGTACACCCCCACCCCCCGTGACACGCTGTGTGACATCAGTAACCCCATTCCTGCCCTCCAGTCACATGGTGTGTGACACTACTACCACATGGTCCATGACATCAGAAGAACAGCCCATGCAGCTCCCCATGCAGCCCTTCCACTCATGCTGCAAGACCCGCCCTAGATCATGTGGTGCAGTTATGACCTATCAGGACCCAGACTGCTTTAGCCACCAGCACACAGGCATGGCCTAGAGGGTGGCAGTGGGGGGGTGTTACCTCTCTAAAAATCTGCCCTACCGCCCTCAACCAGTTGGTGGGGGTTTCAGAGGCCTCGAACCTCCCCAAGAATGATGCTGAACTAACTGGAGCAAGTAGAGGGGTGGGGGCCTAGGCTGCATGACCATCATGTCTATCTGCTTTCCCAAGTGAGCCTTCTGTTTTTCTAAGACCATGCTAAAGCAAGCAGGGGAAGACACGGAGGATATTCAGGAAAGTGAGATGGATGCCAGGTCTACCAACACAAGAACAGGGACCGTGACAGAACTCGAGCAGTCCATATTAGACCAGCCTATGGAGAGTGTGGACAATTCTTGTCTCAAGGGACTCTACTGAGGTAAATAATTTAGATGATTTTTGTGGGGTGCTTTTCTTCTAACTGTCTGGGCCTGTGTTAATAACAATGTTTTCACAGATAGACGATGCCTTCATAGAGAACATTGGCACCCTTCTGAAAGTAAAGGTCTTTTGCATGAACAGTTTTTGTTCATGTCCAAAAGAGAGCAGTTCAAGACCAAAGACTGATGCAACATTTTTGTCCAAAGACAATGACCACTAACCCAGGCTTTGAGTCTATGGAGGTTACCAATCAGGGCTACAAAGGCCATGGAGGTCACAGAACAGGGCTACAAGTCCATGGAGGTCACAGAACAGGGGTTTACTGGGGGACTATTTTCAAATAAAAAAGTATCCCAACTCTTTTTAGCAGAAGGTTTCTTGCATGACCTGATTTTGAACAACTGTTCATGATGAGACCGAAGACCTCTGTTAACGTATTTCTTACCTGCTTAATAAACTCTGTTTTATCATGGTTTAAATTTGCCCTCAAGTGTTTGAATGCACCACACAGGTGTTAGTGTGGGGTGGGATGGGGCAGAGCAGTTACCAGACATGTCTACACAGAAGGCTTTGTTAAAGAAAGTTTATTACTCCCCTGGTGAAGCTGGGAGTTTTGGTGGGGTGAACACACTTTTTGAAGCCATCAAAAGGCAGAATAAAGCACTGCAGAGAAGCGGGGTGACTGCCCAGCTTTCAGATCAGGATTTTTACACCCTACACAAACTGGCAAGAAAACATTTTAAAAGAAACAAGACTGTTGTTTCAGATATTGATGCACAATGGCAGGCAGATTTAGTGGATATGCAGCAGTTTTCCAAGTACAATCGTGGGGTCAAATTCATCTTAACAGTGATAGACATCTTATCAAAGTATGCCTGGGCTGTGAATCTAAAACACAAGTCAGGTGGTGACTTGTCAGGACCTTTAAAACCATTTTTACAGAGGGCCATGTACCTTGAAAATTACAGACTGATCAGGAGAAAGAATTTTTAAATAAGTCTTTAAGCAAACTTAACTGAGGGCCAATAAATCCCCCTGACTATTTCACCAGCTGTTTCTTTTTAAGAGGAAATCTTTTGATTCTGTCAGCTGATAAGTGAAGTACAGAAGTACTGAAGTACAGATGCCCACCAAAATTTGTCACTATTCTCTGTCTGCTCCATAATGGTATGTGAGAGTTGGTTCTCAATAATGGGTCTATCATATAACTCCTATTTTAACCTCAAAGGGTTAAACAAGGCTGCATCATCACTCCAATAGTCTTCTCATTATTCTTTACCATAATGCTACTTCTGAGCAGCTGTGAGCTTCAAGCCAAAGTGGAGCTAAATTAATGAATGGATGGTAAGTTATTTAACCTCAGTCAACTGAAAAAAACCAAAACCACCCTGACCTCAATCATTGAACTCCAGTGTACTGATGAAGCTGTAATGTGTGCTCACTCAGAAGCAGACCTTCAGGCAATCATCAACATCTATACCGAGGCATACAAGAAAAATGGGGCTCATATACTTAACATTCAGAAGACAAGGTCCTCTACCAACAAGCTCCTAATGAACAGTTCCTGGCTCTGGTCATCCAGATCCACAGTGAGACTCTGGAGAATGTTATTTCCCATACCTTGGAAACCATCTTTTATAGAAAGATGACATCAGTGAAGAAATCCAACATTGCCTCAAATGTACAAGTGCAGCCTTTGGATGCCTGAAGGCCTGAAAAAAAAAAAAAAAAAAGGGTATTCGAAGATCACAACATCAGAACCAAAACCAAGCTCATGTTTTATCAAGTAGTTACAATTCCCAATATTCTGTTTGGAGCTGAGTCATGGACAATATACAGGAGACATCTAAAGTTGTTGGAGAACTACCATCAATGCTGTCTGTGGAAGTTCCTCTGAATCCAGTGGCAAGACACACCAATTTTTGCATCCTCCTGTAAGCAAACACCATGAGTATTGAGGCAATGATCATCCAAGAATAGCTTTATTTGGTTGGCCATGTCATCCAGATGTCTGATTTCAGGATTCCAAAGCAAGTCTTATTCCCCCAGCTCAGCCAAGGCATACACTCAAGAGGAGGGCAGAGAAAGCACTTCAGGGATGTCTTCAAGGCCAACTTTAAAAAATGCAGCATTGATGTCAACTCATGGGGGACTATCTTCCAGAACCACCCCAAACGGAAGAAGAGTCTGCTGTAGGGATCTCAGTACTTTGAAACCTCACATCAGAAGCTGGAAAAGTGGGAGTGGCAGAAACAGCATGTCATGGACCAAATCAAAAAACACAGAGCCATTCATCCCACATGGAAACACACCTCTGAGCTGTGGGAGAGTCTTTCAATCCTGGATAGGCCTCATCAGCCATCTTCGGACACACAGATAAGACAATCATGAAAGACAATCATGCTCAACTGTGAGGGATTGCAGAAAAGA
This sequence comes from Crocodylus siamensis, assembly GCF_052110815.1. Lineage (NCBI taxonomy): Eukaryota > Metazoa > Chordata > Crocodylia > Crocodylidae > Crocodylus > Crocodylus siamensis. The sequence continues at coordinate 49,897,154 of NC_143401.1, read as the reverse complement.
ACAGGAGTGACATTTGCAAATCAAGAGAAGTGATTCTTCTGCTCTATTCAGTACTGATGAGGTCTAACCTGGAGTATTGTGTCCACTGCTGGGCCCCACACTTTAAGGAAGATGTATACAGATTGCAAAAGGTCCAGCACAGAGAGGTAAAAAATTATTAAGTGCCTGAGAAGCATAACTTCTGAAGAAAATCTAAAAGAGCTAGGGTTATTTAGTCTAGAGAAGACAGAGGGGGCATTCGATGATGGTCTTCAGCTACCTGAAGGTTGACTATAGAAAGGATGGAGATGAGTTTCTCTCTATAGGCATAAGAGATAAGACTTAGAGAAATGTCTTCAAGATATAGTAGTGAAAAATAGGTCGGAGATTAGGAGGATTTATGATTATGAAGTTGGTCAAGCATTAGAATAAGCCACCTGGAAAAAAGTTATGGAATCTCCATCCCTGGAAATCTTCAAAAGCAAATTGAACAGATACTTAACTGGGATGTTGTAGTCAGGGTTTATCTCTGCCTTGATCAGGGGGCTGAACTAGAGGGTCTTGGAAGAGCATTTCCGGGTGTAGTTTCCTATGATCCTATATCCAAATCACAAGTGTACTCCGAAGTCTGAACTTTACTGAGGCATGGCAGATAGAATAACTGTTGCCCAACAATTTAGTCTAGATTTGACAAATTATGTTCACCCATGATGTCCAAGAAACTTCACTTTATATAATCTAAATAATTCTGTGCTGCTTTCATTGAGTCAAGAACTTGAATATTTTATCCATTATAAATTGAAGTATGTAATAAAATATGAAAGGAAAAGGCATTTTCTAGCAAATACAAAATATAAAAGCATATTAATCCAAATATATATTCCAGTTTGTTTCCTCAGTTGACCTAATGACTAGGAATAATACGTTTAAATCAGTTTGGTATATATGTCACATCGCTGCAATGTATTAACTGAAGATTGATTAAAATGGCTCTCTCTTCACATTAGAGTATGAGAACTATTTAATGTATCTGCCATTCTCTGGCTAGTGATTTCATTTACCCATTTCTTTTAAATCTCCCCACTGGATAAGGAATAAGGTAATGCATTATGTTTTTTTCAACCCTATGTGTACATTCGAATAAACTCCATATTTATACTATTACTGGGATAATTTTGTTATTTTGTAAATGAATTGTAATATGTTTCTGCTTCTGAAATAAAGTATAGAAATGAATTGACAAAATAGTTAATAGAGAGGTTTATTAAAGTTGACTGCTCTTCTAAAATGTTTTGGAAGTTTGTCATCACAGTAATAAGAAAAGGAGAAGACAGATAAAAGAAGATGCAATCTGCCATAGTTAGATACAAAATAGTCCCTTTAAGCCTGACGCTGCTTGTTTCTCACTAAACATAACGAGACCAATTATTAGAAAAGCATTCTGTGAAGAATTTCCAATACATTCATGAATTCTTATGGTGTGAAAGTGTGTAGAAAGAACTACACACCTTCTTCCTCACCAAGTCTGACTCATGAGAGGCCTTTAAAAACAGTATACTATTAGATTCATAATTTTAATTCCATGTGGAGGATTGCAGGTGTTAGTGGCTATTGTTCCTTCACACACAAAATCTTATTAGTAACAAATGGAAGTAACTTAGAATAATTTAAATTCTCATCAATTGAAACTTTCTCCAATTGTAGCTAAAGAGAGATAGTCAAGATGGTAAGTCTAAAATGAGAATTACAGGATTTTGGGTGTCACAGGCCCCTTTTCCTTTGCTGTCTAGTCTTTTTATACAACCATTATTGAAAACTAAGATAATACTAAGAACAATCATTCTTCACTATCCAAATACCTGGCTTCCTTCTAAGTAGAAATCTGGTGGGGAGAGAAAAGCATTGTTAGTTCATGCACTATTTCACAAATCCTGATACCCATAGTACCTTGTGTGTGTTTTGTCATATCAAGGAAATAAACAGCTCTGTATACATACATTATATAAAAATTTAGAAATGGATTATATATATAAAGATTTTCTTAATAGATATTTTTAAATCAAATGAACACTCCTATACCTATCTGATTATATTGGATCAAACTTCTGCAATCCAATGTGAAACCAGAATTATTGATTTCTAATGAGAACTGGGCACATTTGTGCCTTTAAAAAGTCTAATGAAAAGCAAAAGTATAATACACATATCCAGTAAATACTATAGTTTTTCCTCATTTATAACCATTGCAAATATGTGAATTAGCACGTTTCTGATTTATTATGAAATATGTAATATTTTGTCAATGACTAATTCAGTCTTTGCACTTCAAATACAGATTCAGATTATGGATAAAATACATATCTTCTCAACACTTCCTCAAAAAATACTAAATATGTAAAGACTTCTCCCAGTTCAAAAGTAGATGGGGAAAACAAAAATTAAAAAAAAACCCTCACTGTATACCGGGAACCGCATATATAAGCGCATAAATACATATAGATTTCATAGACATCAAGGCTGGAAGGGACCTCGAGAGATCACCGAGTCCAGGCCCCTGCCCAAAGGGCAGGAAGTCAGCTGGGGTCATAGGATCCCAGCAAGAGAAGCATCCAATTTACTCTTGAAGGTGTTCAATGTAGGTGCTTGAACCACCTCTGCTGGCAGACTGTTCCAGACCTTGGGGGCTCAGACAGTAAAGAAATACTTCCTTATGTCCAGCCTGAAGCGGTCTTGCAGGAGTTTGTGACCGTTCGACCTCGTCATCCCTTGGGGCACTCTGGTGAACAAACGTTCCCCCAGATCCTGGTGGTCACCCCTAATAAACTTATAGGTGGCCATCAGATCACCGCTTTTCCAGGCTAAAGAGTCCCACGTCTCTCAGCCTGTCATCGTAAGATCTGTTTTCCTGACCTCGGATCATGCGCGTGGCTCTCCTCTGGACTCTTCAAAAAGGATGTGGAGAACCTTGAGAGTGTGGAGCCCAAAACTGGACGCAGTACTCCAGCTGCGGCCTCACCAAGGCTGAGGCCAAGGGGAGAATGACGTCCCGGGATTTGCTCGAGAAGCATCTATGGATGCAAGCCAGCGTTTTGGTCGCTTTATTAGCCACAGCATCGCATTGCAGGACCATGTTCATCTTATGGTCAATGATGATCCCCAAGTCTCTTTCTTCTCTAGTGATATCCAACGTAGTGCTATAAGGATGCTGCAGGTTTTTCCTCCCAAGGTGGAGGACCTTGCATTTTTCGGTGTTAAACACCATCAGGTTCTCGTCTGCCCATTTGCTGAGCTTGTCCAGGTCAGCCTGGATCACCCGCCTATCTTCTGGCGTGGATGCTTTGCCCCAAAGTTTGGTGTCACCGGCGAACTTGGCCAATCCACTCCTGACTCCAATGACCACATCTTTAATGAAGATGTTGAACAGAATGGGTCCCAGGACAGAGCCTTGAGGGACCCCACTGGTCACAGGGCACCATGATGAGTGACTGCCATCAATTACAACCCTCTGGGTCTGACCACGGAGCCAGTTTCCCAGCCAGCGGATCGTGGTGGAGCCAAGGCCACAACGGGCTAATTTGGTGATTGGCCTCCTTAATAAACTTTTCTAAGATCTTCCCCAGGATAGAAGTCAGGCTAATGGGCCTGTAGTTAGCCGGATCGGCACCACATTGGCCTTCTTCCAGTCTTCGGGCACTACACCAGAGCGCCAGGAGTTTTCAAAGATCCGTGCCAGGGGCTGGGCTATGACGCTTGCCAGCTCCTTGAGTACCCTGGGGTGCAGATTGTCAGGGCCGGCTGACTTGAAGGTATCCAGCTTCTCAAGATGTTCCTTCACGAGGTCAGCATTTATGGAGGGAAGGGGATCCCCAACACCCGGATCTCCCTGTCCCATAGCAGGCATGGGCATCCCACGGGACTGATGAAAGACTGACACAAAGTACCTATTTAATAGTTTGGCTTTTTCCTGGGTGTCAGTTGTCAGTTGCCCCATCTGGTTTAGCAGGGGCCTAACATTGCCCTTGCTTTTCCTTCAGCTCCCCACATATCTGAAAAAGGACTTTTTGTTGTCCTTGATGCTTGAAGCTAGTTGGAGTTCAGCTGCAGCCTTGGCTTTCCTGGTTTGCTCCCTGCAGGACCAGACCAGAGCAGAATAATCCTCCTTGGAGGTGAATCCCGTCCTCCATCCTTTGTAGGCTTTCCTTTTTAGCTGCAGGAGGTCCGCTAGGTCTCTGGAGAGCCAGGGGGGCTGCTGTGCCTTCTTGCTGCCTTTCCCCTGTGTTGGAATAGATTTGGCATGTGCATTGAGGATCGCTTCCTTGAGAAGCAACCACTCTTGAACTCCCATCTCCCTGGGGTCATGGTCCCTAAGGGCCTGACCGACAAGCCTCGTGAGCTTGTCAAAGTCGGCTTTTCTGAACTCAAGGACTTCTGTGTTGCTGACTGACTTGCCAGCTTTACGGTGGATGGTGAAGGTGATCAGCTCATGGTTGCTGTCACCCAGCTTCCCATCGATCACTAGGTCGCCGATTAGGTCGTCCCCCGTAGCCAGTACCAGGTCAAGCAGCGCTTTGCCTCTCTTTGGCCCATAGACTTCTTGAGTCAGGTAGAGGTCATCCACGCATGAGAGAAAGATTTGCGACCACTCGGATTTTGCTGAGTGATCTTCCCACAAGATGTCCGGGTAATTGAAGTCACCCTTGACAACCAAGGTCCTGGAGCAAGCGGCCTCAGTCAGTTCCTGGGTGAACTCCTGGTTAAGCTCAGGAGTTTGAGTGGGAGGTCTGTAGTAGACTCCCACCGTTGTGTCCCCTGTGCCATATTCCCCATGAATTTTTACCCAGAGGGTCTCTAGCTGTCCATGCCGGTTGCCAGCATGAGCTTGCAGGGACATGTAGCTTTCCTTCACATAGAGAGCTACACCCCCGCCCCTTTTGTCAACACGATCCCTCCTGTACAGGGTATAGCCCTCTATACCCATGGTCCAGTCATGGGTGGAGTCCCACCAGGTCTCCGTTATCCCAATGACATCATAATTCTTTGCACTGTGCAGGAGGATGAGGTCCTCCTGCTTGTTGCCCAGGCTCCTGGCATTAGTGTACAGGCAGGCAAGTGTGCCCTTGGGGGCTCCTGCCTTGCCCACAGATTGTGCTGGGCTGGGGCAGGGGTTGGCTCCCTTAAGTGCCTTGGTCTGCTGGCTTTGCAAGGGTTGCTCAGTGGGCCAGCAGTGGCAGTAGTCCCTCCATCCACCACCGGGCTTAGTTTAAAGCCCGGTGGAGCAGGTCAGCCAGCCTGGCTGAGAAGAGCCTCCTCCCCAGGGGAGAGAGGTGGAGGCCATCTCTTCCCAGCAGCTCACTGCCTCTCTCTCCAAAGAGCAGGCTGTGGTCATGGAAGCCAAAGCCTTCCTGATGACACCAGCTCCACAGTCTTTGGTTCATTGCGTGGATCCTCCTCTCCCTCCTCAGCCCATAGCCCAAGACTGGGAGGATCGACAAAAACACTACCTGAGCTCCCAGACCCCTAAGCCCTCTCCCAATTCCCTGTAGTGCCTCATGACCTGGCTGGGGGTGCTCTGAGCTGTGTCATTGGTGCCCACGTGAATAAGGAGTATGGGGTAGTGGTCTGTGGGCTGGAAGAGCTGTGGGATCCTCTCCGCAATGTCTCGGATGCGGACCCTCGGGAAGCAGCAGACTTCCCGGGCTAAGGGGTCGGGGTGGCAGATTGCCCCCTCAGTGCCCCGCAGGATGGAGTCTCGCACAACAAACACCTTTCGTTTTGTCTTGGTGAGAGCGGGGGCAGTAGCTGCGGTTGAGCCTGGGTTGCCTGTGGGAGCTGGCAACTGAGCAGGCTCTGCTGGGGCTGCAAAAGGTGCGAACCTGTTGCTAAGCTCTGGCGAGGGAGGGGCCTTGGTGTGGCGGGCCTTAGGGCCCTTGACCACCTTGGTCCATGCCCCTGACTGGGCAGAGCGGGAGGTCCCAGAGTCCTCCTTAGTCCTGGAGGGAGACGGTGCTCTACCTTGTGGCTCCTCGGGGAGAAGGGCCTGGCAGTAGGAGTCCATCTCCTGCTCGCAGTCCCTGATGGCACGCAGTCTCTGGACTGTGGCTTGGAGCTCCTCCAGCTGGCATGCCAGAGACCCCAGTAGGGAGCAGACCCCGCAAGGGGAGGTGGCCATGCTCCCAGGCCCCAGAGCCTGAAAAAGGGACAGGCAGCCCCCATAGCCAAGAGCCAGGGGCTCTATCGGAGACCATGGGCTCCGTCTGGGTGGCCATCTCTGAGGTGCCCGATGGGGGGGCCCGCAGAGCCCGAGGGGACCCTCAGGGTGCGGCGCGTGCCCATCCGTGTCATGCCTCTGGTAGACTGGCTACGGCTGGGGCTGACTACTCTGGGGGGGTCGTAAGCAGGGTCTCGTGCCCTCCCATGCCCTCTCCTGCGTGATCTCCACGCTAACTCAAGCGCCTATTTACGCAGCCTGTTCGCATGGCTTTCTGGGGGGCTGGGCCAAGTAGGGTCCTGGGCGGGGGCTTGACCCAGCCCGGCTCCATGCAGCCGGCCTCCTCCCAGGGAGCGAGGACTTAACCCCTTCCCACCACGAGCCCGCTTACCTCCGGCTGTGCTGCAGTTGGTAAGCAGATGGTAATCTTAAGGACACAAGGAAGATGCACCTAAAATGAATGGGAATAATACAATTCCAAGCATGGAAAATATATCAGCAGTAGCATCTTCTTTACAAATTCATGATTGAGACTTCTTAAGCCAGTCCAAATAGATTTCTACATTACCTCTTCCCAAAAACTTCCAAGGAAGGAGATTATGCAATTTTCTTACAGAATTTGTTTCACTTTCCTATGGTTTTTACATTTAGGAATATTGTCCTAAGAATGGATAAAAAAAATGCTAGTCTGTAGTTTCAACCCACTGTTATCCCTTGTCCTGTATGAAAATTCTCTATCATCGTTATAAAGATTTATCATTATATTATTGATATAATGGTCTACATTATTACTAAGGCTGTGCGAAAGGGAACCATTTTGTTTCAACTTCTGTTTCACCATTTCAATGGGACAGTGTCTCATTGTGAGTTTTGTTTCATTTTGAAAGCACTGTTCAGTTTTGTTTTGGTTGAAACTGTTTCACTGTTTCAATGCTGTTACGACGTTTCGCTCATAGGTTATAAGAGAGAAGCACAAAATGTCCTGATGAAAAATATGTGGAGACATCAAGCAACAACTGGCCACTGAAATGAGTGCACAGTGAAAATTTATCAAAGACAAGAAAAGAACACCACCTGTCTCCAATCTCTCAGACCTGATCCATAAAGGGAATTTACAAACCGCTTTTCACAGATGAGCCTAAGAACTGCACTTCATCAACCTCCTAGGTACAGAAACTCATGGACTCAGTATAGACATTGGAATTCTGACACACTACAATCTGTCAGAAATCTGACTCCCCAGGTACCTGTACACTTTTACCTGCACTGCTACATCCCCCTTCTCCCCCCACCCCATCTTGTCCCTCACCCCCTGATGCCTCCATTTCCATTTTCACTGACTGGCTTTCTTGCCTGCATTTCATGCCAGTCTCTGGCTTCTTTACTATTCCTTCTACCCAAGAACAGCACACGTACACAAACTGCAGGTGCTTACTCAGCCTAACAAAGGGTTTTTCAACCCAAAAGCTGGCATCCCAGACAGCTAAGCTCAGCTCATATGGAGCCTCACAACTCCACTGCAACCAGCAAGACTCAGACATGTCAACGACCAATGTCAAAGACGTGATGCATCTGGGCTGTCCCCAGCCAGGACTGTGCATGTGTGTGATGGCTGGAGGTGATAGCACCTCCTACCTGCCTTTCATCAGGGAGATTCTTGGTCCTGGCATTCCTGGGGCTGCCGTGCTGCCAGCAGTCCTACCTGGTCTCCCAACCTTGGCAGAGTGCAATTTATTGGTCATGCCCAGGACCTGGGCCTCCTCTTTCCTCATAGCCCCACCCCATACCTCCAAGTTCATCCTGACAAAATCTTAGCAGGGACATGTTCTTCCCTTGCTGGCTGGTGATGCAGTGAATGCCCCCTTCAGATCTGAAAGTGGGGCATTAAATGGCTTTTTAAAAATGAAAAAAATGAAATAGGTGTGGATGTAGTGAGGAGGGTGACATTCACTCTGTCTGCACCTGGAGCTTGGGGAGTCCCAACAGTGGGAGGTTCACCTTGAGAAACACCAGCTGCTCCACCAAACCAGGATCCAAGGAGGTTTGGTGGAGTGATACTACATCCCCAGCACTGCTGGGAAACACCCTCTCACTTGGAATACCAGTCGGTGGACAGGACAGGTGTTCCCAGGCAACCATGGCCAAATCTGGCCATATTTGGCTGTGGCTTGTGTAGTAGGCCAAGGGGTCGCACAGCAGTGGCTCCACTTCCTCAGTGAGTTAGGCAGCCTGAGTGCTACTTGCCTGATGGTGGTGTTTGGTGCCTTTGTACCCCACATGGAAGCCATGACCTTGGCCCACATTGGCAGCACCTGTGGTGGAAGAGGACACTGGCTGGTGGATCGCATGCTAGCATAGGATAGTGGATCCCCTCTTCCACCTTCCCCTGCCTCTGCCATTCTGCCTCCCTGACTCTCTTCACCAGCACCTCTGTCCACTGTTTCAGGCTATGGCTGCTGAATACACTGTTCTTCACCCTGAGGTCATACATAGCAGCCAGCATGTGGATCGTACTAGACCACAAGGCATCAGACCATTTCCTTATGCCCTCCTTCAGCCTTCTCACTGGTGCCTGCATGTTCAGTGACAGTGGCTTGCACCCAACCAGGAACAATGATCCCCTGGAAGCTCTCCATTTGGCTCAGAAACTCCCTCACTACAAAGATCACCTGGCTAAGGAGGGCATCACCAGCACGGAGAGTGTTGGTGGCCTCAAGGAAGGGCTTGAGGACCACCAAGATCTGGAAGATGGTATCCCACTCAGCTCTGTTAAGGGGGCCACTGATCCCGATCTCCCCACCAAGGCCAACTCAGGGATGGCCTCCTGTTGTTCCACCAGCCTCTTGAGAATCAAGTATATGGAGTTCTACCGAGTATCCACAGCCTGCATGATTTTGTTGCAGGATGCTCGGCTCTGCTTGTTTCTCCCACAGCATCTTGCCCACCTTGATGCTGCAGTGGAAGTATCCTGCCAACTTCCTGCATTTGGAAATGAGGTTGCTGGTGGTGCTGGTGCCATCACTAGCGGTCCTGTTGCCCTCTAAGGCATCCCTGACTATGAGGTGGAAGTTCTATGCCACACAGAAGATACCCACAAAGATGCCATCATGGACTGCTTTGACCATATTGGGCCCGTTGTCAGTGACCATGAACTGTCTGGTGAGCTTGCCCTGCCCAACGAGCTACTGCTGCACCAAATGATTCATGGCTCCCATTATCTCTGCTGCTGTGTGGGACTTATCCATCACCTCAGCTTGAAAGAGAGCCCATCAATGGCCTGACTGGTTGCACCAGTGCCCTATGAGGGATAGGTGGCATGATCATCACCCCAGCTACTCCAGATGTCCTAGGTGAAGTGTAAGGACACCTGCAGACCTGCCTTGTCCAGCTCCTCCCTCAAGTACTCCCTGCACTCCCCATACAGGGAGGGCACCACCATCCTGCTGGAAGTGGTGCATGCTGGCATTTGGTATGATGGGGCCAGGAGCACCAAAAGTCACCTGAACCCTGGTTGCTCAACAAAGGAGAAGGGCTGGGCCATAGACAGCAAGCATCTCCCCAGTGGTCTGGGTGATCTCGCTTGCCCTTGCAACATGCCCCACTTCCTGTCCACTTGTCTCCCACTGTTCCAGGTTGGTCTGCCTCTGCTTTGGGGGACAGGGACATCGGAGCAAAAAGGGGGACTTCCTTTTGGCTAGTTCCTGCTAGTTGTAGGAAAGAGGCTGCACTCAGCTTAGGGTGGGAGGGGGATTTATACCTCTCCCTCTTCTGCCCCTCCCTGAAGGCTTGCCAGCTGCCTTTCCAGCATGCTTCACGGTGTGTTTCATAGTTTCTTGTCTTTATAAGAAATATATATGTATATGTGCCTTCCTATATAAATTCTATATTATAATATGCAAGATATAAATGCATAAAACTAAAGATATAGGAATGTATGTGCCTTCCTATATAAGTTCTATAGTATACTATTCAATATAATTATGAAATGGAAAAGAATAAATCAATTAATATAATAATAAAATGAAAGGATCTAGAAAGGAAGCAAAAGGTATAGCAGAATCCCACATGCTAGGCTAGCTAGTAGGAAATCAAAACAATGCTAGTAGTAGCCCCTGTTGTCTAAGACTCCTGATCTTCTGGAAGATATCTCAGTAGCTAACCCCAAGGCAGAAGGCAGGCCAGTTAAAAAAAATGCTGCCTGTTATGCTGTTTTTCCATACTTCCTCCAGAGCACTGGGATTGGAAGGGACCTCAGGGAAGGATCACAGTCACTGGCCAGCTATACAGTCAATATGGGAGCAGTCCTTCCCCCCTCATCCACCTTCTTCCCCCTCCCTCTCCTTATTTACTGTGTCCCTGCAGGAAAGCCCAGTTTGAGTTTCAAAACATTTTGAAACTTTAGGAACATTTCAGCCTCCCTCATTTCATTTTGAGGCATCTTGAAGCCCTTCATTTCATTTCAATTTCACTGTTTCAAGTTTGAATCAAGTAGAAACAGTGTCAAAATGAAACAGCCAGTGAAATTTCTCAAAACCCTAATTATTATATGCAATTATTATCTTTACAGTCCCCCCTTTGCCTTCTTTTTGCCAAACTGAACCACACCTAATTCATTCACCCTTCCTGTTAAGGCTTAATTTCCAACCCTGTTATTGCATTGATTACCTTGGGATCCTTTCTAGTTTCTTTGCATGTTTCTTAAAATATGGTATGCAAAACTGGCCATATATTGCTTCAGCTGAGGACTAACCAGGAATGAATACCTCCTGTGGCTTGCATGTCATACTTCTGTTAATGCAACTTTTTTTGTGGTTTATCAACATGTTTTGAATTTTAATCTACCCTTCAAAGTGTTTGCAACCATGCCCACTTCTGTATCATATGCATAAAACAATCAACAAACTCTATCCCTGCAACCAAGTTATTAATAAAGTTAAGCAGCTGTGGATCCAAAATATATCTAATGAACTCCTGCTAGCTTGATGTGAATCTATGAACAGTTATGTTTTGCTTCTGGTTATTCAACTACTTACCCAACTAATGGCAATTCTAAGAGGACAGGGAAGTCCAGGGTTTCTGATGGTAGGCTTAACTGCCAGTACAAGAATGCCAGGAGTATGGGAAACAAACAGTAGGAATGGGACCCTTCTGATAAGTAAAAATAAATACAATCTCATAGGGATAGTGGAGACCTGGTGGGAATCCACCTATGACTGAAGCACAGGCTACACCTTGTACAGGGGGGAACATGTAGCAAGGAAGGGAGTGGGTGTAGCTTTCTATGTGAAGGAGCAGTACACTTCCCTACAGAGATTGGCACCCAAGGAAGGTGACTTGGGAACCTCTGGGTTAGAATAAAGGAATAATGTGCTGAAGGGGCTATAACTGTTGGAGTTTATTACAGACTTCCTAAACAGGAGGAAGATTTTGACCATGAATTCTCTAGGGAACTGTCAGAGGCAGCATACTCAAAATACATGGTCAACATGGGTGACTTCAACCACCCTGATGTCTCGTAAGAAGAGCATTCAGCCAAATCTGATCAGTCACAAAGCTTCCTCACTTAGTCTATGAGCCAACAAGAGGTAAGGCACTGCTGGATCTGGTACTGGCCAAAGGGGATGATCTAGTCAGAGACCTGAGGATTGAAGGGAGGTTTGGTGACAGTGATCATGAGTTGATTACTTGCAATATCCATTGCAAATCTGGCAAATCAGTCAGCAATGGAGATATCCTTGACTCCAGGAAAGGTGACTTTCACAAGCTCAGGAGATTGGTTGTTGAGGCCCTGAGAGACCATGAACTGACAGGGAGGGGAATCCACAATGAGTGTTTTCTCCTTAAGGATGTGATCCTAAAAGCACAAGGGAGGTCTATTCCACACCACAGGAAAGGAGACTAAACCCCTTGGCTCAATAGGAAACTCATGGACCTCCTGCATCTGAAAAGACAAACTTATGAGGGATGGACATCAGAAACTACCACTAAGGAGGATTATGCAGCACTGGCGTGCATCTGTAGGGAGTGGACTAGAAAAGCTGGGGCTGAAACTGACCTCAAACTGGCTACAGGAATCAAGGACAATGAAGTCCTTCAAATACCTTGGAGATCAGGGAAAAAAGGGCAACACTGGACCCATGCTGAACCAAGTGGGGCAGCTAACAACCAACACCCAGGAAAAAGCTAATGTCCTCAATGATTACTTTGAACTCCTTTTCCATCAGCCCAAGGGGATCACCCTACCTGCAGGATGCAGGACTACCAGGGTAAGAATGATCATAATATAATTGGTGAAGATCTTGTGAGGGAACAGCTTGAGAGGCTGGACATCCACAGATCAGCTGGCCTGGATTGAATGCACCCAAGAGTGCTAAAAGAGCTGGCTGACATCATAGCATGACCAATGGTGAGGATATTTGAGAACTCGTGGTACTCGGGAGAAGTTTCTGAATATTGGAAGAGGGCCAATGCGGTGCCTATCTTCAAGAAAGACAGGAAGGAAGATATAGGGAACTACAGACCAATCAGATTGACTTCAATCCCTGGAAAGATCTTGGAAAAAAGTCACCAAATAAACCATCAGCAGTAGGCTAATGGAAGGCAATGTTCTGAGAGATAGCAAATATGGTTTCATTGTGGGTAGGTTGTCATGGAGTGGGGCCTAGGAGCAGCCATGATCCCTCTAGCGCCCCCTACCGTGTCAAGTAGGCGATCCAGCACCCTCTTTTCTCGCCCATCACGTCTTGTTGGTATATATAAGTTTCTATGGGAGGCTTCCTTTGATCCCCTTGTACACGGTGCTATAATTGTCTGGGCTCCTATTCTCTACGGAGTGACCTGGTGCACCCCCCAGCCTTATGGGCTATGCGTGCCTCCTACCTCCCCTTTTAGCATGCCTCAAGCCTCGCAGCTCTTCCGGACGTTATCAGGCCCTTTTCCTTTATGCACCCTGCCCGGCACCCCGGGCTTGTCATGCAACTGGCGTCCCTTCTCTGGCACCCCTGGGCTTGTCACGCAACTGGCGCCCCTCTATCCGTTAGCCCTCTTGGGCTTACTGACAGTACTCTTCCTAGTTGGGCTCAGGCGGCCTGAGCCTTACTTGGCCCCTTTGATCCTTTGGGGTTCCCACCACTGTGGAGCCCCTCTGGGACCCTTTCCAGTCCGCACCCCTATTGGGGTTTCTATCAATAATATGTGCCCGCTCCTGGGGCTTCTCTCAGTACACATGCCCGCTCCTGGGGCTTCTCTCAGTACAGACTGTGCCCTATTGGGCCAGTCTCTTCATGCTTAAGCACTCCTAGCCCTCACGGGGCTTCTCAATAAGCTTATTCCCCTTTCGGGGCTTCTCAAGTCCTTCTCATGGTTGGGGCTCAGGTGGCCGTAGCCATGCCTGGCCCCCTAGACCATCGTCAGTGCCTTTTGCCCTACTTGGGCTTCTCCACTTATCGCCCCACAGGGCTGGGGCCAACACCCCTCAACACTGCGCCACACCGGCGCGAACAGCTGTGCCTACCCAGCACTGCTCACTGTATCCCAGAGGGCACCAGAACCCCCAGATTACTGGGGAGCTCCCATGAGGCCTCCTCTTACCCCTACAGCCTCACCCGGTCCTCCGGTCTGTAGCAATAACAAACAAGAAATGTAAAGCCATAAGCCAACTGGCTATAACCAAAAATAAGCCTCCTGGCTAGAACTTAAGTGACATACCCTTATGGCCACTATGTCCCACCTTCAAGCTTCCCAATCAGGGTTCTCTCCCCCTTACCATGATGCAGCCACCTGAGTGATCAGGCTGCACCACTCACCTCTGCTCGGCTTGGCTCTACTGCAGAGCTCTTGCATCTCCAGTTGTCAGCAGGGAACTGCTAGCTAGGCTTCAGCCTGGGCTGTTTATAAAGGCCTGGCCCTGTCCACTTCTGGTCACCTGACCAGCACGGTTGCCGCAGCAACCATCACCTGAGCTGCCCTTGTGATTGGCAGCTGCCCTTATTCCTGCCTAGGAACAGGGCATCTCAGTGCCCCTGTGACATAGGTCTTGCCTGACAAACCTCATTTCTTTCTATGACCAAGTGACACATTACCTGGACAAAGGAGAAGAGGTTGATGTCCTATATTTAGATTTCAAAAAAGCCTTTGACTAGATCTCTCATGATGCCCTCATGGTAAAATTGGGGAACTGCAGCCTCGACAACCTTATGGTTTTATGGCTGGGGAACTGACTCCGTAGTCAGACCCAGAGAGAGATAGTTGATGGAACCAAGTCAACATGGTGCACGGTGACCAATGGCATCCCCCAGGGCTCAGTACTCAGACCAATACTTGTTAATATTCATAAATTATCTGGATGTGGGTGTCAGAAACAGACTAAGTTCATGGATGACACCAAATTATTGGGAAGTGCGGTCACTCTAGAGGATAGGCTGGCAATTCAGACTGACCTAGACAGACTCACAAGGTGGGCAGATCAAAACCTGATGACATTCAACATGGAGAAATACAAGGTACTCCACCTTGGGAGAAAAAAAACCCACTTCATACTTATAGGCGTAGTAGTGCTACACTCACTAGCACCACGACTGACAAGAGACTTGGAGGTTATTACTGACCACAAGATGAACATGAGCCATCAATGTGATGCCACAGCTGGCAAAGCAAATAAAACTCTAGCTTGCAACTACCAATGCATCTCAAGCAAGATCCAAGAAGTCATCCTCCTGCTCTCCTCGGCCTTGGTGAGGCTGATCTGGAGTACTGCATCCAATTCTGGGCTCCACGCTTTAGAAAAGATGTGAAGAAGCTTGAGAGAGAGTCCAGAGGAGAGCCACATGCATGATTAGAAGTCAAGAGAATACACCTTGTGAGGAGAGGCATGGGACTTTTCAGCCTGGAGAAGCAAAGGCTCAGGGGTGACTTGGTGGCAGCCTTTAAGTACATAAGGGGTGTGCATCAGGAATTGGGAGAACACCAAGGGAAGACAGGGTCTAACAGTCACAAACTGCTGGACAACCATTTTTACACTGGATATAAGGAAAAACTTCTCTACTGTCCAAGTCTCCAGAGTCTGGAATAGACTCCTTCCAGAAGTGGTGCAAGCACCTACTTTGGATACCTTTAAGAAATTCTTGGACACTTATCTTGCTGAGGTGATCTGACCCCACTTGACTTCCTGCCCCTTGGGCAGGGGCTGGACTCGATCTCATGAGGTTCCTTCCAGCCCTAAAGTCTATGAAATCTATATGAAGAGGTAATATGTTAAAAGCCAGGCTGGTAAAAGTACTTAAGTCTGCCTAAAAAGCATTGCTTGGTCTTCAGTCCCAGGTACAAGAGAATGGCTGAGTCCCCCAGCCAAGGAAACTAGGTAAGACAACCTGATAGGGAGATACAGGAGGCTCTGTTGGGTAGGGGTCAGAGACAGAGACTGCATTTAGACCTTTGAGCCTGCCTAAAGACTAGGTCCATGGTCTGGTATTTTCTTTTGCTTGTTTGCTCTTATATTTCTGTATCTCAGCATATGATTACTGGTTTCATAAGCTTACTTCACATGTATTTAGCACACCTAAAGAAATGGTATGTGGAAATATGTCAAAGGCTTAATGAAGTCCAGCTACTCTTAGTCCACATTAATCTCCTTATCCACAAAGCTAGTTTATGTCAAGAAATTAAGTTTGGTTGGCATGATTTGGTATGTAATCAGCTGGCTTCAGAGCAAATATACATTCATAATATGATGAACATAGGAAGCTGGCCAGTCATGTGTGTCACTATTGACTAGATTGTGAAAAGAATCTTATGCTGCTTGCCTGACTCAAGAGATATAAATAAGATATGTAAAAGTAAAGGAACAGACTTAAGTGGTGTTTGAATTTCTTCCATACCTCTCTGTTCCCCTACTCTGCACTTGGTACTATCTTCTCTGCATCATACAGTTAAGTGACATTTATAATTTATACAATCATAACATGCATTTTTACTGTACACTCCTTTTTTGGACAGTAGCAGCCTCTCCAATGACTGTGTCACTCTTTTTTAATGCTGCCATAGAAAAGATGCAGCACAGTTGTAGATAACACACTTGTAGTTACAAATCACTAAGCAACTAAGCTGAATGGAATTTATAGGAATTTAAAACTTCAAAGGGATTTTAAGTATATTTTTGTTAAAACAATATAAACCAAAAAGGCTTCCATCAGGCCTTTACATCTACCCTGCATTTAAAATTTTTTTCCATACGTCTCACATGTATTTAAAATGAAAGAAAAAATAACTCTATTATTCCATATATTCTCTAAGGCAAGGATAGAAGGAAAAGTTTGACTGTAATTTTGTGTATAAGAAATATTGTCTAAATCCCATTCTACTGAATATGTATTGCCTGCTGTACATAAGTACCCACTGCAGGCCACTGACTGACTTCATTTCAATTATACCCATAACATGAAAATCCGTTAACATTTGTAATGCTGCTGAGGTTATTATTAACATCTGTTATGCTGCTGAGATGATTATTAAATAATCTGAGAATCCAGATTGTTGATTTTATAAAACTTAACCTTGTTTTAATCTAAATGTTCCAAGAACTTCATTAAATTGAAAAAAAAAAAAAAAAAAAAAATCACTCTAATCCCCCTCTGTTATTAATAAAATCTTTAGTAAAGCATTAGTTCTCTCTCAAAGCAGCTGCTTCCCCTCTTAGACAGTATTTCAGCAACATAAAGCCTAAATATGTCAATCTTTTGAAATGCTAAAATGATTGTAAAGCTTTAGGCCCTGCTGTTTTTCCTAGCTCTAGTGGAGAGAAAACATTCAAATGAGGTGTTGCAAAAAAACCTGTCTGAGCATAAAGGCCTTCCAAATTCTTGTTAAGAAGTTCATGTAAATTATTAAAGGATAATCTATATATACTTTGTATTTAACTATCTCATTTTCACAGAATAAATCTGATTTCAGGATTCCCTCTGTCTCTAAATTTTTATATAACTATTTTCACAATAAAAAAAAAAATCTTTTCTCCTCAGCAGCCCTCAAATGAAACAGAAATACTTTAACTTTGGCTACACCTGGAAAACACATTAAAATTGATGTTCAAGGAATATTTTACACTACATAGTTTCATAGTTTCTAGAGTTGGAAGGGACCTGAGCAGATCATCTAGTCCAATCCCCTGCCATGGCAGGAAAGAGTACTGGGGTCAAACGACCCGAGCAAGATGTTCATCTAACCTCCTTTTAAAGACCCCCAGGGTAGGAGCCTGCAACACTTCTCTTGGAAGCTGGTTCCAGATCCTAGCCGCCCTGACCGTGAAGTAGCACCTCCTGATATCTAACCTAAACCTACACTCTGCCAGGTTGTGACCATTATTCCTGGTCACTCCTAGCAGCGCTTGGGGGAACAGTAACTCCCCCAATGCCTGCTAATCCCCCCTGACTAGTTTATAACAGCCAACAAGATCCCCCCTCAGCCTTCTCTTTTGGAGGTTGAACAGGTTCAGGTCCCGTAGCCTCTCCTCATAGGGCCTGCCCTGTTGTCCCCTGATCATACAAGTGGCCATCCTCTGGACCCTCTCCATGCTGTCCACATCCCTCTTGAAGTGTGGCACCCAGAACTGGACGCCATACTCCAGCTGCGGCCTGACCAGTGCCGCATAGAGGGGGAGGATCACCTCTTTGGACCTGCTCGAGATGCATCTGTGGATGCATGACAAGGTGCCATTGGCCTTCCTAATTGCCTTTTCACACTGCCAGCCCATGTTCATCTTGGAGTCAATGATGATCCCCAGATCCTTTTCCGCCTCCGTGCTGACAAGAGGGGAGTTCCCTAACCTGTAGGTATGGTGCCGGTTGTTCCTCCTGAGGTGCATCGCCTTGCACTTGTCTGTGTTGAAACCCATCTTATTCTCGTCCGCCCACCCTTGTAACCTGTCGAGGTCTGATTGTAGCCTGTTGCATCCTTCCAGCGTGCCCAAGTCCCCCCATATCTTAGTGTCATCAGCAAATTTGAACAGGGTGCTTTTTACCCCCTTGTCCAAATCGCTGATCAAGATGTTGAACAGTGCGGGCCCGAGGACCGAGCCCTGTGGAACCCCACTGCCCACGTCCTTCCAGGTTGAGAAGGACCCATCCACTACCACCCTCTGGGTGCGGCCCCCCAGCCAGTCGGCGACCCATTTGACTGGGTGGGTGTCTACACCACAGCCCCGCAGTTTCTTAATGAAAACGGGGTGAGAGACAGTGTCAAAAGCCTTCCGGAAGTCCAGGAAGACTATATCCACTGCTACCCCTGCATCTAATGATCTGGTGATCTGATTGTAAAACGCCACCAGGTTGGTCTGACAGAACCTGCCACTAATGAACCCATGTTGGTTGCCCCTAAGCATGCAGTCCCCTGCTGGCCCCTCATGGATGTGTGCCAGCATAATTTTCTCAAACAGCTTGCCTAGGACCAAAGTAAGACTAACCAGCCTATAGTTTCCCGGGTCCTCCTTCCTGCCTTTTTTGAAGACGGGAACCACGCTGGCCCTCTTCCAGTCCTCTGGTACCTCACCAGAGCACCACGAGTGCTCGTAAAGCCGTGCCAGGGGACTTGCAATGACCTCGGCCAGTTCCTTTAGAACTCTAGGGTGGACATCATCCAGGCCGGCTGCCTTGAATACGTCCAACCCCTCCAGAAGCTCCCTAACTAAATCCTCGCTAACCCGTGGCCCAGGTGTGCCACCCCCAGGGCTCGAGGGGGGCCCAGCAGGGATGTGGCTGTTCTGGTCCCTACTTAGGAAGACGGAGGCAAAGAAATCGTTAAACATGTTAGCTTTGCCGTCTGGTGTGACGACCAAATTTCCCAACGTGTCCTGCAAGGGCCCCACATTACCTGGGACCTTCTTCTTACCCCCTGCATATTTAAAAAAGGACTTCTTATTGTCCTTAATCTGGGAAGCTAGCCCCAGTTCCATCTCTGCCTTGGCCTTCCTAACTACCCCCCTACATCCCCGAGCAACTACAGAATAGTCCTCCCTGGTGATGACCCCTTCTTTCCATTGGGTGTAAGCCTCCTTTTTAGCAAGAAGACCTTCCCGGATGTTTTTGGTGAGCTATGGAGGCTTGTGTGCTCTCCTGCTCCCTTTGATCCTTGTTGGGATTACCTTCCTTTGGGCTTGGAGGATCATCTCCCTAAGCAGCAACCACTCCCCTTGGACACCTGGCTCCCCTCCCCTCCGGGACCTCAGCGCTTCTCCAACTATCCTCCTTAGCTCATTGAAGTTTGCCCTCCTAAAATCTAGGGCCGCTGCCTTACTGCATGCCTTTTCCACCTTGTGCTGGATGGTGAATTCCAGCAGGCGATGACTGCTGTCGCCCAGGTAGTTGAGCACGCGCAACCCCCTCACCAGGTCATCACCCGTGACCAGCACTAGGTCCAACAAGGCATCAACCCTGGTGGGGCTATGCACCTTCTGGGTTAGATGGAGGTCCTGCACTCTGGCCAAGAACCTACGTGAACGTTCAGACCTGGCTGACTGTTCTTCCCAGCAGATGTCTGGGAAGTTCAGGTCCCCCATGACTACCACATCCTTAGCCTTCACTACCTCTGTGAGCTGACCCAAGAATTCCTGGTCAAGCTTTTCTGCCTGGTTGGGAGGTCTGTAGTAGACTCCCAGTGTTAAGTCTCTTTCCCCTCGACTGCCTTGTACTCTAACACAAAGCACTTCAGAGTGCCCCTCCCCTGACTCCTTGATAGTTGATGAGGATGTGTATTCCTCCTTAATATAGAGTGCCACGCCCCCACCTCTCTTTCCTATCCTGTCCCTCCTATACAGCCTATAGCCCTTGACATTCACCACCCAATCATGCGTTGAGTCCTACCACATTTCCATAATCCCCACTATGTCTGGGCTGGTGTCAGCCAGCAGGAGGGTGAGTTCCTCCTGCTTGTTACCCATACTATGAGCGTTTGTGTATAGGCATTTGAGGCCTCCTGTGGATGAGTGTACTGACCCCCTAGTCCCAGCATTACCCTGGCCCCTCTCTCTTACCTATTTATTCGCTTTGCTCATTGGTCTGGGCTGAACTGTAGTTGTGGGTGCTGTTTGGTCTGGCAGCCTGATGTTTCCTCCGCCCTTGTCTTCCCCTTCCCCCGATGAGCCTAGTTTAAAGGCCGCCAGAGGAGGTCCACCAACCTAGAAGAGACTACATGCTTACTTTTAGGGGAAAGGTGGAGCCCATCCCATCCCAGCATGTCTCTCATCGTGATGTGCCGGTCATGGCTGAGGTAGCCAAAGCCCTCCTCAAAGCACCATTCCTGTAGCCGCCAGTTGGTCTCCGCGATGCACCGTTCATGCTATCTGCCTCGTCCACTCACTGGCAGGATAGAAGAGAAAAATCACCTGTGCACCCATCTCCTTCAGCATGCACCCCAGAGCATGGTAGTCCTCCATCAGGTGATCAAGGCTCCTCCCGGCCACATCGTTAGTGCCCACATGGACTAGGACCATGGGGTAATAATCGGTGGGCTGGATTACGGTCTGGAGCATCCCTTTCACATCCTGAATCCTCGCTCCAGGTAGGCAGTGTACCTCGCGTGCCAAGGGGTCCCGGTGACAGATGGGGCCCTCCGTACCTCTCAGGATGGAGTCACCAATGACGATCACACGACGCTTCTTCTTCCTGGCCTTCTTGCCTCCTTCAGCTTGCACGGGACACAGCGAGCATGGAGTTGCCTCTTCCCCGGTTTCGTCCTCTCCTTCCTCCTCCTCCTGGGCTGCCAGGGCTTCGTACCTGTTTTCCAGCCAGACTGGAGGAACTGGTTCTGCTGTGTTTCGAGCAGCCCTGGCACGGGAGGTGATCGTCTGCCACTTAGCAGTGGAGGGCTTATCTTGAGATGCATCCTCCTTGGTCATACAACCCTGCAGGGAAAGAAAATACCTTTCCATTTCCTCCTCTGCCTCCCTGATTCCCCTCAGCCTGCTAACCTCCTCCTGGAGCTCCCTCACCTGCACCTCCAGGGCCCTAAGGCAGGCACCTGCAGGACAGGTGTGGGGGTCTCCAGTCCCTGCCCCCCCCAGGCCTTGCTGGGCAGCTCCTGCAGGCCAGGGGGTTGGGGAATGCAAGCCCCCCCATGGGCTCTGTCTGGGTGGAGGCCTCAGACAAGCCCTGGGAAGGCTGCGCCCCCCGGGCAGGGGTCCTGGCAGCACTCCGTGTCAACACCATCGTAGGAGTTGCTGAGTTTCTAGCTGAGTTCAGGTCCTCTGCTCCACGCTAACACAAGTCAGCCTCTGGGCCCCTCCTGCTCCCCCTCTGGCGTGAATGCCGGCGCAAATGCCGGCGCGCTCTTACAGACCACACCTGTTTGCACACTCTGTTCGTGCGGCTCCCTACTGGCTCAGCTAAGAGGGATCCAGGGGGCTTCCCTTCCAGATCCGGCTCAGCTGCATCGGTCCCTCTGCCCCACTTACCTTAGGGGGATCAGCTGCTGCTGCCCCCGCTGCTGCTCCGTTCACTTCTGCTGCTCTCGCCTCTGCTCTGGGTCCTTCCTCTCTCCACTGCTCCTAGCTCCCAAGTGCTAAGGCACAAAACAAGATTCAAGTGATTTGATTTAATTAGGCCACAATTTTTCACCCATATATGGACATTTCCAGCAATACCTGTATGATGCAGTTAACAATTCCTTCCTTAATCATTTCCATTGTTGGGCTGTTGTCAGGCTCCAACTCATGTCATGCTGGTTCCTAGCTGATTGCTGGGATCAGATCCCCACCCCCATGTGATACTTGAGGAGCAGAGAAAAGGGGGCTCTCTCTTTACTGTGCTAGATGCAGGGCACCTCAGCCCCTCTCTCCTTCTTTAGGGGATGCCTTCTTAAAAATCCAACCCCAGTTCCTCAGGAAATTAGATGCTATATGGAATGAGTAGGTGCACTGGGCACTTCCTACCTAAGCTGCAACATGACATACTTCCTGATGCAGCCCATTTAATCCCTGATCCACTCTGCAAAGTATATCAAAAAACAAAGCATTTAAAACACCCACAAAAAAAAGAAGCATTGCACCCCAATCTATTTAGCACTGTGGGCAAAATTATTTCCCAGGTGAGTCAAAAAAAAAAAAAAAAAAAAAAGCAACTGCTGCAATGACCATAGCAAACCAAAAAATCCCAGGCAGAGCCATCTGAGATTCCTATTCTGGTAATAAGAGAGGGCTCAGGAAAGAAGGACATGATTTATGTATCTTTCTCTAGATGCACTAAATCCAATAGCTACCAGAAACCCACTCATGTACCTACCCACTTGGTGATGCCTCTTCCCTTTCCCAGACAACTCATTAACAACCCCAGCCCTGAGAGTAGCTCTGAGTAAAGTGGAAACTTTTAAAGGAGCCACTTACTTGCTTTTTCCCAAATCTATAAGGTTGTGGGGTTTCCATTCTGAACCACAATTTTGATCTCTAATCTATCTGCAGGGGTCAGCAACATATGGTCTGAGGGCCAATGTAGCCCACAGAGCCACTAGATCTGGCTCATGGAGCTGGAGGGCCTGCACCTTTGCTGGGGATGGGCAGCAAGGAGCTGCATTATCCAGGAAGCTAGAAATTGCACCTGCATTGCCACTATTTCTCCCCGTCCCCCTTCCCCCATCCCCCAACTCTCTGGCTGCAGTATGGGTGTAGCTCTAAGATGAAGAGAAAATGCACTGGGGCCAGGGTCAAGCCCAGGGCTGGGGCAGTTCCAGAGGCACCCTCACTGCAGCCAGAAGGCTGGAAAGGGAGAGGTAGGGAGGGAAGAGAGACAGGGAGAAGCAGTGGCAGTGGGGATACAGCTTCCAGCTGCCTGTCCCAAGACTTAGTTACCCACCACATGGAAGCTGCCTTTATGCTACAGCGGGGGAGCAGGGCAGCACCAAGAAGTGGCAGTAGCATAGGCACAGCTCCAGGCAACCTCCTAAATACTGATGCCACACTGAACTCCCCCGCCTCCACCACGCACATCAGATAGGAGCTCGGTTGTTCCAGAATGTGGCTTGTAAACATTTCTGGCCCCTCAGCTAGAGCATTAACTTGATTTGCTATGTCTTTATCTTGTCCTCTGCAGTAGTTATTACCTGATAGTGATTGTACACCTCTTTAATTCACATAATTTAGTTTACTGAAAGGCCAGCAACCATTCATAACTGTATGTCTTAAAAAATATTTCCTATGGAAAACTAAACTTGAGTAATGTTTGGTTGGAGAGAGGAATTTCATTAGCTTCATAAGCAGTTAACTCAGTTTGAATTTGCTCAGACTTTTGGAAATATCCAGTTCCCACTGGCCATGCCCTGGGCATGTGCTTATTAAAATCACAGCCAGAATAGTGTAATTCATACTGTGATCATTTCACCAAGATAATTTCCCATCTTGAGCACCCTATTTGTTTGTTTTAAAGCATAATTTTGTACTATTTTCAGTAGGAATGCAATAGCAGTGGTACTTTCTAGCCAGGGAAGCACTCAGGCTCCATCCCCCACTGGATATCAGATGCAGCTAAAAGCACTGGAAAGCAGGGGAAGCAGAATGCCTCAGGTTGCCAGAGGATCTTTCAAAGGGAAGAACCTAGGTAATAACCCCCACAACATTTTTCAGATTGCCCCACCTCAGGAAACCTCATCACCCTAAGCATTACATCATAATCATTTCCATTAAAACAATGTCATTATGGTAGGTGTCCCTAATGCCATACAAAGGTAGACATGCTCACAGCACCAGTAGTAGCATTGTAGCAGTGACCTGAGATTGAAGAAAATGAATTTGCTCTCTTTGCCAAAGCCATAACTATCACAGGAAGCCCATCTGCAGTTTTAACAAGTCTACCAAATAGCTAAATAGAACTATCTATGAAACAGTTAAGGATCTTGTTTGATACATTTGATACAGTACCTGTACAATAGTGCAACAGCCACCCAAGATATATTTTTAATGTTTTTTTTTCCCCCCAAATACTACTCTAATTAGAATTAGCCAGTTAATCTAAACAAATAAACATGAGCTAAAACTCATCTCCAAGTCAAGGATATACACCAATTGTGAAACTTGCCCAGAACTTTGGCTTCCACTTCACAATATGTTTGGGTTTTTCAGTTAGCAGCAGAAGCGGAAAGTACATTTTTTACAACAGAGATTTTAGTGTGCAGCAGTACTCCATTCAAAACAGCATAAACCGTTGAGGTTGTTGTTCCTCACTGTTCCCACACACGGAGTTCTGCTTTCATCATTCAGAGCTGACTGCTTTTTGTGCTTTGGATGTGCCTTTAAAAGCTGCATTGTTAGTGTTTGATATTCATAGAAGAAATTCTTCCAGCTTGATTACTGACCTTATCCTTCCTTGTTTAAAAGTAATCACATAGCAAATGTAGGTATGAAATAATCTCTACAGAATAATATTACTGAGTGCAGCTGGTTCCCATGAGATACTTTGGACATGTGGAGCATGGACAAGTTAAAAAGACTGGCTTTATTTGATACTATCTTACCCTTTTATAGGGAGTTTGTTGGGGGCTGCTATTGGATCTTAACAAAAGCTGTTCTAAGGTCAGTCCTTGCACATGGATGCATTGAGTAAGGAATGGTTCAACCAGAACCAAGCATTACTGTGGTTCTGTGCACTCTCTTCATATTCTTATTGTTGACAGAAGTTTTTATAGAACATGCATTCTGCAAAAATTAGATTTCAATAGCTTTCACCTTAGTATATTCATTTGTATATAGATGCTGGCCAGGCATGTTACCACATATACCCTTTGTTTCAGGAGGTAATAAGATTATTAGGGCTGTGTCAAACAGCACCGTTCCATTTTTACATCCATTTTGCCATTTCAAAGGGACAGCGTTTCATTTTGCTGTTTCAAAGCACTTTTCTGTTTCATTTCATCGAAACTGTTTCAATGCCATTTTGATGTGTTTCAACATTTCAAACATAGGCTATAATGGGAAATCATGAAAATGCCTATAACTTTGTCATTTCTTTTCTGATTTGAATGAAAGTGTCAGGCATGGTATCCCCTGCTCAGGCCATGAAGTCTATAAAGTTTCAAGGAGAAAGGCACAGGAGTTTCTGGTAAAGGGCACCTCAAACTGTTCAGAGCAAAACTCACGTCACTTGTAAGTGTGATGGTACAGGGAGATGAAAAGATTAGGCATGGTAGCTCCTGCATAGGCCACAAAGCATGCCAAGTTTCAAGAAGATAGGTGCAGGAGTTTCTGGGAAATTTCACTTTGTCATGGAGTAGGGTCCCTATGACCATGCTCTGCCCTACGGGTGCCTTCTCTACTTGCCTGTCTCCACATCCTGTTGAAAAAGATAATAGATAAGGAGGCTGCCCTCAAGTTTCAGTTCAGTCATGGTCCTAATGGACTTCACTAAACTCTCTAGGTTCTTGGATCCTTTGCTGGGACCCACCCTAAGTAAATGCCTCAAGGGGAAACCTAAAGGTTATAGCTGTGTTGGTCTAAGTACATGGCAGACAAGGTTCTTTGAGTCAATCTGATATCTTTGATTAGACCAACTGAATAGTTGGAGAAATATATCCTAGCAAGCTTTTGGGTTGAAAACCCTTTGTCAGGCTGAGGAAGCACTTGCAGTTGGTGTGTGTGCTCTTCCTGGATGGAAGGAATAATAAGGAAGCCATAAACTGGCATGGAATGCAGGCAGGAAAGCCAGTCAGTGAAAATGGAAATGGAGGCATCATGGGGTAAGAGATGGGCTGTGGTAGGGGTGAAGGGGGGTGTAGCAGGTAAAAGCCTGCCAAATATCTGACTCCCCAGCTACCTCTCCACTTTTACCTGCTACATCCCCCAGAACACCACTGTCTTGCTGAAGGTGGTTTGTGTGGGAACTTTTTACAATGGGGCCATGAGCACCGTGAGCTGTCTGAACCCTGGCCACTCAACAAAGGAGAAGGGCTTGGGGGTGGAATGGAGCCCCTGCCCCACTGCCTGGGTTCAGCATCCCCCCAAAGACAAGAGCCAGAAATCTGTGGGGGGAAAAGGGGTCTCCACATAGCACAGGAGATTTGTTCACCCCTCCCTTCTTCCACAGGGAAGATACAGAGCCTTTTTTCACCTATTCTCTGACAGCCTTGGGGTAGGGAAGTGCTGGTGGCTCTCCTGGAACAGATGAGCACCAGCCAAGGCTAGCAGGCTACCCAGGAAGGGGGACCTGAGATGCCTGTGGAATGCAACCTACCTCGATTCACAATGGGATCTGGTGCAGGCATTCAATAAACTGCTCTAACCTAAAATGCTTTAGTCCGATACCACATCCATCCAGGGTTAAACTTAGAGTGGATCGACCATTTTTAAAGTGCTCCATATACTGTGAATATTCAGTTACGTCTGTAGAGTACTTTCTGCACACTTATTGTTCAATAACTGTCGTGTCTGTACCTGGCCAAGATGATCAAATCTGAGAAGAGTGTGCATTCCTATCTCTTTCCCATCATCATGTCTTGTCTAATCCTTCTAGACTCATCATAATGCAGATGCTTTTTTAAAAATTTAATATATTTCTCATAGATGCTTATACCATCTCAAAACTTGCTATAACAATTTCTGCTAGATATTATGAAAAGCCTGTTTGAAACCTATAAACTTTTCATAACATCTATTTTATCACAAATAACTGGTCTATTATATGCAATTCTGGCATAAAATTGGCCTGTTTCTCTAAAACACAACTTCCATATACTATTTAAAATTTTCCTCAGAATTTTTTTAAGTGAATATTTTCCCTAGGGCACTGAATAAGGCGATTCCTCTATAGTTCTTGTATTCACTCATCTCATTTGTTAAAGGATTATATTCACTTTCTCTTGATCACTTGAAAGTTTTTTTCTTCAGGAGTTTTATTAAATACTAGCCAATTACCAATCAGGAATGATGAGGGGGTGGCAGGTGGGGATGGAGCTCTACCACCCCCACACCCCATGCCATGACCATCTCCCAAGAGCAAGGGGAGAGGGGGAAGCTTTCCCCACCATCCCCTCCTTCCCTCTCAGCCAGCACCCTATGCCACTGCCACATTTAGGGTGCAGGGCTGGGGAACAAGACTAGTGTCACTGGCCTTGCCCTCCACTCCAGCCCCACTGTCATGGCAGCACTCCATCATGCCACCTCCACCACCTCATCTCCAGAATACCCTTAGAGCACTCTGATTGGTTGTTTCAGAATACGAATAAAGCATTACAATCAGACAGACTAAGGCTTTTATATATCTTACCTTGCTTAAAAATTCCATCCCTCCCCTGTGCTCCACACCCCAGAAAAAAACCTATTCAGCAGCCAAGTGTTCTGTTGCCTGAAATCTGCAAGCTCAGCCTTGTAGCCCACTTGGTAGCAGATTCAGGTACCACAGCTCCTTTCTCGCAAGCTGTGCTTGCTCCAAGTATTAGGGGGAAATGGGTTCCCTGTTACATTCCTGTCCATAACTATCCTCATTCACCTGAATCAAGATTGTTTTCTGAAAAATTGTGAGTGGGTTGTGATTGCTAACTGACTTTCTCTGCACTCACCTGCCGTGACTTAGATTGGAAAGATAACAAGAGGGATTCAGTGATATTGCCTGTGCAGAATTAGTAAAGCCACCCAGGTAGTGGTTTCTCATGCTTTGGCTTTATTGCCCAGTAGGAAATTTGGTGAACAGCAAGAGCCTCGCTAGCTACTTCACTAGCAAGGGAAGCCCAGGCTGCCGTTAAGGGAACCAGTGCCCAGTGGCTCAAAGATGCATTATAATCATTACAGTCCTGGACGCTAGTTGCCTCATTAACACAGTGTGCTCTTCACCTCTTCAGCTTATGTTTTGTGCCAGGAGCAGCCCCAGATGGTCCATCACTGTCTGGGCTGCTATGCTTGATGTTGCCATTTATCTCACCAAGTAGGGGCTCAGTCTAGCTCTTCTGGCCACCTCCCACCTCAAAGACCTCCACTTCTCTCCTGGCTTCCCACCATGCCATTTTGAAGAGCCCCGGTTCTTCCCTGGACTCACCAGAGCCACCACTGCTTCTGGGTAAGTATCTAGTCCTGTGACTGATACTCCACCACCCAGCATCCTGTTGTTCCAATGTGCTGCAGAGTTATGAGTCTGGCTCCTTGCCCTCCTCTCTTCTGAGTCTTGGTTGATTCATGCAAGTCTTCTGATGCCTGTGAGGGAGTGGGGCCTAGGAGCGGCCGTGAACTCCTTAGCGCCCCCTACCATCACTCAAGGCTGTACTCAGCATCCTCAGATTCTCACCCGCCACGACTTTGATCTTAAATGAGTTTTAAATGGGAGGCTGCCTTTATCTCCCTGGTGAACGGTACGTAATAGTCCTGCCCCTACTCCATATGGGGTGCCTCTCTGTACCCCTTCCTTAAGGGGTATGCGTGGGACATTGTGCAGTCCCTTGCCCTCTGGTGCTCTCTCTAGCACCCCGGGCTCATCACCCACCTGACGCCCCTTGGGCCTGGCTCTCCGCCGCAGCCCCATCTCCGGCGCCCCTTGGGCCTGGCTCTCCGCTCGCTGCCCCGCTCTGGGGCCTAAAATCACCCACTTCTGGGCTTTCGCGCCTTTCTCAGGGCCTCTACCACACCTCCCGCCCCTCTTGGGTCTCTGCCACCCTATCCGCGGCCGTTGCCCCCTTTCTGGCCCCACGCCTGCACTCCTCACACACGCTCTCTGCCCCCTCTGGAGCCCATGCCGCACTCTCCACAGCCATTGCTCTGCCTCTGGGCCCACGCCGTGCTCTCTGCACACGCTGTCTGTCCCCCTCTGGGGCCTTGCCCTTTCTAGGGCCCACACTGCGCTCCCCTTGGTGGTTGCCCTCCTACTGGGCCTATACCACACTCCTCGTGCTTGGGGCTCAGGTGGCCGCAGCCGTGCCTGGCCCCCTTGACCCTTCTCTGGGTCCTTTGCCCCACTGGGCAAACACCGCGCCTCTCCCTGGCACAAACACCATGCCTCTCCGGCGCAAACTGTAGTGCCCCACTGGCACTGTGCCCCTACTGGGCACTGGGAACCCCCAGGCTGCTGGGGAGCCCCCTGAGGCCTCCTCACTCCCCTACAGCCTCACCCGGTCCTCCGGTGTAACTATAACCAAAACGCCAGCCACCTGGCTTCAACATAAAACACAGAGCCTCCTGCTCATAACATAAACACTGAGCCCCCCCCCCAGGGCCTCCAACCATACCTCTCATCAAGGTGCTCTCATCCCCAGCATCATTGCAGCCAGTCAGCACCACAATGCTGCCACTACCCATTCAGGCCACTCAGCTCAGCCACAGAGCTCCTGCTTCTGCAGCTACCAGAAGGGAACTGCTATTAGGCCCAGGCCTGAGCTGTTATAAAGGGCCCAGCCCTGCCCCCTTCCAGTCACATGACCAGCTGGTTGCCCTAGCAACCCACAGCTGCACTGCCTTGTTGATTGGCAGCTCTGTCAATCAGCACTTGAGCTGCCCTGGTGACTGACAGCTCACCTGCTCTCCTTCTCAGGCACGGAGCACCCCAGTACCTCTGTGACAATGCCGGAAAGCAAAATGGCTATCCCTGCCACCGAATTTATACTTACCATGGTGGGTTAATCACCCAGCCTTCACCTTCATGTGTGATTCTTTCCACTTGGTGGGGTGCATTGTTACGTCATCCTGTCTGACCTGACTCAGTAACAGGGCTCCTGCCTAAGCTCCTTTTACACACCTCCCCCCTTGATTCGTCAATCACCCTGGGGAAGTAATAAGAAAGAGAGAACAAGTAACAACAACAAAGAGATAAACGAGAGGAAAAAAAAAGAAAAGAAATTTTCTCCGAAGCTGGTGTCTTCATCCTGCATCAGCCTGGTGCTGTGTGGCATCATCCCATTTTTCCTCCATGCGGGAGAGAAAGTCAACGTTCATACTCTTCTTTCCTGCTCGGTGTCTTACTGTAAAATAAAAGGGTTGTAAAGCCAGGGACCATCTCATCAGCCTGGCATTATCTATTTTAGCCATTCACAGCTAGTGTAACACGGCATGATCCGTGATCAGTATGAATTTCTACCCTATCAGGTAATAATGGAAGAGCTCCAACCCCCCACCAGATGGCTAAGCACTCACGCTCAGTCATCAAGTAGTGAGTCTCTGCTGGGGTCAGCTTTTTGCTGGCAAAGGCTATGGGCCTTTCCTATCCTCCTTCCTTCTGGAAGAGAATTGACCCTAGAGCAATGCCTGAGGCATCTGTCTGCAAAAATAATGTTTTCTGGAAATTTGGGGTGTATAACACAGGATGCTAGCATAGGGACTCCTTAAGTTGTTTGAAAGGATGGAGGGTTCCTGGGTTCCACCTCAGCAGGGTCCTTTGACCCTTGGTCAGCTCCATTAGGGGTCCTGCTTTTTCCAAGAATCCCTGGATGAATCATTGGTAGTATTTGGTGAAGCCTAGGAATGATCATAGTTGTTTGAATGTTTGAGGCAAAGGTTGTTGCCAGATGCCTCCTACTTTATCTGCTACTGGCTTTATGCTACCTTGTCCCACTATAAAGCCTAAGTACTGTGTTTCCCTCTTCCCCAGGGCACATTTCCAGGGACTGGCCATTAGTCCTGTCTGTCTGAGTTCTTCCAGGTAAGTGTTGGTGATGAGTCTCCCAGTCTGGTGAGAAGACAATAATGTAATTGATGTACATGGCTGCATACTCTTGGTGGGGCGCTAGTACCTGCTCCATCAGCCACTGGAAAGAGGTGGCCATCCCATGTAGCCCTAATGGCATTCATCTAAATTGAAATGGTCCCATGGGGTATCAAAATCTATCTTCTCTTTGTCTGCTGCCACCATGGGAATCTGCCAATAGCCCTTGGTCAGGTCCAGGGTAGATATGTACTGGGCTTCACCGACTTTTTCCAGCATGTTGTCTACCTGGGGTATGGGGAAAGCATCAAACATCACAATTTCATTTACCTTGAGATAGTTGATGCACAGGCATATGGAGCTATCCGTCTTTAGGACCACCACAATTGGGCTCCTCCATGGGCTCCAAGATTCTTCAATCATCCTTAGCTTACTCATTTGCTCAAGCTCCTGTTTAATGGCTGGCTAGAGGTGGCAGGGCAGCCTCCTCCAATGGTCATGTACTACTTATCCTGGCAGGATTATGATCTGGTGTTTGACTGCCTGGGCTTCTGCCCCTGTTCCTCCCTAAACATGTCCCAGAACTCATCTGCTAGGGCTCGCACATTCTCCTGCTGTTGTGGGTTCAGTTGGCCATTGATCCCCAGCCCAGCTGGGTAGCCTACCTGGTTAAGAGATATTGCAACCTCTTCCCCTTCTTCTAGTTCACCTGGTTCCCTCATCAGCCCCTCTTTTTGATGCTTCTTCTGTAACAGACTGATGTGATAGATCTGTCATCTCTGGGTGGGTTCCATTTGGAGAACCTTGTAATATACCAGTCCTGTGCACCTCATCTCTTGAAATGGCCCCTGCCCCAGGATAAGAGCTTGTGAGAGTTATCAGAGAGCAACACTAACACCCAGTCTCCTACCTGAAATTCCCTTTATGTTGTCCACAAATCGTAATGATGTTTCTGCCTCTCTTGACTTTTGCCCAAATTCTTTCAAGCTATCTCTAGAACCTTCATCAGCCATTCACAAAAGTCAATCACCATGGCTTGGCGGTGTCCTCGGCCCTTTTTCCCCATTCCTCATATATTACGTCCAGCAGTCCTCATGGACTGTAACCATAGACCAACTCAAACAGGGTGTACCCCATGGGAAGCCTGGGGTGCCTCTCTAATGGAGAATGGTAGGGGCAGTATCATTGTATCCCACCCCAATGGATGCCCTTGTATGCATGCCCGAATAATCCCCTTCAAATTGTGGCTGAAGCACTCAACTAAACCATCTATCTGCAGATGATAAATGGATGTACAGAGCTGCTTAATCTTCAGGGTTTGGCATACCCTCTTCAGGATCCTAGACATGAAGTTCTTTCCCTGATCAGTAAGGATTTCTCATCTAAACATAAACATACATTTTTACAATGACTGTTATTCATAGAAAATAAAAAGGACATTTTAAATAGCCAGCTCCATTAAAAATCACTGTTGATACAGTGGAAAAGAAAGAAAGAAACAAAGAAAGACTTTTGACTTTTAAGAAACATTTATTTCGGGGAGGGTGGCAGTAGAAATCATGTACAGGTTGGCCAGAAGATCTGGGCCTCAAGGACAAGGTCTGGGCTCATGGCCTGCAAGGCCTGCCCACACACTCTAGACAAAAAACAAAAAAACACAAAGAACAAAAGAAATATGTACATATATACAGTTCTTGTGAGTGCGGACACACAGGGGAGCCTCAGGACATCAGGGGTTGGCCTACATGAACAAAGCCCAAGGTCTTGGCTCACTAGATGTGAGCCAAGACCCTGAGGTCTTCTCTGCACCCTGAGAAGCTGGTGGCATCACAGGGCAAGGAGCAGGCATCCCCCTGTGGCTCAGCACAGTGCCCCCTCAACAGTCCAGCATTCCTCAAAGGTGGACACCTTCCACTGGAGGACTACATTCTCGAACTCAAGTGAGAGTTGGGCCTGCACCAGCAGGCAGAAGAGTTGCAGGGTATCGTCCATCCTGGTCCTACTGAGACAGCTTCTCCAGCTCTTCAGGGTGGCCATCTTGGCCTGGCCCACCAGGAAGTTGGACAGGCTGACTGTGGCCCGCTTGGCCACCTGGTACAGGAAGGAGTAGATGTAGGTGTCCTCTGAGAAGTCCCAGCCCAGTGCCTGAACCAGCAACTCGAGAGCGGCAAAGAGATGCCACAGCCAGAGGCAGTCAAGGAAGGCATGGAAAACTCCTCTTCCAGCACCCCTGAGCAGAAGGGGCAGGCATCTGAGACCACTGGGTCCAGGTAGCACACAAAGGTGTCAGTAGCCAGGATGCCATGCATGAATCTCCACTGGAGGTCACTGGTCTTCTTAGCAGTGGGTGCCTTGTACAGTGTGCACCACACTGGGGTCCCAGCCCATGCCAGGCACCGCCATCACACAGTGTTGGGGAGGCCAGCCAGCACCTGGGCACGCCGGGTGTGCACCATCCACGTGTATAGTCTCTTCTGGGGCAGTGTGCCAAAGAGGCAGCCCGTATTGCTTCTGGGGGGCAAAGAGAGGCTAAGCAGTGTGTTGGGATGGTCAGCCAGCTCACTGGCCACTGCTGGGATGACCAGCAGTGGTGCAAAGCTGTCACCAATGGCGTCCACCATGGGAAGGGCCTGGTGAGCCTGGAGGTAACCTTCTAAGGTGGTTGCTGCTTCCATTGGGAGGGCAGCCCTAACAGCCCACAGAAGCTGGCCGACGGTGCAGCCAGAGTTCAGTGCCACCTGGGCAGCCAGGGCTTCGGGTAACAGCCAGCCCAACTGATCAGGGTCCAGGAAATGCCCCAGGTGGGTGGTGCGTGCCTTGATGAGAGCAGCCACATGCTGCAGGGCCGGGTTGTAGACCAGGGGCTCCTGAAGCAGTTGCAGGAAACACAGGTGCCTGGCTTGGGGACAGAGATGGAAGGCAGCCCACCAGGCCTGCACCATGCTCTGGTAGAATGGAGGAAGGACTGCCCAGTTCAGGAAGGTGAGGTCCAGTATAAAGAGCTCCTGGTCAAAGCAAAGGCCCCCCATTCGGTGCAGGAACCAGCATGCCCGCTGCCACCATGGGAGGTGGTCCTCGGCATACAGGAGCCACAGGAGGGCTTGCAGGCAGTAGGCAGCCACCCTACTGGCCAGTGCGGATACAGTTCACCAGTGCCTTCACCAGGATCTTATAGTCGGCATACAGAAGGGAAATGGGCCACCGCTTCTTAAGGCAGGCAAGGTTCCCCTTCTTGGGCAGCAAGGTGACCACTGCCCAGCAGAAGCAGGTTGGCAGGGTCCCATTGGTGAGGCTGTCATGGAAGACATGGAGGAAGCTGGGCCCAAGGAAGAGGGGCCAGAAGGCTTTGTAAAAATCCATGGGCAGTCCATCAAGGCCCAGGGCCCTGCCCAAGGCAAGCCCCCCCACAGCAGCCTTGAGCTCTGTTAGGGAGAGTTCATGTTCCAAGGCCTCAACGTGTGAAGCACCAAGGCACAGCAGGTCCTTGTGCAGTTGCTGAGCAGTCTTCAGACAAATCGGGTCAGCTGAACACAAGTCCCGATAGAAGGCAACAGCATGGCCCCGCACTTCACCTGGGTCCGTGAGCAGCCATCCCTCCAGGGTCTGAGATGGTCCAATGTCTTTGCCACAGCCTGCTGCCTCTCCAGCCTGAAGAAGAAGCCAGTGGGAGTGTTGGCTTCTGCCAGCTCCTGACAGTGGGCACATACCCACGCCCTCTGCCAGCTCCCACAGGCATTTCTTGTAAGACCAGAGGCTCACAAGGAGTGCTGTGTCATTGCCTGTATGGAGCAGGGCTTCCTCAAGCTCTGCTATGTCCTCCTCCAGCTCCTGGGTGCAGTGGTGGATCTTGCTTGCTGCCAGCTGGGAATACTGATGACAGAATGCCTGAATCTGGATCTTCCCCATGTCCCACCACAGGTGCCAGGAGGAGTAGTCTGTTTGCGCAGCCTCCCAGCTCCTCCAGAGGTGGGCGAAGCAGTCCCTGAAATGGGTGCCCTGCAGCAGGCTGATGTTGAGGCACCAGTAAGAGGCCCATGTGCATGCTCTGCCAGGCAGGCTCAATTCGTAGCAGACCAGGGCGTGGTCCAATAGGCCCAATGAGATGATGCAGCTACTGCACAGTAATGGCAGATGGTGCTGGACAATGTAGAGGTGGTCGAGGCAGGTGTCCCACTGGCACTCATCTTTGCCCGGGTATATTGATGCACATCAGCATGGAGGACCTGCCAGGCATCGACAAGATCCGCCACCTCCAGCTTGGTCTGCAGCTTGTGGGCCAAAGGCAGGTGCGGCTCTAGCCCTGTCGGGTCTAGTGCTAACATTCTGTAGCTTCTCAAGCTTCTCTCAAGGGACCAGTTTGGTTTTATAAGACAGGAGTTAATACTCAGCAAATCAAATGCAGGTAAAATCATTGCACCTGGTGCAGAAGCAAAAATTAAGCCTGGGAATAGGGATGACCATGTAGGGTAAAAGATGAGAAAATGAAGGCAAAACATTTATTATTTCACTGGAGGAAACAGTATTAGAAATAAGAAAGATTTTGCTGCCAAAAAAAGAAAGAAAAAAACAGGAACAGCTGAGAAAAAAAATGTTGAGTATTGTGGTGTCCAGGATTAATACTTTAGAGGACTATTACACTTTAACTGCAAATGAATAGAAGAGCAGCTGAAAGGTATGGAATCATATGTAACTTTTGAGACCTTAAAGATTGCCTAATCATGGACAGGTCTATTTTTGAGACAATGAGAACAAAGTTGTTGGTGTTTTCAGTTAGGTATAAATCTGTGGAATATACCTTAATCTTTGTGAGGAATAACTGTTCAGAGGAACACCTCTGACTGTAGAGAAATTTTGCCAAGGAGCAAGGGTAGCCCCACTGTCCAGTGAAAAAGGCATAACAACAATGTTCATGTTTAGATACTAGGTCAACAGGCTCAGGTTGAAGGAACCCAAGGAGCAGGACAGAGTCAAGTAAACTTATTTAGCAGAAAGGAATTATTATACTCCCATATTATACTCCCATTGGAATTAGTATGATAGAGTGGTATACAGCAGCAGCTTCTTGGTGGTGAGAAAAGCTGAAAAGCTCCACTCATATAAAACCAAGACACAGACCTCTGAAAACATGTCATTATTTACTGCTAGTAACTTAAAACACACTAACAAGTTAATACAGAGCCAAGCACTATTTGTGATGACCAGAATAGTTCCAGCCTACTGAGTTATGTGAGCCAATTGGCCACTTGACAATTTTTGACACACCTCTTATCAGGGTTGTCAAGTGGTGGTGGCCTGCAAGCGATTAAACTGCAGCCACAGGGCTCCAGCCAGGCCTCTGCTCCCCCAGTTTTTCCAACTGCTTTAAGTTCCTCTTTCCTCCCCTGGTTACTGCTCCCTGCCCCCATCCCAAGGATTGGAGCATTGTGACAGCCCAGGAAGCTGAAGGTGAACCTAGTGTGTGTGGTGCAGCAGTGGGCAGCAGGAAGGGCATGAGGAATCATCCATGAACTGTGTGGTGTGTGGGGCCCATGGCTGTCCTAGATTGTGGCTTATGAACTGTGTCCCCCCTGCTGGCTTGGATATTAGGCAACCCTCTGGACATCAGCCTGGTCTGAAATGTAATACTCCAGGGCAAAAGAAATCAAGTTAAGGGCTGCGCAATGATAACTGTAGCTGATGATATTCTCATTGCAGAAAAAAATATATGTCAAGGAAGCTACGGGACCTTAACCTATTCAGCCTTTGCAAGAGAAGGCTGAGGGGGGACCTGGTGACAGTCTGTAAACTCACCAGGGAGACCAGCAGGGTTTGGGAGAGACCTTGTTCCCCCGAGTGTCCCCCGGGGTAACAAGGAATAACAGCCACAAGTTGTTACAGAGTATTTTTAGACTAGATAGCCGAAGGCACTACTTCACAGTCAGGGTGGCTAGGATCTGGAACCAGCTTCCAAGGGAAGTGGTGATGGCTCCTACCCTGGGGGTCTCAAAGAAGAGGCTTGGTGTCTACCTGGCTGGGGTCATTTGTGCCCAGTTTTCTCTCCTTCCCAGGGCAGGGGGTCAGACTAGAAGATCTACAAGGTCCCTTCCGCCCCTATTTCTATGTTACTATGAATCTATGAATCAATTTAGGACTTCAACATCATCTGTAACAGTTCCTAAACAGGTGCTAAGAGGATGAGTTTAGGGTGAATGCAAAAACTACAGACTAAGAAGATGTGAAGTGCCCTACACTGGACAACTTGAGGGACTCTGTCCAGATATCTAGGAAATGTTAAAATAAATTAATGCCAGGTTAAAGTACATATGGAGAGTCCTTCATGTTCTCGCAAGGCCTCAAATTAATAGATTTCATAGAAATTAGGGTGGGAAGGGACCTCAGATCTTCAAGTCCAGCCCCCTGCCCCAGGGGAAGGAAGTCATCTAGTGTCAAAGGATCTCAGCAAGGTAGTGTATCTAAACATTTCTTAAAAGAGTCTAGAGTAGGTGCTTTGCACCACCTCTGGAGGGAGTCTATTCCAGGCCTTGGGGGCTCAGACAGTACAGAAGTTTTTCCTTATGTCCAGCCTAAAACAGTCTTGGAGGAGTTTGTGAACATTGGACCTTGTCATCCCTTAGGGCATTCTGGTGAACAGGCAGTCCCCCAGATCTTGATGCACGCCCCTTATATACTTACAGGCTGCCACCAGATCACCTCTGAGCCTGTGTTTTTCCAAGCTGAAGAGTCCCATGGCTCTGAGCCTCTCTTCATAAGGCCTGTTCTCTTGTCCTCTGATCATGCATGTGGCTCCCCTCTGGACTCTCTCAAACTTCTTGACATCATGACCCCCAAGTCCATTTTGGCCTTGGTGCTAACAAGTGTAGCAGTGCTGAGCCTATAAGTGTGATGCAGGTTCCCCCCTCCACCCCCCAAGGTGAAGTACCTCGCATTTATTTGTGTTGAATGTCATCAGGTTTTTATCCTCCCTCTTTGTAAGCCTATCCAGGTCACCAGCCTATCCTCAGGTGTGAACACTACCCAAAGTTTTGTGTTATCGATGAACTTGGCTAGTTCACTTCTGACACCAGTGTCCACATTGTTGATAAAGACATTAAAGAGTACAGGTCCAAGGACAGAGCCTTGAGGGACACCACTGGTCATGAAGCACCATGATGATTAACTTCCACTGGCTACCACTCTCTGGGTCTAACCTCAGAGCCAATTCGTCAGCCATCAGACTGTGATGTAGCTGAGGCCACAGTTGGACAATTTTTCCATGGGGACATCATGGGACACCAGTTCAAGGGCTTTTATAAAGTCCATATATATGATGTCAATCTCTTCTCCCTTGTTGAGGTGATATGTGCCCTGGTCATAGTAGGAAATGAGATTGGTAAAGCAAGACCTACCCACAACAAACCTGTACTGGCTGTCCCTCAGGATGTTGCCATCAGCCAGCTTGTCAAGAATGGTCTCTTTGATAATTTTTCCAACATTTTTCCAGGGATTGAAGTCCAGCTGATTGGCCTGTAGCTCCCCAGATCTACTTTCCTCCCTTTCTTGAAGATAGGCACCACATTGGCCTTCTTCCAATCTTCAGGTACTTCACCTGAGCACCACAGGTTCTTGAATATCCTTGCCAGTAGCTCAGCTATGATGCCTGCCAGCTCCTTAAGTACTCTGGGGTCCAATCTGTCAGGACCAGCTATCTTGAAGTTGCCCAGCCTCCCAAGGTGTTCCTTTAAAAGGTCTATACCAATGTTGGGTATAAATTCACCCTCACTCTGGTCATCTCACATCATGTTAGGCAGGGCTGTTGAATCCAAATGGTCTGGTGAGCTGGTGAAAAACCCTTTGGGCAGGTGAAAAACTGATGCAAAGTACCCATTAAGCAGCTTGGCTTTCTTCTGGGTGTCAGTTATCAGTTGTTCCATTTGATTTAGCAGGGGTCCAATGTTGCCCTTGCTTTTCTTCTTACTTCCCACATATCTGAAAATAGACTTGTTATTGTCCTTGAAATGCGTAGCCAGTTAGAGATCAGTTGCAGCCTTGCCTTTCCAGGTTCACTCCCCACAGGTATGGACCAGTGCAGCATATTCCTTAGTGGTGATTACTGTCTTCCATCCTTTATAAGGTTTTCTTTTCAGACATAGGAGGTCCACGAGTTCCCTGCTGAGCAAAAGGGGTTTCTGTGCCCTTTTGCAATCTTTCGTTCAAGATGGGATGGACATCCCTTGTGATTTCAAGATCACTCCCTTAAGAAGCAATCACTCATCTTGGACTCCCCTCCCTGTTGAGTCATGGCACCTTAGGGCCTCAGCAGCAAGCCTCCTGAGCTTATCAAAGTCAGCTTTTCTAAAGTCAAGGAATTTCGCATTGCTGACTGACTTGCCAGCTTTGTGATGGATAGTAAAAGTGATCAGCTCATGGTCCCTGTCTCCCAGCTTTCCTTTGATTCTTAGGTCACTGACTACATCATCCCCTTTGGCAAGTATCAAATCCACCAGTGCTTTACCTTTTATCAGTCCATAGACTTCTTGAGTCAGATACAGCTTGTCCACATATGTGAGGAAGCTTTGTGACCATTTGGATTTGGCTGAGTGCTCTTCCCATGAGATGTCCTGGTAGCTGAAGTCTCCAATGACAACCATGCGCTGAGATCATGCAATCTCAGCTAGTTCCCTGGTGAATTCTTGGTCAAGCTCTTGTTCCTGATTGGGTCTGTAGTAAACTCCTACTATTGTGTCCCCTGTGCCATGTTCTCCATATATTTTAACCCAGAGGGTCTCCAGTTATCCTCCATGGGTGCCAATGTTAGCTTGCAGAGATGTGTAGCTTTTCTTAACAGAGCTACACCCCCACCCCCTTTTTACCTCATGATCTCTTCTGTACAGGGTATAGCCATCTATACCTATGGCCCAGTCATAGGTGGAATCCCACCAGGTCTCCATTATCCCTATGAGATCATAATCATTCTTGTTTAGTAGGGTGACCAGTTCCTCCTGTTTGTTCCCAAAGCTCCTGGAATTGGTGGAAAGACATGTAAGTGTCCCATTGGAAGCCCTAGGCATCCTTGCATCCCCAGGAGGACAGCATTCCAGGGCTGTGGTACGAGTGGATTTGCTTGTAATGCTTCCCCTTGAGTGCCCTAACCTGATAGTTTTGTGGTAGTTGCCTAGTGGGCTTGCTTTTCTGGTTGTCCATCTATCCCCTGGAAGGCACAATTTAAAGCCTGGTCAAACAGGTCAGTCATTCTGGCTGAAAAGAGCTTCCCTCCCCTGTGAGGTGATATGGAGGCCATCTCTTCCCAGAAGACAACTGCCTCTCTCACCAAAGAGTGGAGGAAGCTGAAACCTTCATGATGACAGGAGCACCACAGTCTTCAGTTAACTACCTCAATCCATCTCCTCAGCCCATGACCTGTAACAAGGAGGATTGAGGAAAAGGCCACCTGCACCTCCAACCCCCTAATCCCCAATCCCAGAGCCCTGTAGCCTCTCATGACCCAGCTAGGATTGCTCCAAGCCATGTCATTCATGCCCATGTAGATAAGGAACATAGAGTAGTGGTCTGAGGGCTGGATAAGCAGAAATATTTGGAGGTCAACAAGCTCTTGAGATATTTAACATGTTAAACAGCATAAGAATGTTCAGAAATGCAAGAATGTGCATTTGAAAGAGTAAAAGAAACAAAAAATCTCATATTTACCAGGCCTGGTGTACTTCAAGACTATGGAATACGTAGAGGTGCAATGTTATATCTCAGGAAAAGGCTGAGAGACAGTCCACATAAGAAGAGCAGCCCACAGCACTTCCAAGTGAAGTTCTGAGAGACACACAGAAGGGATTTGTTCAGATGGAAATGTTTATACTAACTTATCTTTATGGACTATAATGACTGTATCAGCTCTTCTTTGGACACAAGATGAATATGTAGTTTGGCATGTGTCACTAGACAATATCAGTATTATTAAGATTCCAACATTCAGAGGTGAGGACAGATGACTTGAGTAGAGCATAGATTCCTGAGTATCACACAGATGGATTTGCAACATAAGAGTTTATCACGGTACAACATTAGCCTTGCAATTCTGATCACAGGCTCCAGGACATCCAACAATAAAACATACTTCAACTGGAGTGGTAATAAAAGAAACTAGAGCTAGGCAAATTACAAGCAATCCCCTTAAACCAGAGGAGGAATTGGAAGTGTGGGCAAGATAAAAAAAAAATTGAAAATGGTCCAACAATAATCCCAAGAGATTTAAAAGATAATTTCATGAAATAGATGCATGTTTCCCAGATGGGAAACAAGGCAGGCCTGATAAATGTCTGAGAATGCATATCTGCTTTTCTAGGCATTAACACCCATTATAGACCACATGTCTAACAGCATGACATATG
The DNA here is from genome assembly GCF_052110815.1 of Crocodylus siamensis. Lineage (NCBI taxonomy): Eukaryota > Metazoa > Chordata > Crocodylia > Crocodylidae > Crocodylus > Crocodylus siamensis. The sequence continues at coordinate 49,856,004 of NC_143401.1, read as the reverse complement.
CAGGAATTATGATCAATAACAGCAACAGCCCCTACAGCCCCCTGAAATCTTGAGCTGAATCTGTAAAATATTAGAGCTGGTTTGTTTGTTTGTTTTCATTTATAGGATACATACAGATATTCAGAGAGGTTAGGGGGAAGTTAGATCATGTTGAAAGCAGCCTTCTGATCTAACTTAGTTGAACCAGGTGTAGACCTTACACCTAGACTGACCTAATGAGGGATCTAAGTGTGAACTATACAGAAGTTCAAGACAGATTGGTATAAAAATGGCTGGCGTGATCTGTCACAGGCCAGCTGGGTGCTGTGAGTGTATCAATTTTAACACAGGCCAACTGAGCTGCTACATTCAGTTTTGGATTGATGAGGCAAAGTTGGGAGTGAAATAAAGGCAAATTTATTATAGCTTACACATACAAAACAGTTAACAGAAAGATAAATGCGATAAACAGATAATGCAGTATGAAAGAGCTAATAGTAAATAACAACAGATAATGACAACAGATAGATCAATTCTGTCACAGGCCAACTGGGCACTGCGAGGGTATTAACCACTGGGCTGTTCAAAGCAACAGACAGACATGGGTTGGAAACTTATCAATAGTCCCTCAATGCATCAAGTGATTCTAGCGAAGTCAGGCGTCCCTTGATCAACGCTGTCACAGGGATTACCAGGGAAGATCAGGATCCAATCCTCATTCACACTGGGAGTCTGGGGTCTGGGGTCCAAGTGTGGAACAGAAATGACCATTCTGTTCCCTCCTTCCTGATGGTTACCTGATGCACATGTTTTTATACCTAGTCTTATGTTAATCTGATGGCCTCAGAGCCACTCATAATGTTGCCCTATAGCTGTTACCCTATGGGATTGAAAAGTGTTAAAATTATCATAAAAGGTTACTACCCAGACTAGGGTTTATCCAATAAGTAAATTATGATTCTGCACCTTTAGGTTTGAAATTGACATTGATCTGCCTAAGTTCCAACCCCTTTTAGTCTTCATTTGAATATGCTTTCTTGGGATATGTTTTCTTGGAATGTGTTGGGTGTGCCAGGCAGTTAGATCCGGTTTTATTGTCAAGGCTGAACCCTGAGCAAAAACCCATTAGGTCTCCTAATCTTACAGCTACAGCTTTGCTTATGGGGCTCAGTCAGTTTCATGAATAGTTAATTTTATCATTTTGGTTAAACTTATGACAGACAAGTTACATTTGCAGTTTACAAACTTACAAGCTTTATATTAACTAATATTACCTGTTTAGGCAAAATACCAAATGCCTCCAAGAAGCACATTTATTGCTTATTAATCACTCTGGTTCTGGCTGTTACACCAATCTAAGTTAGTCTAACTTACATCGGGCCTGGTAGGGCCAATCTAACTGAACTTCTGTACAATTCTCAGAGCAGCCCTGGGGCTGGGAAAGCCCAGCCACTGGCCCTAACCCCAGGCCCCCTGCCCTGCCTCTCATGGACCAGCCAGAGCCTCCGAGCCCACCAACACCTTATCTCTCAAGCCACTCTTGGTACTGTTTTTACTGGCAACTGCTGGTACTGTGACCTGAAGTAGTGAGTCAGGGTGGGAGGAGGAGCATTCAGAATAGGGAAGTTGGTTTGCCAGGGCATTGTTGTTCATCTGGGGGTTGCGGGGGCTAAAATAGCCTCTGGTCTTGGTGGGAAGAGAATCACCCATCCCCCATGCCACCCCATGAACCCTGCTAACCCCTCTGACCCTACCAAAGCCTCCCAGACACCACTAACCCCCTGCTAACCCTGCTTTCCCCATGAACTTCCCCACAGACCCCACTTTCCCTCTGATCTCCCTGTTCTGCATCCCCCTTCACCCCAGAGCCTGCTTGCTCCAATTCCCCCAAGCCCTCTCACTAGCTCTCCCCATTTTGACTTGCCTAATATTGCTTGGCCATTTTAAACTCAATACAACCATCCTCTAATCTCTTAAGATATATTTATGTACCCATGATGATACAAACTACAACATTAGATCAGATTGCTACTCCAAACCTCAGGTGATGGACTATCTAGAGGGCACTCAGCAATAACTGCAATCAAGAAACTGAAGGCACATTTTGCCAAAGTAACAATGGACATTATAAAGAAGTAGTTAAGAAAACATCAAGTAGGGCAGACAGTTCACTACAGCATGTGAGCCTGAGATCTGCACTGACTATGCAAATATCAGTAGGTCAGAGACCAACAGTCAAAAATCAACATAAACTATTACCTTATAGCATTATTGTAAGTTGCTGGAAGGCAACAATCAGTGGATCTATAAAAACTACATATTCAAGACAAGGGTGTAGTGGAAACTGAAGCAGCTATTGAGTAATGGCCATCAACTCACCAGGACACATAGGACGCTTACACAAGTTGCATGTTTTGCACAAGTGGGCCCCTGAACATATTCTACAGCTGTGACATAACACATGTGCATGATTGCAGAGTGCTTTTCAAATGGCCAATTGTGCAAAAGAATAACCCTCATGAAATCAGCCGTTAGCTGAAGGTGCTATAGAACAGAGGACCTTCGGAAACTTGTTAACCCTCAAGGGTGAATTTTATTGCCTTTATGGGGCTGAGGTGGTGCTTGCAGTGAGCATCAGCCCAGCCCCATCCTTGGGGCTGTCAGTGGGGGAGGGAAAAGGAGGCAGAGGGAGAGCTGGCAGGCAGGCAGCAGTGGAGCCTAGACTGACTCCCTCCAGTAACCCAGCTAGGGTAGCTGGGGGGTGTGTGCACAAGGTAAGGTGAGGAGTCCCTTGCCCCATCTCCCATCTGAGTCTCTTGACAGTGGCAGAAGCAGATGATGTCTTGGATATGCCATGGCTGGAGCTGGGGGGGGGGGTAGAATGGAGCCCCCTCATCTTACAGGCCCAGCCTGGCTCCTCCTAGTACACTAACTAGGGTAGTGGGGAGGGCATGAGGTTAGAGGGCTCCATTTCACTATGCGCCCTGCCCCCAGGCAAAGTGCAGCCAGCAGTTTCATAGATTGTAAGGCTGGAAGGGACTTTGGCATCATTTAGTCCAGCCCCCCTGTACCAGGCAGCAAAGACAACTGGCTGCAGCAAAGACACCCCAGCAAGGTGACCACCAGTATACTCTTGAAGATTTCCAGGGTAGGTGATAGCACCACTATTTCCAAGAAGGGGTGGAAGGAGGATCTGGGTAACTATAGGCCAGTTAGTCTCACCTCTATTCCCAGGAAAATCCTTGAAAAAATTATCAACGATCCATTTGTGAGAGTCCAGTTGGGAAAGAAATGCTAAAGGACAACCAGCGCAGATTCATAGGAGGTAGATTCTGCCTGACTAACCTTTTTTTGTTTGTTTTTTGTTTGTTTGTTTTTTATTTGACTAGGTCACAAAATGCTGAGATGCATGAATTGAGATGGATGTCATCTACTTGGATTTTAAGAAGGCCTTCAATATGATACCTCATATTCACATAGATCAACTGAGTGACTGCAATGTAGATGACTACATAATTAGGTAGGTGGCAAATTGGCTTAGGGGTCACACCCAGGGAGTGGTGTTGGATGGGTTGATATCAACTTGGAAAGTTGTGGGCAGTGGAGTCCCACAAGACTCAGCCCTTGAACCAGTGTTGTTCAGCATCTTCATCCATGACTTGGATGAGGGTGTAGAAAGCACACTATCCAAATTCGTGGATGATACCAAATTATGGGGTAAACTTAACACACCAGAGGGTAGGGAACAAATTCAGACAGATCTGGACAGGTCAGAAAAGTGAGTGGAACAGAATAGGGTGCAGTTTAATAAGGGCAAATGCAGTGTGCTGCACCTAGGGAGAAGGAATCACCAGCATATTTACAGGTTGGGAGAGGACCTTCTCAGCAGTGGAAAGGGATCTTGGAGTCACTGTTGACTCCAAGATGAACATGAGTCATTAAGGTGATGAAGTGATTAGTAAAGCCAACCACACTTTATCATGTATGAGAAGGTGCATAACGAATGGGTCCAAGGAGGTGATATTTCCCCTTTATGTAGCACTGGTCAGGCCACAGTTGGAGTGCTGCATCCAGTTTTGGGCCTACACTTCAAGAGGGATGTGGGCAACCTTGAGATGATTCAGAGGAGGGAAACTGATATGGGTCGGGGCCTGCAGGAAAAGTCCCATGAAGAGAGATTGAGGGCCCTGGATCTCTCTTCAGCTGCCACAAGAGAAGGTTGAGAGGGGATCTTGTGGCCACCTAGAAATTCATTAAGTGGGGGCAGCAAGAAATAGGAGATATTCTGTTTACCAGGGCAACCCTTGGAGTCAGTAGGAACAATGGCCTCAAACTGACGGAAAGCAGATTTAGATTAGTCATCAGGAAGAACTTCTTTATGGTAAGGGTTGCCAAAATCTGGAATGGGCTTCCAAGGGAGGTTGTGCTCTCCCCTACCTTGGGACTATTTAAGAGGAGGCTAGACTGGCACCTGGCTGGGGTCATCTGACCCCACCACTCTTTTATGCCTAGGGCAGGGTGTCAGACTCAATGATCTACTGAGGTCCCTGCTGACCTTAACATGTAGGAATCTGTGAATCACCTCTGGAGGAAGCCTATTCCACAGTCTGGACACCCTAGCTGTGAAGACCTTTTTCCGAATATTGATCCTGAACTTGTCTTCCAGCAGTTTGTGACCATTACTCCTGGTTTTCCCCAAGGTTGCCCTGGTGAACAGCTATTCACCAAGCTCTTGATGTACTTCCCTGATGTAGCAGTAAGCCACTATCAAGTACTCTCTCAGCCTTCTCTGTTTCAGGCTGAAGAGTCCAAGGTCCCTCAGCTTTTCCTTGTATGGCTTGCCATGTAAATCTCTGATCATATGGGTGGCCCTTCTCTGGACTGTCTCTAGCTTTACCACATCCTTGTTAAAGTTTGGCACCCAGTCCTGTACACAGTACTCCAGCTGCCATCTCACCAATGCTGGGTAGAGTAGAAAAATCAGTTCCCTAGTTTTGCTGGCAATGCATTGATAGATGCATGCCAGGGTATTATTTGCCCTGTTGGGTATAGTGGATGTCTATTATTGCCCCCAGGTCCCTTTCATTTGTGGTGCTGGTCAGTTTTGTGTTGACACACCTGTAGGTGTGTAGGGGTCTTTTTATCCCCAGGTGGAGCACTTTATGTTTCTTGATGTTGAACTTCATCTGATTCTGATCTGCCCAACTTGCTAGCCTGTCTAGGTCCACCTGTATCTGCAGCCTGTCTTCAAGTGTGGCCATGCTTCCCAATAGCTTGGTGTCATTCATAAACTTGCCCAGTGATCTCTTTACCCCCAGGTGAAAATCATTGATAAAGGTGTTGAAAAAGTACTGGACCAAGCACCGACCCCTGAGGGCCACCACTGGCCACTTCTTGCCAATACAACATAGATCTGTTCATTAGAACTCTTTGGGTCCTACCCTGCAACCAGCTCCCTACTCAGCTAACTGTCTCACAGTAAAGCCCACAGTCCTCCAAATTATGCACAAGAGCATCATGGCATACTAAATCAAAGGCCTTTTGGAAGTGAAAGTATATAATGTCAACCTCCTGTCCCTTATCCAAGTGGCTAGTTACCTGATTGTAAAAGGAGATGAGGTTAATAAGACAAGACCCATCCATGAAAAAGTCATGCTGGCTGACATTCAGAATCCTACCTTCTGTAAGCCTGTCACATATAGACTCCTTGATGAATTTTGCCAGGATTTTCCCTGGGATAGAAGTTAGGCTGACTGGCCTATAGTTACCTAGGTCCTCCCTCCACCCTTTCCTGAAGATGGACACAACATTGGCCCTCTTCCAGTCTTCAGGGACCTCTCCAAAGCACCATGAATTTTGGAATAGTTTCACCAGAGGTCCTGCAATTACTTCAGCCAATTCCTTCTGCACCCTTGGATGAAGTTTCATAGTTCTTAGGGTCATAACGGACCTAAACAGATCATCAGGTCCAACTCCATGCCCCAGGCAGGAATGGGTTCTATGGTCATATCACCCCAGCCAAATATCTGTCCATCCACCTTTTGAAGATGCCCAAAGAAGGAGAAAATACCACCTTACTTGGGAGCCCATTCCAGAGCCTAGCAGCCCTAACGGTAAAGTAATGTCTCCTGATGTCCAGCCTGAACATTCCCTCTAACTATTTGTGACCATTATTCCTAGTAACCCCAGGTGGTGCCTGGGGGGAACAGAGCCTCCTTCAATTCTCACTGGTCCCCCCTGGTGAGTTTGTGAATGGCCACCAGATCCCCTCTCAGCCTTCTCTTGTGGAGACTGAATAGGTTCAGGCCCTTTAGCCTCTCCTCATAGGGCCTGCCCCACTGCCCCTTGAATATGTGAGTGGCCCTCCTCTGGACCCTCTCAGTGCTAGCCACATCCCTCTTGAAGTGCAGCACTCAAAACTGGACACAGTACTCCAATTGTGGCCTGACCAATGCCACAAAAAAGGGGAAGGATAACCTCCTTGGACCTACTTATGATGTATCTGTAGATCAACGACAAGGTGCAGTTAGCCTTACTGAGCACTTCCTCGTATTGGTGGGTCATGTTCATCCTGGAATCAGAAATGACTCAAAGATCCCTTTCTGCCACTATGTTGGCAAGAAGGGTGTTTCCCAGCCTATAGGTGTGTTGCTGGTTCCTTCTCCCTAGATGCAGTACCTTGCACTTGTCTGCATTGAATTCCATCCTATTCTCATCTGTCCACATCTGTAACCTGTCTAGAGATAACTGGATTCTGTCCCTCCCCTCCAGCATGCCCACCTCACCCCACAACTTGGTGTCATCAGCAAATATGGACAGTGTGCATTCCACACCCACATCCAGATTGCTGATAAACATGTTGAACAGTACAGGCCCCAGGACTAAGCCCTGGGGGACTCCACTGCCCACATCCCTCCAGGCTGAAAATGACCTGTCCACCACTGCTCTCTGGGTGCAACCATCTAGCCAGTTTGCCACCCATCTCATTGTATAGACATCAATGCCCCAGTCACCTAGTATTTTTTAAGAGAATGTGGTGGGAAACCATGTCAAAGGCTTTCTTAAAGACCAAGAGGATGACATCCACCCCAACACCCTCATCCAGGGACTTTGTGACCTGATCATAAAAAGAAACCAGGTTAGTCAGGCAGGACCTGCCCTCAATGAACCCATGTTTGTCACTTCTAAGCATTACCTCCCCTGCTCGGCCCTTGCAGATATGCTGCTTGATAATTTTCTCAAAGGTCTTCCCAAGGACTGAGGTAAGACTGACTGGCCTATAATTGCTTCCTTTCTCCCCTTTTTGTGAATGGGGACAACATTGGCCCTTTTCCAATCCTTTGGTACCTAGCCAGTGCCCCACGAGTGCTCATAGAGCTGTGCCGGGGCCCCACTGTTACCCTCGCCAATTTCTTCAACATCCCTTGGATGAAGAGTATCTGGACCTACTGATTTAAATATATCCATCCCCTCCAAAAGTTTCTTAAGTAGGTTGTCCCTGACTCTAGGCATGGCGGTGCATCCCCTGGGTACATCCACAGTTCTAGTGAAGGAAATGTCCTGGTCCCTGTTCAGGAATATGAAGGCAAAGAATTAATTAAAGAGGTCAGCTTTTTCATTTCCTGCAATCACCAGATTGCCTATCCTGTAGGGGCCCTACATTACCAGGGGATTGCCCTATCTTTTTACTTCCTATGTATTTGAAAAAAGGACTTTTATTATCCTTCATTCTGGTCACTAGCCCTAGCTCTATGTCAGCCTTGGCCTTCCTAACATCCTCCCTGCTGTCCCAAGCAACAGAAATGTAATCTTCTTTGGTGATAGCCCCTTACTTCCACTGTTTGTATGCCTCCTTTTTCCCCCGCTCAAGCATTCCTGGATGCCTTTGCTAAGCCATGGAGACTTCTTAGCACTCCTGCCCCCCTTGGTGCACATTGGGACTGACTCCCTTTGAGCTTGGAAGATTATCTCCTTGAACAACCTCTCTTCTTGGACTCCCATCTCATTGAAGGTGAGAGCCCAATGCCTCTCCTACTAACCTTCTTAGCTTACAGAAGTCAGCCCTCCTAAAATCAAAAGCCTCTGCCTTGCTGTATGCTTTCACCACCCTCTGCTGGATAGTAAATTCCAGCAGATGATGATCACTGTCACCTAGGTTGTCAAGTACCTGCAGACTCCTCACCAGGTCATTGCCTGTGGCAAGGACCAAGACCAGCAAGGCATTTCACAAAATGCTGTCTAAAGTTCATCCAGTCATGCCGATTTATATATGTCTAATTTTTTCAAATGTTTACATACCAGTTCTATGGTAATAGTAGTAAGGCAGTCATTCCTACCCTCCTCCATCTGTGACCAACCTGGCATGATTTTGCCCATGGCCCAGTGACAGACTAAAGCAAAGTAGTCATTCAGGAGTTCAGTTTTATCCTGAGTGCCAGTAACTAGCTCTCATGAGTTGCTGACATTGGAGAGTTACTTACTTGATCCAGTCATTGCCTGCTGCTCCCTCCCACTTCCCCTCCATCCCTCCCTCATTGACAGTCTGTGAGCTGGGGGAGAGGAGCATGACTTGGGAGAGGAGCAGTTCAGCAGCCTCCTTGAAGGTTGCTGGAACACCCCCACTTGTTAGCCAGGGCTGGTGCAGGCAGGCTGGAGCCCCTCCAATCCAACAGGGGAACATCTGTTGGAAGCTCTAACTCATGGAACTTTGTGTAAAGCACCATGAGTTGGAGCATGGCCCCTAAATGTCTGTAGGTACCCATAGTAGCAGGACCAGGGCCAGCAAGACATAGAAAGAGCTTTGTGTATCAGCAAGCCTGATGCAGGAGACTGGGGGAAAGGGGGTTTCTGAGCAACACCAAAAATAAAGACAGAGAGCCTTATTTGAACATAATTACACTTGAAGGATTACAATGCATAACCAACAGCAAGTTAATTGTAGTTAACTGCACATCCCTAAATTTGGCTATGTACTTCTGGACCACGAAAGTCAACCAATGCTTTCACAAAAGCTACAACAACTGAAATGTTTTTTTAAAAATCCCATGCAATAACATTTATGGGATTTGGGAAGCAGAATACAGAGTTTGGTAAAAGGCAACACAAAGTCAGTTGTGCACACAGAAAATGCTATGTGGTGATGTTGCAATACTATAAATTGTCCTTTAATAAAGAGACATTTTAGTTTTAAAATTATGGAATTATTTAATGTTATTACCCACCATACAGTGCATTAATCATGACAGAATATCTGTATGAATAATGTGTTACCAGAAGAATATCATAACAAAATGGACAGGACTTCAGCTGTTGTAAATTATCACATTTCTAAATCAAGTTATGACCCAAGACCTATGGATGTGTAATACTTAGGGGCATCAACTGTAAGGCAGTACACCTTTCATGCTCTATAGCTACCCACCCTGGAAGCACAACAGTTTCTGACTAACCATGCTGTCTGTGTGTCATGACTGCCTCAGAGTTTCAGAGTTCTAATCCCCTGCAGCCTGCCAGGTAGGGTAGGAAAGAAGGTTTCTTTTGTAACCTGCCTAAATTTTGTTGGAAGTTAATTAAAACAGCTACATTTCTGGGGGCAAAATAGTTGTGAAGAATCAGCATGTTTATGTCAAAAAGCTTTCTGACTTTGATCAGCCACTCTAACATTTACTCAAGTGACATTTTTTTCATATTTTGCAATTTATCATATTTCATGAAGATACCACTATTTGCTATAACAAGCTATAGAAAATGGTTTCATTCATGTACCAGTCCCTACTCCTCCAGCTGCTAAATTTTATACCTTGCTACTGAAAATTCTGGGTATTTCATAGAAAAGATAGAAACCAAGTAGAGCTCAGAATCAGGTCAAATATTCCTGCACAGCACAATGTTTCCATCATTTGCAGAGGGCTTGCAAAGGTCAGTCAGTGATACAACTAGGAATATCAACAGGACTGAAGGGTTTGGAAACTGTATCTGATGGGCGGGGGGGTGTCGAGAGCACTTCCAGTCACAGCTTGCACTTCCTTGGGGTGCATGGCCAATCTCAGGGGCTGCATGTGTACCCACGTGCACCCCCTATGCATCACCAATAAGCAAGGCATGGAACATGTGAAGGGGATGTCAGAGCATGTACATGCCACCCATTGAGATCATGGAGCTTGAAGGGCAACTGCTGGCCTAATCCACATCTTAATTATTCAACAACAATGTGTGGCAGATGAGGAAGGCAGGCAGTTTGCCCATAGACAGGTGGTGGGCAGATACTGAAATATAGCCTGGGAGTTTTCCCTGTCACACTAATTGACATCCAAAAGCTCTTGCACGATTCATAAAATCTGCCCAAGAGATTTTGCAGGGAAGATTCACTGTAGTTAACCAAGGCTGCATCATATGCAAACAATAAATCTCTCAGAACCAATTCTTTCACCTTTGTTTTCACTCTAAATCTTGTGATGTTGAGCAAGCCTCCATCGAGATAAATGTTCAAAGATAAATGCCATCATTGCTGTGCTTGAATACAAAAAGCAGCAGGAATGAAAATTAGATGTTAAAAATCTCAGAGGCTAAAATACACCCCTGTTTCACTCCATTGTTGATGTCAAAGGCATTTGATACTTTGTTTTCATATACAATGAGCAAATCATGTTTAGTTTCAGAGGATAGTCCAGTCTCTTCAGAACAGTAAAAAGGCCATGTCTGTTAACTGTATCAAAGGATTTCACCAGCTCAAAGAAGGCTATGTACAGTGGGACTCATTTTTCTCCACACTTCTCTTGCAATTGCTTGACTAAAAATTTCATATCAATGATGGGGCATCCTGAGCAAAAACCACATTGACTTCCAGGGTAGATTCTTTCACCTAGAGATTTTAACCTAGGGAGCATGATGCAAGTGACAATTTTTCCATTGATGTTCAACAGGGAGATAGCTCTATAGTTATCACAGTCATTTTTATCCCTTTTGTTTTTGTATTATTGTACAAACTGAACATCTTTGAAATTTTGTGGCATGCTTCCTCTCTCCAACAAAGCAGTATAACTTCATGAAGCTTTTAAAACAATTTGTTGTTGGCACATTTGTAGATTCATCAGGCAAGCTGTCGTTGTGGAATGCCTTGTTCCCAGGAATCAATTTAATGGCTTTCTGCAGATCTTCTAATATAGACTCTTTGTCCAAATCCATCATAAACTGTGGTAATCCTTCAAGCTCTTCATGTTTGATTTTAGTCTCACTGGAGTATAGAATTTCATAGTGTTCAATCCAACACTGGAGCTGTTGTTTCAATAAAGATATTAGTTTTATATAAACATTCACTTTTCTGCTACAACTTATCAGGCTGAAAGTTATGTAATCTCCATTACAATGAACTTCAGTAACAGAAAACTGAAACCCTGCCACTGCTGACACCCACTTTTGAACATGCCCTGCCCACCTGTTCTCATTTACATGTGACAAATCAAGAAATGAAGCAATAAGTTTCTCTGGAGGAGGGTGTCCTTACCTGGATGCTCTTGATAACTTAGTCATTAGCAAGCTTGATAGTAATTGTGTGGGACACACTGGGGCAATTTCAATCCTACACCTGTTAGGCATGTGTGAGGAGACAGGGATGGAAGGCTTTGCTCAAAAGCAGGCTCCTTGGCTATGCTGAGGACAGAGTATAGACACATCTATGGAGCAATGAAGAATGAAGTAAAATGTATTCAAAAAACACTCAGATCTCAACTACCGCATTGTACATTTACTTGGCACTGGTGTAAATGACAATTCAAGATGTAGGGCAATGAAGAATCAAGCCCACTGTTTGACTCCCAGGACTTTTAAAAAATATCTGTATACTATAGAGAATGGAGATGGACTTTTCTCTGTGGCTGTAGGGGAAAGGACTAGAACCTTAAGATGCAGCAGAAGAAATTTAGGTCATAAATTATGAAGAAATTTCTGACTGTGGGTGGTCAAGCACTGGACCAGGTTATCAAGAAGAGTTGTATAATATCTACCCCTGGAAATTTTCAGAAGCAGGTTAGATGGACACTTGAATGGAATAGTTTAGTCAAGGATGATCCACTCTTGATCAGATGGGCTGGTCCATATGACGTCATGAGTCCTACTTTCCTATGATCCTATAAAGAAAAACATCAAACTCCAAACTCCAACAAGACAAGACAAGACAAGGACCACTTAAAGCAGGAACGTAGGAATCACTAATCAAGTGCCAAATAATTTTCCATAAACTAATGTGAATCTTACCAATAGTATGAAGCTGTCCTACAGCCATCTGTGATTATAAATTTGTCTACTAGTCAGGTGCACCAAAAATTATGTTCCTCTTATATAAACTCTTCTTTCCATCTTTCCAAAAGACTTATGTACATAGTCCATTTAATACAGAACGTACATAAGCACTTAACAGCACCTATTGGAATGCAGCCATCTTGGGCATTTGTGCTAAGTACAGACAGTCAAAAAGCCTGAGGCTGAATTGATTCAATTTTCACAGGTTAGTTTAAGCTGTGTGGATTGAAATGATAAGCAACTGAACAGACATTCACTTTTGATTCTGGAAATGCAGTCACATGCCTGCAGTGTCCCATGCCAGAAGCCAAGGGGCGCTAGAGCATGTCTCCCTGATTGGCTGGAGCAGACAGCTTAGGTCGAGATGAGGTCTCCCACCCTTTGGGGAGGAGGGGTTGACGGGGAGGTGCAAAGCATTCTGGGAGCCTGAGCATTAACTTGAACCTGGAGGGGGATCTGGGACACAAGTTCAGTAAACTGATTTAACTTAGTTAAGTCTGATCCAAGTTTATGTTAAACTGGTTTCAGCCATTTGCAAAGTTTTTATGTTCACTGAACTTCTGTTGTGTTACAGATTTAAACCAGTTTCCAATAACTTATACTGGTTTATGTGTAATTTCCATCCCTAGCCTATGTGTCTTGACTGTAACAACATAGAACAATGTTAGGCAACATTTTAAATGGAGAGTAAAGAATCATACATTCATATTAATTTACATGGGGAGGCTGGGGGGTGGGGTTCAAGATAAGAATAATATATATATATATATATATATACACATACACACACACACACACACACACACATACTTTAACTCAGTTAGACATGGTTTTAAAAACTTTGAATATGAACTCAGTGTCGTTCATAAATCTTCCTTTTATCTTAGAGCTGTACCTGTTCAAATTGCCTCTCAACTTTATTAATGTAACACTCTACTCAGTTATCTTTCCAACTCTTTACTGACTATATTACAACAAACAGGGTTCTACTTTTCTGTCCCTCTTTGTTCAGCTTCAGGTTAGACTAAGTTTTCCACATCTGTGTTTCCACTGTTCAGTGTAGAGTCTCTTAATATTAAAAGTAACTATCTATAGAAACATAACTTGACTTCTTCCAATCAGAAGAGTCATTTTCTATATAATTTCACCAGATCACATCTCATATTGTTTTAAAAGTAAAATAAACAAGATCATGAATAAAACAAGCTCAAAGGGCACTTACACACATGCAGGGAACCTGCTCTGACACACTGGAAATCCAGCGCAACAGAGCAAACTTGATTAATTGAATCTGCTGGAGCACATAAATTGACACACTCTGGCAGCCTCCTGCATTACGTGCATCAGCAGTGCAGCACACCTCCACACTGAGAATATGGTGGGGGTGCATTTTGAACTAAAACATTCCATGTGCTTTATTTCAAAGTGCACCACCACCATATTCTCAGTGCAGAACTGTGCTGCACCACTATTATACATGACACATGGGCACTTCTAATTAGTACAGCTCATTAATTAAAAGTGCCCAGCATTGCAATGAGAGCACCTGTAAAAATGCCCAAACAGTCTTAATCAGGCTATAAACTGCATGCCCAACACCTATCACGAAGCCAGGAATTTAAGATTTTCTATGATCCTGAAATTTTTTTCCTTGCTTGTTACTTCTTGTTGGAAACAAGTTTGCCAAAAGTTATTCAAAACTATTCTCTTTCACACCTACAGATACACCAGTAATCCTCACATTCATTCCTCCTACTAGACTCACCAGTAGTTGCTTGTCTCTTCCACTGCTCACCCTGTAATAGTCTGCCAGTGCCACTGAAACTACTGTTATAGCAGTACTTTATCATGTTTTGGTTTAGAGTTTTTTCCATGAAAAATCTATGTGATAGAGCATTTCATCACAAGGCCCAAGGCACACAGCCAATCTCTGAAAGGCAGTTTGATGATAGATAAAGGTAATTATAGTATAACATTTGCCATGCTGCATTTAAGCCAATATCAGCACTTTTCCTGTTTTAAGAGGCTTATAACTCTATGAGAGCCTCTGGCCCCAAACTTGCCAAATTTATCTAGAGAAAAATAATTTAAAATGCAAATAGTCAATGGCACACCTTGAACTGAAAAACATTGATGCCAGAAGATATTCTCAAGTGATAGTGAATGGCAGATTAGATATGATTTTACAAAGGGATACATCATCAAATATTCACTTTGATTGATGTGCTTCAAAGAATTGCCAATGGATGCTATTTTCAGAAAATTATCTTTGTGTACCGTGGTAAAAGAAAAGCATAATATGAAAAGCAGACTACCATTCAGGTTCTACAGGCTTGGAATAATTTGGCAGTCAGCAGCAGCACAAAGGAGAACTTGAAGCAGCTATTTTAAGGGTGCATCTACATTAGGGGTGGGCAATCATTTTGGGATAGACGGCCACTTACAGAGTTTGGCGGGGGGGTTGGGGTGTTGGCAGGGTCGAGGGCTGCTGAACCAGCCCCAGGGCTATCCACCTAAACACTCACTGCCAGTGCTACAGGATGGAACAAGCAGGTGGGCTCTCCCTGTGGGCAGGGTGTGCTTAGCCAGGTGGATTGGATAGGGCCACAGGTGGGAAGGATGTGGTGTCCAGGAGTGGGATGGGTGGGTGGAGCTGGGATCTCAGGGCAGTGACAGTGCAGATCTGCAGCCCAGGGCAGAGCCATGTTCTGCTCCCCACAGGTCCCTGTAATGGGAGCCAATTCTGTGGGCAGGGACATGCAGGGAGCAGATCATGGCTCTGCTATGGGCCCAAGTCCCACTCAGTCACCACCCCACAATCCCAGCTGTGGCTCCAGCTCTGGCCCACCCATCACACTCCCAGATGCTGCTCCCCACCTGCCAGCAGTCCCATCCCATCTGCCCAGCTGAACATGCCCTGCCTGGAGGAATCCCAGGCCATTCTCCATGGAGACTCCATCTGTTCACTCCATCCAGCACCCCCAGCACTGAGTGCAGGGTGGATGGTGCCAGGATGCCCAGACAGCAGGGCCAGGTGTGGCAATGGTGGTGATACAAGCAGTGGCAGATGAAAGGAGCTACTTCCAAAGGGCTTGTGGGAATCTTAGTGTGGTTGCCATGCCTGCCCAAGCCCATTGCATGCCTGCGGGTGGTGGGATTAGATCATGCACAATGGCCTAGGCTGCCCCCTACACCTGTGATGGGCAGGGCCAAGGGACCCAGTGCAGGCTGGACAGAAGGCCTTGGTGGGCCAGATGTATTTTGTCCATCCCTGGTCTACACAGCAGGTGAAATGAGTATATGGCAAGCTGTAAAAAGGAAGCCACTCCAGGTATGCTGGTATAATACCATGTATGGACATTCTTCTGTTGCTTTAGAATAAAAGTTAACTAAACAAGAAATAGCAAAGAGACAATATTCTGAGGAAATATTTGGAAACAATGTTGTTCATAGGAAAAGCCACAGACAGCTGCTGAATTTGTAGTGCTGCTGCCTGCTTATTGGCCTCTCACTTACACAGCTATCCAGGATCAAAAAGCTACAAATAACTGGAAACCACCTTAATCTTCTATATTTGCCATGACCTCTGAGCTTGCTTAAGCACAGGATTTGTTCAGAGCCCCTACTTGTACACAGCTCAAGCCCAGGTGGCAAGCACTGCTGCTGTTCTCTCTTCCCTTCCCCACTTCTCCCTTCTGAGTTCCACAGCAGGAGTGAAAAGGGAATGAGCAGCTGGATTCTCAGCTTCTGCTTTTTCAGCTTTATAGCCTGGGGTTAAGCCCTGCTGCCACGTGGGCCTTTTTTTGCAGTGCTTCTTAACTCAGGTTTAGGGGTGGGGGTGCAGGGGAGGGAAGAGTGAAAAGCAGCAGTGTTCAGGTCCTGGGCTTCAGAGCTATATGCAAGCAGGGGTTCTGGGCAAACACTGTGCCAACCAGCTGGTGAGCTCAGAGAGCTCATAGCACATACTGCTCCCACGTGCCATTGAGCTCAGTAAAGAGTTTGGCTGCAGCCCCTTCAGCTGTATAACATGTGCAGTGAGCTCTCTTCAGTGTGGATGTGTGTCAGAGTCAAAGGGGGTTTGAAGGCATTGCTTTCATTGAGATACTGGATCTGCCAATGATTAACTATGTATCAATAACATTTCAAGTCTCCTCTCACACCCATGTAAACCGCAAATAACCCCACAGATATCAATGACATAACACTGACGTAAACCTACGTGTGACAGAATACTCAGTCCAACCATGTCTAGTGTCATTTATTCTAACCCTGTAAAAGAGCACCAGCAGCAAGCTTGCCATTATGAACATAAGAAAAAAATAAAGTCTCATCAAAGTACAAGACACCCTCATCTCATCACTGCAAAATCCAAAATCCTACAGAATCTAGCAAAGGTATGTTTTGTTTCCAATCCCCCAATAATATCAGAACAGAAATTTTTTCTATTGGAAGGGAATATTGAACTTGCAGATTATAGACAAAGTAAATACACTTTTCATGGATTACCTCACATTTTTCAAGAGATTGTCTTCATTTCAAATTGGTGGGGTTCCCAGATTTGTAAAATAGGCAAAAAGTGAGTGTTCCCAAATTTACTAGTCAAAAGAAAATATATATATTTTTAATATGAATACAGAAGGTTCATCAGGGCATGATGACTGTAACAGGGTTCCTGACTGTTACTTGGGGAAAATCTCCGCAGCTGGCAGTCATGATGCCCAGGCGGGGTGGTCGGGGGGAGGAAGATTCCACTTGACATTGGTAAGCCAATGGGACCCGGCTTCCAGGAACAAAGGAAGAACAAGGCCCCAGAAAAGAAGCCTTTGGGCACCGAGGGGGGGGTTGCCCGAGACCCCGGAGAAAGACAGCCCTAAAATGCAGAGCTGAGACCCAGAGAGATGCAGAGAAGGGGCTGTATGGCTGCCAGATCAGTAAAGATTCCCAATATCTGCAACAGAACTCCAGCCGCCGTGGTGAATTAGAAGGGGGAAGAAGCCATAGGTCCAGGCAGCGACAGGGCGAGGCATCCCACAATAGAGAGGCAGTCCCCAGTCGCAACCCAAAAGGGAAAGCCAGCAATGATCCTGGAGCAAAGGAGTAGACTATCGCAGATCCTCAGTGCTGGTGTGGGCAGTGAGGGAGTTCCTGGAGATGAGCCGGCACAAACCATGGGGAGGCAGAGAGAGATGCAGCGAGCCTCTGCTGCTAACGAGGCAATTAGCAGGTAATAAGCCAAGCCCAGGCAGGAGCAGCTCACACCCAGGGGGACTGGGTCAGGACTGTAAGTTACCATTGCCCATAGAGGGGGAACAGCTGGGACTGCTCCTTGGCCCAACCGGTGCAGGATAAAAGGCACTGCTCACATGAGCTGCTAAGGAGGTAATTAGAACTGTGGGACTCTGGCGAGTACTTGCCTTTAGAACTGTAAAGTTGATGATCCTCTCTGGAACACAAGGGTGACTGAGGGGGCAAGTGGGATGGGCTGCCGCCTGTGGACTAGGCCGCTGTAAAAGAAAGACGAGAGAATAAAGCACCTGGAATCACGTGACGGGTCAAGCATTATTACTCCATGAGTACCTACTAACATTCCATCTCTTTCCTCCCTTAAGAAGATCAAAGTCGTGGCAGGAGAGAGCCAGAGGAATGGGCAGTACCCCACAGACCCGATAACAATGACAATCTTAACAGAAGTTGTATATGCCAGAAAGAGTCCTCTGTTAAAATGTTGTAGACTGTAGGTGAATACTTTAAAGACATAAATCCTTTACCAAGGGTTCTGCAAAGGCAAAATACAAATAAAATCACTTTGAACTTGAAAAAAACTGAAGTATGAATAGAATCTCCAGAACAGATGCTGTGCAGATATACAGAAAGAAAAACATATCTTTTACAGCTCCAAGGAAAAATACAAGATAGGACAAGAACATAGACATATTTACTATAAAGCTGCAGTTGAACAGGCAAGCTTCTTAAATAAATTTAAATGGCTAAGAAGAACTTGCAGGCATAATAAGAAAGTGTAAGCTAAAATAAAAGTCTGGAGAGGAAAGATGTTTATGAGAACAAGCAGCCAGCCTTTTATTATCACCTCCATATCTCTTGTAGAATGCAGCAAATATGAGTTTATTTAAGTACACAGATGCTAAATTGTAAAAAGGGAGAGATGCTACATGTATTTGAAGAAGGGGCACAAGAAACTAAAGCTATAAAAAAAGAAGAGAAGTTCCTTAAACTGTAAGTGGGGCAGTTTGGGAGGAATAGCTTGCATTACAAAAATACAATGGAAAATGAATTCTACTAAATTACAATAGAGGTGGAATGAAAAGGGAGTAATAAACCTGTAAGAAAATATTATGGCAAAATTGGATTCCCTTTTTTCCCCCCACACAGTATTCATGATAATCCATTATGTAACTGTGTCTTGTGGAACTGAATCTAAGAAGAAATCATTAGCTGCTCAAAGTTTTGAGTTTGATTCTTGCAGGGTGAAAATACTGTGCACTCATGACATTCTGCCAGTAGTAAAAGAAAGTCCAATTAAAATGGTCCATCTTATTGATCCTTCCTCTGGTGTACTGAATAGTCTTCTTCTAGCTCATAAACAAGATGACACAGGAAAGAACTATTGATTTTTGTATGATACTCTTAAACCTGATTTTCTTAGCATCCCAAAATGAACTTAATTTTCCTAGACAAATCTACCCAACTTTTGAGAATCCATGACAATAATATAACTCATATAAAGTGACTAACAATCTCAGGTTTTCTGGGCCAGTTTTGAATTTTGTGATAGTTTCATACTATCCTCTATGAATATTTGAGATTAGATTTTTGTTCCAAATGTGTATTCCCAACCAGCTGAATGCATCCCCACCCCCAGCTGACCACATCCCCTTCTAACAGCATAAGAGGGTAGCGGGGGCACAGGCATGGGGGATGCAACAGATGAGGGGCAAGAAGCTGGTTCCCCTTCACTTGCAGTCTCCCCTGCTGTCCCCACATCCATGTGTGCCCTCCCCCATAAAACAAAGTAGTCCAATCCAGGGCAGGAGGCTGCTCAGCTCTGGCTCCAACCCCAAGTCAGGGGCCAAAGCTGAAGCTGAGCTGCTGGCTCAGGCCAGGGGTCAAATCTAGGATGAGGCTTTTTCCCCCATGAGGAGTTGCCCTCAGTAAGCATAGGGGGCATGGTTATTGGGGGGGGGGGAAAACAAAACACACACCTCATCCTCAAGTAAATATAATATAGTAGGGCCTGTGTGAGTTGGCAGCAATCCGATCCGGCTTTGGATCTGGCTGCTTCGGATGGCACTGATCCAATCTGGAGCTCTGGACTGGGTTTCCGTCTCAATCTAGCCAAAGCAGCTCCGAAGTTTCAGAGCTGCCTCGGAGATCTGGCCATAGGCTATAATGGGGAATCAATGAAAGATCTATAACTTTGTTGGTTTTTGTATGCTTTGGAAGAAACATGCAGGGATAGTAGCCTCTGCTGAGAGCATGAAGCCTGCCAAGTTTCAAGAAGATTGATGTAGGGGTTTCTGTAGCCTAAATTCTTGAAAGCCACTCATGTTACAGCTGTGTGTCACAACACAGGGGGGTCAAAAGTTCAGGAGTAGTAGTGCTTACAAAGGCCACAAAGCCTATCGTGTTTCAAGAAGATAGGTGCAGGGGTTTGGGGGAACGACACCCCAAATCCTTGAAAGCAAAACTTCTGTAACATCTATGTGTTACACCACAGGGTCTTGAAAATGGCAGAGATGGTGGACCCTGGTGAGGCCACAAAGCCTGCCAAGTTTCAAGAAGATCAGTGCAGGAGTTCAGGGGGAACTGCACCCCAAGCTGCTGACAGGCAAAACTGGTGACAAAAATGACCATGTGTTTAAGGCACAGTTGGCTGAAAACTGCAGGGGTGCTGGCTGAGGCCACAAAGCCTGCCAGCTGTGTGTGTGTGTGTGTGTGTGTGTGTGTGTGTGTGTGTGTGTGTGTGTGTGTGTGTGTGTGTGTGTGTGTGTGTTTCCTAGTGCAGGCCTGAGTGCTGGACCCTGCCAGGCCATGAAGCCTACCAGCTGTGTGCGTCTTGCCAGGGTAGTCTGTCATCTGGGGCCCTGCACCCCAAGCTGCTGACAGGCAAAATTCATCACGTGGGTGGGTGACATTGTGTGTGTGTTAAGGTGCGCTCTTCCTGGTGTTGGGGCCTCTGCACAACACGGCAGTGTGCTCTACTGAGGTCTCCTCCTCCCCTTCAGCTTCACACCTGGTCCTCTGCTTTATGTCACAACAGGTAAAATAGCTGGTTCAACACCAGTAGCAGCAGCAGCAGCAGAAAAGGTACCCAAACAGAACTGTCACAGAGCCTTTCTTTTTATGAAGGAATTGACAGCAAGAAGTAAAGATGTTGTGTTGTGTTGGCTATATGAGATTATTTATGGTGTGTGATGGCTTTTATGTCTATAAGTGTATTATGAAAAAAGGAGTACTTAAAAAATGCATCTTTGGAAGCTTTAGGGTTGAAAACCCCTCTCAGGCTGAGGAAGTACCTGCAGGTGGTCCTGGATGGAAGGAATAGTAAAGAAGGGAGAGGCTGGCCTACCCCACAATGCAGGCAAGAAAGCCAGTTGGTGAAAATGGAAATGGAGGCATCAGGGGGGCGAGGGACAGGCTGGGGTGGGGGGTAGTGGGGAAAAGAGGATGTAGCAGCTCAGGTAAAAGTGCAGAGGTGCCTGGGGTGTCAGACGTCTGGCCAGTCAGTGTGCCAGAACTCCACTGTGTGTACTGAGTCCATGAGTTTCTGTACCTACTACGTAGGAGGCTGATGAAGTGCAGTTCATAGGCCCAGCTCTGAAAAGTGGTTTGTACATTCAAGCAAGCACCTAACCTCATCACCAGAACTGAAGCCAACTTCCTACAGCTCAAAACACAAAATCTGCCAACTATCTCCAGTACCCCCACAAACTGCACACCAGAATCTATCATAGACAACAAAACCCAACTACCTGTGGGATCATATTTCCTTATCAAAAAAAACACTCTGCCTCCAATCTCTCAGGCCTGATGCTGAGAGGGAACAAATTACAATGCAAGTACTTTTCAGAGCTGGGCCTATGAACTGTCTTCTGCTGTGAATAAAATTATTTGTGTGTCTTCCTGTGTCTCAATATATTATCTGTGTCTTGTTCTTCTGTAAATATCTGTTTGTCTTCTACTGGTGTGATTTTTTTCCCCTATATTCTGGCTCTGTGTATGTGCGTGCATGTGCGCAAGCAATCTGTGCCTCCCTGAACAAGCATACATAACACTGGCTGGGAAAAACACAACTTTCTTTTTGCAAAGTTTCCAAAACAAGTTTCCCAAAAAATAATTCAAAGAAATAAATTGAATTGTAATACTACTACTAATGAACAGAATAGCCAAGCTAAACTAAGCTAAATCCTAACCATTCCTTTATAACAAGAAAAGGGAGCAGGCAGGTCTCAGTTGCAGCATTCCACACAGCCACTGACAGGGAACAAGCTGCAAAAGGCACAGAAGGGCTGGAAACAGAGGCTTTTATGCTTTTTCTGGTCCCACCCCACAGATGCTGCCATTGCAAAGGTAGCCAGGGAGAAATCACTGGTTGCCTTCAGGCTTCAGTCTTCCCCCACCCCTCCCACTCTGTCCCTCCCCCGCTCCCTCTTCTAATTGCCTCAAAATGGCCAAAGTGGGTTCTAAGCATCCAAAATGGACCTGAAGCACTTTGGATGCCCTCAGCCTGCTCCTGGTACCATTGCTGGGATCCCACTTTGATCCAGAAGTGCCACTTTGGACTCCGAATCAGCAAAAGAGTCTCCAGATCCAAAGCAGGATCTCAAGACTCACACAGCCCTATGTTATAGTAACGTAGTTTACTTTCATTTCTGTTTGTCTGTAAACCCTCTGAAATATAGTGTCCCAGATCTTGTTCCCTAAAATTTTGCCAGTTGCACCTCAGCTGCCATGAACTGTATGCAGTAAGATGGACTGGGACCATTTAAAAAAAAAAAAAAAAAAAACAACCAAATCAAACCTCCGCTCAAAAACCTGGAAAAAAAACAACTTACATTTCCATGCCTCAGCATCCCTTACAAGCAATACTTCCCCACTTAAAAGCACTGAAGCCAAGGTTGGACTTCAGTGTTTGTCTTTCTCTGTTCCTCTCTAACTTGCTCTCCTATACCCACCCCCCCTCACTTCCTGATATACAAGATGTATCACTCCTCTTGCCCTATTTACTCTAACCTCTCCCAACTCCTTTCCTGATCTCTAGTCTTCCATTTCCTTATGCTCCTTAACTTCTTCCAGCTTAAACAAATTTCTTCCATTTGATTTTCCAACTACTGTCCCATTTACCTTTTCCCTGTCATTCCTAAGCTCCCTTAACACGCCATCTATAACCACTGTCCAGAGTTTCTGTACTTCGGTGCCCTGAGAACATCTGATTTTCCACCACCTTCACCAGCAGTGTGAATTTCTTATACAGGTTAATGCACTGAAACTCCAATCAATCACCACTGCTTCAACCTTAGCAAATATTTTCTGAAACAGCACAATTTCCTACACCTGAGACACCATCATCAGTAGCTAACAGTTTCATAGTTGGTAGGGTCGGAAGGGACCTGAGCAGATCATCTAGTCCGACCCCCTGCAATGGCAGGAAAAAGTACTGGGGTCAAACAACCCCAGCAAGGTGTTCATCTAGCCTTCTCTTAAAGACCCCCAGGGTAGGAGCCAGCACCACTTGGCTTGGAAGTTGGTTCCAGATCTAGCACCCCGACAGTGAAGTAGCACTTCCTGATATCAAGCCTAAATCTACCCACTGCCAGCTTGTGTCCTCTATTTCTAGTCACTCTGGGCAGTGCTCAGGGGAACAGAGACTCCCCCAATGCCTGCTGGTCCCCTCTGACTAGTTTGTAACAGGCCACTAGATCAACCCTCAGCCTTCTCTTGTGGAGGCTGAACAGGTTCAGGTCCCGTAGCCTCTCCTCATAGGGCCTGCCCTGCTGCCCCCTGATCATGCGGGTGGCCCTCCTCTGGACCCTCTCCATGTTGTCCACATCCCTCCTGAAGTGCGGCGCCCAGAACTGGATGCAATACTCCAACTGCGGCCTGACCAGTGCCGCATAGATGGGGAGGATCACCTCCTTGGACCTGCTCAAGATGTATCGATGGATGCATGACAAGGTACAGTTGGCCTTCCTGACTGCATCCCCACACTGTTGGCCCATGTTCATTTTGGCATCAATGATGACTCCAAGATCCTTTTCTGCCTCTGCCCTCACAAGAAGGGAGTTCCCCAGCCTGTAGGCATGCTGCTGGTTCTTCCTTCCCAGGTGCAGCACCTTGCACTTGTCAGTGTTGAAACCCCTCCTGTTCTCATCCGCCCACCCCTGTAACCTGTCTAGGTCTGATTACAGCCTCTTCCTCCCTTCTACCATGCCCACTTCCCCCATCTTAGTGTCATCTACAAATTTGAACAGGGTGCTTTTTACCCCCTCATCCAAGTCACTAATGAAGATGTTGAACAGTGCAGGCCCGAGAACCGAGCCCTGCAGAACCCCACTGCCCACGTCCCTCCAGGTTGAATAGAACTCCACCACCACTCTGTGTGCAGCCCTCCAGCCAGTTAGTGACCCATTTGACTATGTAGCTGTCGAAGCCACAATCCCCTTGGTTTTTTAATGAGAATGGGGTGAGAGATGGTGTCAAAGGCCTTCCTAAAGTCCAGAAAAACAATGCCTAAGGATTTTGTGACCTGGTCATAGAAGGCCACCAGGTTGGTCTGACAAGACCTGCCTCTAATGAACCCATGTTGGTTTTCCCTAAGCATAATCTCCCCGGCTGGCCGCTCGTGGACATGTGCCAGGATAATTCTCTCAAAAAGCTTACCAGGATCGAGGTAAGACTAATGGGCCTATAGTTTCCTGGGTCCTCTTTCCTTCCTTTTTTGAAAATGAGAACCACATTAGCCCTTTTCCAGTCCTCTGACACCCCACCAGAGCACCAGGAGTGTTCATAAAGCACTTCCGGTGCTCTGGAGTGCCCTCAGCACTCTGGGGTGGAGATCATCAGGACCAGCTGATTTAAATACATCCAATCCCTCCAGAAATTCCCTGACTAGATCCTCACTGACCCTAGGCCTGGGTGTGCCTCCCCTGGGGGCTACAGGGGTCCCGGTGTCTCTGTGTGTGTGTGGTGATCTGGTCCCTGCTCAGGAAGATGGAGGCAAAGAAATTGTTAAATAGGTTAGCTTTGTCATCTCGTGTGATGACCAGATTTCTTAGTGCGTTTTGCAGAGGCCCTACCTTACCCGGTACCTTGTTTTTACCCCCTATGTATTTAAAAGAGGACATCTTATTGTCCTTGTTCCAGGTAGCTAGTCCCAGTTCCATCTCCGCCTTGGCCTTCCTGACTGCCCCCCCTACAGTCCCGAGCGACCAAGGTATAGTCCTCCCCGGCGATGGCCCCTCCCTTCCATTGGGTGTACACCTCCTTTTTAGCTGGGAGATGTTCCAATATGCTTTTGGTGAGCCCTGGGGGCTTTTGTGCCCTCTTTCCCCCTTTGATCCATTTTGCAATTATCTCCCTTTGGTCTTGGAGGATCGTCTCCTCAAGGAATGACCACTCTTCCTAAACACCCAACTCCTTTCCCCTCCAGGACCTCAGTTTCTCCCTGACTATTTTCCTTACCTCATTGAAGTCCACTCTCCTGAAATCCAGGGCTGCTGCCTTGCTGCAAGCCTTTGCCACCTTGTGCTGGATGGTGAATTCCAGCAGGTGATGATCGCCGTCACCTAGGTGGTCGAGCACCCGCAGCCCCCTACCAGGTTGTTGCATTTGGTGCTCATTTTTCAATAAAGTACATTCTTTTAAAATCATCATATGGATGGTGACTTCATGAGGTTCTGTAAATTCCAACAAGGAAGCATCAGTCTAGAAGAAACAGATAAGTACTTCAGCACTGCATACTGCTGTATGCTAGCAGACACAAGGTCTTTCAAAAAAGGTATTGTTTTTACTGCTGAGATAATGTCCATGAATACCAGAGCAATGTGCTTTTAAAAGCTTTTCTGCTGCTTAATTCTTTCCAGCGACAATGAAGCCTGCTTACTTGTGATAAATATCCCATTAGCTTGATTTGTATTTTGCTTTTACAAAATAGCAGAAACCATCAGACTAAACTAGGTATGTAAAATAATACAAACGTTAAGTCTTAATTTAAGAAAGGTATTTGCTATTGATGGGGTTTTTTTCCTATGGAGTGTTTGTTTATTCTGAATGCTTGCTGTGGTTTTGCTAACTTTTTTGTATGGTCTTATTGCTTACGGATCATTTTGATCTATTTAATTACTTGAAATGTCTTGCATTTCTTCTCTCATTTATTTTAATTCTTTTATTTATTTATTTATTTAAAGAAAAAGTAACAGAGTGAGTTTGCTGTTAACCTACTGAGATTCATAAAAAAAATCTTTTGTGGTAACAAAAAACTTGCATAAAAAATGCTAAGCAATGCTTTAAGAGAATCAATAAGCCAATAGTCTCCAACTTACATAAGTGTTTCACGTTGAAGTTTGTGTTACAAAAACTTAAGATAACTTTAGGATTTGGTGAGATAAGAACATTTTCTTAAGCATTTCAGTAACTCCTCACAGGAAAATATACAACAGATGAATCAAAACATACAAGGGCACCTGGTGACAAAAATGGGGGCCCTAAATTGAAGTGGTAGGTTTTCAAAAACACCCCTTCAATTTAGGGCCCTTTAAACCCCTGTGTAGTGCACACACCCAAACTTACCTGCCTCTCCATTGGTAGGGAGGGTAGCGCAAACTGCCAGTGGGTAGAGCAGTCCCTGGGCTTCAGGGGGCACTGGTGCTTTTCATCCACTCCCTCCCCCCCCCAACCCCAGGCAGCCACAAGAACCACAGCCCCCAGCAGCCCAGGCAGGCAGGCTCCGGGGGGAGATGGGGGTTAGACTCACTTTTTTTTTTTCTTGGGCGGAGCCTTGCATTCCTAGGCTGCTGCCAAGCTCCCTGCACAGGCTTCCTGCAGAGTCCCATACTCAAGAAATTGATTCTTCTCTCAAATAACGCGTAATGAAAATTGGGGAAGATTGTTGTATTCTTCAAGCATAAGACATGAAAAGTCCCTCCTTTTCTTCCCCTTTTGCTAACTGTTTGTCTCTTAACCCTGAAAATTTCTCTTCCCTCCACTTTCAAATGTTTTTTACTTTGCTGTGTTGGCTTTAACTCCTCAAACATGAAGAGTGTCTTGCATTTGAAAGTTTGTCTAACTCTATCCCAATTATGCAGTTGGTCAGAAAAAAAAAAATGTCTCCCTAAGAAATCCTTGCCTTTTGTATAATTCCTGGATCACCACAGGCAAAACATCACTTCTTTAAAAAACAAAACCCAACACTCAGTGGCAGAATGATGACCAATGACGCTATAATAAAAAAGGAAGTATTTATGGCTTTGACTTCATTGGTCACACATACTTGCAAGGATAGTTAATATGACAGCACTATATCTTTAAGTACTGCTCTGTTTCAGCATATAGAAAATTTCATTTGTTATAATTCTTCAAGTGACCCCCTTACAATAGAAAAGGAATTCTTTGGAGAAGTAAAGGAATTTCTGAAGTTTGCCCCTTGGTGCCTAGCTCAATGGGATTTCTGGTATTAGATACCAATGCAACAACAATTCAAGCTCTGGGAATTTTCAACAAACAGTTATTTTTTGCTAACAAATCTCGAAGTGGTGAAAACGTTAATACACCTAACTCAAAAGTCAGAAATCAAAGTCAAGGCTAAGCCATATCTGAATGGCTTATCTAGTCTATTGATTATCATTTCATTTAATTAACCTAAATTGGGAACTGAGAAACAGTGTTTCAGCAATTTTATTGCTAAGAATTTAAAATAATATCTTCTGTGCGTCTTTAAGAGTTTTCATTGCTTTTGCATCCAAAAGGCCAACTGTAACTCACATTACAAAATTAGAAGGTAATGTGCAGAGCTGGCAATTCTAGGTTCGCCCTTTTCTATTGAATAACTAAAGGTCCATATCCTGCAGTCTAGAGTAGCTGATAACTTAGTAAAAGAGTCTTTTTTCCTGGAAAGGAACAAAGGGCAAAGAGGACCTTACAGAAATTCTATTAGCTGAAATAGCTGTGGAGTACAAGTAGTAGTACTGAAGTATGTTCTCTCATTAGTGTTAATGAGACAGACTGAAGTTTTTATTTGTTTTTCATAAATTGTATGTTTTCCATATAATCAATCAGATTCTATCTTACTAACCACAATAGCAATAATGAGGTACAGTACCTCTATATTGTCATATGTTTTATAAAATAAGCTGGCATAATTGAAAACAGACATGCTAGCTAGGAAGAGTCATGATTAGCCTCATTTTTGCAAACCACTTCTCATGCAATTAATTAACTGAAATCAATAGGACAACTCAAAGGATCTAAATACTGGGGGGGGTGTTAAAAAATAGGAGGAGACTCCTTAAACCTTGCAAACAATTTATTTTAACTTGACAATGCAGTTGTTTGGAACTATTCATTATTGGGAGACTATATACACTACTACAGTAGAACAAGAGATGACCCCGTCACATGATGCTTACCAAACAAAAATAATTAAATTACAGCCCTTTCCCCAACACGTTTAACTTAGTACATGATGAACTACAATAGGCAGGTAAGCATGCAAAAGGTAGTAACAAAAACATAGTAGTATTTTAAAAAAACCTTCTGGTAAGGGCATTATTACAAAATGGTTGTAAATGATTTTTACTGTTGTATATTGTATTAATTGTTATTGTTTCATATGGATATCGTATGGTTTAGGCCTGTGTTTGTAAGTGAGCCAAAATCATGTCAAGTTTCCATTTTATATGTCAAGCCTCCATCTTGTGTCCTCTGCCTGGGCATCCCCTGTGTGTCGCAACTGTATGAGTCACATATTCCTCCCATGTAAACTGGTTACCGGATGAATATGTGTCATTGGAAATGATTGACATACAATGGTAGCAGGCCTCTACTGAATGGCCTGTAATGACTGGGCCATCACCTCGAATTGATTGATTCAGGAATCATGGACCTCACCCAGGAACAGAGACAAGATCAGCATTTGAAAGATAAAAGACCCTGGAGAACCAGAAACTCACCATTACAGACACCCAAAGCTGCATATCCCTGCATGGAGCACATGCTCAGTACGCCAGGGGCTGACCCTTGCCTGGGCATGCCTCCTGTCCCTAGGGTCATACAAGGTCTGACTCTATAAAAAGGGGCAGTGAAGACAGACCCAGTGGGACACCCTCTCCATCTGAACCAGCACCATGCCACACCACCTATCCACCTAGAGGCCCTGCTGGCAACCCCTGTCTGGACAACACCTACTGGACAAGGACCCCTTTCCAGCCTGGATGGGTAAATATTATCTTTACACCTCCTCCTACAATTTGGACTCTCTCTCTCTCGCTCTCTCCTCCTGGACTTCAGTCGTGCACCAAGACTCTCTAACCCCTGCTACCATTGTGTGTGTGTGTGTGTGTGTGTGTGTGTGTGTGTGTGTGTGTGTGTGTGTGTGTGTGTGTGTGTGTGTGTGTGTGTGTGTACACACATGTGTGTGAAAGGGAACCAATAAGACATTGTGTCACCATCTCCCCTGTTCAGTAAAACCACTGTCATTTGCAACCACAAGTTGGGTTATGTTTTACTAAATCCCAGTCCCTTCCTTATCTTAAATTCCAGCCTCATTCTCTCTCTCAGCTCTAATCCCTGCCCTCTCTGCTAATTTCCCAATCTCCTACCAATTCCATCTCCCCTTTTCTGCCACCTCTGAGCCTCCCCTCCTCCTACTGCCTTTTCTCTGTGACTTTCTGCTACCTTTTTCTGCTTTCCTGCTGCCCTGCCACCTGCTGCTTTTCGTGTGATTTTCTGCTGGTTTTAGGCTTCCCCAGCATCTTCTGTAGTCAACTCTGCCCCACCCAGCAGCTTCCCAGCTCCTGCACAGTTCTGTCCTGCAGTTCTCTCCAGCTTCCAGCACCTACTGCTGCTCTGTGCAACTTCTCTAGCTACCCCGGAGCCATGCTCTGACTCCCCAGAGCCCCTCTGTAACACCCACTTTCCCTTAGTCAGACTTTTCCCTCTCCCTACCTACCTTTTCATCTCCCCCGTAGCTGTGCTGGTATTGCTTCCCTGTTCTGCAGGCTTTAGGCATTGTCTTTTGATCAATTAATCTGAAGTTACCTCCAAGCCTCAGTTCTTCAGCCCAAGCCCTTGTAGTCTACCAGTTCTAATCCCGGTCTTGTTAACTTTCACTCCCTACACTTCTACTTTCTTACCTTAACCTTTCCCCAGGTATCCCAAGTACTCCAAGCATATATATATCACAATACACAACTTAGGAACTCACCTGTGTGTATGTATGGGTGGGTGGTATGTGTGTAAGTTAGTGAATACACATATATTAATATGTTTGTGTGGTATATGAATTAGTAATCCACATATGTGTATTGAATGTGCAGGTGCTGGTAACTGGCAACTGATTCTGTCTAAATTTGGTGTGTGTAGCATGTATGGACTTAAACTGGTAATAGGTATGCATGTGCCTAGGCTGGTTTGGAAGTGTATGTGCCTGAGCTGGTAGTGTGTGTGTGTGTGCGTATGCACCTGACTGCTTTGTGTATTTGTATATGTGCAATTGTGTTACACCCTCCAGTCTAACAGCACAATATTGAGATTCTGAGAGTTGGCCTGACCGCTTAGGGCAACACCAGGACATATTTTATTTCAGGATCAAAACTGGTCCTGGCAGAAATGTAATCTTTGCTTCTAGCCACTTTAAAATGAAGGAGGCTGGCTCTCCAAAAAAAGGAAAGAGTTAGCACTGAATGAAAACTTACAAAGTATAAAAGAATCTGGAGACAAAAGAGAAGTGTTGACCTATATATTTATAAAGCAAAGACGGAAGACAGCTTACAGGCCAAGGACAAATGAACTGCAAGTCATCCATTATAGCCAAGGAGCTCTACAGGCAAAACTTGAGACTGTTCACAGTCCACAAAATTGTGTAGTAAGTAACAACCACAGTTTGTGCAATACTGGGGACCCTCATCAGTCAGTTAGCAGAGTAGTTGCTTTGAAGGTTGTTGTACAAAGAGATGGTCAGTAGGCTTTCTGTAATCCCATTTTCACTGACAAATTTTGTAGGACATACACACACACACACATTGTCATACACACCAACCAAAAAATGTCATAAAATACTGATGCTCACTTCTGAGAGTCCTTAACCTATGGCTGTGCAACAGTATAGAACCAAGATAACTTGGCAATTTTTTGTTTATTGCTGCTTCACCACATCTTGTTATCTTATATTCTTTACCCTTCTACCTAGGTTCTCATACTGAACCCAGAAGCATAGTATCTGAAATTCAGGTACTTGACTCCATGTGAGTTCTTCTCAATAATGAAAATAACTGATGCACAGGCTGCTCAGATTGATATCCAGACATCTCCTGTCATTGCATAAAGTTTAGTAAATTAATTCTGCCCTTAAAACTTCTATTAATATAACATTACAGACCTAATGCACAACTTAATTTTATTTTTTCAAATTAAGATATTACAACCACCAGAAATGAAGTTGTAATGGGTTGCCCTCCCCAGCAGGATTTTCTTCTTCTTTTTTTTCCCCCCTTTGCTATCTGTAGCCTGAGGGGCTTCCCTGAAGTCCCTTAATGCTTTTCGTATCACACTTTTACTCACCTGCAATGTCTTGATGTAATATTATACAGATGTTCTTACAAGCGGGAGACTGCCTATTGTAATTCTATGTTGGGGTTCTCAGCCACCATGGGCCTTGTCCCCTTTTTCTAGCTAGGTCTACCTGTCTAAACCCACTACATAGGGTTCAACTCCAAGGCTCTAGCTCCTTAATCTTGGAGCTCATGGCCCTCCTTTTTCTTCAAGCATGGAGCCCAGGCTCCCTGGCCTAGAGGCCCATCCACTAGTCTCTTAGCCCTTTCTGACTGCACCTAAGGTACTGATGAGGTCTCTTACAGTCTCATCCACAAACCACCAGTGTATCAATCAGCTTACGTCTTCTTCATGGCTTGGTCCTTCCACTTCCTCACTGTCTGTGATGCTCCTCCCTGTGGTGCTGCCACTGTTTCTCTGAGTCATCAGCAATTCCCATCTCACAGCAACCAAGCCTCTCTGTGAAGCTCTCACACACAACCTCCCTCCCCTTTCACTACTGCCACTAAGCCCAGGGGTTTTATAGTTCTGGCCTGCCCCTTTCTGGTCACCTGACTAGATGGCCAGACTCAGCTTTTAACCCCTACCCTGCCAGCAGGCTGTGCCTGGAAAGTTCTTGTCTTAAAGGAACCAACCTGCCTTCTGGTAACAAGGTTAATGTTCCCTGTTACAGAAGTCTATGCATCTTAGATGTATAGTGAAGCTTTGAAATACCAGAGAAAAGATTCAAAGAACAAACAAGGTAACTATGGGATATTACTTCAGGCAAGTATTTGATATACCCAACTAAAATATCAATGCTGTTTTTGTTGTTGTTTTAATGCAACGCATTCCTCTGAGAAGTTGCAATCTCACTCAAAACTAAAACAGATATGATATTTTGGCTTTTAAAAAATTCCTAAATAGATCAGCATAGCTCAGATGACTTAAAATTAAAATACAGCAATTTATGCTGGCTAAGAACATAGCCTTATAAATTGACTTTCTTTACTTTTCACTTTAAGTTTATGGTAAAGTGCTTCTGAAATGCAATAACACAGTGATGTCAGAAGCTAGAGGTATTAGTAATACTTAGCTATTTCCAATGCGCATTCCCCACAGTTCTCTAGCAATATATCCTAACCCTGACCTAGAGGTACTCAGTAGAGATAAGGGTGTAAATATGTTTAATTGCTCATTATTGCTCTTTTATTAAAAACAACCAACAAACCTATAATATGTGTACAGTAACTTGCAAAAAAAACTTATCCTTCTCTGCATAGCCTATATTTTTGGGATGGGAAAGATTAATACCACCTGGCATTGGATAAAGCCTTGGACCTTTTTTTTTTTTTTTTACTTTGGAAAAAAAATCTAATTCAAAAAGAAAAAAGAGAAAGGGAAGTAGTTCTGAAAAATCCAAGTAGAAGACTTAAAAATAACTTCAATACAGCAGATGCAAAATTAACCCAGCATGGAGTAACATGACAACAAATTTAGATACTGGAAGCTGAGATGGATGAAAGAATACAATAAGCAAATAAAGATCTTGTCAAAGAAAAAGGATTAATCTGACAAAAAGCATAGTCCAGATTCACATATGTAAGTTCAGTGTTTAGGAATAATTATTATTTTTTTAAGAATTTTTCACTACAAGAATGTTACATAGATAGATCTCATAATGTATCTAAACAAGGTAATAGCTATTTCATAAAAAATGTATATATAGCTACCCCATGAAAATTATTTAAATTTTGATACATTAAAATGACTATACTTTAATTAAAAGTTAGATCATTCAAAATGATAAACAACACCATCTTTAGAG
Organism: Crocodylus siamensis; assembly: GCF_052110815.1. Lineage (NCBI taxonomy): Eukaryota > Metazoa > Chordata > Crocodylia > Crocodylidae > Crocodylus > Crocodylus siamensis. The sequence goes on along the minus strand of NC_143401.1, from coordinate 49,823,138 downwards.
AACCCCAATTTCAATTTACCTTGTACTGGAGGAAAAGGAAGCTTAATACATCAGCGTTACCTTTCCAACCCTGTCCCAACATGCAAGATACAAACATCTCCTCCACCTATCTCTCCTCTTAACAATTCTATATACCTGTGCCCTTAACTTAGGAAGTCCTGCCTTCCCAGACTATTCACTAACTCTACCCTTTTCATTTGCTCAGGGACTGCTGGCTCACGTTCATCATGATGTGACAGACCTTTAGGGGTCCTACCATAAAAAACTAACTTGGAGATCCCCCAAACCCAAATCAATAGATCTATCTGTGAGACTTATAGCTGTAAAAACTCCCAATAGAGCAAAACAAACCTTTGAACTGCCAGCTTCACCCTTACATCCATCAACCAAGGGACCCAAGAATCTCTTCCACCTACCTTAAACTTAATAACTCATGACCTTCAGTTAGCTTGGGGAATCCCTGCCAGCCCCAACCACCAATGCAGGCTGAAATCTTCCTCATTTTTAAGACTAAAACTTAAGTTTGTTCAGGCCTCTCTATCAGCCTCAAGAACTGCTAAAGGCAGGAGATGCATCACAGCCTGACTACAAAAATCTACCTTGAAGAGAATGACAGCTCATTATTGAAAGAAAGGAGGACCCAGGAACAACAGATTGAGAAAGGAAAAATGGTAGACAAAGAGACAATAAGCAGAATGATAGGCCAGGAGGTAAAGCAGAGCAGAAGCAGGTAACAGACAGAGGAGTCAAGAAGCAGGAGAAGGGGACATTGAAAAGTGGAGGATAGAAAATTAATCTGACATCCCAGGAGAAAAATTGAGGCAAGGCCTGAAGGCAAGATGACAAACAGACCATGCAGGAGATCAAAGTAGGACTGGGGAAGAGCAGTGGGTGGCAGAATCTAATGACTAGTAGACCAGGAGGGGAAGTGAGATGGGTCCAGAGGAAGATAGATGTGGTCCAAAGAGGATGGAGAAAGCAAGACAGACTCGGAAAAGAAGAGAAGCTGGAGAAGCACATGGGACACTGGGGGACAATATATCAGGAAAGGAAGTAAGGTAGGGCAAGGGAGTTTAGGAAAGGAGAACACAGACCACAGAGCTACATGAGGCAGGACAGAGGGGGACAACAGACCCAGCATGGAAGTAGAGTGGGAGGAGAGAAGAAGGAACCAAGAGGTATGTAGAGGCAGTACCAGGACAGGATGAAAGACAGTACAACAGGAAATGTGGCAGTGGAGCAGGAGAAGTTAAGACAGGACAAGGGCAAAATAAATGAAGTAGAGAAGCAAAGATGTCCCAAGAGATGATGGAAATAGGCACTGCCAACAAGAGAAGTAAGGCAGGATCCAGGTGCCTCAGACAAAGGGGAAACTAAGACAGACCTAGGATACTAAAAAGCTCTAGGTATTATAGACTGAAAGGGGACTTGAGCCAACTTCAGGGGACAATTCACTTGGATTCAGGACACTGTGGAAGGAACAAGAGGACAATACACCTGTTCCCCACCCCCACATTATCTGAATGCTACCAGTTCAAACAAGCCAGACCTCTAAACCAACCACTAAAGACTTTGGGCCCCAGTCACTGCCCCCCCCCCCCCCGCACTGAAGTGTAAATGCCATCAAGTCACCAGGCCAGTCCCCTGAGCCTGACTCCCCAAAACTGCAGCCCCACACATCCCAAGCCAGGCTGCACACAACAAGCTGGACTCTTCCGCCTGTTCAAAGCTCCAGGCTCTACCCAACCAACAATGGCACCCCCTTTTTGAAGCCTCCAGGTTTTACCCAGCCAAAAGAGGGCACCAACCAATCCAGAACCCCTCAGGCATCAGCCAACCAAGCCACATTTCCACCATTCAATTGCAATCAAACAAGCCAGGACATATCTCCATGTCTTAATGCCTAAACAAAACCATTTTGATGTGCCCCTCCCCCACTCCCCACAGGTACATCAAAAATCTCACCGCCCCCTTCTTCCAGCAAGTTATATCCAGATAAGCCAGGCTCACCTCTTCCATTACTAGACCAAACTACACCAAGCCCCATCCATTGAAGCCTTCACCAATTACTGCAGCCTCTCCACCCCAACCCCCTTGTGGCACCACACCAAGTCAAGGCACCACTTAACACTGAAACTATCCAAGTCCTATTGTTTTCTCTGAACTCCATGCTAAGAACATCCTTTCCTTGAGGCCTGAAGCTACACCCAACCAAGATGAGCCCCCCACCCAACTCATTCCTTGAGTCCCGAAGCTGCAATTAACTAAGCTACCACATTAGCTATCTACCCAACCCCCATACTGCATCCAACCAATTAAGAGAAATCCAAATGAACCCCCTAGCTCTTCTCAACCAATCCCTAAGCCCGCTGGGTCTTGAAAACCAGGGAGATCTCATCTTCACAGCTTGAACATCAAGATTGCAGCCAAGCAATCTAGGACTTTGCTCCCTAGCCCTGAATTTTTACTTTCCCAAGTCACCAAGGTCCCCCACCCCTTTTAACAGACAAAGCCCTGTGCCTGATTACCTAGAATGCCCCTTTCCTTACCTTGTCAGCTTTCTACCCAGTCATATTCTAAACTATGCCTGGCTACCCCATACTAACTCCAAGACCTCAGCCCTTCAAGTTCACCACCACCCAACCGAACTGAGAATCTCCCCCTACTCCCTGATACTTGGCATCAACAATAACTCCAAGATCCTTTTCTGCCTCTGCACTGGTGAGAAGGAAGTTCCCCAGCCTGTAGGCATGCTGCTGGTTCTTCCCCCCAGGTGCAGTACCTTGCACTTGTCAGTGTTGGAACCCATCCTGTTTTTATCCACTCACCCCTGAAACCTGTCTAGGTCCCATTGCAGCCTATTCCTCCCTTCTAGAATGCCCACTTCCCCCCACATCTTAGTGTCATCTGTGAATTTAAACAGAATTTTTACCCCCCCATCCAAGTCACCAATGAAGATGTTGAACAGTGTAGGCCCGAGGACCGAGCCCTGTGGAACCCCACTGCCCACATCCCTTCAGGTTGAATAGGACCCATCCACCACCACTCTCTTGGTGCAACTCGCCAGCCAGTTAGTGACCCAATTGACTGTGCAACAATCCCCTAGTTTTTTCAAATGAGAATGGGGTGAGAGACAGTGTTGAAGGCCATTGCTACCCCTGCATCTAAGAATTTTGTGACCTGGTCATAGAAGGCCACCACATTAGTCTGACAGGACCTGCCTCTAATGAACCCATGTTGGTTTCCCCTAAGCATAATCTCCCCAGCTGGCCCCTTGTGGACATGCTCCAGGATAATTCTTTCAAAAAGTTTACCCAGGATTGAATTAAAACTAACAGGCCTATAGTTTCCTGGGTCCTCTTTCCTCCCTTTTTGAAAATGAGAACCACATAGGCCCTTTTCCAGTCCTCTGGCACCACACCAGAGCACCAGGAGTGCTTGTAAAGCCATGCCAGGGGTCCTGCAATGACCTCTGCTAATTCCCTCAGCAGCCTGGCATGGAGATCATCAGGGCCAGCTGATTTAAATATGTCCAGTCCCTCCAGAAGTTCCCTGACTAGATCCTCATTGACCCTAGGCCTGGTTGTGCCTCCCCTGGGGCCCACAGGGGTCCCTGCTCAGAAAAATGGAGGCAAAGAAATTGTTAAATAGGTTAGTTTTGTCATCTGGTGTGACGATCAGAATTCCTTGCATGCCTTGCAGATGCCCCACTTTACCCATTACCTTGTTTTTACCTGCTATGTATTTAAAAAAGGACTTCTTGTCCTTGTTCTGGGTAGCTAGTCCCAGTTCCCTCTCTGCCTTGGCCTTCCTGACTGCCCCCCTGACAGCCCCAAGCAAATGAGATATAGTCCTCCCTGGTGATGGCCCCTCCCTTCCATTGGGTGTATGCCTCCTTTTTAGCTGGGAGATGTTTCCGTATGCTTTTGGTGAGCCATGGGGGCTTTTAAGCCCTTTTGTCCGCTTTGATCCATTTTGTGATTATCTCCCTTTGGGCTTGGAGGATCATCTCCTCAAGGAACGACCATTCTTCTTGGACACCCAACTCCTCTCCCTTCCGGGACCTCAGTGTCTCCCCAACTATTCTCCTTAGCTCATTGAAGTCTTCCCTCCTGAAGTCCAGGGCTGCTGCCTTGCTGCAGACCTTTGCCACCTTGCACTGGATGGTGAATTCCTGCAGGTGATGATCACTGTTGCCCACGTGGTCGAGCACCCACAGATCCCTCACTAGTTCATTGCCCGTGGTCAGTACCAGGTCCAACAAGGTATCTCCCTTGGTGGGGCTGTGCACCTCCTGGGTTAGATGGAGGTCCTGTATCTTGGCTAGGGCACTATATGAATGGTCAGACCTGGCTAACTGCTCTTCCCAGCAGATGTCTGGAAAGTTCAGATCACCCATGATGACCATGTCATTTGACCTAACTACCTCCATGAGCTGACTTAAGAATTCCTGGTCCAGCTTTTCCCCTTGGTTGGGTGGTCTGTAGTAGACCCCCACTGTTAAGTCACTTTCCCCTTGACTTCCTTGTATTCTAACCCAGAGCACTTCAGTGTGCCCCTCCTCTGACCTTGTGCTACTTGTTGAGGATGTGTATTTCTCCTTGACATAGAGCACCATGCCCCCACCTTTCCTCTCTTTCCTGTCCCTCCTGTACAGCTTATAGACCCTTGATATTCACTGCCCAGTCATGTGTTGGGTCCCACCACATTTCTGTGATCCCCACTATGTCTGGGTTAGCAGGAGGGTAAGTTCCTCCTGCTTGTTCCCCATACTATGAGCATTTGTGTAGAGGCATTTGAGACCTTCTGAAGATGCGTGCACTGGCCCCTGAATCTCAGTACTTCCTGGGCCCCTGTTGCTTACCTGGGTATTTGTTCTCCTCATCGTCAGTCTAGGCTGGGCTGTTCTTATGGGTGATGCTTGGTTTAGTGGTCCAAGGCGTCCTACGCCCTCATCTTCCCCTTCCCCGATGAGCCTAGTTTAAAGCCCACCAGAGGAGATCTTCCAGCCTAGAAGAGAATAGATGCTTACATTTGGCGGAAAGGTGATGTGTGGGTCATTGTCTAGGAAGTCAAAGCCCGGCTCAAGACACCATTCCCAAAACCACCAATTGATCTCTCTGATGCAAGTCTCATGTCATCTTCCATGACCATTCACTGGTAGGACAGAAAATAATACCAGCTCTGCCCCTATCTCCCTCAGCATGGCCCCCCAGAGCATGATAATCTGTCATCAGGTGATCAGGGTTTCTCCTGGCTGCATCATTAGTGCCCACATGGATAAGGACCATGGGGTAGTACTCAGTGGGGTGGATCATGTCCTGGGTCATCCCTGTCATGTCCTGAATCTTTGCTTCAGGCAGGCAGTAGACCTTGTGTGTTGAGGGGTCCTGGCAACAGATGGGACCCCCTGTACCTCTCAGGATGGAGTCACCTATGATGATCACTCAGTGTTTCTTCCTCTGGGTCTGCTTATCTCCTTGAGCCTGTTCAGAGTGTGGAGTTGCCTCCTCTCTGGAGGTATCCTCCTCTCCTTCCTTCTCCTGCAGTGTCTCCAGGGCTTCGTACCTGTTCTCCAGCCAGACTGGAGGAAATGGTACTGCTTTGCTGTGAGCAGCCCTGGTTCTAGAGGCGACTCTGCAGTGGAGGGTACCTCCCAGGGTGTTTCTTCCTTGGGTGCATGGCCCTGCAGGGAAAGGAAATACCCATCTATTTCATACTCCACCTCCCTGATTCCCATAAGCCTGCTAAGCTCCTGCTGGAACTCCCTCACTCATGCCTCCAGGACCCTAAGATGGGCACCTTCAGGACAAGTGTGGGGGCCCCCAATCACTGCCCTTTGCAGTCCTGCTGGGCATCCCCCACAGACCAAGGGGCAGGGGGATGCCAGCTCCCCAGTGGGCTCTGTCTGGGTGGAGGCCTCAGACAAGCCCTGGGTAGGCGATGCCTCCCAGGCAGGGACCCTACTAGCACTCCATGTTGACACCATTATATATGTTTCTATTTATTTATATTTTTGTGTGGTGCCTTCACCCTACCCTTGCAAGAGTCTCTCTCCTGACCGTTTGTGCCAGCCTGCGGGTGCAAACACTGATGCGCTCTGTTCATGCACTGCAGCTTGGTAGCATGGCTCCCTACCAGCTCAGCTAAAAGGGATCTGGGGGGCTTCCCCTCCAGATCTGGCTCAGCTGTACTGCCTCCCTCTGTCCCACTTACCTTTGGGGGGATCAGCTGTTGCTGCCTCCACTGCTGGCTCCACTGCTGCTGCATCAACCTCTACCTCGGGTCACGTAAGGGGACACACGTGTGCCCAGTTCCCTCCTCTCCTCCCTGCTTCTGGCTCCTGAGTGCCAGGAGCTATGTCAAACTGGTACCTCCTTGAGTATATTATTATTACAGGCTGTGATCAGATGAATTTGTGTTTCACATGAGCTGTGTGAGGGATTGACTAATGCTGAAAAAATCACCATGGACTTTCAGTTTTGTCCAAAACACTAAAAAACAGCCAAAAGCAATACAAAGTTTTTTCAACCTTAAATCCTCTTCAAGACTTGAAAGTCTGCAAGGAACTCCAATGGTGCTTTCATAAAAAGCTCCCTGCTGTGTCCACAACTGAAGGCAACACTTAGGAATTCTGGAAAGAGTGTAATATTGCCATCCACATGGCCTGTGTTGAATCCATTCACTATACCACCCTTCAACACCAAAACTGGGTCATAAGAGTGACATCAAGATCTGAGCCCTCCTTGACCAGAAGTGAAAATTCATTCTGCTTGGCAAGACGACACCTTATCGCAACAGAATGTAACACATCAGGTCCTCAAAGCTAAATCTCAAAGGAGGATCCAAATTAAGGACATCAAAAAACAATGGTGGCAAAATAAAGCCAAGGAGATTCATCTTTGTACTGACAAAAATGTCATTCATAGTTTCTTCTGGGCAGTGAAAGTCATCTGTGCTTCAACTTCCCCTGGTCCTACTTTCATGCAATTACAGGATGATTCAATACTCCTGAAAGACAATGAATATATGAGGTGTCCCTGAACAGTGAGCTGACTGAGACAGAAATCACCATCAAGTCTCTCCTCCAACACCCTCACCAACACTCCTATCTTAGCATAAGTCTGGTGTGCCATTAAGGAGACCAAGGCTACCTGACCAGCTGGCATACCTGATGAAATCTTCAAGACTCAGAGCAACAGACTAGTACTAAGGCTGCATGAATTTATTCAACATAACTTTCTTCAAGAAAGAAGATAAAACTGTGTGTGGGAACTATTGAGGTATCATCCTTATTTCCACAGCAAAATCCTCACCCACCTCCTCCTGAACTGTCTTCTACCTCTTGCTGAAGAAGTCATGCCAGAATTTCAATGTAGTTTTAGAAAAATCTATGGGGTAATTGATGTTATCTTTCTTACCTGACAGGTCCAAGATAAGTGTCAGGAACAACACCAGGACCTGTACATGGCCTTTATTAGTCTCTCTAAAGCCTTTAATTCCATCAGTCATGAAGCCCTGTGGGAAGTCTTGGCCAGATTTGGGTGGTCTGAAAAATTCCTTGAGACCCTAAGGCTTCTCCATTACTAGAAGTCTGTGACCATTCTTTGTAGCAGATCAGAGACAGATCCATTTGTCATCCAAAATGTGGTCAATCACGCCAATTTGTTCTCCATTTTTGACTGTCATCTTGGTTCTCAATTAAGACTGCCTCCTTTCCAGAATCAACACTGACTACCAAACAGATGGAGGGATTTTCAATGTGGGATGCATTCACTTGAAAACCAAAGTATTTAAAGCAACCACCCTTGACCTTCAATATGCGGACACCTGCACCTTCCTTGTGTACACTGAGGAAAACCTCCAGACTGTATTAGATCTCTTTGCAGAAGCCAACCAGACTTTGGCTATCTCTGTCAACATCAAGAAAACTAAAGTGTTCTATTAGCCTGCTTCAGGCCATGAATGTGACCCCCTCCCCCTCCTCAAATTATCATCAAAGGAAAGATTTTGGAAGTAGTTGAGCACTTCCCTTACCTCAGTAGCCACCTCTGTCAGACATTGAACATTGATGAGGAAATCCAGAGCAGGATACAGTGCACAAGCACCTCCTTTGGAAAATTCCTTCAGCATGTTTCTATTGATCACAATCTCCAGGAAATGACCAAGATCCAGGTCAACAACAGTCATCACTGCCACTCTCATCTATGGATGCATAATGTGGGTAACCTACCATCATCTCAAGAGCTTAGAGAGGTATCCCCAGTGATGCCTCTGGAAAAAAATTCCACATCAAAGGGGAATATCACCACACAAATGCCAGCATCCTTGGTGAAGCGAATTACAAGCATTGAGTGTCACTGATCCTTTGGTCCAACTTTGCTGGACCAGACATTGTGTGAGGATGTCCAATCTCAAATCCCAAAACAAATGCCCTATTTCCAGGTTAGTTGCAGCCTGAGATCTCACAGCAGCCAAAAGAAATGCTACCAGGACATATTGAAAGCATACCTCAAGAAACCAGATGCTGATATCAAGAGGTGGGAGGAGCTGGTTGTTAACCAGGTGGGAGAAGCTGGCTGGTGATCTTCCCCCTCTATGCAATAGTGGTCAGGCCACAGTTGGAGTACTGTGTCCAGTTCTGGGTGCTGCACTTCAGAAGGGATGTGGCCAGCACTGAGAGGGTCCAGAGGGGGGCCACTCACATGATCAGGGGCAGCAGGAAAGACCCTACAAGGAGAGGCTATGGGACGTGAACCTGTTCAACCTTCACAAGAGAAGGCTGAGAGGGGATCTAGTGGCTGTCTGTAAACTTACCGGGGGGACAAGAGAGGAATGGATGAGACCCTGTTCCCCCAGTCACCTCCCGGAGTAGTAAGGAATAACAGCCACAAGTTGACTGAGAGTAGGTTCAGGCTAGACATCAGGAGGCACTACTTCACAGTCAGGGCGGCTAGGATCTGGAACCAGCTTCCAAGGGAAGTGGTACTGGCTCCTACCTTAGGGGTCTTTAAAAAGGAGGCTTGATAATTACCTAGCTGGGGTCATACGAGCTTAAGCTTACCAGGGGTCATGTGAGCCCAGTATTCATTCCTGCCCAGGGCAATGGGTCAGACTTGGTGATCTGCTAAGGTCCCTTCTGACCCTACATCTACGAACCTATGAACCATCTCTAATGGCATTGTGACCTTAACAAGGCAGCAGTCCACTTCAAGGTAAAATGTCTTGTCCTTGAAGCAAAATAGAGAAAGGTCAGAAAAGAAAATGAAAACACCTGGCCTGCAGCCTACATCTCAACTACTTCTTTAGTGCAGAAAAGTCTTCAACTTCTGAAGACAGATCTTCAGCTCAAGGATTGGACTCAAGTGACCTCAAGACCTATCGATGAGCCATGGTAAAGACTAACCTTGAATTTAAAAAATTACTAACAATAATGAGAGTGGAACCCAGTAGGAACATTTTCAAACATCTTGGCTTTAACTATTAAGATTGTTGATACTGATCCAAGCAAAGGAGTATACAAATATGAGTTCACTTCAATTTTTGCTAGTCAGCCTTGAACTATAGTGCTTGGTTGATCTGTATATGGACTGTTCAGAAAGATGAGTCATCTTTTGACACTTAATTTGAAACTTGGCTAAGACATTTTTTTTCCCCTAACATGGTGGCCAGCTGCTTAAAACTTTTTAGAACTCTAAAGAATTTAAGTTAAACTTATTTCAAATATTAATTAGATCTATTATTTAATCAGATTATAGATGAATGCTCATTTTGCAAATTTTAATCACTTGTTTGGATATGCCTTATCTGTACTGTTGGTAACTCATATCTTATCTCTATTTCATTAATAAATTTGCTATTAAAATATATTTACCTTTGTCTGTAAGCTTCTAGTGACTATTTATTAGATTTCATAGACATTAGGACTAGAAAGGACCCAACAGATCCTCAGGTCCAGCCCCTTGCCCAAAGTCAGGAAGTCAGATGGGTTCAGAGGACCTCAACAAGACAATCATCCAAGCACATCTTCAATGTGTCCAGAGTAGGTGCTTGCACCACTTCTGGTGGAAGTCTATTTCAGACTCTACATACTCAGATGGTAAAGAAGTTCTTCCTTATGTCCATTCTAAAATGGTCTTGCAGTGTTTTCCCTGGCAGAGTCCTGGTGAACAGACGTTCGCCCAGGTCCTGATGAACACCCCCGACATACTTATAAGTTGCCACCAAGTCTCCCCTGAGCCTACACTTAGCCAAGCTGAAGAGTCCTGTGCCTCTCAACCTCTCTTCATATGGCCTGCTCCTTTGACCTCTGATCATGTGCATGGCTGTCCTCTGGGCTCTCTCGAGCTTTTCCACATCCTTTTAAAAATGTGGAGCCCAGAATTGGATGCAGTAATCCAGCTGAGGCCTCACTGAAGCCAAATAAAGTGAGAATGACATCTTGGGTCATTTTTAAGATGCACTGGTAGATGCAAGCCTGGGTTTAATTTGTTTTGCTGGCTTCAGCCTCTCATTCATGGATCATATTCATCTTGTGGTCATTTGTAGGTGACTTATGGACAGAGTCTGTGCAGCTTACAGCAGGGTATGTTTGGTTACGCTAGTTGAGCTGACCAGTTTTACTTTTGCTTCTGTCTTTGGCTACAGACCCACTGTCCAGAGCTCTTGCCTCTGCTGCAGCCAGGCTAGTAAACAATACCTGGAGGCCAACCCAGGCTTGTTAGCAATGCACAGCAAACAAAATAAGTTAAACAAATAAGCTAGTACTTAGCTGTCCTCCAGTGGTTCTTCCAGGATTCAACTTCTAGTTGCCTCTTATCTTTCAGAGGCTTTTCAGAGCCTGCAGGGTTGTGCAACAAAGCAAATGATCAAGCAAACAAACGGTGTGTGAGTTAGTGTGCAGTTCACACAGGAGGGTGTCCGGGAGAGCCCAAGGCCATGACTGTGAGCCCCCCAGGGGTAGACTGTCCCAGCTGTAGCCAGCCTACCAGTGACATGACATGGATGGGCACGCGCCATACCCTGAGGGTCTTCTCAGGGTCTGTGCCCCGCCCCAGGTCCACCCAGACAGAGCCCATGGTTCTGAGCTCCATGCAGACAGAGCCCCTGGCTCTCAGCTGTGGGGGCTGCCTGTCCCTTTTTCAGGCTCTGGGTCCCAGGAGCATGGCTACCTCCCTTTGTGCAGTCTGCTCCCTCTTGGGGTCTCTGGCATGCCAGCTGGAGGAGCTCCAGGCCACAGTCCAGAGACTGTGTACCATCAGGGACTGTGAACAGGGGATAGACTCCTACTGCCAGGCCCTTCTCCCCCAGGAGCCGGAGGGTAGACCGCAGTCTGAGGCGGGCCAGTAGGGGGCACTTCTGTGTTGAGCCACCCACCTCCCTGTGCCCGACCACCTTCCAGGCTCTGAGTGCCTCCCTAGGGGTGCCTCACGTCCAGCTGACCCCCTTCCTCCTGGAGCACACTCACTAGCCTGGAGGTAATGTAAGCTACCACCACACCAAGAAGGGACTCTCTCGGGCCTGTATCCTTGGGGAAACACAGGCCTAATAGTCCTATGGGTACTCGACTCAGTATAGGCACTTGGGGCACTTCCCCAAGTCGGAGGCCAAAAAGGAAATCTCCCTTATTATGACATGTTAGGGATAATGGAGACCTGGTGGGACTCCACCCATGACTGGACCATGGGTATAGATCGAGTAGATAAAAGGGGTGAGGGTGTACTCTCTATGTTAAGAAAAGCTACGCGTCCCTGCAAGTTGATGTTGGCAACCAGGGTGGATGACTGGAGACCCTCTGGGTTAAAATCCGTGGGGAACAAGGCACAGGGAACACAACAGTGGGAGTCTACTACAGACCTCCCACCCAAAGTCAAGAGCTTGACAAAGAGTTCACCTGGGGACTGTATGAGGTCGCATGCTCCAGAACCATGGTCATCATGGGTAACTTGAATTACCCAGACACTCATGTGAGGATCACTCAGCAAAATCTGAGCAGTAACATAGCTTCCTATTGTGAATGGAAGACCTCTACCTGACTCAAGGAGTTTACGTGCCAACGAGAGGTAAAGTGCTGGTCGACCTGTTACTGGCAACTGGAGATGACCTAATCTGTGACCTAGTGATTGATGGGAAGCTGGGTGACAGCAACCATGAGCCGATCACCTTCATCATCCACCATAAAGCTGGAAAGTCAGTCAGCAACATGGAAGTCCTTGACTTCAGGAAACACAACTTTGACAAGCTCAGAAGGCTTGTCAGTGAGGCCCTAAGGGACCACGACCCCAGATGGAGGGGAGTTTAGGAAGAGTGGTTGCTCCTCAAGTGAGCGATCCTCAGTGCAAAAGCTAATTCTATTCTATCTCAGAGGAATGGCAGCAAGAGGGCACGGCAGCCCCCCTGGTTCTCCAGGGATCTAGCAGACCTCTTGAGGCTAAAAAGAAAGGCCTACAAAGGATGGAGGATGGGATTCACCTCTAAGGAGGAATATTATTCATTGGTCCGATCCTGCAGGGAGCAAACCAGAAAAGCCAAGGCTGCAACTGAACTCCAACTAGCTTCGAGCATCAAGGACAATAAAAAGTCCTCTTTCAGATATGTGGAGAGCCAGAGGAAAAGCAAGGGTAACGTTGGACCCCTACTAAACCAGATGGGACAGCTGACAACAGATGTCCAGAAAAAAGCCAAGCTATTAAATGGGTACCTTGTGTCAGTCTTTCACCAGTTCCATGGGATGCCCATGCCCACCACGGGACAGGGAGGTCTGGGTGAGGGAGATCCCCTGTCCTCCATTAGTGCTGATCTCATGAAGGAACACCTTGAGAGGCTGGATACCTTCAAGTCAGCCAACCCTGACAATCTACACCCCAGGGTACTCAAGCAGCTGGCTGGCATTATATCCCAGCCTCTGAAATGAATCTTTGAAAACTCCTGGCACTCTGGTGTAGTGCCCAAAGACTGGAAGAAGGCCAATATGGTGCCCATCTTCAAGAAAGCGAGGAAAATGGATCCGACTAAGTATAGGCCCATCATCCTGACTTCTATCCTGGGGAAGGTCTTACAAAAGTTTATTAAAGAGGCCATCCGTAATGGACGGGCCGATGCCAGCATCCTGAGGGAGAGCCAGCATGGGTTTGTTGTGGGTAGGTCTTGCTTGATGAATCTCATTTCCTACTATGACCAGGTGACCTATCACCTGAACAAGGGAGAAGAGATTAATGTCATATATCTTGACTTCAAAAAAGCCTTTGATCTGGTATCCAATGATCACCTCTTGGAGAAACTGGCCAATTGTGGCCTTGGGTCCACCACAATCTGCTGGCTGGAGAACTGGCTCCGTGGTTGGACCCAGAGGATGGTAATTGATGGAAGTCAATCATCATGGTGTCCTGTGACCAGTAGATTCCCCCAAGGCTCTGTCCTTGGACTCATATTGTTCAACATCTTCATTAATAATGTGGTCATTGGAGTCAGCAGATGGACTGGCCAAGTTCGCTGATGACACCAAACTTTGGGGCAAAGCATCCACACCAGAAGACAGGAGGGCAATCCAGGCTGACCTGGCCAGACTCGGCAAATCGGCAGATGAGAACCTGATGGTGTTTAACACAGAAAAATGCAAGGTTCTCCACCTTGGGAGGAAAAACCTGCAGCATGCTTATTGGCTCAGCAGTGCTACTCTAGCTAGCACTATGGAAGAGACAGACTTGGGGGTCATCATTGACCACAAGATGAACATGAACCTGAAATGTGATGCTGCAGCTAGTAAAGCGAGCAAAATGCTGGCGTGCATCCATAGATGCTTCTCAAGCAAATCCTGGGATGTCATTCTCCCCTTGTACTCAGCCTTGGTGAGGCCACAGCTGGAGTACTGCGTCCAGTTTTGCCTGTCACAATTCAAAAAGGATGTGGAGAAGCTTGAGAGAGTCCAGAGAAGAGCCACGCACATGATAAGAGGTCAGGAAAACAGACCTTACGATGACAGGCTGAGAGCCATGGGACTCTTTAGCCTGGAAAAGCGTAGGCTCAGGGGTGATCTGATGGCCACCTATAAGTTTATCAGGGGTGACCACCAGGATCTGGGGGAACGTCTGTTCACCAGAGCGCCCCAAGGGATGACGAGGTCGAACGGTCACAAACTCCTGCAAGACCGTTTCAGGCTGGACATAAGGAAGAATTTCTTTACTGTCCGAGCCCCCAAGGTCTGGAACAGTCTGCCAGCGGAGGTGATTCAAGCACCTACATTGAACACCTTCAAGAGCAAATTGGATGCTTATTTTGCTGGGATCCTATGACCCCAGCTGACTTCCTGCCCTTTGGGTGGGGGGGCTGGACTCGATGATCTTCTGAAGTCCCTTCCAGCCCTAATTTCTCTGAAATCTATGAAACAAAGAGATAGGAGCCCTGCTCTGGGCTCTCCAGGTGGCTGCTTCACCCCGATAACTCTAGGCTCTAGGCAGCCTACTCCCTGGCCAGATGCAGCCCCTTGAGGCTGCTTTCAGTGTCTTTTATCCTTCCCATATCCTTCCCACTCTGGCTCACGTGGCTAACCTTCTCTTACTCCCAACACCTGTGTCAGCTCCCTTTCTGAGGGACTCAGTACATCCCAGGACCTGGTTCCCCAGCCTCTGGTGAGTTCTCCTAGGTCTTGAGTGGGTGTGCAGATGTGCTTCTGGGATGTGGAGCTGTTCAGACTCCCCCAAACACCTATTAACAGGGAAGGGCCCTGTTACATCAATCAACCCCCCAAGATTCTTTCAGGCTAGTGAGTGAAGCATTACCAAGGCTATAGGTGTGATGGGAAGTTTTCCTCCCCAGCTAGAACACCTTGCATTTCTGTGTAAATGTCTTATTTTATTTCTGTATAACTACCGCACGGCACTCTCACATTTATGTGACCTTGTAGTTTTGGCTGTTAATCAAAATGAAAACCTTGTACTTTTCCACGCTTGTATTAAGCTGCACATGCATATTCTGTAAATTTCATTTCTTATCTGTAAATGTCATTCCTGCAGAAACAAAATTTATGTAGAAAATCTACCTAGTAACTATTATGTAAAAGAAACTATCCTATCCCTGTATGCTTATCTTATATCATAGTTAGTGTCACAGAGGCAGTCCAACCAACATCTATAAAAGAGGTAAAAAAGCAGCAAGTAGCAGAGACGATGACTGGATGACCCTTCAGGCCTGATCACCCTGTAGCCGGTCTTCAGCTCTCTGTCTGGGTGTATCCCGGCGAAAACCAAGGCCTTGAAAATCCGACAATCGACAACGATTCACTGTGTTACAGTTTGTATCCGCCATCCCGTTCATGAGCTGTTGACCAGCCCTAGGACTAACTAGTGGGCAGCCGCACCCATCCTGCAAGGGATGGAGAGCAAGGGCTTGCTAGTGAACCCTGTGGGCCAACAGACCCCCTTTTGTATCCAGCATACTGTAACTGAAGAAACATCAGAGACTCCATCTCTCGACTGCCTCTCTTCGCAGCTTAGACAGCATATCTATGCTTTTTATACTTATATTTACTGCAACTTCATTCCAGCCCGTCTCCCCTCTTATTCATAAGAGGGTGAGGTCAGATGAGTGAATAAACAAATTTTTACTTCACCTTATATTTACTCTGTAATAACTTCTATTAGTAACATCCCATCTCAATGAGCTGTTGACCAGTTCTGGGACTTAAGGAGTCGGCAGCCGCACCCATCATTGAACTAGTTCCAGTGGCGGAAAGCAAGGGCTTACTCCGGAACCCCGCGAACCAACAGACATCCTACAAACTTATTATAGAAAACTAACAACTTACTCTAAGTCGTCTACTTGCGCCAGCTCGGTGAACCTCGAAGGCAGTCATAAAGCTACCTCCAATCCCGCCCCACAAGCCGTGCGCTCGCCCACTCCGTAAAGCCTGCAGCTCCCCAAGCGGTGCCGGAATCACTAGTCCGGCATTCCACTACATTCTGTATTTTGAAGGTCATCAGGTTTGTATCCACCCACCTTGTGAGGCTATCCAGGTCAGCCTGAATCCTCAGCCTATCCTCCGGCACACTTCCCCATTATTTGTTGTCATCCACAAACTTAACCAGTTTGTTTCTGACACCCAAATCCAGGTTGTTAATGAATAAATTAAAGATTATTTGTCTGAGTACTGATCCCTAAGGGATGCCACTGATCACCATATGCCATGTTGACTCAGTTCCATCAACAATGACTCTCTGGGTCTGACCATGGAGCCACTTCCTGAACCACTGGACCATGAAGTTGTCAATGTCACAATTCCCAAGTTTTGCCATGAAAACATCATGGGAAACTAATCAAAGGCTTTTTTGAAATCTAAAAATATGACATCAACCCCCGCCGCCATTCAGGTGATGCATTGCCTTGTCATAGAAGAGGAGGAGGTTGGTCAGGCATGACCTACCCGAAACAAAGCCATATTGGCTGTTTCTCAGAATGGTGCCTTCTGTCAGCCTGTTGATGGATTCTTTCATGGGTGACTGGTTCCGCCTTATTCAGGGGGACACATACCCCACCCCCCAGTGACCAGTCAGTGACTGAGGGGGAGCCCCATGGCTAATCTTGCTGACAGGGGGTTCCCCCCACAGCTGATCCTGCTGACTGGGGATGGTCCCCTGTGGCCAATTGTGAGACAGGCAATTGCTGCTGTGCCTGAAGTGGCTGCAGCCATTTCTGGGAGTGCCATGGCACTCCCCAGCTGGTACTTGCAGGGGGGCACTGGTGATCCTGCCTGCTCCCCCACCCATCACCTAAGCAGTGAGCATGAACAGTCACAGGTGTACTGGCACTCTGAGGGGCTGCACGTGCACCCTTGTGCACCTCCTACATTTCACCACTGGATTCTTTTATAATTTTTACCAAGAACTTCCTAGGGATTGAGGTCAAATTGATTGGCTGTAGTTCCCTGGATCTTCCTTCCTTCCTTTCTTGAAGATAGGCACCACGTTGGCCCTCTTCCAGTCTTTAGGAACCTCTCCTTAGTGCCATGAGTTCTAAAATACTAATGCCAGTGGTTGAACTATAATGTTAGCCAACTCTTTTAGCACTCTTGGTTATATTCCATTAGGGCCTGCTGACTTATACATATCCATCCTCTCAAGGTGTTCCCTCACCAGGTCTTCACTAAATGTAGTCACCTGTACCTTTGTAGTTTTTTGTCCTGCCAGATGGGCTAGTGGAAAACTGATACAAAGTAATCATTGAGAAGATTAGCTTTTTCTTGAGTGCTGGTTGTCAGCTGCCCCATTGGATTCATCAGAGGTCAAATATTGTCCTTATTTTTCTCTTAACTTCCCATGTATCTGAAGAAGCACTTAGTGTTGTCCTTGATTCCCATAGCAAGATGGAGCTCAGTGTCAGCCTTAGCATTTCTGGACAACTCCCTACACGTGCTTGACAGTGTTACATAATCCTCCTTAGAGGTGTTACCCATGTTCCAACCCTTTTAAGACTGAGAAGGTCCACGAGTTCTCTTTTTAGCCAAAGGGGTTTACCAGCCTTTTTATTGCTGTTCCTACAGGCTGGAATGCACTTCCCTTATGCTTTTAGGATTGTTCCCTTTGTGGCAAAAGGCCACTTTTGTTTCTTCCCAAAAAACTCTGCTCTGTGACAACTGGGTTTGTACAGGCCCTGCAGAGGGTACACACCCTATCCTATCTCTTTAGGTAACCTGACCTGGACACATTTCTGAGGGAGAGGGGAAACCTGCTCCCTCTGCCTACATGACTGGCATCACATACCTGAGTGAGGGGCTTGGGCTTCCTGATGGGCAGGAGACTGCCAGTCTGTCCACCAACCAGTGATGCATTTCAAATTGGTTTTCTGACAGCCAACAGGTGCTGGCCTCCATTGGACTAGGTAAATGAGGACATCAGGGCTATATAAGTTAAGGACTACCCAGGAGGAGGAGGTAGCAGCCATGAGGAAGACACAGAGAGAGAGAGAGAGAGAGAGAGAGAGAAGCTTGACCATCTGAAACTTGCTCTGTCTCTCAAAACTCATGATCAATGAACTGCCTGCCTCCAGAGGGATGCTTCACCTGACTCTGGATGATATTTGTGAGTAAGGTACCTAAGATTTAACTAGATATATAGCTTGCAGTAACTCAGATGTGTGATCAAAGGCAACTTCAGGCACCCTGTTTGCTCTATGTGATTTCTCTGGTACTACTGTACCCTATTCCAACCCTACTCCTTGTAAACAATAAAGTTCTCCTTTGCACCTAGCATGGGAGACAGATTGGGAGTGGATCTAAATTATGCCTTGGGGTTCTCTTGGTTCGGGTGAGTAAAGGAGACCACTACTTGTGCTTCCAACTGAGGGAAGCACCCCAAGTTCTTAAGTTGAGTCAAGTACCCTCGAGGGCTACTAGGCCTTTCTTTCCCATGCCAGAATCAAGCCCGTCCCTGGGTGGTGGCATCTGTACGCCCAGGCTAGCAGGTGATATCCAGGAAGGAGGTCGGCCAGATATGAGGTGCCCCCAGGGAGGCACTCAGAGCCTGGAAGGTGGTCAGGTGTAGTGAAGTGGGTGGCTCATCACAGGAACAGTCCCTACTGGCCCACCACACCCTTAAAGAACAACTACTCATCTTGAACACCCTTTACTGTCATATCATGATCCCTCAAGGCCTCAACAACTAATCTCCTAAGCTTGTGAAAGTCACCTTTCATGAAGTTGAAGGTTTCTGCATTGCTGACTGATTTGCCAGCTTTGCAATAGATAATGAATAACTGATTTGCCAGCTTTGCAATGAATAAGCTCAGCCCTGGACTTCAGGAGGGCAGATTTCAATAATGTAAGGAGAATAGTCAGGGAGTCACTGAAGTCCTGGAGGGGAGGGGAGTCAGGTGTCCAAGAAGGGTGGTCATTCCTTAAGGCAATGATCTTTCAAGCCCAAAGGGAGGTAATCCCAACATGGATCAAAGGGGGCAAGAGTGCACAAAAGCTCCCATGGCATACCAAAGGCATACGGGACGGTCTCCTGGTGAAAATGGAGGCATATACCCAATGAAAGGGAGGGACCATCACCAGGGAGGACTATACCTTGGGTGCTTGGGTCTGCAGGGGGCAGTCAGGAAAGCCAAGGCAGAGATGGAACTGGGATTAGCTACCTGGATCAAGGACAATAAGATGTCCTTTTTTAAATACATAGGGGGTAAAAAGAAGGTACTGAGTAACGTTGGGCCTCTGCAGGACATGCTAGGAAATCTGGTCATCACAACAGAGGATAAAGCTAACCTATTTAACAATTTCTTTGCCTCCATTTTCCTAAGCAGGGACTGGGTCACCCCCCCACACCAGGACACCCATAGGCCCCAGGGGAGGCACACCCAGGCCTAAGGTCAGTGAGGATCTAGTCAGGGAACTTCTGGAGGGACTGGACATATTTAAATCAGCTGGTCCTGATGATCTCCATGCCAGACTGCTGAGGGAATTAGCAAATGTCATTGTGGGACCCCTGGCACAGCCTTACAAGCACTCCTGGTGCTCTGATGTGGTACCAGAGGACTGGAAAAGGGCCATGGGTTCATTAGAGGCAGGTCCTGTCAAATCATCTTGGCGGCCTTCTATGACCAGGACACAAAATTCTTAGATGCAGGGGTAGCAGTGAACATTGTCTTTCTGGACTTTAGGAAGGCCTTCGACACTGTCTCTCACCCCATTCTCATTAAAAAACTAGGGGACTGTGGCTTCGACACCTACACAGTCGAATGGCTCACTAACTGACTGGAGGGACTGTCTACCACCCAGAGAGTGGTGTTAGATGGGTCATTTTTGAGCTGGAGGGATGTGGGCAGTGAAGTTCTGCAGGGCTCGGTCCTTGGGCCTGCACTGTTCAACATCTTCATCAGCAACTTGGACAAAGGGGTAAAAAGCACCCTGTTCAAATTCACAGATGACACTAAAATGTGGGGGAAGTGAACATGCTTGAATGGAGGAATAGGCAGCAATCAGACCTAGACAGGTTACAGGGGTGTAATCAGACCTAGGACAGGTTACAGGATGAGAACAGGATGGGTTTCAACACTGAAAAGTGCAAGGTACTGCACTTCAGGATGAAGAATCAGCAGCATGCCTACAGGGTGGGGAACTCCCTTCTCATCAGTGCAGACAGAAAAGGAACTTGGAGTCATTATTGATGCCAAAATGAACATGGGCCAACAGTGTGGAGACACGGTCAGGAAGGCCAACCATATCTTGTCATGCATCCACAGATGCATCTTGAGCAGGTCCAAAGAGGTGATCCTCCCCCTCTATGCGACACTGGTCAGGCCACAGTTGTAGTACTGCATCCAGTTCTGGGCTCCGCACTTCAGGAGGGATATGGACAACATGGAGAGGGTCCAGAGGAGGGCCAATCGCATGATCAGGGGACAGCAGGGCAGGCCCTATGAGGAGAGCCTATGGGACCTGAACCTGTTCAGCCTCCACAAGAGAAGGCTGAGGGTTGATCTAGTGGCATGTTATAAACTTGTCAGAGGGGACCAGAAGGCATTGGGGGAGTCACTGTTCCCCCGAGCACTACCAGGAGTGACTAGAAATAATGGTCACAAGCTGGCAGAGGGTAGATTCAGACTAGACATCAGGAGGCGCTACTTCACTGTCAGGGCGGCTAGGATCTGGAACCAACTTCCAAGTGAAGTAGTGCTGTCTCCTACTCTGGGGGGGGTCTTTAAGAGGAGGCTAGATGAACATCTTGCCGGGGTCATTTGACTCCAATACTGTTGCCTGCCATGGCAGGGGGTCAGATTTGATTATCTGCTCAGGTCCCTCCCTATGAACTTCCCTTCAATCCTTGGGTCACTGACTAGATCATCCCATTTGGTCAGAACCAGATCTAGCAGCTCCTCACCTCATGTTGGCCCATGGACTTCTTGAGTCAGACAAAGCTCCTCAATGCAAGTGAGGAAGCTGCATGACTGACCAGATTTGGCTTAATGCTCTTGGCATGAGATGTTGAGGTGACTGATATCACCAATGACAACCATGTGTGAGGGAGCGGGGCCTAGGGGCGGCCGTGAACTCCCTAGCGCCCCCTACCATCACATTAGGGTGAACTTAGCACCCTCAGAATCTCGCCCGCCACGACTTTGATGACCAATAAGTTGTATGGGAGGCTGCCTCTGTTTCCCTAGTGGACGGTACCGATGTTCCTGCCCCTACTTCTAAATGGGGTATCTATATGCGCCCCGCCTTAAGGGCTATGCGTGCCTCCAAACCTCCCCTTCAGCACGCCCCAAGCCTCGCAGCTGTATTGGGGGACGTTTGTATGGTCCCTCGCCCCTCGGGTGCCCTCGTTCTCTCTCTCCGGCACCCTGGGCTCCTCGCCCACCTGGCGCCCCCTTGGGCCAGGCTCCTATCTCCAGCCCGCTCCCTGCGCCCTGGGCCTGTATCGCTGACATCCAGCTAATCGCTGGTGCCCCCTGGGTCCAGCTTGCTACCACCGCCTAATACCAGCGCCCTTCGGCCGGCTCGCTACCGCCGCCTAATACCGGCGCCCTTGGGCCGGGTTCTTGCCGGCGTCCGGCTAATCGCTGGCGCCCCCTGGGTCTGGCTCGTTACCGCCTCCCTAATCCCGGCACCCTTGCGTCTGGCTCGTTACCGCCGCCCTAATCCCGGTGCCCTTGGGCTGGGTTCTCGCCGGCTAATCGCTGGCACCCCTTGGGTCCGGCTCGTTACTGCCGCCCTAATCCCGGTGCCCTTGGGTCTGGCTCGTTACCGCCGCCGTAATCCCGGCGCCCTTGGGCCGGGTTCTCGCCGGCGTCCGGCTAATCACTGGCACCCCCTGGGTCCGGCTTGCCACCGCCACCCAAATCCCGGCGTCCTTGGGTCTGGCTTGCTACCTCGCTTGTTCTGCCCCGCTCTGGGGCCTTGCCCTCTCTAGGGCCGACACCGCGCGCCTCGCGCTCTCTCTCTGCCCCGCTCTGGGGCCTTGCCCTCTCTAGGGCCGACACCACGCTCCGCACGCTAGGGGCGCAGGCGATCGCCGCCGTGCCTGTCCCCTTGACCCTTCTCTGGGTCCGGTTGCCCCACTGGGCAAAACCCCGCCCTTATGGGCTGGGGTCTGCAACCCTGCACACCGTGCCTCCCTGGCGCAATACGGTGCCTCTCCGGCACAAACAATAGTGCCCCGCTGGCACTGTGCCCCTACTGGGCACCAGGAACCCCCAAGCTGCTGGGGAGCCCCGCTGAGGCCTCCTCACTCCCCTACAGCCTCACCCGGTCCTCCGGTGACAACTGTAACATAAGATCAAGCCATCTGGCTGTAACATAAACATGGAGTTTATGTTTTGTACTCCAAAACATAAACTCCAAGCCCTACCAGGGCTCTCAATCCTACCTCCCTTCAGGGTGTTCTTGTTCCCCGCATCATCGCAGCCAGTTAGTGTGGTAAGGCTGCGACCACTAACTCAAACCACTCAGCTCAGCCACAGAGCTCCTGCTCCTGCTCCTGCTCCTGCTCCTGCGGCAGCCAGAAGGGAACTGTGAGGCTGTGAGGCAGGCTCTGGCCTAAGCTGTTTATAAAGGCCCGGCCCTGCCCCCTTCTGGCCATGTGACCCTCCTGGTCGCCCTGGTAACCGGCACCTGAGCTGCCCGGGTGATTGGCAGCTCTGCCAATCACACTCACAGTCACGGGGCACTTACATGACTCTGTGACACCATGCACCAAGAGCATGTGGTCTCTGTTAGTTCTCTAGAGAATTCTCAGTCAAGCTCATCCTTCTCATTAGGAGGTATGTAATAGACTCCTACAGTAATATCCTTCACCATGTTCTCCCTTGAATCCTGTGCCTCAATGCAGAAATTCCCTTGTGTGAATTGAGAGTATGAATTGAGAAATATAAGCCACTGACCAGGTCTGGGACTAAGGTTGGGCTCAGCTGCCCCAAGGCTGTCTGGAAGGGCAGTTTTGAAAGCAAGCGAACCCAACTGGAACCCTGTGACCCAGTGGACAGGTCTACCCTTTCCCCCACCCTCATAAATGAGCCGTATCTAACCATAAGCAACTGCATTGTGTGCCATTATTGCCATGGAGTTTTGTCTCTGGACATTAGCCACAGCATCTCTGTGCCACTAGTAAACCTCACAACCTGACCAGACACCCTGAATAAGGCAATCCTGTTTGAAAGACCGATGTGAATTTAAAGATATGGGGAGTGGAGAGTCTAAAGACGTACCGGCTCCACCAAAAGGGACTCCAGCATTGTACATGTACACACACTATGGCCATAAAAGTTGTAAGTTTCTAGACAAATGAAATTGGTATACCAGAGATGATTTTAGCTGGCAGGTTCCCCTGGAGACAACATTTGATTTAAGTAAAATTGTTCATCTCCGCAAAGACCTTGAGTCAAGAGGTAGTAATATACCACAGACTCAGTGGGACACATTTTTTGATTGGTATGAAGAAGCTTTCAAAAGACATCAAGAATATCAAGTTTGGAGTCTTAAGGACTCCCAAGAGAAATTGAAATCTCAGATAAAGGAATTAAACAGAAAAGTGCATCAACAGTATCATCAGCGCTAAAACAACTTTATCCACAAATAACTGGGAATGAATCTGCAGAAGATATAATTGTTTTTCTTAATGTGCAATCCCAGTATCAGTCCCAGGCACCATCTGAACCTGAAGAAGTCCAAAGTAACCACATAGACTTTTCTGGCAAGATTAGCCCACCTCACCAAAAAACTATCACTCAACAACCATCACCTGCCCGTGGGGCATGCCTGCATCCACTGGAGGCATGGTGTCTATCTCCTGAAATCTCGACCCCCTCCTTTTGTTTAAGGTCTGGTACCCAGTATGGTCCAACCCCTTCTTTAAAACTTCAAAAGGCTCAGCTTATGCCTTTACACCAACTTCCAGGGCAAGGTTCAAATGGGAAAACTACAATCACAGTCCATGCCCCCTGGACCCCAGAATATCTCCTAAACCTTGTTAAACAATTTCCCAAAATCAGGGAGGAACCCCAGAAATTTAGAGATGAATTGGAAACTGTAATCCATTGTTATGATCCAACCTGGGCAGATTTGAACCAATTAATGAGAAGTGTTCTGCCCTCTGAGGTCTGTAACCACCTCATCACACAGGCTACTTGGCCTCTTTAAGACCCCAGAATTGGAAATCCCTTAGCAGATGCCCGAAAATGCCTCCTTCAGGCTGTGCTTAAAATTTGCCCCAGGAAAACTGACTGGGACAAAATACATAACTGTAAATGAAATAAAGGAGAATCCCCAGCAGACTACATGGACTGCTTGAAACTAGTATTTGAAAGACATTCTGATATTGAAAATGCAGCTGAAACTGCCCCAGAAGCAGTTGCTTCTCCTTTTGTCCACAGACGTCTTTCTAAAGTCCAGAAACAGTTGTGCACAATTGCTGTAGGTTGGCAGACTAAGCCACTTGCAGAACTAGTCACCATTGCAAATCATTGTACAATTTGCCAGGAAAAGAAAAAGGAATCCATGGAAACTAAGCTAATGTCATTACAAATACAGACTTTAGGCAGAGGCAGAAGACAAGGTTTCCATCGAGGACAGTTCAGAGGCAGGGGATGTGGTCATGGGATGGGACAAGGAGGGTTTCATTCCCAAACTAATGAAAGTTGTCATTATTGTGGCCAACCAGGACACTGGAAGGCTCAATGTCCTCACTGGCCTGGCCAGCTGGGGATGACGTTTGACCCACCACTGCCTTTTCCCACTCAATTCTCTGCCCCAAATCGGGGAGCCTCCTGTTAAGCCAGCCTGAGGAATAGTAACATCATCACAGCCCTGCTTCTTCCACTTGATCAAGATGATCGTTTTGTTTCCTGTTTAATAAATGGCACTCCTACAAAAATGTTTAGTAGTCACCGGTGCAAGCCTCTCTACTCTTCAAGTTAAAGAATTTCCACAACTCCCCTCTCCTCTGCTGTTGTAAACGCTGTAGGAATTTCAAATCAAATAGTTCCTCATCCTGTTTCCCAACCATTACATGTTCCTCTTGGTCCTGTTTCTGATCAACATGCCTTTCCCCTTAGTCCTTGTTCTGCTAATTTGTTAGGCAGAGATTTTCTTTATAAACTCAGCTGTACTATCTATTGCTCTCCTAATGGTGTTTATTTGGATGTACCCTGTATTAACGAAATGGCTGTACTTGCTCCCTTAGCTAGCTCACCTCCTGAGTCTGAGTTCCCTGATCTTTCTGTGTTGCAAGAAGAAATCATAAAATCTGTCCCTCTGTTTCTCTGGTCCCAGAATGCAAATCAAGTAAGACAAATCCAAACTGCCCAGCCTGTAAAAATGAGATTAAACCCAGATAAGCCTTTACCCAAAGTTTCTCAATATCCTTTAAGCCCAGAAGCAAAAGAAGGAATATGCTTTATTATAACTGCCCTTTTAAAGCAAGGTATCGTTGTCCCAACTAAGAACCCTTGTAATATGTCTATTCTTCCTGTAAAAAAAACCTGGAAAGAATACCTATCACTTTGTACAAGAACTCCTTGCGGTAAATTCTGCAGTTTTACCTACTTTTCCTGTTGTACTAAATCCACCTACTATCTTGTCCTGCATTCCTCCTAATGCTTGCTATTTTACTGTTGCTGACTTGTGTTCCACATTTTTCTCTATCCTTATATACCCTGATAGCCAGTTTCTCTTTGTATTTACCTATCAAGGACATCAGTATACTGGGACACAATTGCCCCAGGGCTATACTGAATCCCCTTCTCTTTTTTTCTCAAATTCTGAAGAAAGATCTAGGTGACATAATATTTAAAGAAAAATCTGTGCTTGTGCAATATGTTGATGATTTGATCTTAGCATCTACCTCCCCTGAAGCCTTTAAAACTGATTCTTTAACTCTCCTCACCTTGCTTGCCCTAAAAGGCCATAAGGCATCTAAAGAAAAGCTACAACTTTCTCTTCCTCATGTCTGCTATTTAGGTCATGATATTTCCACTTGAGAATGACTACTTTCTTTTTCCAGAATAGAAGCTATTCTTAAAATCCCTAGACCAACTACTGTGTCCCAAATGCATACCTTCCTAGGCATGGCTGGCTACTGTCATCAGTGGATACTCAGCTATGCTTCTATAATCAAGCCATTGCAAAATCTGACTCTTGTTAATACCCCTGAGCCTTTACCCTGGACTTCAGAGACTGAAGCCACTTTTACCTCTCTATTAAACAAGCCCTGTCACAAGCTCCTGCCTTAGGCCTTCCCAATTATACTAAACCTTTTATTCTCTTTTGTCATGAAAAGGATAGATTTGCACTTGCAGTACTCACTCAGACACATGGAGCCAAGCCCTGTCCCATTGTTTGTTATAGCTCTACTCTTGACCCAGTTGCAGCCGGATTTCCTCCATGTCTTCGTGCTGTAGCTGCAGCTGCTGTCACTGTTAAACTTTTCTCTACCCTTGTATTAGGTTCTCCCCTTACTGTTGCTGTCCCACATGCTGCAGCAGCCCTTTTACTAAAAACAAAAACCGAACACCTTTCAAATGCTAGATTAACTAAGTATGAAATTTTGCTTTTCTCTGCTGGAAAGGGCACCCAACATGTGCCCTGTTTTAAACCCTGCTTCTCTGTTACCTACCCCTTCAGATGGTGAACCCCATGATTGCATTATTGTTACTGCTCACCTAACAATGCCCCACACTGATCTAAAGGACAACCCCTTGCAAAACCCAGATCTAGTATTCTATGTTGATGGATCATGTCAAAGAAACTCAAAAGGTTCCCTTGTTGCAGGATATGCAGTATGTTCCCATTATGATGTTATAGAAAGCCATCACTTACCTAATGTGTATTCAGCTCAAGTTGCTGAGCTTGTGGCCCTCATGAGGGCTTGCACCCTAGCCTCTGGTGTTAATATTTATACTGATTCCCGCTATGCTTTTGGTATTGTACACGATTATGGTCAACTTTGGAAACAAAGAGGCCTCCTCATTTCTGGAGGTGCCAAGATTAGTAATTGTCCACATGTAAATGCCTTGTTGAATGCTTTACAATTACCTTCTGCTGTTGCTATTATTAAATGTCAAGCTCACCAGAAACCTTATGATGGTATTACACATGGGAATGCTCTGGCAGATTCCGCTGCCAAAGCTGCAGCTATTTGTGTTTTTGTCTATTCCAACTCACCAGTCTCCATTGGCAAGTCTTCACGACATTGCTCTCCTCCAAGATCAGGCTCCACAACCAGAGAAATATACATGGAGACTGGCTGGGTGTTTCTTACACCCTGACCATTTGTGGCACTCCCTACACAGCCACCTGGTTGCCCCAGTGGTCCTTCTTCCTCATCTTGCTCACATACACCTTGGCATGGCACATGTAAGCAAAGGGGGGATGATAGAAGCTGTTAAGCTTGATTGGTTTGCTATAACTTTTCCATTTGTGGCTCAACAGTACTGCCACACCTGTCCTATTTGCCAAGCCCATAATGTGGGAAAGCCTGTAAAAACAAAGGTGGCAGCACATCCCCCACCTTGGGGACCATTTGTAAATTTACAATTAGATTTTATTCAAATGCAGAAATGTTGTTCTTATGAATAAGTTCTTGTTATTGTATGTATGTTTTCTGGATCGGTAGAAGCCTACCCATGTGCAAAAGCTGACACCATCACTGTAAGCAAAAAGTTGCTCAGAGACTTTATTCCAAGGTTTCATATTCCTTTACTGATAAAGGAAATCATTTTACTGGACAGATAATGAAAGAAGTCTGCAGAGTCCTGCAGATCCAACAGAACTTTCATTGCCCATACCATAGGGCCAAATGGAATGCCAAAATGGCATTCTGAAAAATAAGCTGGCCAAAATTTGTGCTGAGACTCACCTAAAATGGCCAGATGCACTTCCCATAGCCCTTATGAGTATGAGATCTACTGCCAACCAAAAAAATTGGCTTAGCCCACATGAAATTTTAATGGGAAGACCCATGAGGCTCCCCGCCTCACCACCTGTTGCCTCCCACTTTTGCAATATACATTCACTTGATGATACCATTCTGGACTACTGTAAGGCACTAATGAAGTGCGTTAAGGCTTTTGATTCACAGGTACAGGCAGCTCTCCCCAAAGAACCAGATGAGCTGTGCCATGCTATCCTGCCTGGTGGCTGGGTCCATGTAAAAGTCCATCAATGAAAGTCATTGCTGGAGCCTCGCTGGAAAGGCCCATTCCAGATACTCTTGACCACCAACACTGGAATAAAGTGTCAAGGACTCCAGGCATGGATCCATACTTCACCCAGTAAGAATACATCAGCCCCGCTAGACCCAGAGTCTCCTACATACCAATTTTGTAATCAGCCTCCACAGACTGGTAGTGAGCCTAGCGCCTGCCAGCAGGAGAGCTCAAGACCAGTAGTGAGCCAAGTGCCTACTGTCAAAGAGGATTTACCACTACAGAGTGAAAAGGATGTTTCCCAATGACACCACTATGCCCTCCGGGAAAGGAAAAAAGCCTGTACCTAGTTCCTGGTTCCTAAGATGGAGAAACTCTGTAACCCAAACTAAACTTCCGCACTGACAAGGGAGATCATTTTATGAAAATATGTTCTTGTCTTTAGTTAATCAAATTAGGAAAGATTTAAATGTCTCTCATTGTTGGATATGTAGTCATGTCCCTATCTATTCTACCAGAGGGATACCCATGATACCAGCACCCTTGAATGCAACTCAGATGTTAGGCCCTTACTATTCAAATTTTCATGGGAAGGAAACTTGGTGGAATGTAAGTTGCAATCGGTCTGACTATGTACAATTAGCGTATGCCACCCCTGAAAAGTTCTGTTGGACATGTAATGGATCTTGTGTTGCAGTAGGAGTCAGTAAATGTGAAGCAGAATTTAATACCCAGGGTGCAAGGATCAACGGTTCCTGGGACACTGGTATTCTTTCTGTTATATCATTAATCAAAGGATTTTCAAGTTATTATTAAAAAATGATGAACTGTAATACAAGTGGGTTTACTGCACTAGCTGGTCACTATGTTGTATGTGAAGATAAGGCTTATAAAAATCTTTCTTCCGGTTGGAGCATATCCTGTTGGAGCGTATCCTGCCTTTACTATTAGATCTCACTTACCTAAAGGAAACATTCACAATGTTCATGAAATTATGGAAAATCAAAGGTTTTGGGGTATAATGTTCCCCAGCTATGATGCAGGCTTAGCTATGTCTGAGCTAAAGAAGGTTGCAGCATCTCTGGAAAACATTGCTAATGCTACTGCTGATGGTTTTGATAAAATAAATACAGAAATGAAGGAAATAAGGCAAATGACATTGCAAAACTGACTTGTGTTAGATTATATACTAGCCAGAAAAGGAGGAGTCTGTGCTTTAATAGGTAAAGAATGTTGTACTTATATTCCTTATAATTGAGAAGAAATTCAGGATTTAAGTAAACATATTTGAAAAGAAGCAGCTAAATTGCATGAGTCCGATAGTTGGATTTCAAGTTCTTGGTTTAGCTCTATTTTCAGTTCCTTAGGCTCTACTGTCATTCATAGTTTATTGATATTGTTTGTTGTTTTTATTGAAGTATGCCTAGTGTTTATGATAATACAATGTTGCTTAAGTTGTGCTGCCAAGAAAATGCGGAATAGCCCATTAACCAGAAACAAAGTGTATCATTTGTATGTTGAAATAGCAGAAAGTAAAGAGAAAGAAAAACTAGAAATTGAAAGGCTAATGGCTATAAATATCTAACTTGTTGGGCCAGAGAGGCCCAAAAGAGGGGAATGTGGTAATAAATTTAACCAGGCTCCTAACTTGACTAAGAAAACAGACAGAGACTAGTGGTGCTGATACTGCTTATTTCAGTTAAATGTTCTGAGATAAGGAGTCCTGCATGCCTTGCTTTGTCTTGATATAATACCCTGTGTATGGATATTAGTTTATTTTTCTCTCTGAGAAACCAGAAACTGATAACCATTCCTATAAGCACAATGTTTCCCTTTTCTTTAAGTAAACTGCCTTTATGTCTGTATGTGTTAGATCAGTGATTTACTCTCCAAGATCATATTTTTTATTCTCTTTCTGTCCTGAGTATAAGCATTCCTGTAAACTTATAGAGTTCAAGAAACCTTTTGAAACAGACAAGTGGGTGATTCCCCTTGCTATATGGAATTTTCCCTGTGGTCACAGTATGGCACTAAATAAAGAATGACTGACTATGTCAGTTCTGATTCAACCACAATGCAGTTTGATTTCTTCCACACTGTGTTCTGGGCTGCCTAGCTCCCTGCACTCTTCCCCCTCTTGGGTGTGGCCCCCCCAGGACCTTTGGCCACACAGGCCCTGGCCTCACCTCCAAGGCCAGTTGGAACCCCAGACCCTCAGCTCTGAGCATCCCTCACAGTGGGCCCCTGTCCCTTTTCATCCTTGTGAACCTAGCCCCAGCATTGACCAGTTGAGGGTGCCTCAAGTCAGGCTTCTGAGCAACTAGCCTACACTCTCTTACATGGGTCTGCCTTCTCTGGCAGAAGCAGGCATTAGCTTAAAGCAGCATGGCCCCAGGCTGCTGCTGCAGGAGGGGAGGGGTAAGTACACTCAACTACCCTTCACACTCACAGCCAGGATCATAGCTGGCCCAGCCACAGGCAGGTACATTTCTTTTAATCTGTTTTTTTTTTTTTATTTCCATGGGCTGGGGGGATGGGGCAGAGGGAAGATCGAGACCCCCACAGTACAGGTGATAGTGGGGTAGGGGAAGGGTGAATTATTCACCCCCACCCCTGGCCCACTCCCTTCTGCACTGTGGGGTTGTCCCATGACCCAACCCAGCCAGCTGGGGTCCCATTCACCATGAATGAGGTCCCAGCCAGCCAGATTGTGGGACAATCAGAACCTGGCTGCTCATTCAGGGGTGTGGGGTGAAGAAGCATGTGCCCCCACTTTGGTTCCCCCACAGTGAATGCAGGAGCTACCACCACCCACACTCCTGGATGAGCCAGCAACCTTGCCTGACCAGGACGCATGGTGAATGGGGCCCTGGCCAAGCTGGGTTATGGGACAATCAGAGCTCAGCACCTCCTCCAGCCTCCCAATCTTTGCATAGGGTGAGGGCAGGCCACAGCTGTGACTGGAATCAACGTCTACTTCATGCCTCCATGCCTTGCCACTGCTGCTTTGAAAGCAGTGGGCACCATCACATGCCCTGTTGCCCAACCCACCCAGCAGCAGGACACACATGGCAGCACCCACTGCTTTCAAATCAGTGGTGGCAAGGCATGGAGGCAGGGAGCAGATGCTGAGCCCACCTTGCAGCTGCAGCCCACCCTCACCCCATACAAAGATTGGGGGGGCCACTTGCTCCCCCTGGCTACCCAGTGCTGCCAGGCAGAAGGAGCTGCACCTCTGAAGGAGCTGACATGGGATGGGGCAGGTGCAGAGGTCACCAGGGCTCCATCCCTTCCAGCAGTGGTGCAGCCAAGGCTGGCCCCACTCCAGCTCCTGGATCTGGCCTTCCCCAGTTGGTGCATGGCTGGGGTGGGGAGGCAGCCAGGGCCTGTGCAGCTGGGGCTGGGAGGCAGCCAGGGCTAGGGCCGGGGCCAGGGCCAGGGCTGGGACCTGGGCCAGGGTGGCTGGGAAGTGGAAGGTGGGAGGTGCCTAGGGCTAGGGTGGGGCATCCAGGAGGTTGCCAGGTCCAGACTGGTATGGCCAGTGTAGCTGGAGCTGGGAAGTAGCCATGGTTGGTGTGGCAGGTGGGGCTGGCACAGTCAGGGCTGGGAGGTGGCCAGGGATGGAGCCAGGGATGAGGCCGGGGCTGGGAAGTGCCAGTTCTCCCCATGGCCCCTTCCCCTCCCCGCTCAGACTTTCCCATGGGGGGATAGGCATGTGTGCACACTTAGCCCCCCCTCAATATTTTTTTCTTCTTTCATCTATGGGAACATGTCTAAATAACACTGATTTCTACAAGGTTATTTTTGGAGGTTATTTCTGCCATTTTGGAGGTGTTTCGAAGGGTATATATGCCTATTTGCTTGCTCTTTGTAGCCCTTCAAATGTCATGTCTCCAGACCCTTTGATAGCTCCTCATCCCAGCTTTCTAGCACACCCCTTCCATCCATGCTTTGCCTTTGCCTGATTTTGGTGGCTTTACTATGCATTTCTGTTGAGATTTAGTCTTGCCAAATAGTGTTGAAGTGATGTTGTAGTCATGATGGTCCAGGAAACACATGAAAATCAAGAGTTTCTGTAAGCGGTATCTTTTATTGGATCAACTGGATGGTTCAGATAGAAGTAGACTAGTTGGTCCAATAAGAGAGAGATTGCATTAGCAAATTATTTGTTTAGAATGTTATTAAACTACAGGTAGCATGATTTTATGTATGTGTTATTTGTAATTTAAACTCCATGCTTTATATTTTTTACCAAGTTTGAACTGAAAAGTTCCGATATTGAAACAATAAAGATAAATTATCAAATGTTTATTTGCCAATTTACCTGTGCTGTAAATATTTTATCATTTTGGCAAAATACTAGCCATATTCTTGAGCTAGAATTGAGACTGTTGGATAGAATTGAGGCACTGCAGAAAGGTGGAAAATGCAGAAGATGGTAAATTAATCAAATAGTGCTGGGAGTACTTCCTTCCAGAAGCTTTCTTGACTATCTATTTTATGTCATAAAGGGTCATATTTACCATGCAAAACAGTAATTATAACTGACAATATTGATGCCAGAATGTAATTCATTGTTTTGATTTTTAGTTACATATGAGCAATTAATGAACAAGTATAATTCTTTGCTTGAATACAATATTATAGAAAAATTATGTAGGGATCAACAAGAATGTGAAGCCTTTCTCATTCCCTAGCACTTAAATTGTTACCTTAAGAAATGCAACAGGAGTTTCAAATTACTGAGACCCTGACCTAAAGTAATCACCCCCTTGAATGATAGTTGGAATCAAACAGGCAACTACTGCAGAGCCCTGGCCAAACAGTTGGTAAGCACTGGGAGCTAGATCAATAGCAGTGCTTAAAGAGGTGATCCATGGATAATTGTCCCTGTAGATGCCCACGTTTAAAATGTAGACTCTTTTTCCACTGCTGCCTAAATCTAGAGTAGCCTAATTTCTGTAGGCACATACTCACCACTATTACATTTCTTCAGTAACTATTACATTTCTTTACTTTTACAGTCTACAGTAGAAGACTGTTCCTGGCCATGCCATGTATTTTATTGTGCATGTATTTTATTGCAGCGGCTGCACATCTCAGGACATTTCTAAGAAAACTAGCTTTCCCTCTCTTACTCATATGCTTTAAAGGCTTGACATTAAAAGCCTTGGAATCATTTCCAGCAGGTACTCCAAACTACCCCAGAGATTCAAGTCTCAAGAGTGAGCATAGAGGCCATCCAGAGGAGCCTGACAGGTGTATTTATGGATTTGGAGCATATAAATGTGACACATACGATGCATTTTATTCTACTTATTCTTTATTCACAGCATTCATGTTGTAATAATTTTTGTGCCTCCATTTCCCCTGGATAACTTATCCAGGTAGAAATAATGGGTTAAAGAGATGTTGAGGGGCCTCCAGTATCAACAGAGATTGAATAGCATTGTTGACAACCCAACAAAGGCGGGATTACTGGTGATGCCTAGGAGACTCCAGGAAAGCTTAATAAGCAATGGACAGAGTAGGTTGAACAAGGATGGTGTCAGTTACTGACTGGGACAGTCTGAAGACAGAGACCAGCAGAGCAGCTTTGTGAAGCCTGGAGTTGGGAAGGCAGAAAATAGAACAGATGAATAACATATGAGTGCTCACGGATGCTCAGGCTGGACTATAGACAGAGAACTTTGGTCTGGGTGGCCTTTGCCCCAATTAATTCCTTGATTCAAGAGATGTGTCAGCTTGAAATTTCAGGCTGTACTGACTATCCCCAACAAGAAATACCAAAGTTCTTCTCTCAGGAGTAGAATTGCATGTGAGATCTTTGAGTCATGTCGTGGAAAAAGCAGTGAGATTGAGGGACCAAAAGGCTCAAGGCTTAGAGTGGTAGGGAGCCAGGTCTCTCCTCCTTCCGCTGCTCTAGAAGCCATTCTTGGGATGGCTTCATGGATCAGCTGGGCTGGAATGCATCTTGGCACAGTTGATCCATTCAGTTGGGTGAAATAATTTTTTCTTTGTCCCACCCATTGATCCTGTGGGACAACAGGTGATGTGTTACCATTTCCAGAGATGTGTCCTTGGGAAGCTTCAGGGTGTGTCCCTGGGAGCAAGGAAAGGTGGCTTCAGTGCAGTCCCAGGGCTGGGAATGCCAGTCAACTGATTGGCAGTGCCAGGCCTGGGACCACACCAAAGCACTGATGTATGCCTGGGAAACCACAAACGGTGGATCCCAAGCAGGCACTCCCAGGACTTCAGGGGCCCAATCCTGTTTGTGTCAGGAATGGAAATTTCCAGAACATGCAACATCAGGTCTTAAGTAAACATCCCTTGTGGGGACATCATGACAGCAAGCCGAAGCATGCAGGCTTGGTCTCCTTTGGCATGTTCAGTGTGGGTTGTGGCAGAAAGCCACCTTGGTTTCTCCCCAAAACCTCTGTGACAACGTGATTAGATGGGCCAGCACAGAGGATTCACACCTCAGCCTGTCTCTTTAGGTAACCTGAGCTGGCTGCATTCCTGAGGGAGGGGGGAAACCTGCTCCCTCTGCCTACGTGACTGGCATCAGCCACCTGGGTGAGGGGCATCTACCTGGGGAGCTGGAATCTGCCTGGTAACAGGTGATGTATTTCAAATTGGTTGGCTGACAGCCAACTGGGGCTGACCTCCACTGGACCAGGTGAATGAGGTCACAGGGGCTATATAGGTTGGGGGGGGGGAGAAGGTGCTCTCTCTTCGGCCATGAGGTGAAGCAGCAGCAAAGCAGGGGAGACAGAGAAGCCTTACCATCTGGACCTAGCTCTCTCTCTCTCACCCCAAGACTCCAGAGGGGAAACTCAACCAGCCTCTGGAAGATGCTTGTGAGTAAGCTACTCAATCTGATTAGATATTTAGCGGGCAGTAACACAGATGTGTGATCAAAAGGCTACCTCAGCCACACTGTTTGCTCTTTAGGATTTCTAAGATATTACTCAATCCTGTACCCTAGTTTACCCTACCCCTTGTAATCAATAAAGTTCTCCTTTTTGACTGGTGTGGGAGACTTATTGAGGGGTGGGTCTAAATTATGCCTAAGAGACCCCTTAGGTCTGTGGACTAAGGGAGACTTTACTTCTTGCCCCTGGACTTGGGGAAGTGCCCCAAGTGCCTGTACCGGGTCGAGTACCTGTCGGACTATTAGGCCTGTGTTTCTCCGAGGACACAGGGCTGAGACAGTCCCTTCTCGGGGTGGTGGCGGCTACGTTACCCCCAGACTAGCGAGTGTGCTCCGGGAGAGGGGTCGTCCTAGCATAAGGTGCCCCTAGGGAGGCATTCAGAGCGTGGAAGGTGGGCGGCTCAATGCAGGAGCGCCCCCTACTGGCCCGCCACATGGGTAACAATGATACCACCAAGCTAACACTTAAGCATTGTGCTCCATTATTTTCCACACAACAGTGGCATAGCTAGGTACTAGCCCAAGGTGCTAACTTAGACAGGTGCCAGAATAGCTCCCCCTGCCCTGCCTAATCTTTGCCAGAGCACCCTTGAACCACCTAGCTGGAAGAGCAAAATGCTATGGCACCCCAGGTAAATAAGACCACCCTCCTTCTTTCCCTCCCTTCCTACTTATCCCTGCTCTCCTGTATTGGGTGCTTCCCCCATTAAAGCACAGGAGAGTTTTGGTCCAGCTATGAAACTCATTATTTATGCCTATGCCTCAAAACAAACATTCTTCACCCATGGAGTCTTTTTGATAGGAAGTATCAAAGTACATCTACTACATTGACCCCTACATGAAATACAGCCAGAGGAAGGGGTGGTATTCCTCTTTTACCCAGTAGCTTGGCAGTATTGCACTCAGTAGTAGGGAGGATCATGTTCAATTCCTTCATATGACTATAAGGTTTTGGACCCATAGCACTGACCTGATCTATCACAAGTCTTTAACCACCACCAGGAAGTTATGAACTATGTGCTTTCTAGGTCTCTTGTTGAGGTGATTTCACTTTGTTAGGAATAAATTAATTGAGTTTATTGCTCCAGAGAAAAAAGAAAGAGAATGATTTTAATTTCCTCTCATATTACTTAACTGAGTGAGAGGGGACCTAGGTCCCAGCCTCTACTCCCATACATTTCTAATATAAAATGTTAGACCCTGACTCCATGCAGTGCCCAACAACTAGGGAGACAATGATCCAATTGCTCATGGATCTTGTTACTCATTTGCCAGAGCAAGCAGGGAGCAAACACCAGCACACATTGCTCACAACAGCTTTATTCAAAATGGAAACAGCTTTGGACTAGCTCCCTCACAGACACACAGCCTGTGAAACCAGGAAGCCACAGTGAACATTAGTTCTTTTCACATTTTATACACCTTGGTTCAAGCTCATTACCATTTTCTCCACCTTTGCCCCTCCTTTGTTCCAGCCATCTCTCCTCTCATCTTGAGCTCCACCTCTGCTTACTGTTTACTTCATTAGCATGGAATTGACTACGCATGCTCAAGACTTTGACCCTGGCCTTCCTCCAGTCACTTGCTGGTTCTTTCTGGTTTCTTGATGACTGCTTCTTCATCTCCAAGGTCTTGTTTCTGCTTTATCTCCTGACAATATCTGGTGGGCTGCATCTTGTTCTTCTTACACAATAAGCTTACAACACTACAATATTATTAGAAAACTGCTTGCCTCACCATTTTGCAATGTCACTTCTAATATATCATTCTGCCTTGTGGTCAGCAGCGCTGCTGAAGCCACAGATTAAGGCATTTATTCAGTTGCAAATCCAGTGCTCCCTGAGATCCAAATATTTTCACCCTATCATATAATGCTGAAATAGACATTGGAGCTGGGATCCCAGGACCCACTGCCCCCCTCTCCCATGAGTGCTCTTACCTTTCTACTGCTGTTCAAGGGGTACTTCCCCTTAACTTCTCTCACCACATTTTGTGAGAAAGGATTAACTTGGGTACCTATCTTTGGGTTGTATGGGAGCCCTACATCCAACTGAGGTTCATGTTGTCTCTCATGATGCTAAGCACCTCAGTTCCTTGTAGGAAGAGACTTACATCTGATCTTATTCCTGGTACAGTAAAAGTTGTGTTAACTGGCATTCTACTATCTGGAATAATCAACCAGAATTTCTGGTTGGCCAGCTGGATGTGGGGGCACAGTGAGGGGGAAGCTTACATGCTGCCACCCATCACCCTGTGCTGCCATTGGTCCACATGCAGCTACTACCAACTCCCTCCCCACCCCCCTCCCCCACTCCACAGGGGTTTTCAAAAAGGTTGAAAACCCCTGCCTCAGATAACCAGAATTTTTAGATACCTGGCACCCCCTTACCCCACTCATGCTGATTAACACAGCTTTTACTGTATTAACTACTTTAGGCAA
Source organism: Crocodylus siamensis (assembly GCF_052110815.1). Classification (NCBI taxonomy): domain Eukaryota; kingdom Metazoa; phylum Chordata; order Crocodylia; family Crocodylidae; genus Crocodylus; species Crocodylus siamensis. The sequence goes on along the minus strand of NC_143401.1, from coordinate 49,785,636 downwards.
AGTTGAAAATCTCTTCCTTACATGCCTGGCCATCAGGCATCTAATTGTTAAGCTTAAGATTTGTTTAGTTTTTAAATTGTTGATTGTTTTTTTCTATGTGCCCTAAAATCTGCTCTTAATATGGACAGTAGCATCCCATAACAATGGAAAAATGGTCTACCACTAGCAGGGTTAGAATAGAGAGACACATCAACCTCTGAATATAATGGATGCTTGGCCAATAATAACAACCGTAGGCAACACAGTATTTTTATGCACTAGCTGCTATCCTCAAAATGTCAGCTTAAATTCAACATTCAGTCCCAGCAATTAACTAAGTTACATGGTCATGTATATCACCCTTTGTGTTTGTGCCAGAGACATATTATTTGGACAATCTGGAGCTGCTCACTCAAACTCTGCCAAGAACAGAACAATTGGGGAAACCCCTCATTTACTCTAAAGAACAATGAAATAGCCATTGGGAAAAACTTTTGCAGTAGGGATTTGTGTTATTGCTGGATCAGATCAGTGCTATTAGTCTATCATATAGTTTACCTGCAAAAATATTAAGGAAGAGAAGACAAGCAGCAATCTAGTAACAATAATCTGTCTTTACCAAGCAGAACACTTTACAACTTACGTAATTGATTGGCTTGGCAATCGTCACACACTGTCAGCTTCCTTTTCCAGAACCCCACTCCCCTTATATTGGAGAATATGGGAAAAGATAAAAACAGATTGCACAGAGCAGCTACAGTCCAGTTTCATAGTTTCATAGTTGGTAGGGTCAGAAGGGACCTGACCAGATCATCAAGTTCGACCCCCCTGCCATGGCAGGTAAAAGTACTGGGGTCAAACAATCCCAGCAAGGTGTTCATCTAGCCTCCTCTTAAAGACCCCCAGGGTAGGAGCCAGCACCACTTCGCTTAGAAGTTGGTTCCAGATCCTAGCTCCCCTGACAGTAAAGTAGCACCTCCTGACGTCTAGTCTGAATCTACCCTCAGCCAACTTGTGACCGTTATTTCTAGTCACTCCTGGTAGTGCTCAGGAGAACAGGGACTCCCCCAATGGCTGCTGGTGCCCTCTGATTAGTTTGTCAATGGCCACTAGATCCCCCCTCAGCCTTCTCTTCTGGAGGCTGAACAGGTTCAGGTCCCTTACCCTCTCCTCGTTGAGCCTGCCCTGCTGCCCCCGATCATGCGAGTGACCCTCCTCTGGACCCTCTCCACGTTGTCCACATCCCTCTTTCATAGTTTCATAGTTTCATAGTAGCTAGAGTCAGAAGGGACCTAGGTAGATCATCTAGTCCGACCCCCTGCCTTAGCAGGAAAGAGCACCGGGGTCAGATGACCCCGGCAAGGTGCTCATCTAACTTCCTTTTAAAAATCCCCAGGCTAGGAGCCTGCACCACTTCCCCTGGAAGCTGGTTCCAGGCCCTAGCCGCCCTGACTGTGAAGTAGCACCTCCTAATATCTAATCTAAACTTACCCTCCGCCAGTTTGTGACCGTTATTCCTGGTCACTCCTGGCAGCGCACGGGGGAACAGGGACTCCCCCAATACCTGCTGATCCCCCCTGACCAGTTTGTAGCAGGCCACAAGGTCCCCCCTTAACCTTCTCTTGTGGAGGCTAAACAGGTTCAGGTCCCGTAGCCTCTCCTCATAAGGCCTGCCCTGCTGACCCCTGATCATACGAGTGGCCCTCCTCTGAACTCTTTCCATATTGTCCACGTCCCTCTTGAAGTGTGGCGCCCAGAACTGGACGCAGTACTCCAGCTGCGGCCTGACCAGTGCCGCATAGAGGGGGAGGATCACCTCCCTGGACCTGCTTGAGATGCATCTGTGGATGCATGACAGGGTACGATTGGCCTTCTTGACTGCCTCCCCACACTGCCGGCCCATGTTCATCGTGGAGTCAATGACGACTCCAAGATCCTTTTCCGTCTCCGTGCTGGCAAGAGGGGAGTTCCCCAACCTGTAAGTGTGGTGCCGGTTCTTCCTCCCCATGTGCAACACCTTGCACTTATCAGTGTTAAACTCTTGAAGTGCGGTGTCCAGAACAGGATGCAATACTCCAACTGTGGCCTGACCAGTGTCACATAGAAGGGGAGCATCACCTCCTGGACGTGCTTGAGATGCATCTGAGGATGCATGACAAGGTATGGTTGGCCTTCCTGACTGCATCCCCACACTGCTGGCCCATGTTCATCTTAGCATCAATAGTGATTCCAAGATCTTTTTCTGCCTCTGCACTGACAAGAAGGGAGTTCCCCAGCCTGTAGGCATGCTGCTAGTTCTTCCTCCCCAGATGCATCACCTTGCACTTCTCAGAGTTAAACAAATCCTGTTCTTATCTGCCCACCCCTGTAACCTGTCTAAGTCTGATTGCAGCATATTCCTCCCATCTATTGTGCCCACAGCCCCCAACATCTTAGTGTCTTCACCAAATTTGAACAGGGTGCTTTTTACCCCCTCGTCCAAGTCACTGATGAAGATGTTGAACAGTGCAGGCTCGAGGACTGAGCCCTGGGGGACCCCACTGCCCACATCCCTCCAGGTTGAAAATGACCCATCCACCACCACTCCCTAGGTGCCACCCTCCAGCCAGTTAGTGACCCATTTGACTGTGTTGGTGTCAAAGCCACAGTCCCCCAGTTTTTTAATGAGAATGGGGTGAGAGACAGTGTTGAAGGCTTTCCTAAAGTCCAGAAAGACTATGTCCAGTGCTACCCCGGCATCTAAGAATGTTGTGACCTGGTCATAGAAGGCCACCAGGCTGGTCTGACAGGACCTGCTGCTAATGAACCCATGTTCATTGCCCCTAAGCATGACCTCCCCCACTGGCCCCTCATGGACATGTGCCAGGATAATTCTCTCAAAAAGCTTACCCAGGATTGAAGTAAGACTAACTGACCTATAGTTTCCTGGGTCCTCCTTCCTCCTTTTTTGAAGATGGGAACCACACTGGCCCTCTCCTAGACCTCTGGCACCACACCAGAGCACCATGAGTTCTCGTAAAGCCATGCCAGGTGTCCCACAATTACATTAGCTAATTCTGTCAGCTCTCTGGGGTGGAGATCATCAGGACCAGCTGATTTAAATACATCCAGTCCCTCCAGAAGTTCCCTGACTTCATCCTCACTGAGCCTTGGCCTAGGTGCGCCTCCCCTGGGGCCAAAGGGTGTCCCAGTGGGTGGGGCTGATCCGGTCCCTGCTCAGGAAAATGGAAGCAAAGAAATTGTTAAATAGGTTAGCTTTGTCATCTGTTGTTATTAACAGATTTCCTAGCGTGTCTTGCAGAGGCCCCATGTTACCCGGTACCTCCTTTTTACCCTGTATGTATTTAAAAGGGGACTTCTTGTTGTCCTTGATCTTATAGTTTCATAGTTTCATAGTTTGTAGGGTCAGAAGGGAACTGAGCAGATCATTTAGTCCGACCCCCTCCCATGGCAGGAAAGAATACTGGCGTCAAATGACCCCAGTAAGATGTTCATCTAACCTCCTCTTAAACACCCCCGGGGTAGGAGTCTGCACCACTTCTCTTGGAAGCTGGTACCAGACCCTAGCTGCCCTGACTGTGAAGTAGCGCCTCCTGATATCTAACCTAAATCTAGCCTCTACCAACTTGTGACCGTTATTCCTGGTCACTCCTGGTGGTGCTCAGGGAAACAGTGACTCCCCCAGTGCCTGCTGATCCCCCCTGACTAGTTTATAACAGGCCACAAGATCCCCCCTCAGCCTTCTCTTTTGGAGGCTGAACAGGATCAGGTCCCGCAGCCTGTCCTCATAGGGCCTGCCCTGCTGTCCCCTGATCATACGAGTGGCCTTCCTCTGGACCCTCTCCATGCTGTCGACATCCCTCTTGAAGTGCGGCGACAGAATTGGATGCAATACTCCAGCTGCGGTCTGACCAGTGCCGCATAGAGGTGAAGGATCACCTCCTTGGACCTGTTCGAGATGCATCTGTGGATGCATGCCAAGGTGCGGTTGGCCTTCCTGACTGCCTCCCCACACTGCCGGCCCATGTTCATCTTGGAGTCAATGATGACCCCCAGATCCCTTTCCGCCTCCGTGCTGGTAAGAGGGGAGTTCCCCAACCTGTAGGTATGGTGCCGGTTGTTCTTCCCGAGGTGCATCACCTTGCACTTGTCTGTGTTGAAACCCATCCTAGTCTCGTCAGCCCACCCTTGTAACCTGTCGAGGTCCGATTGTAGCCTGTTGCATCCTTCCAGTGTGCCCACGTCCCCCCACATCTTAATATCATCAGCAAATTTGAACAGGGTAATTTTTACCCCCTCATCCAAATCGCTGATGAAGATGTTGAACAGTGCAGGCCCGAGGACCGAGCCCTGCGGAACCCCACTACCCATGTCCTTCCAGGCTGAGAAGGACCCATCTACTACCACCCTCTGGGTGCGGCCCTCCAGCCAGTCGGTGACCCATTTGACTGTGTGGGTGTCTACACCACAGCCCCGCAATTTCTTAATGAGAACAGGGTGACAGACAGTGTCAAAAGCCTTCAGGAAGTCCAGGAAGATTATATCCACTGCTATCCCAGCAACTAACGATCTGATGATCTGATCGTAAAAGGCCACCAGGTTGGTCTGACAGGACCTTCCACTGATGAACCCATGTTGGTTGCCCCTAAGCATGCAGTCTCCTGCTGGCCCCTCCTGGATGTGTGCCAGCATAATTTTCTCGAAAAGCTTGCCTAGGATCGAGGTAAGACTAACTGGCCTATAGTTTCCAGGGTCCTCCTTCCTCCCTTTTTTGAAGATGGGGACCACGTTGGCTCTCTTCCAGTCCTCCGGTACCTCACCAGAGCACCACGAGTGTTCATAAAGTTGTGCCAGGGGACTTGCAATGACCCCGGCCAGTTCCTTTAGAACTCTAGGGTGGAGATCATCCGGGCCGGCTGACTTGAATACGTCCAACCCCTCCAGAAGCTCCCTAACTAAATCCTCGCTAACCTGTGGCCCAGGTGTGCCTCCCCCGGGGCCTGAGGGGGGGCCAGCAGGGAGGTGGCTGTTCTGGTCCCTACTAAGGAAGACGGAGGCAAAGAAATCATTAACACGTTAGCTTTGCCGTCCGGTGTGACGACCAAGTTACCCATGTCATCCTGCAAGGGCCCCACATTACCCAGGACCTTCTTTTTACCCCGTACGTATTTAAAAAAAGACTTCTTATTCTCCTTAATCTGGGAAGCTAGTCCCAGTTCCATCTCTGCCTTGGCCTTCCTAACTACCCCCCTACATCCCCGAGCAACTACAGAATAGCCTTCCCTGGTGATGACCCCTTCTTTCCACTGGGTATAAGCCTCCTTTTTAGCAAGGAGACATTCCCAGATTCTTTTGGTGAGCCACAGAGGCTTGTGTGCTCTCCTGCTCCCTTTGATCCTTGTTGGGATTACCTTCCTTTGGGCTTGGAGGATCGTCTCCTTAAGGAGCAACCACTCTCCTTGGACACCTGGCTCCCCTCCCCCCTGGGACCTCAGCACTTCTCCAACTATCCTCCTTAGCTCGTTGAAGTCTGCCCTAGGTAGCTAGTCCCAGTGGTGAATTGGGAATGCTGGGCAAATATAAAAACCCTATCTGCGTAGCTTCTGAATTGGAAACTGAAAAGCAGGGGCCCTAAATTGAAGTTGTGGTACTTGTGTAGACAAAATGGGGGGCCCTAAATTGAAACAGTGAGTTTTTAAAACAACGCTTTAATTAAGGGCTCGTTAAACCCCTGTGTTGTGCACACTCACCCCGACTTACCTGCCACTCCGGTGGGAAGGAGAGGGCAAGCTGCCAGCGGGAGGAGTAGTCTCTGGGCTGTGGTGAAGGAGGGGGGCTGGTTCTTCCCTCTACAGCAGTGGTGCCTCCCCCAGGAGGCACTTGACTGCAGGTACCCAGCTTTGGCAGTCCTGGGGGGGCATCGCAGCTGCTAATGGAAGCACCAGGCCTGTGTGCAGCTCAGGCAGGAAGGCTCCAGGGAGTGCAGGGGGAAGATCAGCCTTGCTGCTTTTCTTGAGCTTGGCCTGCTTTCCTGGGCTGCTGCCAGGGTGCCTGCAGGGCTTCCTGTAGAGCTGTGGAATTCCATGGAGCCTAGTGCTTCACTCTGCGGCTGTGCCCCAAGTAATTTAAGGTGCATTATGCTGCCAAATTTCCTACAGCAGCTGGAATTAATGTGCAATACACTGCTGAGATGTGCAAACACCAACACCATTAAAGCAGTATGAATGTATTTAGCCCACTTTAAAGTGTCATGAAAACATGCCTATGGGTTTTAAAAAAACACCACTTCAGTTTAGGGATGATTAAAGCCCCATGTCATGTATACACCCCACTGACTTACTTGCCTGTCTGGCAGAGGGGGGAGGACAAGCTGTGGCATGCAGAGCAGTCCCTGGGCTGTGGAGGGGGGCTGGTGTTTCCTGCTGCAGTAGCAGCAGCCCACCTCCAGGTGGCATCTGACCACAGCAGGCTCCCAGCTCAGGCAGTCCCAGGAGGCACTACAACCATGGAGGGAAGTACCAGAATCCTGCACAACTCAGGCAGGAAGGCAGGCAGGCTCCAGGGGAGGCAAAAACTGTCAGGTCCTGCTGAGCCACAGAGCTACACGGGGCAGCAAACTAAAACTCATTGAAGGAGCTGCTCACTGAAGGAGATTTAGTTTGCTTTGCCCCAAGTCTTTTAAGGTGCATTATGTGACTGAATTTCCTATAGCAACTGGAATTAATGTGTGATACACTGCCAAGGCATGCAAACACCAACATCATTAAATTAGTGCAAAAGCATTTAGCCCACTTTAAATTGGCATGCACACACAGCTCTTGTTTCATCTACACATGGCCTTAGAATGCAACTTTCAAGTACTGGTGTGACTGCTCTTATCGATGCCAACAGCTAAAGGCAAAATATAATATAAGCAATAGATCTGTTTACTGGATCAAGGCCAGGTCTACACAAGGTAGGCCAGGAAAGGAAAATATGAAAATGATAATAGATTCCTTTTGCTCATGTAAGATTACCAGAAATATTCTAACCTCCTCAGATGGGGAGAAGTGGTAGAAGAGTGACCCTGATCCTCCATCATAACTGCAAACATCCTCAGCACAGGTTTTATGCAGGTAGTGATGGAGCCTCTATTTTTGCACAAGTTTAGAAGATATTGTACATTACAATGTTTCCCAAGTCAAATCTCAGCAAACTGAAAACCTGGGGTGAGGTTCTTGTTACCCAAAACTGAAAGCCAGATAACATGGAAAACCTATGCTATGAAAGGAGTTCTCCACACAAAATAATGTATTTTTGGCAATAGAGAAGCAAAAACAAAATTAAGACGAGAGAGAATACACCATTTCACTCACATTCTATTTATGTGAAACTCTTTTTTATTTAGATGTGAGACATTTCAGATATATCTTGCCTCGTGTTTCAAAGGAGTGATAAGACCACTTGAATCTGACTCTTCACTTTTGATTTAATTATATTGATGGAGCCTTTCAGTGAGATTAACTATGTCTATTAATCAAATTTACCTGCATCTGCACCCCACACAACCTTATTTTGGCTTTTTGATCTTATAGCACTAACATTTCCTTTAATGATTAAATGCAATAAATCAATCTTTTCTTTGTATGACAAGCTAAATGTGCTGTTTGTATCTCTTCATTTTAAGTTTAAACAAATTAATGAAGCCCTGCCACAAAATGGTTTCTCTTGTACCAGTTGTGGTTGCCCTCTCATGATTAAAACACAACGTGATCTGAAATCTCATTATTAGCAATGATTGCTCCCTAACAAAAAGAAATGCCTCTCCCTCCCTGAAAAAATGAAGGAAAAGAGTAAAAAATACAAAATGCATGGTATCATTACTGCAAAAATAATATATGGTACATTATCTAATTAATTTCATAGTTTCATAGTTTCTAGGGTCAGAAGGGACCTGAGTAGACCATCTAGTCTGACCCCTTGCCATGGCAGGAAATAATACTGGGGACAAATGACCCCAGCAAGATGTCATCCAACCTCCTCTTAAAAACCCCCAGGGTAGGAGCCTGCACCACTTCTCTTGGAAGTTGATTCCAGATCCTAGCCGCCCTGACCATGAACTAGCGCTTCCTGATATTAGCCTAAACCTGCCCTCTGTCAGCTTGTGACCGTTATTCCTGCTCACTCTTGGCAGTGCACAGGGGAATAGTGACTCCCCCAATGCCTGCTGATCCCCCCTGACTAGTTTATAACATGCCACTAGATCACCCCTCAGCCTTCTCTTTTGGAGGCTGAACAGGTTCAGGTCCCATAGCCTCTCCTCATAGTGCCTGCCCTGCTGTTCCCTGATCATGTGAGTGGCCCTCCTCTGGACCCTCTCCATGCTGTCGACATCCCTCTTGAAGTGCGGCGCCCAGAACTGGACGCAGTACTCCAACTGCAGCCTGACCAGTGTCACATAGAGGGGGAGGATCACCTCTTTGGACCTGCTCGAGATGCATCTGTGGATGCATGAGAAGGTGTGGTTGGCCTTCCTGACTGCGTCCCCACACTGCCGGCCCATGTTCATCTTGGAGTCAATTATGACTCCAAGATCCTTTTCTGCCTCCGTGCTGACAAAAGGGGAGTTCCCCAACCTGTAGGTATGGTGCCGGTTGTTCCTCCCCAGGTGCATCACCTTGCACTTGTCTGTGTTGAATCCCATCCTATTCACATCCGCCCACCCTTGTAACCTGTCTAGGTCTGATGCTTCCTTCTAGTGTGCCCACATTCCCCCACATTCTCCCACATCTTAGTGTCATCAGCAAATCGCTGATGAAGATGTTGAACAGTGCGGGCCCGAGGACTGAGCCCTGAGGAACCCCACTGCCCTCATCCTTCCAGGTTGAGAAGGACCCATCCACTACCACCCTCTGGGTGCAGCCCTCCAGCCAGTCAGCGACCCAATTGACTGTGTGGGCGTCGACACCACAGTCTGCTAGTTTCTTAATGAGAACGGGGTGAGAGACAGTGTCAAATGCCTTCAGGAAGTCCAGGAAGACTATGTCCACTGCTACCCCTGCATCTAATGATCTGGTAATCTGATCATAGAAGGCCACCAGGTTGGTCTGACAGGACCTGGCACTGATGAACCCGTGTTGGTTGCCCCTAAGCATGCAGTCCCCTGAAGGCCCTTCGTGGATGTGTGCCAGCATAATTTTCTCAAACAACTTGCCTAGGATTGAGGTAAAACTAACCAGCTTATAGTTTTCTGGGTCCTCCTTCCTCCCCTTTTTGAAGATGGGAACCATGTTGGCCCTCTTCCAGTCCTTCGGCACCACACCAGAGCACCACGAGTGTTCATAAAGCCGTGCCAGGGGTCCTGCAATGACCGTGGCCAATTCCTTTAGAACTCTAGGGTGGAGATTGTCCGGGCTGGCTGACTTGACTATGTCCAGCCCCCCCAGAAGCTCCCTAACTAGTTCCTTGCTAACCTTTGGCCCAGGTGTGCCTCCCCTGGGGCCTGAGGGGGGCCCAGCAGGGAGGTGGCTGTTCTGGTCCCTACTTAGGAATACAGAGGCAAAGAAATTGTTAAACATGTTAGCTTTTCGTCTGGTGTGACGACCAAATTTCCCAACGCGTCCTGCAAGGGCCCCATGTTACCCGGAACCTTCTTTTTGCCCCCTATGTATTTAAAAAAGGACTTCTTATTGTCCTTAATCTGAGAAGCTAGTCCTAATTCCATCTCTGCCTTAACCTTCCTAACTCCCCCCCTACATCTCTGAGTGACTGCAGAATAGTCATCCCTGGTGATGAACCCTTCTTTCCATTGGGTATATGCCTCCTTTCTAGCAAGGAGACATTCCCAGATGTTTTTAGTGAGCCATGGAGGCTTGTGTACTCTTGTGCTCCCTTTGATCCTCATTGGGATTACCTTCCTTTGGGCTTGGAGGATCACCTCCTTAAGAAGCGACCACTGTCCTTGGACATCTGGCTCCCCTCCCCTCTGGGACCTCACTGCATCCCCAACTATCCTCCTTCGCTCATTGAAGTTTGCCCTCCTGAAATCTAGGGTTGCTTACTGTATGCCTTTGCCACCTTGTGCTGGATGGTAAATTACAGCAGACGATGATCGCTGTCGCTCAGGTGGTCGAGCACCCGCAGCCCCGTCACCAGGTCATCACCTGTGGCCAGCCCTAGGTCCAACAGGGCATCCCCTCTTGTGGATCTAATCTAATTCTGTGTGGATCTATCTAATTCTCTGTGGATATTACATATATTCATTACATTATCAAGTATAATCTGTATGTTATGTAATTATGGAGCGTATGCAAGAGGTGGTAAGAAAGTGCTGGTGTTGGGAAGCAGTGAGTGGGGAACTGAGTAGAGTTGCAACTTTTGGAAAGAAACAAAGCAGGGGACTACCAGGATGAGGCTTGGAGTCAGAAGGCAGAAACATCTGCAAGTTAGTAAAACAACACCCAGGAACCTCTTGTTTCCTGTAGAGGGATCTGTATAAGTATCTGCCTGCTCTTTCCTCTTCCTTCTTCCTTGTCCCATTTTAATGGATTTTTTCTGCCTGGCCCAAGACCCCAGCAACATGGAGTTCTTCCAAAGAAAGGCAGACAAGTTTCCTTGGGTGAATCTAATATCTTTTATTAGACCACCTTAAATAGGTGGGTAAACTTTTTAAGCAAGCTTTCAGGTTTTAAAAACCTTCATCAGGCTGAGGAAGTCTCTGCAGTTGATGTGAGCTCTTCCTGGATGGAATGAATAGTAAAGAAGCCAGAGGCTGGGCTGGTATGCTTGTGAGACAGGCAGTCAGTGAAAATGTAAATTGAGGAGTCAGTGGGTGAGAGACAGGCTGGGTTGGGGGGAAGGGGGATGAATGTACCAGTTAAATAGTGGAGAGGTACCTGGGGAGTCAAATGTCAGGCAGGTTATAATGTGTCATAAATCCAATGTCTATATTTAGTTCATGATTTTTTGTATCCAGTAGGCCGATGAAGTGAAGTTCATAAGCTCCTCTCTGAGTAGTGTTTTATAAATTCCCTTTGAGGATTAGAACTGAGATATTGGAGAAAGAATGGTTTTCTAGTGAGAAATGTGCCCCCACTCACACATGTAATTGGGTATTCTTGGCTTTGATAGATTTCCAGTGTGCATTCATTTGGTTGAGCAGTTGTTGTTTTCTCTCTCCTAGATATTTTCCATCAGGGGATTTGGTGCATTGGATGAGATATATAGTGTTTCCGGAGGTGTAGCTGTATGAAGTAGGAATGCTGATGGCTCCGTGGTGGGGAGGGGGGGAGGGTGGAGATGTGTTGACAGGTTTTGCATTTCCTGTCATGGCATGGTTTGGATCCATTTGGTGTGTTCTGGACCTGAGGAAGTTTGCTCCTGGTGATGAGGTTAGTGAAGTTTGGTGCTTGTTTGAATGCTAGGATGGGTGGTTCTGGGAAGATCTCTGTAATAATAGGGTCTTTTTCTAGTATGGGTGGCAATTGTTTGAGGATTATCTGTATGGGTTCAAGGGAGGGTTGATATGCCATAATCAGCAGCGTACAATTTTACAATTTGTGTGTGTATGGGGGGGAGGGTCTTCTGTACTGCAACAATTCTTAACGTGGTATCCAGGTGGCTCTTTCAAACATTCAATCTCTCTCTCTAAACCAGAATGAGCACACACCAAAAATCTATCAAAGACAACAACAGAATGCCACTTATTTCCAATCTCTCAGACCTGATCCTCAAAGGGAATTTACAAACCACTCAATATAGACACTGGAATTCTGACACGACAAGCTGCTGGACATCTGACTCCCCAGGTACCTCTCCACTTTTACCTATGCTGCTACATCCTGCTTCCTCCCCCACCGCCCCAGCCTGTCCCTCACCCCCTGACACCTCCATTTTCATTTTCACTGACTGGCTTTCTTGCTTGCATTGCATGCCAACCTCTGGCTCCCTTACTATTCCTTGCATCCAAAAACAGCACCCACGCAAACTGCAGGTGCTTCATCAGCCTAGCAATGGGTTTTTCAACCTGAAAGCTGGCATCCCAGGCAGCTAATTTGAGCACACCTGGAGCCTCACAACTCCACTGCAACCAGAAAGCCTCAGACCTGTCAAAGATGTGACAGGTCTGGGCCAGGATTGTGTGCATTCATGTGGTGACTGAAGGTTATGGTGCCTCCTACCCATCTTTCACCAGGGGGAATCCTTGGTCCTAGCATTTCCTGGGGCTGCTGCACTGCCAGCAGTCCCATCAGTCCTCCTGACACTGGCAGAGTGCAGTTTTAGTGGTCAAGCCCAGAACCTGGGGCCTTCTCTTTCCCCATAGCCCCAGACCATACCTCCAAGTTCATCCTGGCACAGAAGCTCAGCAGAGACATGTTCTTCCCCTGCTGGTTAGTTATTCAGTGACTGCCCCTTCCAGCTCTGAAAGTGGGGCATTAAATGGCTTTTTAAAAATGAAAAAAGGAAACGTGTGGATGGAGTGAGGAAGGTGTCATTCACTCTGTCTGCAGCTGGAGCTTGGGGGACCCCAGGAGCAGGAGGTTCTTCTTGAAGAACACCAGATGCTCCACCAAATCAGGTTCTGCGCAGGTGTGGTGGGCTGTCAGAATATCCCTGGCAATGCTCAATAACCTCTCACTTGGGACACTGGTTGGCAGGACAGGTGTTCCCAGGTAACTGTAACCAGTTCTGGCCACATCTGGCTGTGGGTTGCCCAGTAGGCCAAGGGGTCACACAGCAGTGGCTCCATGTCCTCATTGAGATAGGCAGCCAACAAGGCCTGAACACTACCTGCCTAATGGTGAGGTCTGGTGCCTCTGGAACCCCACCATGGAAACCATGCCTTTGGCCCACATTGGCAGCATCTGTGGTGGAGGAGGAGAATGGCTGATGGATGGCATGATAGCATGAGATAGTGGATCCCCCTCTTCCACATTCCCCCACCTCCACTGTTCTGACTCCCTGACTTACTTCACCAGCACCTCCATCCACTGATTCAGGTTTTAGCTGCTTCATACACTGCCCTTCACTCTCTAGCCATCACTTGCAGCCCTGTCCCTGTGCAATGTGTCCCTGACTATGAGGTGGAACTTGTGTGCCACACAGTGGATGCCAACAAAGGTGACATCATGGACCACCTCAACTACATTGGCCTCATTGTTGGTGACCATGAACCCATTGGTGAGCTTGCCCTGCTCAGTGAGCCACCTCTGCACAAAGCAGTTCATGGCCCCCATAATCTCAATTGTCATGTCAACTTGAAGGAAAGCCCACTGATGGCCTGACTGGTCACACCACTGCCCTGTGAGGGACAGTAGCCATGATCTCCACCCTGGCTGCTCCAGGTGTCCAAGGTGAAGTGTAAGAACAATTGTGGACCTGCCCTGTACAGCTCCTCCCTCAAGTATTCTTTGCATGTCTCATACAGGGAGGGCTCCACTGTCCTGCTGAAGGGGTGCATAAAGACTTTTGGTATGATTGGGCCATAAGCACCATGAGCTGTCTGAACCTTGGTGACTCAACTAAGGAGAAGGGCTGTCCATTGACAGCAAGCATCTCTCCAGTGGTCTGGGTGATCTCGCTTACCCTTGCAACGCACACCCCCTTTTTGTCCACCTTTCTCCCACTGTTCCAGGGTGGCCTGCCTCTGCTTTGGGGATATGGATGCTACAATTTCCCCACTCCTCAGCAGGCAGAGGCACAACAACAGGAGGAGCAGACTCAGCTGAGATACTTGCCTCCACACCCTCTACCTCAGCCTCCTCTGAAGTGCCTACTGGGGAATGAGACCTGGCTCTAGGGGAAACTTGAGGGTTGTGGAGCACAAACTCAAATGATTCCCCTTTCTTCCCCAGAATTTTGCTTGCTAGGGCACTCAGATCCAGCTCCAGCTTTTCCTCTGGCACTGGAAGACTCAGCATGGGAACTGAGATGGGGATGGAGGAGACGGTCATGCTGGTGCTGCTGCTTGTTGTCATGGTAATGGTGGTGGTGGGGTTATAGCTGGTGGTCTTGGAGGGGACGCAGTCTCAGGCACAGGCAGGACACTGGCACTGCCCCCCTCTCCTTGCTGCATCTGAAAGCCTCATCCCTGCTAGTTGTAGGAAAGAGGCTGCATCTCATTTTGGGAGGTGGGGGGACTTACACCTCAGGGTTGACTTACACATCTCCCTCTACCCCCTCTTCCAACCCTCCCCAAAGGCTTGTCAGCTGCCTTTCCACTATGCTTAAGGCTGTGTTTCCTAGTGTCTTGTTTTTATAAAAATATATAAATGTATCTGCATTCCTATATAAATTCTATAATGTAATATGCCACAAGATATAAATATATAGAAATAAAATATAAATCTATCTGCATTACTTTATAAATTGTATAGTATAATATGCTGCCAGATATAAATGTATAGAAACAAAAATATATGCATCTGCCTTCCTATATAAACTCTATAGTGTAATATATAATATATATAGTGTAATATCCAATATAATTATTATGTATAATATAGTGTAATATCCAATATAATTATAAAACTGAAAAGAATAAATCAATAAATATAATAATAAAATAAAAGGATCTAGAAGAAAGCAAAAGGTATTGTGGAATCCCACTTGCTAGGCTAGCAAGTAGGAAATAATTCAAATCAATTATAGTAGTAGCCTTCATTGTTGGATGTTCCTGAGCTGCTGGAAGATAGCTCAATAAGTGTCAGATCACAAGCAGGCCAGTTCAAACAATGCTGCCTTTTGTGCTGTTTTTCCATCCCTCCCCCAGAACACTGGGATTGGAAGGAATCTCAGGGAAGGATCATGGTCACCAGCCAGCTACACAGTCAATATGAAAACAGTCCTTTCCCCCTTTTCCCCTCTCTTCCCCCTCCCTCTCCTTACTTTCAGTGTCCCTGCAAGCATGCCCAGCTTGAGCTTTGAAACACAAAATATTTTGAAACTTTTGAAACATTTTGACCTCACTCATTTCATTTCAAGCCTGTTTCAAAGCCCTTCATTTCATTTCAATTTTGCTGTTTCAAGCTTGAAACTGTAAATGTCTTATTTTATTTCTGTATAACTGCTGCGCGGCACTCTCACATTTATGTAACCTTGTAGTTTTGGCTTCTAATCAAAATGAAAGCTTTATATTTTCCCATGCTTGTATTAAGCTGCACATGCGTATTTTGTAAGTTTCATTTCTTATCTATAAGTGTCATTCCTGCAGAAACGAAACTTATGTAGAAAATCTACCTAGTAACTGTTATGTAAAAGAAAACTATCCTATCTCTGTATGCTTAGCTTATATGTCACAGAGGCAGTCCAACCAACATCTATAAAGAGGCATAGAGGCAAGAACTAGCAGAGACAACGACTGAATGACCCTTCAGACTTGATCACCCTGTAGCCAGTCCTCAGCCTCCCCGCCTGAGCATATCCCAGTGAAAACCAAGGCCTCGAAAATCTGACAATCGACAGCGATTCACCGCATTACAGTTTTGTTATCTATCATGCTGTTCATGAGCTGTTGACCAGCCCTAGGACTAAATAGTGAGTAGCCGCACCTATCCCACAAGGGGTAGCAAGCAAGGGCTCGCTAGTAAAACCTGTGGGCCAACAGACCCCCTTTGTATCTGGCATACTGTAACTGAAGAAACATCGGAGACTCCACCTCTTAACTGCCTCTCTTCATAGTTATAGACAGCATATCTACACTTTTTATACTTGTATTTACTGCAACTTCATAAGAGGGTGAGGCCAGGTGAGTGAATAAAACAAATTTTTACTTTACCTTATATTTACTCCGTAATAACTTCTACCACTAACACCCTATCTCAATGAGCTGTTGACCAGTTCTGGGACTTAAGGAGTTGGCAGCCACACCTAGCCCATCGAGTTAGAACGCAAGGGCTTACTCCGGAACCCAGTGAACCAACAGACATCCTACAAACTTATTATAGAAAACTAACAACTTACTCTAAGTTGTCTACTTGTGCCAACTCGGTGAACCTCAAAGGCGGTCATAAAGCTACCTCCAATCCCACCCCACAAGCCATGCACTCACCCGCTCCATAAAGCCCGTGGCTCCCCAAGTGGTGCCTGAATCGCTAGCCCGGCATTTTGCAACAGAAACGAGTCAAAATAGCATCAAAATGAAACAGCTGGCAAAATTTTGCATAGACCTACTGACAAACTCTTCATGTTATACAACAATCTTGTCAACAAGCTGAACCTATCAAGATACCAAGACTAAGGCCATCAGTTTTGTGCCACCAAGTTCTGTGGCTCCAAAATCAGTTAAAAAAAAAAGTTCTGTCATCAGAATACTGGGTGTGTCTACAAGTGCACCTGACCCAGCGGTGCACAGATAATTTCTGTCCCTATTGTGCAATAGCATTGGCATCATGTCTTGTTTGATGCACCCACTGTACTGCAAATTGGGACTCTTCCATTAACAGCTTTTAGCCTCCTGGAAAACATTCCAGGGTTGTAAGCAGCATTTATTCAGTTTGTCTCTTCTGAATAATACATTAGATCTGAACTGGGCATAAATAAAAGCCAATCTCATACATATCACAGGAAGGTCTGTCCATCTCAGGCAAAGTTCAAATTACAATGGGAAGGGTTTCAAACCTGGTTAAAGCTACTAAGGTGTTGCCACATTAAAATGATACATTAACAAATAAACCTGTGGATTTTTCTGAGATATTGTAAAGGACATGGAAACTTCCTGCAGTATTTTATGTTATGTGCCATAACATTACAAGGGGTTAATTTAAGCAGGGCTTTGCTTGTACACACTCAGGAAACTGTACAATGTTTTCAAATAACACCATTTATTGGTACTTATGAGAAATATGCCTATCACTAGATTTTGAAGTTTCATCTTCAACCATACAGAGATCCATGGTCTGTATGAGAAGCACAGGAAACAGAATCCATGGAACACTGCTGTACTTACAGTTGGAACTTAAACTTTACCATTATATTTATGTCTGAAAATGTTAAATATATAACTCTTTGCAACTCTTTTAAGATATTGTAGGAAATAAAAAATTATTGTATATTTTCTCCACTTGTTCATTAAGGGATCTTACAAAGTATAAAATCAATTTCTTTCTCACACAGTCAGTTCTGGCTACACTCCTCCTGGCCCTTACAGGGACATATGTTAGAGAAGAATCTGCAAGGACCCTTCTGTGAGGCTCCCATCAGGGACAGGTAAAATTTAAATCCCTGTACTTCAATTTGGAATGGGATGTTCCAGTCCTTTTCCCTTGGGCATGTATTACAGACCCAATATGTCTACCCTGTTCCATGCAATATATCACCCCAGGAAGGATGTTGCACATGGAGGTGTTACAGTTAGTGTGTGTGGACAGTAACCAAATGTAGCTAGCCATAAAACACATAATCTTCCCCTTACTTGGTTATATTCTTGAGGAAAAAGTGTTTTGAGAGAGGTTAGTAGAGAAACCCTTACAACACTTCTTTTTAATCCTTCCCCCATACAATGACACATTATTCAAGGAGCGATCTCTGAAAAATTTCAATTTATTTTTCTAAAGCCAAGATGTTTCAAATAACTATGTTAACAGCATTTTTTTGAGGGGTGGAGGTTGTACAAACTGAACAACTACTGTTGCATGCATGTGTGCCGTTCACTTCAACAGATCTTTCTCTAGCCATTAATAAGTGGCAGTCTAAATGGAATCACATGCTAGCAGATTTTTAATGTGTCAAGTTAGAGCAAATGCCAGATATGTGTGATTTTATGAAAAAGGGTTCACCCAGGCTGTGCTGGGAGAAACCACAGCATCTGGGGGGAATGATCAGGGAGCTGGGGGATCAAACCAGGAATTGGGGAATCAAACTGGGAGCTGAAGAGAATGATCAGGGGCTGGGGAATGAACAGGGGCTTCCCCCCAGCTCCTGGTTCAATTCCCCAGTTCAATCCCCCAGCTCCCAATCATTCCCCTAAGTTCCCCAATCATTCCTCCTAGCCCCCACAGCTTCTCCCAGGGCTGTCAGCACTGCCTGCCTTGCCCTGGCATGAGGGCAGGGAGGGGCACCTGGGGGAGCAGCTGGACAATTTGCAGCTTCTCCCAGAGCTGCTGGCTCAGGCCAGGGCTCATCTGGCTGCTCCCCAAGTTGCTCCCATCTGCATTACCTGTTTCTATAGTCTATGGCTGAATAAGTTTTTGCACTAAATATCTTTGGATTTGGATTCAGCTAAATCAAACTGGGACAGTGATTCAAATCACTGCATCAAATTACTGTCCCTCCAAATTGCCAAATCTGAATCCAAAGTGAATACTTTCCACTTTGCACAGGCCTACTGGAAATGTATGTGCTATGTTTTACCTTGAAGTGACAAGTTATTCTTGCCTTCATGCCTGCTTGGTGGTCAATAAGGAATATATTTAGAGTCATAAAAATTCTTTGGGAGCTCATATTTCTCACTCTGCATGACATTCTTAAACAAAGCTGTGTAAACCACTGGTTGTGGTCTACATAAATATGGGTGAATCTTATTGGTCGATTTGGTTTTGGTTTTGATTGTATGATCCATGAATTTCTACTGAGCTTCAACCTCATTCTTACACAGAAACTGGAAATAAGAAGTTTACATGTAACTGGGAAAATATTTGTGATGAGTGAATTTGTCACTGTACTGTATTCCTTTCTTTTTTCCAGACTTCTTCCTAGATGGTCCTGGACACTGAAGCTGTCTTGTTTCACTTATTTCATGAAAAATTACTTAGACGCATGTGAGAATAAAGCCATAAGAGAGTACTGTCTATAAATAGTTGAGGACACTGTATTTTTTTAAGGAACCTTAATGTTCTGCTACACTTTGGTGCCTTCAAGTACAGTGAGCATATGCACATTTCAGCACACACTATCTTCCCTCCTACCTGTGCCTCCAGTTTTATTTCTTCAGGAAGGGTGTTGACTCTCAAAAGGGTAACAAGGAATCCTTAAGCTGGGAAATATGACTCTCCTGGTTTAGGGTTTCAGACTTAATCCTAAATGTCAACAGACTTTATAATGAACCTCATTGTCTTTATGTTTACAGTGAAAGCAAGTATGATTTACCAGGTCTCAATTTTATGAAAATTTCACTGAACTCAGTTTGCTTCGAAGTGATAATATTTAAACAGTAAAGTAATCCTTTCTCTTTAATAACACATTGTATGACTAGTACGAAGAAGCAAGAGACACTGGAACAATGAATGAGAGCCATGCAGCAGATATGACATTAATGCCTGTCTCTGGTCTATACAATGATTAACCGTCGTATACCTTACATTCCTAGCTCAGTGTGTCATATGAACTCAGCCCCTGACCCTCATTTGGTGAAACTGCACAGCTCTAATCTTAGCCTCAACTCTAACCCAAACTTGGAGAGCCCTAGCAAACACAAACCATATCGCAGAAACTGAGATTCAGTTCCATCCACACGAACTCCTAGTTCTGGGACCCTACACTGCTGAAATGCTAATGTAACTTGCAGAACCCTACCACATACAACCCTAAACTTAGTCCTATATGATGAACTTAGTCTTTCACCACCCTCACCCTAGCTCTACAAGCCCCAGCAATTCAAACCTTAACTCTGGCCTCAACACTAGCCCTAGCCTCAGAACCAAGTTTTCATCATCTGAGTACTCACTCTGTTGATCTATCTGCCACATCATTTTCCCTAACTTTTGAGGGCTCACAGCTGTATTTCTGATGCACACTGGAATCTTTAGCTCTCTCAGAACTCCAGCTTGGAGACTCTATCAGACACTACCCTTATTTGAGACTAGAGTGCTCTGTCAGTTTAATCTCTAACCTTTGCTTGCCAAACCTGAGCAGTTCTATAATGCACAAAAACTTTTCCTTCTCTGCATCAGTTTGCAGGAAGCTTCCTAACAATTATACCATGATCTTCAGTAACCTCAATGTAACCCTAGCCCTACCACTTACTATCCTAGCCTTAACCCACAATATCTATCAGCCCACCCTCTATCTCTAGCTTGGTATGAAAAATCTCTAAACCTGGCATGGCAAGGCTCAGCACTACTCTTAGTCCCAACCCTAAACAAAACTGGATTGCAACCACATCACGAATCCCAGGTTAGGTAGGGTTCAATTCCAAGCTGAACCCTAGCCTCAACTCTGGAAACCCAAGCACCTGCAGTCATAACCCTAGCCATAAGTCTAATCTTAGCCCACAGATTCCTACCAGGCCAAATTATAACCCTTCCCAGAGAGCTCTCCCAGCCACATTTCTAACCTTAGCTATGGATGCCTTGTCCACCCCACATCTAAGGCTTGCTCTGTGAATCCTAAGAGGTATTTTGACTTACAAGCACCATCGACCCTATCTATTTGATGGTCCACAGTTGCATCCCTGATGTTTACAGAGTGCACCTGTACATACCACGGGATTTAATCCTCATTAAATTAAATAGTTTTTAAAATTTAAACTTGTTTATTTTGGAGTGTCACATCAGTGTTAGCATTCACTTGGTTTTCAAATGAACATAGCCCAGTCCCTGGATAGCATTGCAGGAGAGTGGGATGGTCCAGTGCTGCCCCCACACCCCAGCCTTGAACCCCCCACCCCGTCCTGCCATGCAGCTTTGGGAGCATAGAGCTGGCAAATGGCACAAGGGAAAAAAAAGCGAAAACAATTCAAAAGTGGAAGCAATTCAAAGGGGTGAACTACAAGAAAGCTGCAGCGCCATCTGGTGGACAAAGAGGTTCATTACATGGCTTTGCATGTCTTTGTGCTTGCACACAATGAATCCATGGACATGACACTTTAATTCACAGCAAGCCAAACTAAACTTCATCCAAGGAGTTTTCCTGTAATACATTAGAAAGACTTCAAAAGCTTCTGGAAACCCACATGTGCAAACAGGCACACCATTGCAGCCCAAGAAAGGGATGTACAAAAACATGGCATGTACAAAGGTCCAAAGAAGTTTAGCTTTGTTAATAGAAACCTAACCAAGAGATCCCTACCAGCTCTTATGTTTCCAGAAATTTTTCCTCATTAAGTCTGTAACCTCCCATGCCTATCTCCCAAGCATCATGCATTTGGGTTCTTCTCAAACCTCACCATGGCTTCATGGGCTGCATGGCCAGGCTATTAGGAGGGGCCTCAGGTCAGTTCCTCAGGGATATTTCCTTGCACATCTTTTATGGTAAGTAGTTTCCTATCAGGAGAACAATGTCTGGTCCTGCCTCCCCTGGTACTTTCCCTCAGTTGTCCTCGCAGTTATTTCTTCTCAGGGCTCCACCTCCCCTACACCCTGCCTAACGCTAACCATGATATTGTCCATCAGGGCCAGTGTTCTGACCCTCCCTGGCACTTGGTCCTTAGGGGCTGCAGTTGTTGGATACTGGTGGTATTTATACCGAATGTCCCCCATGGCCCCTCTTTCCTCTCGGCTTATGCAGCATCTGCCTCCATCCGGGCCTCAACCCCCCTTGACACATTGTTTCCTCTGCAAGTCCAGTACCTCCTGCCTGTCATCTGCATCAGGGTTCCATCTGAATGGTCTCTGCCAGTGTCCCAGTCACTCCTGCCACTGACCTCCATCCATGCTGGCCCCATGAGTAACTCCTTGGGCACTCACTGGCCCAGTGTTCCTATTGTGCTCCCTTCCAAGGGAGCCACCACATCCTCTTACCAGGATTGCCCAGATGTTCTGGCTCCTCTGAGCCAGTTGGGGACACTGCTTCCAGTCTCCCTGGCTCCCTTCCTGCTAGGCCTTTTATCTTTGGGGCAAAGCATCCACGCCAGAAGATAGGCGGGTGATCCAGGCTGACCTGGACAAGCTCAGCAAATGGGCAGACGAGAACCTCATGGTGTTTAACACTGAAAAATGCAAGGTTCTCCACCTTCGGAAGAAAAACCTGCAGCACCCTTATAGGCTCAGCAGTGCTACGTTGGTTAGCACTACAGAAGAAAAAGACTTGGGGGTAATCATTGACCACAAGATGAACATGAGCCTCCAATGCGATGCTGCGGCTAGTAAAGCGACCAAAATGCTGGCGTGCATCCATAGATGCTTCTCGAGAAAATCCTGGGACGGCATTCTCCCCTTGTACTCGGCCTTAGTGAGGCCGCAGCTGGAGTACTGCGTCCAGTTTTGGGCTCCACAATTCAAAAAGGATGTGGAGAAGCTTGAGAGAGTCCAGAGGAGAGCCACGCGCATGATCAGAGGTCAGGAAAACAGATCTTATGATGACAGGCTGAGAGCCATGGGACTCTTTAGCCTGGAAAAGCGCAGGCTCAGGGGTGATCTGATGGCCACCTATAAGTTTATAAGGGGTGACCACCAGGACCTGGGGGAACATCTGTTCACCAGAGCGCCCCAAGGGATGACGAGGTCGAACGGTCACAAACTCCTGCAAGACCATTTCAGGCTGGACATAAGGAAGAATTTCTTTACTGTCCGAGCCCCCAAGGTCTGGAACAGTCTGCCAGCGGAGGTGGTTCAAGCGCCTACATTGAACACCTTCAAGAGTAAATTGGATGTTTATCTTGCTGGGATCCTATGACCCCAGCTGACTTGCTGCCCTTTCGGCAGGGGGCTGGACTCGATGATCTCCCGAGGTCCCTTCCAGCCCTAATGTCTATGAAATCTATGAAATCTCGGTGCTGGGCATCCACCCAGCCAATTGCCCCCAGCACACTTTTATAAAGTATGCCCAAACAGATGCAGGAGCTGTTCCCATCTCCTCCCAGCTTCACTGTGGGTTTTTCCTTTGATATACATCTGCAGTGGCTCCAGCTGCCATGGTTTCACTTTTCCCACAGTCACCTGCTGGCGTGGTGTCCTGCCACCTCTCCTCCAATTCAGGTAAGTTTTCTCCACATAACCCCCCTGTTTAAGTTGCCTTGAGGCATCTTCTCATCCATCCTTTCTCTCTCAACACACCTTGACAGGAAATCAGCAACATGGTTAGTCATCCCTGGTCAATATTTCACTCCATTTTGGGGCTGTGAAGCAGTTCCCCCTCTGAGGTGGCAAAGGCCTCCGCTATTCTTAAGGCTTCAGTGGCTGTCTGAGGAAGGTGCTAGTGCACCCATAGCTGAGTGTCCTTGTCCAGATCTTTTATGAACTGTTCAAGCAGAATCTGGTCATCCGGGGCCACTTGATCAACCTTCTCTGGTGGAACCCATTTATCCAAGAGATCTTTTAATAACAAATTCAACAGTATCAAATTCCTGAGTCTGTGGCCTTCCTCACTCTTTCAGGCCCAAAATTACTTATGATATTGGTCTGAGGTGAGCTCTAGCTGCTGTAATATGGCCGCCTTAACCTTTTCATAGTCGTAGACTTCCTTCCACGGTAAGGCTGAATAAGTGGCCTGCACCTTGCCCACTACTAGTGACCCAAGCTGGCTAGCCCATTGTAGCCTGTCCAGCCCTGTCTGAATCACTGTCCTCTCAAACAATTTGATGTAGGTTTCTATGTCATCCTCAAGTGTTATATGATTCTTTTGGAAAACGGTCCAATTCTGATGCATCCACACCTGTTGCTGTATGGCTTGTTGCTGTTGGACCTCCAGCACCTTAGATACTGCATGCAATGTTTGACCTAGCAAATCAATATGGGGGTTTAGGTTCATCTCCATAATTGTACTGGCCTCCAGGGTCACCCTTGTCTCACTGTTCCTGGCCAATGCACAAAGTTGTAACCTTCCGTGCCTATCCCCTGAGCATTGTTCATTTGGGTTCTTCTCTAATCTCACCATGGTTTCTAGGGCTGAACAGCCAGGCTATTGGGAGGGGCCTCGGGTCAGTTCCCCAGGGGTCTCACCTGCCACATCTTTGATGGTAAGTAGTTTCCTATTGGGAGGATGATGTTTGGTCCTGCCTCCCCAGGTACTTTTCGTCAGTCATCCTCACAGTTATTTCTTCTTGGGGCTCCACCTCCCCTACACGCCACGTAACACCAACTGTGATATTGTCCATCAAGGCCGGTGTTCTGATCCTCCCTGGCACTTGGTCCCTTAGGGGCTGCCGTCATTGGCTACTGGTGGTATTCATACTAAGCGCCCCCTGCGACCCCTCTTTACTGTCAGCGTACACGGAGTCTGACTCCACGCAGGCCTCAATCCCCCTTGGTGTGTTGTTTCCTCCCCGAGTCCAGTACCTGCCACCTGTTGTCTGCACCAGGGTTCCATCCCCATTGTTTCTGCCAGTGTCCCAGTTGCTGATGTCACTGACCTCCATCCATGCCAGCCCTGTGAGTGACTCCTTGGGCGCTCACTGGCCCAGTGTTCCCGTCATGCTCCCCTTCCAAAGGAACCACCACATCCCCTCACCAGGATCACCCAGGTGTTCTGGTTCCTCAGAGCCAGTTGGGGACACTGCTTCCAGTCCCCCCGGCTTCTTTCCTGCCAGGCCTTTTATCTCAGTGCCAGGCATCTGCCTGGCCAATCGCCACCATCACACTTTTATAAAGCGTGCCTAGGCGGATGCAGGAGCTGTTCCTGGCTCCTCCTGGCTCCTTTGATCTTCACCCATGGTGGCTCCAGCCACTGTGGTTTCACTTTTGCTGTGATCCACTGCTGGCGTGGCATCCTGCCGTCTCTCCTCCAACTCAGTTAAGTTTTCTCCACAAGGTCACATTGGTCATTTTTTCCCTTTTCTTTATTCTTATTATTATGTTATGTTTTCTCTTTCCACATTTTGTTTTTATTTCCTTCTTCTGCTGGTGACTTTGGTTTAAATTTTAAATGAGGGAACTCAGATACCCAATGATAACTGACTTGGACAGGAGTACATATTCCAATATCCTTTTTCTGTGTTATTCTTAAGGCAACTAGAGCAACTTCAGACTCTCCATATCATGTACTTCTCTTTATATGCTACCAATGCCAAAGTGTCTTAAAGGATAGATCTCAAAATGTTTTAGAAAGCATGTGACAGAAGCTGACATAATCCATAAATTTTACAAACAATGTTATGGGATCTTTAATGGCTGAAAATCATCTGAAGCTTGGTTATCCAGCATACAATGTATCTGTGGTATGTCAAAAATCACCTCCAAATACCATATTCTATATTATTAATGGGGTACTGAACCATAAGGCATAACCTTACCTAATGAATAATTAACACTAATCCTGCATCATCTGGTTTTTCTGGGAGGTTTCCCATCCAATTACTAGTCAAATTCATTTTATGAGGTCTGATTAGATCCCAATCCCAGGAAGAAATAAATACAGCTGAAAGTATAAGGCTATTAAAAAAAAACTAAAAGCACGCTGGTGTTTAAAAATTATATTAAATAAAGGTAAAGGATTTAACTTAAAAATAGCCAGAAAAAATTATTAGTTAAGGCTACTACAGCCTGACAAACACAGCTTTAAAAACTCATAAAGCTTGAGCTTCAAGTGAACCAAAGCAGTTTTTTAGCTTATCTTGGAGGAATGAATGGGGGTGACTTCGGTCAATTTTTACACTCCTGTCTAAGCCAAAATGCTGATCTTCTATGAAGACATTGTAAGGAACTTTTCTGATGGCTAAGAGGTGACTCAGGTCAGGTCCCTAACATGGCTCCCATCCTTACACAGCATATGCCTTATACTGGGAGAAGGGGAATAAAAGCATGTGACCCAAAGATATTATGGATACCTGTGCACCAAAAAACTTCAGTGATGCCATTAGTCAAGCTTAAGATCCCTAGGCAGTGTTGCAGAGATTGAAAGTCTGGTCCTTTATGTTCTCACAGAAGACACTGTTACAATAAGCTATCATTCTAATATTATAAAAGCCTGAGTCTTTCTGTCTGTCTATAACACTTTATTCATACTCTGATTGGCTGACAGAAACAACCAATCAGAGTGCAAATACAATATTTGGACAGGAGGTGGCAGTGCAGTGGAATGCCACCATGACGGTGGGGACAAAAGGGACAGAGTGGTGGGTGGGGCGATGCCTGTGCAGCTAGCTTCACCTCCCCTGCCTTGGTCCCTGGAGGCAGCAGCAACAAAGCAGATGGAATGGGGGAAGCGCCACTGGCCTTGCCCCCCCTTGCTCCTTGGAAGTGGCAGTGGCTGCGCAGGTAGGGAGCTGGCCCGGGATGCCGTGGGGGGGAGAGCAGGCCAGCAGCACTGTCTTTGCCCCCCACTTCACTCCCTGCAGGCAGTGAATATGGAATGGGGGGTGAGGCCAGTGCTGCTGGCCTTGCCCCCTGTCTCTCCTGCACTGCTCTCTCTCAACATGGGAGGGGAGCAGTGAGCTCAGGCTGATGTGGCAGCAGGGGAGAGGGGAGGAGCAGGCCCAAGGGAAGGGATAAGCCATCCTGCTGTGGCAGCAGAGTCTGGGGAGCAGCATACTTAGACTGATGCAGAGTGGGAGGGATGGAAGGAGCAGGACTGGCCCCAAAAAGGTGGCAGGGAGGGTGGTGGGTTGCGCCGGGCACAACACATCCCCAAAATGGAGGGTAGGGAGAAGTGGCCTTGAAACAGTGGTGGGAAAGGTGGGGGGGCAGGCCTAGCATCAGCCCCACAACAGTGGCAGGGGGGCATGTCAGGCCTGGTCTGAGCCCAAAGTGTCATGGGGGGTGGTGCCAGGTCCAGCCCAGGCCCAAAACAGTGGTGGCAAGGTGGGGGGGAGGGATGGGTCTGGCCCTGCAATGGCAGCAGGGTGAGTGGGGGCATCAGGCCAGGCTCCATGGCAAAATGGGGGAAAGGGAGATCAGGCCTAGCCCTGAAGAGCGGGGGGAGCCAGACTCAGGCCTTTGTCCCTGCCCACATCCCCTTGCCCATCATTCTTGACAGGCAATTGGCTAGTACTGCATATCAACCTAAAATAATTATTATCCTGGAATAGATTATGTGGCTATATAGTTTTTATCTCTATCAAACAATAGCTTTTCGTAAAAAAATTAAGGCACCCATCAGTTTTGATTTACGAAAAGCTGCACCTTTTACATGCTAGTGAGGATATATCAAAAAACTAATTAGCCAATGGAAATTTATCTGTGGACAGTGGTTTGACCACCCTTCTGCTTTCCCCTCATGTTTGCAGCTAAGAATTTCCCTTTTTTCCATTCTCACTTTCCAGACAATTTTAGCCTTTGCCATTGCACTAACTCTGAACACAACCCTGTGAGATATCATCTCCCATTGGGAAGTGTGGCCATGTTGGAATATAGGCCTTGACTCATCAAATTATTTGTATACACACTTAAAATTTAGCATGCACCTTATTACTTCATGGAATCATTGCCAGAATTTCTCCCCATTTTCCTTGTGTACTAATGGAAAGAGCAGAGTAGGACAAGTATTTGCTTTTAGTTTTGAATGAAATTAGCTCTTAACAAAAGAGTTTTTTCTGAACAAAATAATGGTCAAAACTAAAATGTTGCTTAGCCAGAATTTGCTCAGCACATTTAAATTGTTTAACTGGTTCTGAATGCATATCACTAATTTTATTTATTTTCTCCTCCATCCAATCAGCAAACCACATACCCTCTTTCCATTTTAAGAATTATTTGAACTACATGCAGTTTTACTATTGCTGGAATTTAATTTTATTTCACTTAATTGCATTTTTATTTTATTATTTATTTTATTTATTTTATTATCTCTGGACGAGTATATATTAATCTTGAGAGTAAAATTGTTATAATTAAATCTTCTCATGTTTTATATGTGATATAAATTAAAGGATAGGCATTTAGTAATATAGAGCAGGTAATATGAATTTTGTTGTAGATTGTTAATAGCTTAACAGGGGAAAAGATATTCACTGTTACAATTTACCTTTGTATTTATTACTATTGTTCTGCATATTTCAGTAATGATCAGTGGCTTCAGTGTTGTAGGTAATATAAAAATGTATAAAAGATTTCCCTCTATGACTGTGCTGCAGAAGATGCAAGTGGTGTAAAGCCATACATAGCTCAGACTTTTAGTTTTGAAAGTCCCTCATTAAATCTCCATGTGTTCTCCAAGATGACAGCCATCACATAAACACAAAAGAATGAAGTATCTTATGATCTAATTTTAGACATGCTTTCACAACCAGTTTTAACAAACAGAGAGAGAGAATTTAGGGGACAAAAGATCAAATTGATTATAAGAATCTGTCCACCATGTGTCCCAAATACTGTATAGGTGGCCCACTCTCAATTACCACTTACCCACTTGCTCCTACTGGCACACCATAACTAGAAAGATGATACCATTCCAAGGATGCCTCCAGCAGCTACTCCCAGGACTTCTCTCTGGTGTTCACGGTAGCAGCCATGGGGGAGTGCAGCTTCACCCTTGCAATTCCAGGTTTGGTACATGCAAGCAGGATTTGTTGGTCAGGACCTACTCAAGAGCAGTAATTGGTGATATGGCATGGACAGATCATGACCTACATTTTCATAACTGTCTGATTGGACTCTGTCCCTGATTTGGTGGAGATTTGGTTGAATCTCTGAATCTGAATCGAATCAGAGAACCCTTTAATCTCTCTGAATCAAATCAGAACCCCCCCTCCCCCGAATCAATTCAGAGATTTGGAAAGACTCAGAGATTCAGACATAGACACAGCTTTGAATGTTTCTTCTCCATACATCTAGGTAGCAAGCAGCTCATAAATCCTGCGATGCTGTGGCACTTCCAGTCCACTTCTAAGTCCACTAGAGAGCATGCAGGGGGCCTCACCATGCCTCCTTGGCTTGGCAAATGGTTCATCCTGGGTCTGGAGGGGCACCCAGGGTCTGCCTGCAGCCCCCACCCCCCAGCATACTCCCCAGCAGACCCAGAAGTGGACCAGAAGTACTTCCAGTCCACTTCTAGGTTCACCACCGAGCATGTGGAGGGCCCCGCCCTGAACTCCTGTGGGACACTCCATCTATCCCAGCATTGCAGCATTCACAAGCCATGCTGGTATCTCGAGGTATGTAGAAAAACATTTAAAGGTGTCTATGTCTGAATCACTGATTCTCCAATTCAGCATAGAAACTTCAGATTTGTATTTGGCAGAATCAAATCAAGGCAGTTATCTGAATCTATGAATCAAATCACTGTCCCTTATTTGGGCTGAATCTGAATCAAATAGGGCCCACACATCCCTACTGCCTGGCAACATTGGATGCCTTGATATTTTGGTGTCCAACTTGAAGCACCTTAATGAGGCTTAATGTAGATTTAATAGATTTAATAGATTTCCAGAGTCGGAAGGGACCTGGTAGATCATTGTGTCCGACCCCCTGCTCCAGGCAGGAAAGAGTGCTGCGGTTAAGTAACCCCAGCCAGATGCCTATCTAATCTCCTCTTGAACACTTCCAGGGTAGGGGAAAGTGCCACCTCCCTTGGAAGCCCATTCCATATTTTGGGAACCCTTACCATAAATAATTTCTTCCTTATGTCCAATCTAAATCTGTTCTCCTTCAGTTTGTGGCCAGTATTTCCAGTAACCCAAGGGGTGCCCTGTTAAACAGAGTGTCCCCTATTCCCTGCTGACCCCCACCCCCATGAGTTTGTAGGCAGCCACAAGATCACCTCTCAGCCTTATCTTGTGGAGGCTGAAAAGCTTGAGGTCCCTCAGCCTGTCTTTATAAAGTCTTACCTGCAGGCCCTCAACCATATGAGTAGCCCTCCTCTGGACCTTCTCAAGGTTATCCACATCCCTCTTGAAGTGCAGCACCCAAAACTGGATGCAGTACTTCATCTGCGGCCTCACCAATGCCACATAGAGGGGAATTATCACTTCCCTAGACCTGTTCGTGATTCTCCTCCTGATGTAAAAAATAGTGCGGTTAGCCTTGCTTATTACCTCATCATACTGGTGACTCATATTCATTTTTGCATCAACCAGGACTCCAAGATCTCTTTCCAATGTTGTAGTTCTCAGAAGGTATACCCCCCCCAGTCTATAGGTGTGTTGGAGATTCTTTCTCCCCAGGTGCAGCACTTTGCATTTATCTTTGTTGATTTGCATCCTGTTCTGATCTGCTCACTTCCTCAGTCTGTCCAAATCTGCCTGAATATTCTCTCTGCCCTCCAGTGTGTTTACTAAGCTCCATAGTTTAGTGTCATCTCTGAATTTGGACAAGGTGCTTTCAAAACCTTCATCCAAATCACTGATGAAGATATTAAACAGTACTGGTCCAAGGACAGAGTCTTGGGGGACACCACTGTCCACATCCCTCCAGGGAGAAACCGACCCATCCACTACCATTCTCTGGGTGCATCTCATAAGCCAGTTTTTCACCTACCTTACTGTGAAAAAATCCACATCACAGCTACTCAGTTTGCTCATAAAAATTGGGTGCAACACTGTGTCAAAAGCCTTTTTAAGTTCCAGGTAAATAATATCTATTTCCTCCTCTGCATCTAAGCACTTTGTGACCTCGTCATAAAAAGAGACCAGGTTAGTCAGGCAGGATCTGCCTGCTATAAACCCGTGCTGGTTGCCCCTTAGCACTGTGTTACCGACTGGCCCCCTGCAAATGTGATCCTTTGTGGTTTTTTCTAAGGTTTTGCTGAGAATAGAGGTGAGGCTAACTAGCCTATAATAACCCAGGTCCTTATTCCTCCCCTTCTTAAAGATAGGGACCACTTTGGCCCTTTTCCAGTCCTCTGGGACCTGTCCCAAGTGCCATGTGTGCTCAAACAGTTGCACCAGTGGTTCTACTATGTCCTTGGCCAATTTCTTTAGCAACCTTGAGTGAAAATCATTGGGGTCTGCCAACTTAAATATGTCCAACCCTTCCTAGTGCCTCTTCACTAGGTCAGTATTAACTACTGGATGTTACCCTGCGCCTTCTTCCTGCTCCCTATGTACTTAACAAAAGACTTTTGGTTATCCTTAATATTTGTTGCCAACTTCAGTTCTGTATCTGCTTTGACCTTCCTCACTGCTTCCCTGCAAATGTGAGCCAAGTAGATATACTCCTCCTTGGTGGCTGCCCCCTGCTTCCACAGCCTGTAGGTCCCTCTTTTTCCTGAAGGCTCTCCTGGATTTCCCTGCTCAGCCAAGAAGGCTTTTTGGCTCTTTTGCCTGCCTTTGCATGTACTGGGATGGTGTTCCTCTGTGCCTGTAGGATCAGTCCCTTGAGGAACTCCCACCCTTCTTGGACTCCCATCTCACAGATGTGATTACCCCTCAGTTCCACCCTAACTAATCTCCTGAGCTTGTTGAAATTAGCCTTCCAGAAGTCTAGCGCTATTGCCCTACTATTTGTTTTTCCCACCAAGTCCTCCCCTGAGGCCAACACCAAGTCAAGTAAGGCATCTCCCCTTGTGGGACTGCATATCTCCTGTGTTAGATACAGGTCCCGTATGCAGGTTAAGAACCTACCTGAATGGGCAGACCTGGCCAACTGCTCCTCCCAGCAGATGTCTAGGTAATTTAGCTCACCCATGACAACTAGGTCTTTTGAGTGTGCTCCCTTTTAGAACTGTTTTGAGAATTCTAGGTCTAACTCTTCCCTCTGGTGTGGGGGTCTGTAGTAGACCCCCACTAACATGTCCCTTTCCCCCCACCCATTATAATCTGACCCATAAGACTTCAATTTGCCCATCTTCTGTCCCCATCTTTATAACAGAGGATGCGTGATGTCCCTAACATATAGAACAATGTCCCCCACTTTTTTCCCAATCTATCCTGACTGTATAGCCTGTAGCCTTCAATGCCCACTGCCCAGTCATGGGTAGGGTCCCAGCAGGTTTCTGTTAGACCAACAAGGTTGAGGTCTTTGTCTGCAAGCAGGAGTGAAAGTTCCTCCTGCTTGTTCCCCATACTTTATCATTACTATAAAGACACCTAAGCCCCCTGATAGGTGCCCTTAGTATTCCCCTACCCTGATTGTTAGTGGGCCCCTCAGTACTTACCCTATCATTTCCAGTGTGCAGTCCATGGCCTGTCCTGCCCAATCTTGTCCTGAAGTCAGCATCCCCTTTCCCTGATGAAGCTAGTTTAAAGAGCTCTACGTAGGAGGTCTGCCAACCTGTAAGGCAACAAACTCTTATTTTCATATAGGAAACTGTCCTATTTTCAGAGGACAATTTCTCTGAGTTGTCTCTATTTGGGCCTCCAAAATCACAAGTTAATTCTGGATTGATGAGCCCATGTTTTTACTTGGGTAATTTACATGAAGGTCTTGGGAATGTGGAAAGGTTCTAAAATGCCAAGTGGATTTGTTTTCCTTACTTAATTCAAATAGTATTTGCTCTTTTAATGTCCTCTTTACATTCTTCACAGGCAAATGGAAAGGGAATATGACTGTCAGACTTCTGGTGCCTGATGACAGGCAATTTATCTTCTGAATTGCATAAATCACATGGAACTTACATGTGACATATAAAGGAAAACACATTTTAATTCAGTTTTATTTATGGATTTCAGAAGTTAAATGATGTCCCTAATTAGTACTTCATAACAAAATGCCTGGAGGAAACCAGGCTGTTCTAGATATGCAAGCATTTTTTAGATTTAAATTAAGTTAGAGATTGATTTCCATTTCAAAAGGTCTTTCAAAACTTAGATCTTTATTTTTTTGAAAGATACTAAAGAGGGGGATACCAGTCGTCTGACCTACCAGCTGTAATCTGCTTAATAAATCCTCACTTAGGAAACATTTCCACTATTTTTGACTTTCTAGTTTGGAAGCAAAAATTCTTTATGAATATTTTGAAGAATTCTGCTTTGGGTGCTTTGTAGAGATTCATTACTACAAGTAAAAAACTGTACAATAACAACCAACCATCATTGCAATGAATATTCCATTCTTTATAATTGAAACATTACCAGTAATTTTAGCAGTAAGCTCAAGTAAATAAAAACTCTACTTTAGCCAGAATAGCCTTAGTTTTTCTCCTGTCAGTTTTGACACTGTTTCTTTACAACATTCACTCAATTATACCTTAAACTTATTTTTTTTAATTAATCGTTGGTAACTATTGACATTTTTCACATATAGCTTTCTGAATAAGTTATAAAAAAGAAATGTTTTATAGTGTATTACCATAATTTTTATAAAATTACCTTTATTATAATAGGTTTGGTAATAATTTATTTCCTAATTCTACTGATGTTCATCATAATCTCCTTAACTCTAGTTTGCATTTTTTTCTTCTATAGAAATTCTCAAATAAAAAGCTGCATCATACAAGCATTAACATCACATACCCATGTAAAGTTTTAGCTATTTCATCAATGCATGAATCAAGAACAACTTGCAATATCACATGGAAACTCACTGACAGAAATGGGCATAACACAAAACTTTATTTATTGGTATTACAGAAATTGCAGGAGGTCCCATTAAGGCAAGAGCATTACCATTCTTGACATTGTACAAGCACATACTGAGCAATAGTTCCTAAAGAACTTACAGTTAGAGCCTTGTTATATGTCACACTTTCAGCTTCTCCAATGTTGATCATTTCTAGCTTTGGCTAGGGACAGAAGTTGCACATAAACCAGTGTAAGTCATCAGAAACAGGTTTAAACCTGTAACAGAACAGAATCTCAGTGCATATAAACCAGTTTCAAAATGGCTAGTTTAAGACAAACCTGGTGGAATGTAGTATCAGACTTAACTGATTTGGGTCAAACAGGTTTATGAAACTTCTGTCCCAGACCCCTTCCTCGTTCAAACTAAATCAGGTTTCCCTAATCCCCGCCTCCCCCCCCCCCACATCTGTAGAGAAGGGGGGTGGGGAGGGAGCAAGGACTGCCCTCCCAGACAAATTCCATCTAGGTGCTGGGGCCAGGGAGGGGGTTAAACCCTTCTTCCCCTGGCTAAACCCCACTTTCCCAGAGTACAGAGCTGTCCTGCCTTGCTAACTTACTGAAAGTTACTGCTGGTTGTGACTGTGAACTACAAATCCCAGAGGCACCTGGAAGCAGAAAGAGAAAGTAATAAGCAATCCTGCAGAGTCTTGCTTCTGTGATTCTGGACTCCAAATCTCAGAGATGTTGGGGCAGCAGGAAGAGAAAGTTAATTGTGTATTCACATGCTTGCAATATGCCAAAGAGCTGTGCTGTAGCACACCCTGGCTTCTGGCCTGAGCCATTGAAGGCATGTGGCTGCATTTCCTGAATTAAAAGTGAATGTCCAGTTGTTTCACTGTTTAATCTCTGCATCTTAGACTAACCTGCAAAGACTGAATCGATTCATCCTCAGGCTTTTTGACTGTCTGTACTTAGCCTTTGAGTTTAGAGTAGTTATACATTCAGCCTAAAAACTCTCTCTGACTGCCCATGACCTGAACAGATGTGACTTACCATAAGACAGCTGGCAAGGAGGAGTCTGACTAGGAACTATGGCTGTGAGTTATCCACATAGAACAGGAAGGTGCAGGGAAGGGACTCAGCATCCTAGAGTGCTGACGAACTGAAATATGATTTTATCTCTGGGAAGTGGCCACACATTCATGGAATACAAGTTTGGTCACATGGATCAGAGATAAACCTACCCTGGAATGACTTTAAGACACCTAAAGGGTGCTTAAAATTAGTTCATGGTCACTGATAGACATGCAGGTCTCTGCTCTAGCTCACAGCACTTTGCATAAGGTGCCATGAGTTAAAATGACCCTCCCAACCCAACAGAGATTCACATATTAGGTGGAAGGGGTGGGGGAAAATCAAGTCTGCCTGCCTCTCCTATGATCAAGGCTGGGTGAATGCAGTCCTGCCTCTTTCCTCCTACCCCCGCCCTTTCCACTGATGTACCTAGACTCCTGGCAGCCCCAGGTGAACTTTTAGTATCACCCCCCCCACCACTCTTTGCCAGAACTAATGATAATAATTGAACAACAGAGAAAAAAAATACCATTTTGGGCCCCTTTCTGTCCAGACCCAGGCAGCCACCAAGTTTGCCCATGCCTGTGTCTGGGTCTGCCCCCCACCTCTGTCCAGCTACAGTTCTGTCTGCAGGAAGGGAGGGATGAGGATGATGTGGAGCTGAAGGCTGGGGTTTGCCCAGCCTGAACTGAGGGAGATGGGGCAGGGGGGCTGCAAGGCAGGGCAAGGTCTATTCTATCCACCCCACCTGCAGTTCAGGCATGGCAAACTGCAGCCCACAGCTCCTCCTTTTTCCCCTCCCTTCCCTTCCTGCAGACAGCACTGAGGGTGGGGCTGGGCTAATGCAGCCCTGCCCTGATCTCACTGACAGATTGACCCTAGGAAACACAAGTTCTCTTCATATGAGAGCTAATTTATTACATGAGGGTTAATATACCATGTGATTAGCCACTGTTAAGGTACTTTGCAGGCATGCACCTGTGTCACAGCATGGCTGCAGAGTATTTTCAGGGGACCATGTGACAAATATAACTTCTGTTTGCACCCAAAATGTCTTAATGTGTCCAGGGGTTAAGAGCTCCCTGAGCCACCTAAAATAAACATTTAAGAGCCTTTTTACACATTAATTTTAGGTAGCTCTGGGAGCTCTTAACCACAGCCATCTCTCCTCAAGCTCCTGGTGGCAACTGGTAAGCCAGATATGTCCAAGCGGCATCTCCTGCCCCTCTCCACCACCACCCCCAATGTGTCAGCAGTTCACCAAAACTCCTTAAGTGGCTAACCAGTCCAAAGACGTTATCTATTCCTGCCTTAGCGGGTACACCTGCAACAAAATGTATGACTGCAATACATGTATATTGTAATAATGATAATCTAGCTAACCAAGTTAATGCTAATCTAGATAGTTTGGGTACCAGCACCAAGGAAGGTATGGTGGTGTGAACTTCACTACAAGCTAGCCACCCAAGTAGCGCTTACAGACGAGTGGCCTCGTATGGCCCCAATGAAACCTGTGATACTGCATCTTGCTCTCAGTAGACAAGGTACCTAAAAAAGCTAGTTTGGGTGTATCTGTATGTACTTCAGCCACAATATTTAATTGTTTATGTATGTTAGCTCCACAATACAAGCCAAACAATGGGTGAGAGAGGAAACTGAGGTGTAAGGAAGTGAAGGGCTTTGCATATCACCTATTGGCAGGTCACATAGGATATTGAAACGAGAGCTAAGATTATAATTCAACACCTAAATGCTAGTTCAGTGTTGTAACTACTGATCCATGTTGCCTCAGGGAGCTTTCACTAGAACTGTGCAAAAGGTTCATCCTTGCTTTGGATCCAAACTTCTAAAAAAAAGTTTCAGGTTGTGTGGCCCCCAAATCTAAGAAAAAGAGCAGCTTCCTGTCCTTCCAGAATGTTATCTTTGTTTGCTCCCATCTTCTAAATTCAGTCCATAGTGTAATTTTAAGTCCCACTAACTTCAATGATCATTCCTATGTTAAACTCATATCAACCATTTGGCTTCTGTAAAAATGTTCCTGTGGTTCCATGTTTCACTATGCCTTACCATGGCCATATTTCATGCTCTGTGTTCAAAATCAAAATGGCAATTATCAATTGTACAAACTCAACCTGAGGTCTAAGGGTCAGACCGGTTTTATTTCATTTTCATGCATCATCTAAAATAGTAAAGGTGTTAGTATGCACATTATGCACTCGGTTTTATATGTGTGTAATGTCACTGAATGCTAATGAGGATTGAGGCATTCAAAAAAAGTGATGAAGACTGAGAAGAAAAAAAGCCTGAGGTTGACTGTCAAATCCCAGGTTAAGCTTGCAGAGCAAAAGAGGTATAAGTTTTTTCCCCTTGTAAAATGAGTGAATTGATTATAAAATCTATGCAACACAAACCTGATTCACCACAATACTGGAGACACTTTCTAAAATAGAACTTTAGAACCATAGAATCTTTTTAGCCCTGTAAGTCTCCTCTAAGAAGATTTCATTTCTTTTCAGCTATTCATTTCTGCTCTGACCTGCTAGTGCTCTGTGATCACCTTTAACCTGAGCTCAAGAATTTTCCACTCTACAGTGCATTGCTGATGAAAGCTACAAAAGGTATAACTGTGTTGACTGTAGAAATACTATGAAGTCTGGGGTGGCTGATCTCCATTTACAGTGGTTGAATATGTGCAATTACTCTCAGCCCAGGGACATCTGGATTAAGAAGATAAGAGAGCTATGTGACAGGAAGCTAACAGCCTGCCTAGTGTAAGATTACAGAGACTAAAGGATGTACAACATAACACAAAGCAAATGGAATCAATTTCATAAAGCATCCTGAATACAAACCAGTTCTCCAAAGTATTATCTCAGTCTTTTAACTAATGGTACTGTGACTCATAAAATCAAAAAAGAGAGAGAGAGAGAGAAAGGAGAGATACACCAATAAAATTGAACTAGCTCTGTTAAAAGAAAACAGCTTAAGTTAAAAGCAGGCAAACTATGAGCATGCGTTCCTACAGACTACTTACAATCCATGAAAAGTAGACTTAAAATAT
Source organism: Crocodylus siamensis (assembly GCF_052110815.1). Lineage (NCBI taxonomy): Eukaryota > Metazoa > Chordata > Crocodylia > Crocodylidae > Crocodylus > Crocodylus siamensis. Next base: position 49,748,359 of record NC_143401.1, on the reverse strand, counting down.
TTAAAAGCTCATTTAACTCTCTGAAATTTTGAATGCTCATCAAAACTTTTCTGTTCTGGAAATCTCAGATTTCTGGTACTTCGTGTGTGGCTGGATTACAATTACCATATCACTGCTCTCTGTACCCAACATCACCCCTTTAAAGATTCTTCAGGTTGACATCAAGGTCATACTGAAACAAAAAAAAAGTTCAAGTTTGAATCTAAGAGTTTCTGGATCATGTCTGTTCTTTTTCAAAAGAGCCAGTTTCCCAAAATAAAAGGCAAAAGAAATAAAAATTTTAAAAGGCAATGGGAAAGAAAATAGAGTTTACCGTTACTCACAGGATGAAGTGAAGCAAAAATGTAAAGGAGATATCTGAAGACAGGAAAGGTCTCAGTGGTTTTTAGGAAGGAAGCATAGAATTAAAAATTTTGGGTACAAAACATGGTAAAATTATGGTAAAAGAGTATGAAACCTCTATCACTAACTGGGCAAAACTATAGTGTTGAAAGAGATAGTGAAGATCAAAATTGGAGGAAGACAACAAAGAGAAAGGGAAGTGGGAAGATATAAATTTAAACAACACAAGCAGAAGGTCTTGTGAAGAGCTATTACTAGAAAACCAAAAAAAGTAAAGAAAACTGAAGGCCTGCTTTATGGAATAGTAGTACATTAAGAAGTATTCTTACAAACTCTGATTCTGAAGTTTAACCTCCAGATATTTGGAAAACCATGGAAGAAGAGGCTAGAACATTTAAGCACAAGAAATTATGAAGGCCTGAGCAAGGGACAAGTTTAAGAACAAACTAGCTGCATTTTCAAAATGTTTCAACCAAAATTATAAGCAAAAAAAAGCAGGAGAAAACATTGAAACAATCTTAACTGCTTAAGCTTTTTGGAAGCAACAATGAAATACTATAAATTAGTTACATGTTAACAAGGGGCACATGAACACATTCCTAGGACCCAATCTGCAATTACACAAGTGAACTAAGATTAGACTGACCATTTTTTTGCCTGACATAAACTCCCTGAATGTATGTATAGATCAGCACTTAGATCAACTGAACTCTAGGTAGGTCTGTCTAAGTATAACATCTGTACCCAAAGCCATAAATATAAGTGATTGATTCTCTTTTTCCAAGAACAAAAGACTTCAATCCTTGAAGCAGGGAGCTATTAAGAAGCTATTTTTCATCTATATCCTGACTAAATCAAGATGGGCAATGATTAAGATAATAGTTAGGAAAGACATGGGGTGGTGAAGCCAATTTGGGTACCATGTGAGCAAAAAGTTCTGTTGTGCATCAGTTCTAAAATTAAACTGCAGAGATGTGCAATGGAAAGACAGTAGATGGAGCAAATCACAAGATTTCTGAAAATTAGATTGTTGTTTCTGAATGAAGCTTCCCAAAAGGTGGAGGGAGGGCCAATTGTGCTCAAGTACTGTTGAAGGTAGCTATCATCCCTGCAAAAACATCATTGTTGGGAATGACCTCAGAAGCCATTTCTCTCATAGCCACTTGTGGCTGCATGCCATGAGTTGCCCACCCCTGCCCTACGAATATTAAATCTGCCCTCCTCTCAGTGCTCTTCTATGCATTGGAGTTGGCTTAGCCTGTCTCAAAATGCCATCTTTGCATTGCACTGGGCTGTCAAGCTCTACCCTTCCCCTCCCCCCCAACCCGTGATCAAATCTGGTAATACAGTCAGCAGCATTACATGCCAATAGAGTTCAGATTCTAGCAAAAATATACCACTTTTTCCAGATGTGCTTAGTAATGTGCTTCTGGTAAAATATAACTGAAATTATTTTCATTTTACATGTTAGCATAATTCAGATTTATAACATATTAATTTATTGTAGAGAGTTAAAATTGAGCACCTCTGTATTTGTTTAAATTACTCATTTTTCATAATGTCATTGGTGGCCAACTGTTTTGGTAGAAATGCCCCATCTTCACCTGACCGCTTCATTGCTCTGCTTTCTCCTCCCTGAACTGTACTCCCTTCCTGATTTAGTGCTCTGCTTTCTGCTCCTGGCATATTTGATGCTGTGTTGCCTGTCCCCACCCCAGTCCGCCACATGCCATACACAGAAGTTTCCTGGTTCAGTGGTTCAGCAATTCAGACATTCAGAAAGTGGTCTTTATGGGGAAACAGAAATTTAGAAGATGGAGAGGGAGTAGAAGGGGAGGGGGAGCAGCAGGGAAGGACTGACTAACTGGCCAGTGAATGTGATTTCTCTCTGACTGCACTTCCAATCACAGTGTCTAGGAGGAGAGACATAGAAATAGCATAAAATCCTCTGTCTTCAGGCTTGCCTAGCCTTTTGTGAGCTCCTTCTGAGTGAGCAACAGCATCAGAAAGGTACTGGACTGCCTGGCCTGCTTCCTAGTCAGTAAGTTGCCTGCTCTTTTTTGTTCTTAGAAAGGTTTGGATAGGATATAGATTAGCTTATCTTAGCTTAGCTTATCTTAGAACTTCTTGACTTAATACTTATCCAATTAATTTCTTTCAATTTATATTTGTTCTCTTTTTTTTGTTTGTTTTTTGGCGATACATTTTAAAAAGAAAGTTCAGTGTTTTCCCTGGCAGTGTGATCCATCACTGTGGAGGGAAGCACACACTGCACACATTTACACATACATAGAAGAAGAAAAATCAGATATTCATAGAAGAGATTGTATAGTTATTAAATTAGTTATTAATATTATTATAGTTAGTTTTAATAGTTTACATACAGACTAAAGACAACACAGAAGAACAAAATAACTAGTCAGCTAGATACACATTCAGATTCAGATGAGATCAAAGAAGAACACAACACACCATACATATATTTATAAAATCAATAATCAATCAGACCACAGTCAAAAAATCACACAGCACTAACAAACAAAAGAAGCTGTCACTGACAGCCTGCCACACATTCAGATTCAGAACAAGACCAGATGGAAGAACACAACAGTAACACAAACACACCACACACACACACATACACACACACACATACATATGTATTAATAATCAATAATCAATCAGACCAGTCAACAAATCACACAGCACTCACAAACAAAAGAACTTGTCACTCACAGCTGAAGAACACAAAAGTAACATAACACACCACATATATATTGATAGGTATTTGTAGCAGGGCACTGTTGGTGCCTGCCACTTTAAGGGCTAAGCCAAGCAGCCAGCAGGTTCTTGATTAAAGCAGCCATTTTAAAATTCTGGCCACCTCTATAAACAGAGCAGTTGACTGCTGACAGGCCAGGAAGAAACATTGCCTGGCTGTAAGGCTGAATGCAACACCTTGGAGGTAAGGGCAGGAGCTTAAGGGGATGGTTTGGAGGCTCCTGGTCCCAGGCATGACCTAAAACTTTGCCCAGCTAGAAGTTGGTGGCCCAGTGGGGCTCCCAGTGGTGTGGGACACCCAGGAAATACCAGGCCAGTTACTACCCTGGTGAAAGGCAGGTTAGGGCACCTTAACTCCTAGCCCCCACAACACTGTGGGTACAAGGAGGCCAGGCACAGCTGTGGCCATCTGAGCCCAAGGAGGGTGTAAGACCTAGATGGGGTCAGGCATGGCTTTGGTCACCTAAACCCCGACAGGGGAGGGAAGCCCTGTGGCTATATTCAATGACGGGGCAGCCCCAGTGTTGGGGCAGAGATGAGGAGCCCCAGTAAGGGGGAAACCAGAGGGCTGGAGGCCCAGTATGTGTGTGTGAGTGTATAAAGTTGCCCTGGGAGGGGCCAGGGCAAGGTTGGAGCCAATCGAATAATTGGCTGGCCACTACCTTGGTGAGCGTCATGGGAAAGGCCCAGAAGATGGTACATCTGCCACACATAGTATAAGCTAGAAAATTCTTATGGCGAAAGGAGTCCACTCAGGGAGGGAGTGAGGCAGTATAAGTTGTTGACGTATGAAAGAGACCCTGTAAGAGGGGGTGGAGTGTGAGAGGCCCTAGTGAGAGGAGGGCAGTTTGAATATGTGTGTGTCTGGCTGCTGACAGTGAGGGCTAAGCCTGGTCCGGCTCTAGGCCAGGAGCATTGTGTCATCTGGATGCCATCTGCAAGGCTTGGGCTGCAGAGTAGGGAAGGAGCAGAGCCACAGATAGTGCCCCCTGGCATCGGGGCAAGAATGGGCAGCCTCCCACCTAATTAACACCATAATTATGCATCCTCAAGGCATGGCAGCTGAGGAGGCAAGTGGTTGGTCCAGAAACAGCCCTATAGACCAAAGACAGACTGGCCCTGAGATCGCCCCCCTGTTACAATTTTAATAATCGATAAGACCAGTCAAGAAATCACACAGCCCACCACACATTTGGATTCAAACCAAGACCAGATTGAAGAAGAACACAACACACACACACACACACACACACCTTTTCCAGCACAGGAGACATTATGAAGCGTGCTGGAAAGTCAGGCGCCAGGTCTTCTGGCAGAAGAGGAAGAGGGGCTAGCAGGGTAGAGGAACACCTAGAGCTGCAAGTTCCTCTGCCCCCAAACATAGATGCATCCTCTTCCCAAGCAGCCATGAGGCTTCTGCTGCCATTGGAACCGAGGAGGTGGGAGCAGTACCTAACATCCCTGCACCTGCACCACCTCTTCTAACTCTAGAAATAGGCAACAGCAGCAGAATCATATGGTGAAAGCTATCTTTGATGCCAACATTGTTGGTATCCACTGTGCAGTACACAGGCTGCACCTCATAGTCAGGGATGTCTTACAGGGGGACAAGACTGCTGTTGATGGTGCCACCACCACTACCACTATAACCCAGCTGGTTTCAAAATGCAGGAAGGTGGCAGGCTATTTCCACCACAGCATCCAGGGGGGCAAGATGCTGTGGGAGAAACAGGTACAGCTGAGCATCCCACAGTACAAAATCATGCAGGATGTGGAGACTCGGTGGAACTCCACACGTACGTGATGCTTGAAAGGCTGGTGGAGCAACAGAAGGCCATCCATGAGATGGCCTTGCCTGGGGAGATTGGGATCAGTGGCCCTCTGAACAAAGCTGAGTGGGGTACCATCTCCCAGATTTTGGTGGTCCTCAAGCCCTTCCTCAAGGTCACAGAGCCCCTTAACATTGGTGATGCCCTCCTTAGTCAGGTGATCTCTGTAGTAAGGGAACTTGAGAACCAAATGGAGAAGTGCCAGGGGATCAATGTTCCTAGCTGAGGCAGGCCGCTGTCACCAGACATGCAGGCAGTGGTGAGGCAGCTGAAGGAGGGGCATCAGGAGATGGCAGGATCCCTTGCGGTCCAGTACAGTTCACATGTTGGCAGGAATGTGCAACCCCAGAGGAGCATGTGTACTGACAGCACCAAAACCCTTGATCACTGGACGCAGGTGCTGATCAACAAAGTCAGGGAGTCCAAAGGTCAGAGGTGAGTGGATGTGGAATAGGGGGTTCCACTTTCCTGTGCCAGCACTCCTAAAACCATCACTTCCACCAGCACCAGCACCAGCAAGTCTCCTCCATGCCAGCCACTGCTAATTTGGGTTAAGGGCCTGGCTTCAATGCTGGGGTCGAAACACAGTTTTGAGGTTGCAAGTTCATAGGCTCAGCTGTGAAAAGTGGATTATAATTTGATCCCTCTCAAGATAAGGCCTAAGAGATTGGAGGCACAGTGTTTTTTTGGTGAGGAATGTGCCTACACAGGTAGTTTGGTACTGTTGCCTTTGATAGATTCTGGTGTGCAGTTTGTGGGGGTACTGGAGATAGTTGGCAGGTTTTGTGTTTTGAGATGTAGAAAGTTGGCTTCAGGTCTGGTGATGAGGTTAGGTGCTAGTTTGAATGTACAAACCATTATTCAGAGCTAGGCCTGTGAACTTCGCTTCATCAGCCTCCCAGGTAGTAGCTACAGAAACTCATGGACTCAATATACACAGTGGAATTCTGACACACTGCAACCTGTCGAACATCTGACTCTCCAGGTACCTCTGCAATTTTACCTGCATTGCTACATCCTCCTTTCCCCTCCCCCACACCCCAGCCTGTCCCTCACCCCCTTATGCGTCCATTTCCATTTTCACCGACTGGCTTTCTTGCCTGTATTCCAAGCCTCAGTGGGGCACACTGCCATGTTGTGCAGAGGCCCCAGCGCCAGGAAGGGCACACCTGAACACACACATAGTGTCACCCACCCATGTCACAAGTTTTGCCTGCCTGTGGCCAGAGGTACAGGGCCCTAGAACCCAGACTCCCCCTGCACCTATTTTCTTGACAGCTGGTAGGCTTCATGGCTGCAGCAGGGTATAGCAGGCCTGCATCAGTTTTCTTCACCCGCCTGTGCCCTAAGACAGACATAGCTGGCAGGCTTCATGGCCGCAGCAGGGACTAGCAGGCCTGCAGTTTTCACCCTCCTGTGCCCCAAGACAGACACAGTTGCACAAGCATCCATATCACAAGTTTTGCCTGTTAACAGCCAGAGATGCAGGGCCCCAGAACCCCCCTGCACCTATCTCCTTGATAGCTGGAAGGCTTTGTGGCCACAGAAGGGCCTCGCAGGCCTACAGTTTTCAACCCCTGTGCCTTAACACACAGTGTCACCTATGTCATGAGTTTTGCCTGTCAGCAGCTTGAGGTGCAATTTCCCTGAAACCCCTATACCTATCTTCTTGAAACCTGGCAGGCTTTGTGGCCTCAGAAAGAGTTTCCATCTGTGCAGTTTTTACCCCACTGTTACATAACACACACACAACATGAGTTTTGCTTTCATGACTTTGAGGTGCAGTTTCTTACAAACCCCAGCACCTATCACCTTGAATCTTAGCAGGCTTTATGCCCTCAGAAGGGGCTACCAGTTCTGCCAGTTTCATCTGAATCAGAAAAAAACCAACAAAGTCACATGTATTTCATTGATTACCCATTATACTCTATGGCTGAACTTCCAAATCAGCTTTGAATCTTCCGAGGCTGATTTGGCCAAATCAAATTAGAAAAGTGATCCAAATCTCCGAATCAAATTGCTAGCATTCAATTCAGCTGAATCTGAATCTGAATGAGGCAGTTCTCTATTCGCACAGGCCTAATAAAAACCATACATTTTGCTACTTCCTTCCTTAAATGTGACTCTCATCTAGTTTTCTTCTGAGAATGCTTCCAGATAGTCATTGTCAGATAAGTCACAAATCCAGGGCAATCTATTTCTGTTCATTTTTTATTTTGTCTACCCAAGGAATTAATTTGAAGGATAGGAATAGATTAAATGATCTTTTTCAGGTCCTTTTCCATCTGAGCATTTTATTCTGAGATTCATCTCATGCAACAAAGTTGAGAATATATTACTGCTGAATACAGGAAAATGGATTTTCCTTTCAAAAGAGCAATATATGCAATATGTTTATCAAAAGGAAAATTAAATGAAAATTAAGGTATTTATTTATTTGATCATAATGTTCCTATATATAAAATCTGCCATAACACATTCTAATTGATTTTTGCCATTCCTTCCTATAAAATAACTTAGGGGGAAAAGTATGTGTTGTGTATAGCTTTCTTTCATGTGGAGCAAAGAACTGCGCATGGTAAAGAAACATTGTAACCTTATGTAACTAGATCTATTTTGTGCCAGTTTAAACTGTTTTGTATTCCAAAATGAACAATGTTCAAGGCTTCTAAAATGGTTCAAATAGATCAGTGGTTTTCAACCTTTTTTCATTTGTGCACCCCTTAGACATAGGCTCTTTCCCCTGGGTGTACACAGACAACAGGTTGAAAACTACTGCACTACATGAAAGGGAGTGGGGGTTAAGTCTTGAAACAATTTTCTCTAACATTTCTTAATATTTTAAAAGAGATCCATTAAAATGCCTATGTTTAAGTTATTAAGTGGTGTAGACATTTTTATTTCTAAAGTATACAAAATGTTGTAGTGGTATCATAGGATACCTAAATGCCAAGAAACAAGGCAATTTAGGAATTGAAATGGTTTGCATGGTTAGTTTGCACATACAATTAATATTTTAGCCAAAATTTCATGAAAGAAACTCTGTGTGAACCATGTTATTACATAATTATATGAACTCCAAAAGAATTATGCTACAATATGTAGCTATAATAAGTAATTTACAAATACACTGCAAAAAAGCAACTGTAATATATCTGGATGATCAGGATGCATAGTAGAGATGATACCTTTTCTTAGACCAACAACATTTTTACAAAAAAATTATTTAATTGCAAGCTTTTGGGTACAAACATCATTCATCAGGCACTGAAGAAAAGAATGTAGAAGTTCTCCTAGGTAGAAATGAAAGTTCATATTTCACAGGATTCCACAGAGGACTCAATAGATGGAAAACTCCTCTGGGCAGTCAGTTTGTAGCAGGTATGAAGCCTCTCACCTCCTGGGAGGATCTGTGATGATGCAAATTACCTTGAAACAAAGGCCAGAGCAGAATCTCAGGTTTCAGGTGGTCACAGTTGCTTTCTGCTTAAGAAAATATGAAGATTTCATTTCAAACCAACTAAAATTAGATATCTTCCATATGTCAAGTATCTAGGTTCATATATCTAAATGAACCTTTCAGTAAAATAATTTGAAATCATAAATAAAAATAACATTTCTAGCAGGTGAGTGAGTGAGTGAGTGAGTGAGTGAGTGAGTGAGACGAAATACATGTCTAAGAGTGTTACAAAGCAAACAAGTCATGATTTAATTTTGAAATCTTAGCAAATAAGGTTCCTGTCAATCCAGCAGGGAAAAATGTTAAGTGATGCACATATAATGAAACTAGGCAAGTCTTCTGAGAGTATAGATTGGACTCTAAGGTATTAGCAGCCTGAAAACTATCTCACTCTATTTTTAATGGAAAATTTCCCAGGGCAATTATTCATTTTGATGGATAAATACTGGGAGTGAGGTAAAATAGCTCCATTATTTCTTTCTTATACAAAAACATTGGTCTCAAAATTATTAAGTTAAATGATATAAATGGCAAACAAGCCCATTACAAACAAAGGAGCATAATAGGAACAGAAATAAATGAAATCAAGTTTTGTATTAGCTTTCTGAAACATTGTGATGTTTGAGGCATGTCTCGGCATCATTATCACTTTACTAATATCAGAACTTCATAGCATGGGCACAGTTCATGTACCCCCATCCTGACCTTTATCTCTGCCTAACAGTTTGTATCACAACACTCACATTCTGATTATATTTTTGCCTCTCAGACTGTAAGAATTTCTTGATCTTTTGATTCTCAGCAATTCTGCATAAAACAAGACTTTTGCTCAAATTCAGCAAAAGGAACTAGATAAACTAATCTCCACCAGTTTAATTCTTCATCCTCTCCAAAATACTGAGAACATAAAATTGCAACAGAGTCAGGAAATGACACTGCTTGGACATGTTTACCTTGACCTCTCTCTTTTCTTTCATCTATTTCACTATGGCAAGTAGTCCAGCTCTCATCATATCTGTTAGACTCCATGCAGTGCCCAACAGCTAGGGAGATGACGATTCAATTGCCCATGGATCTTGTTATTCATTAGACAGAGGAAGCAGGGAGCAAACACCAGCACACATTGTTTGCAACAGCTTTTATTCAGAATGGAGACAGCATTAGGCAAGGGTCCCTCATAGACACACAGCCCATGAATCAGGGGAGCTTCCCCAAACAATAGTTTTTTCCCACGTTTATACACTTTGGTATATACTCATTAACATTCACTCCACCTCTGTCCCTCCTTCTGTTCCATCCATTTCTCCTCCCATCTCAGGCTCTGCCTCCTGTTTACTGTTTGCTTCATTAACATGGAATTGCCTATTCATTTCATTCATTTATATGTCTGTCCCAGCCGCCTGTGGAGGGGTCGGGATTGATTTAATTTGAGAGTGTGATCAGGGGGTAGAAAGGTAAGAAAGGTTTACTGACTTAACAAAAACACAACTATGCATAGTAACAAGACAAACAAGGACAGGCAAGAATAATTCATGTCAGCAACTTGTCAGCAGTCCCCTTTGATGCCTGATGTATGACAAGTTTCTCTTTCCACAAAGCTCAGTGAAGTCCTGTCCGAGAGGTACCGGGAAGGACCCTGGTATTCAGTCCTTGGTCTCCTTGAGATCCATGGGCCCACTGATCCAGGTCAACAGCTCATTAGTAGTTCCTTTCACAGAGCTGTATCTTCCTTCTGAATGACTTCCGTATGTGCCAGCCAAATTATCATTTCTGAGCTGTGCTGATAACTTACAGCCATTCAGATTCTTTTTACTTCCACTGTACTTAGACTGACCAATAGCAGTACAAGCCTGGCATTCTTCTGGTAAGGTTAATTTTAACTATGCCACAGGACCTTACTACTTCAAGGCTTTGCTAAATTTCCTAGGCCTTACTTTATACAAGGCCTTACTACATCTTAAACTTTAATTAGGCTCTTAGCAACAACATATAGCTTAATTTCTCAACAAATGACAGAAAAACACTTGATCTAATCTTCATAGAGCCTTCAGCAAGCACCTTTATCACACAGACATAATTTTCAGCTGTCACACATCTTTTTGCTATGAGTGCATGTCTAAGATCTTGACTCCTGCTCTTCAGTCAATGGATAGACTTTGACCAAAACCTGGAAGATTCTGGAGGCTTCTTCACCAATCACCATTCACCTTTTTGCATATGATCATCTCAGATTCTGTTACCAATTATGTGTTGTTTTTCACATTCCAGTCTGTTTTTGTCTCAGTTGTACCATCTTCCACATTCCTAAAAAATAACCTCATTCTCAGCACACAGATTCACTTGCTGCTTTTTCCTCAGAAAATGGTTGACACAGTTAAGATGGTTACTTAGCACAAGCAAATGGATGGCTTAGCTGTCATTCTGCCTTGTGGTCAGCAGCTCTGCTAGGCCACAGGCCATACCTTTATTCAACTGCAAATCCAATGCTCTCCAAGATCCAAATATTGTCACCCTAACAATAGCAGCACTGAACTAACATGACACCTACTATGTTCCTGCACTTCCTGGTAGTACTAATGTTGACAGCTGAACACCTCATTTCCTTACAACAGAAAGGGGCTGATTTTCCAAAACCTACATGACCACCCAGGCCTTAACACATTGTTGTTTTGGAGGCTTCAGTGCCATGAGGAAAGGAATACAAGGACTAGGGTAGGCTTGCTTTAATAATATTGTGCACAAGCTGGACACAACACACATTTCCCTTTGTATTCCATTTGAGCCTTGCAGAATCAAGGCACAAGCAAGTTTGAATCAATAATGGATGGACTCTGGAAGATTCAGTGGTTTGTCACAGAGCAGATAATCAGACAAAAGTTGAAATGTTCAATCCATCTTATAACAAATCTCAAAACAGTCCAGGAGCTGCCCTTATTGTTTAATGATCTGCCTCATTCTCCTTTTTCAACAGCAGGCAGGATGTTTGCAAACATGATGGGATGCTGTACAGAGTAATGCATGTCTGCGTATATGAAATGAGAATCAGATGTCATGGGCTAAATTCTGCTCTTCAGTAAACTGAACGGCTCCATTGGATTTCAGAGAGCAATGTATATGTGCAGGCACAATGTGTCCCAAAGGATCTAATATTTACTTAGAAAAGTAAGAAGAGTCTAAGTTAATCAGGAATTAGAATCTGCAGAACTCGTTCACTGATGTTTTGTAAGAGCTTATATAAACTTATTACAATTTCAGGGCAGGGTAGGAAAACACTTCCATTAATCTGCTTCAGATGTTTTTCATACCAAGATATTGATGTTAGTTTGATTATTAACTAAAATAATTTTGAGAAGCAGCAACTGTGTCACACTCCTATATTTTCCAGCAATAAAATAAATTAGTTTATTTAGTGACAACTGCTATGTTCAGGTCCTCCTTTCCTCTGCCTCATCCTTTTCTGTTTCTTCATTCCTTCTTTGTTTAAAAGCGGTAACCAAATTCTTCTCTCTTTTTCTTTTTATTGATAAAATAGTTCCCAGGCACCCACACATCTTGTCCCTGAGAAATGACAGTCTCAGTCTAAGACAGGAATGGGCACTTTTTTAGGCTGGAGGGCTGTTTAATGACTTTTGCTGAGCTGTCAAGGGCTGCAAAGCTAGCCCCACCACATTGACAGGTGCCCCACCCTCTGGTTGCCAGCTTGAGACAAGAAATCCTGCCCCTAACCCCTGACCTTTGCCACCAGAAGTCCCTCCTCTTGCCCCCAGAAGTACTCCTGGGTGGGGGGGGGGAGGGGAGTTGCTATCTTGGAACCAGAAAACAATCAGATCATATACTAAAAGTCAAACACCCACTACAACATATTTTAATTTTTTTTTTTTAAAAAGTCATTATATGTACTTGTGTAGTGTATACAGAGGTGACTGCATAATAGCACAAAAATAAAGTCTTATTCCTGTATATTGCATGGGGGGTGTGGTGGAGGGGTATATGGTGGATCATGGTGTGTGTATGCATGTGTGGCCTGTTAGGGGGCATGGCTGTATTTGGATGGGCATAGGGTATGTTGAGGGATGAGTTGTGGGGGCAGGGTGTGAGTGTGAGACAGGGTGGGGGTGTGGGGACCCTCCAAATACTGCCCCCATAGTGCACATCCTCCATCACTGGTAGTAGCAGCAGCAGCTGGTAGCAGGTGCTCAGGGTGCTTGTGGCCTGCACAGGTGCTGCTGCCCAGCAGCATGTAGCTCCAGCCAGTGCTGCACATACTGGCAAGGAGCACACCCTCCCTCACACCCAAACCTTGACCATCTGAGCTTCATGCTCCTGCTGCCCCTCTGGGCATGGACTCCATGCTCCCACCAGTCCCAGTTCCATGCTTTATGCTCCTGTCCAGCTGCAGCTCCCCCTCCCACTGCCCCTGCTGCCCAGAGCAAGCACTGAAGCAGGGAGATGAGGAGGATCTGCTGGATCCTGGGAAAACCAAGCAGGTCACCCAGCAGCTGCAGCAATGGCAGGAGCAGCCTGACCCAGATGGTGGGCAAGGCCCTACTGTGCATGAGGGTGGGAATGAGGCATACAGGCTGGGTAGGGTACAATTAGTTGGTAAGTGCCCATGGGCCAGATGAAATTGCCTGGTGGGCCAAATTCAGTCTATAGGCTGTGTGTTGCACACCCCTAGTCTAAGACATTGCTCTTACATACACTTCATGATGTACCTAACGATTAATGTTTTGCGGATACATTTCTTATATTAGTAGAAAAGAGGAATTGCTCAAAAAATGTACATTTTGACTTATACACTTTAATCTACATAAACATACACAGAAAGCAGTTCAATATCATTCTGACGTATTCAGCAGGAAAGTTAAAAGGCAAGTGAAAACTACATCATTCCCAGCTAAAAGTTAGATGTTGTGATAGTCTGTGAGCTGCCTACATTCTTGTCAAACTGTTAGTGTAATTGCTCTTCTAAACTTTGAGCCACCCTAACTAGGCCATATACATCAAATAGCAATGTGAGTGTGTAACTAGTCCACATAATTTTGTAAGTGTCACCTCATCAGAAAATTTCCAAACTTAAGATACCAGGGGCAGCAGGGGGCTTACCTATTACTCAGATTTTCAGATTAACACACAGTTTATGCTCTTGGCCTGTGCATATTCAATATGTGGATACTATGAGCCCAGTTATGTTCTGGTATCTGTGTAAATCTGTGAATTTTTTCACACCATTAGTGAAGTTTATTAGTATAACATATTGAGAGAGTCTGACTGTAATGCACAATTTTCTGTGTTGCTTATGTGAAAAACATCACTGTCTGCAGGACAAAAGAAAAGGTAAAAAGGTAATAAAAAATCCCCAATCTTCTCCTTGCAAAAATAATTGGAAGGAGGCAAGTATAGAATAGTCATGAAAGTAGAAGAAAAAACAAGCTTGTACATTACTTAGCCCTAAGTAGAAGATATATAACTAGACAGTCTAAATATACTATCTGGACACAGTGGACATGTCTACGCATAAAATTAAACTGACCAAATAAACTCTAGCACAGTTCACACTGGAGTTATTGCTCCCATGCGTGCCATTTGAACATGTGCCCGGAACTGCAGCATGTTGAGCTGGGTCAGAGAAGCCCTGCTGGAAGGGCTTCTCTGAAGCCCAGGGAGTCAGTCTGCCAGCCAGGGGCTGACCTGGCTCAACATGCTGAGAACTATGCTCAACATGCTGAGGAGGGGCTGGCTGGGCCTTGATAGTGTGGCAGTGTGGGGCTAGCCAGCAGGCAGCCTCTTCACTAAATCACCCTCATGTGTTCCTGTGTATTAAAGAATGCCAACACCGGACAGTACTTGTGTTTACAAGTACTAACCTACAGTGGAGTTAATTAGGTTACTGTGGCCTAATAGCGCCACTCATGTAGATACTGGGCATGTCCAGATGAGCACACATGTGCCTCTTGAGGCAGCCCAAGCCAGTTTGAGACATTGCAAGAGGCACGCTGAGAATGAAAAAATGTTCCCTGTGCTGCATATTTGCAGCACGGGCTCAAAATTTGATACCTAGATTTCCAGGTATCAAATAAAAACACTGTCTCACTGAGGCAAACCAGGAGTGGGACCTCCAGAGATGCTCTGGAGCATTTCTGTCACAGTGTACTAAGATGCCTGCTCCTTTAAGGGCAGAAACTGCCTCGGGAGAGGGCCCTAGCAGTCAAGCAAGAACCCCCCAGGTGCCGGTTACTGTAGCAGCAGGCTAATGAAGGAATTAGCCTGCACCTGCAGCTGGTGAGCTGACCAGAAGAGAAAGTGCCCTGGGCACACATAAATCCCAGGGCTGGGAATAGAGGGTTTGTTCTCTGTCATTAGTCAAGGGGAAAGGAGCTGTTAGAGTGGAAGCTAACCAGAGATGTTTGACTGCCTGTTTAGCTTCTGTTAGGATTCAAAGGGGTTCCAGAAGCTCACCAGATACCCTGGCCTATAAAGCACTTAGTGCTGGGGAGAAGTGTAACTCTTTTTAAAGGGACAGAGCACTCCCTGAACTTCTTATATTATAGCCAAGGGACTCATATTTTGATTGCAGTTGATAGACCGGTAGATTGGGCTAAGGCTATTGGGGAAGGAAGAGGCCACATTGGGGGGGCCCACTACAGTGTGGAGACCCCAGCACCAGAGAGGGCACCATGACAGGGGGAGAGCACACCCCAGCACCAGAGAGAACTGTGATAGGAGAGCACAGACTCCAGCACCAGAGAGCATGGGTACTGAGGCTGGACTAAGATGAGGCCTCAATGCAATTGAAGACAACATTTATATAACATTTGCAAGGCTTGGGGCATGGTAAAGGGGTGGTTTTGGAGCCACACATCTAGCCCATAAGTTGTGTGGGTATTGTAAGACACCTCTGAAGTGTGGGACCCAATAAAGGGGTCCAGCAACCTGCAGGGTTTCAGGGAGACTGTCAGTACTGTGACCAAGCAACAAATCAATGGCAGCTTCCCAATCCATCATTTATGACAACAAGACATAGCAGGTGAGACTAGTAGGTGCCCATAGGACAGAACTTGCATGGTCATGATGCCCTAGGGACATCATGGCCATCTCTGGAGTGACCATATCATGACAATATCGTGCCCCTCCTGTCCTAGCATGCTGCCTTGCATGCAGGGCAAGCAGAAGTGGTGCAATGCTGTGATCCAGATGCTGGTAATTAGGGACTAGGTGGTGGGAGGGTTGGTCAGGGGGGCATGGGTTCCCTGCAGGGCCCACAGCCCTCCCCAGCAAGGTCTCAGCCTCCCCCACCCCCATGCAAACAGGGACAACTGACCCCTACAGAAGCAGCAGTCATGGGGTGCTCAGGGCCCACTGTGGCTAGAGCTCCCAGTGGTACAGACAGCCCCAATCAGCTCAAACCCAGTCACTTGTGCCACCTGTTGCAGGACCAGCCTGGGTTGGCATGGCACTGTGCAGGGCCGTGCTACTCAGGCTGCCATCCAGGGCCTGGCCCGATCATGGGCCAGGCCTGTGTTGAGCCACATCATGCCCTGCCTCCCTCCCCCCAGAAGATTCCTGCCCTGCCATGCTTAACATGAGGGAGGGGAAAAGCTATGAAGAAAATCAAAATGTACAGTGGGGCTGGTGAATCTAATAGGGGCAGGCTGGAGTTGTGGGTGAAATGGAGAGGCAGGGTGTGAAGCTCACTGAGCTACAACCCCACAGGAAAAAAAAAAAGGTGGGCTGTGCTTGGGGAATGTGGAGGAGGGTACACACACACACAAGGGCTGGGGAGACTAGAGCTGGCTTACTCAGCCACACAACAAACACCAAGGCAGGGGAAGTGGACCACAGGACTTACCACACAAGGGCAAGAACACACAGGGAAGGCTGCTGAGGCAGATGTAAAAGATGGATGGAGTGATGGAGGGGCTTTGTTTGTTGAAGATCTGTCCAGAAGCCCCTCAGGCCTCCAGCCAGGTGCTCAGCAGCAGAGCAGTAGGCAGGAAAAACAAAGCAGGATCAGATGCAGGGAGGCAGTGGTGAGGGAGTGCAGAAGCAATCAGTCAGTTAAGGACTAATCCAGTGCAGGTGTGGTATTAAGTGTTGCAAGGTGATGCAGCAGGGAATCTTCCTTTCTCCTGAGAGGGGGAAGTAGCAGAACAGATGGTAGCAGTAGCAGCAACAGCAGCAGCAGTGGTAGCGGTCATCCAGTTCAGCCAATCAGGGTGTGCTTCTGGTGAAAGTGGAGGTGAAGGTGGGTGTTGGCCTACCAAGGCAGCTGTAGCAGGTAAGGCACCTTTAGAGTGCACCTTTAAGGCACTGCAGGCTTCCTCCCCAGGCTGTCCCATGACCGTGACTTGGGGGTGGGTTTAGCAGCAGACCAGAACATGGCTACAGAAGTTGGGGTGCAGTGCTGGGGTGTGGTACTGGGGTATGCTGCAGTGCAGTGGGTCCCTCCCTGAGGGGGGCAGCAGCATGTAGCAAAGGACCCATCCCCATAGTGGGGGGCAGCAACAGCAGCCACAGCAACCCAAGGCAGAAAGAGATACTTACCCCTAAAAGCTCTGAGAACAACCCAATAGCTAGCAGTAGCCAGAGACAGGCAGAGGCCTGGGCATCCTCTCCCCAGAATCTCCTGAAACCAAGCTTTCAGCAGCGTCAAAAGCAACAGTAGCAGCCTAAAACAGGAAGGGGCATGGACAACTTCCTCCCAGATGTTCCTCAGAAGCTCCCATCTGTTTGTAACTTTCAAATATCGTGGGCCCTAAGGCCCACCCAACTAACGAGTAGCCCCTATTGTATGAGGGCTCTCACAA
Organism: Crocodylus siamensis; assembly: GCF_052110815.1. Classification (NCBI taxonomy): domain Eukaryota; kingdom Metazoa; phylum Chordata; order Crocodylia; family Crocodylidae; genus Crocodylus; species Crocodylus siamensis. The sequence goes on along the minus strand of NC_143401.1, from coordinate 49,731,140 downwards.
AACACTTAGGTGCCCTGCACCTGAAAGCAGAAACGGCTCGGGAGAGACCCCTAGTGGTGAGAAGGGGGCAGGATTAGCTGCCAGTCACCAGGGCAGCGCAGGTGCTGGTTGCTAGGGCAAACAGTGAAACCAGCTGACAGGAAGGGGCAGGGCATAGCCCTTTTTAAGCCCAGGCAGGAGGCCAGGAGGGCGGTTCCCCTCTGGCGACCGAGAGAGGAGGAACTCGGCTAGTACAGATGAAGGGGAGAACTCTGATGTTGGGAACATCCCCTGGTCACTGCCGGGGTTGGAGTGCTCTCTCTCTGGTAGGGATTGAATGTTGTTTGGCCGGATGGTCTAGCTTTTATGTTGTAGTGCAGGGGCTTTGTGTTCTTGTGTTTACTGTTTACTGGAGAACCGGGTGAGGCTATTAGGGGTTGGAGGAGGCCTCATAGGAGCTCCAGGGTAGCGTGGGGACCTTGGCGCCAGAAAGGGTGCAGCGTTCGGGGGGCATTGACCCCAGCCCCAGAGGAAGGGGGAACAGTGGGAAGCCCCAGAGGAAGGGGGGCAGTGGGAAGCCCCAGACGTAAAAGAGAGGGCCAAGGCATAACAGGGCCCAGGTCAAACCACATCAGTGCCATCTGTGAGGCTTGGGCTGTGGTGTAGGAGAGGAAAAGGAGCCACAGGTAGCACCCCCCGGCACCAGGGTGCATAAAATGGGCAGCCTCCCACTAATTACATTAATCAGTTAAGATCAAGGCATGGCAGGCGAGTAAGCAGGCAGTTGGCCCATAACAGGAGGGCAGAGTCACTCCTAGAAAGGCTCCGATAACGATACTCCTGTCACAGGGGCTAATGGGTGAATGCTACAAAGTACTTGGGACAACTAATGAAAAAAACAGGATAGGAGTGCCATATCAGTCAAAGGGTCAAAATGTGAAAATAAGTGCACCTGAGGGGGACACCAAGCAGAGCCCACTGGGCTGCAGCCACCAGTCCTCAAAGGCATTCAAGGAGCTGGTGGACACTGCCCACTGGTGCTCTGCCTGGAAACATGTACAGACAAGGGAGAGGAAAGTGGCCCCACAGTCTCCGGGCACCTTCCCCGCCAGAGATTCCTTCCTGGTCTAGTACAGGCTCATGGGATGACAGTGGAGTACAGACTCAGCCACTCAGGTGCCCCAGCCATGCCCTCACCAAGCAGGTCCCACCACTTGGTGTCTGGGTGGGACAGAAGGGAGCATGGTGGAGAGCGTAGTGCATGAGTGTGTAGATGTGGTGGCAATAGATGGTGGAAAAGCAGACTGTTCTGGTGTCCTCTGTCCAGCTCAGATGGCAGAGTGGGGAGCATCGTGAAGCCAGGTAAGGTGCTGGCCCCATGACAAACTAAGGTGGGCTGGAGGACATGGGGTGGTGGGGACTGCCATCATGCAGGACCTGGTCAACAAGGGCAGGTAGGACAGATTTCACCTCCTGGACCAGACAGCAGGTTGCACATGTTGTAGGTAGAGGCACATGCCAGGCCAGCACAGCAGGGTCCACCCACTCCTGCCCATCATAGTCCAGGAGGTCTCCAATACAGGTTACACCATCTTGGATCAACCTCTGTCACAACTGGGGCACCTCTGCTGTCAGCACCTTCAGCTGAAGGTTCCAGAGGAAAGACTCAACAAGCAGGTTACCCTGGGCAACTGTTGCAGGGGACCTGGAGGTGGAGACCAGTCTTGAGGCCCAGAGTAGGTCTCAGCAGAACTCTGGCAGCCCTGCAGGTCCTGCAAGGAGAAGTCCCACAGGCCAAGGAGCTGCCAGTCATATCAGAGCCCCCAGAAGTGGTGGAGGAAGGTGCACCCCAGGTGGCCCCATGCTGCATGGCTACTAACATCATATAGCAGTCACTGCAGGACTTGAAGGCAGAACATCAGGACCTGGCTGCAGGGGCAAACTGGGCCCTGGCTGCCCTCCCACAAGGAGAGGCTCAGGACTTCTGCAGTGACCCAGAATCATCCTGGCCAGAAAGAACTCCAGCGTCTGTCTCTGGACCCCTGTCAGGACCTCGGGGGCGGGGGGCACAGGCAAGGTGTGTCAGTGCCAGAGCATAGACAGGACCAGCTAGTTCAGCACCATCACTCTCCCACATAGGGAGAGACATTGCAGGAGCCCTGCCCATGCCCAGAGCCACTCCACTACCCTTGCCTCCAGCTGGTGCCAGTTCTCTGGCAGGAAGGGGTTTGTGGGGGACAGGTAGACCCCCAAGTAGAGCAGTGAGCCTGCACTCCAGTAGATCCCAAAGAGTGCACGTAGGAGTGAACCCACCCACTACCCATCACCCACTGCCAAGCCAAAGCTCTTGACCCAGTTGACTCAGGCAGAGGAGGCTGCCAAGTACAATGCCTGGCAGGCCTCCACCTGTGCCCAAACTCCAGAGTCTTGGACTGCAAGGGGTACATGGGGACCATACACTGACAGGACTAGCCACACTGCTAGCCCCCAGAGCATCAACCCCACCTCTGCAGGAGAACAAGGAAGGGTTCCATGGCTAAGGCATACAGTTGGCCCTACAGCAGGCAGCCTTGATACACTCCTCTCCTGAATGGGATGGGTTCCATCAGGGTCCAGTTCATCTTGACCAAACACTCTGCAGAGGCATACAGTACCTGGGGAGCCCACATGAAGTGGGGCCTGAAGCCAAAGGTGCAGTGTGCCCATGAAGTACCCATGATCCACTCTGTCAAAAGTCTTCTTCTGGCCCAGAAACAGGAGGGTGAAAGATGGGACCCCCTGATGCGCTAGCTCAAGGAGGTCACAAACAGGTTGGTGAAGATGGAACATTCAGGGCACCATGTACATCTGGTCAAGTTGAACTACAAGCACAGCAAGATGGCCTCTGCTGCCACCTTGCAGTCTGTGCAGAGGAGGGACATGGGACACCAGTTCCTCAGCTCACAGGGATCCCCCTTCTTTGGCAGGAGGGTCAGCATGGACCTGCAGCACGACAAGGGGAGCTCCCCTCTTCCCTCAGATTTCATCCAGGCCACAGAATCTGGGCCAACGACATCCCAGAAGGCCTGGTAAAACTCCATGGTCATCCCGTCAATGCCTGGCTCCTTGTTGCTAGGCATCCAGCAGAGGACAGCTGAAAAGTCATCCAGAGTGAAAAGAGCTTCCAGTCAATCCCAGTCACCCACACTCACGTGTGGGAATCCCTCCCACAAGGTCTGACAGGCGTTGCCATCAGTCAGATCCAGGGAGAAAGGCTCTTTATAGAAGGCCCGCTTGCACTGGCGCATCTCACTTGGATCCATGAGGGGGGGTGCTATCACCCACCAGAAGGCAGTTGATGTACTTACTGGCCCCCCACCTCATCTCCCAGGGCATAAAAAAAAGTGAGAACTGTGGTCCATCTCCCAAAGGAGCTGAACGCACAAGCGGACAAATACACCATGGGCACAGTGGTCATCCAGAGCACAAAGCTCTTCCTGCCTCTCCCAACACTCTCCGCAGAGGGATGGATTGTTTGGGTCAGTAGCCAGGAACCTCTCCAGCTCTAGCACTTACCACTTGAGCCGCTGCCAGACAACCTCCCTCTGCCAAGCGTGCCCCCGAACGTAGATGCAGGAAAAAAGCCAGATGCGCACCTTCCCCATGCCCCACCATCTCCAAACTGAGAGTAAAGTTGCCCATTGCTCCCGCCAGGTCAGCCAGAACTCCCAGAAGGCATCCCTGAAGCCCACATCCTCCAGCAGACTGGCATTTAAATGCCAGTAGGCTGACACCAGATGCCCAGGCCCTAGCATGGCCTGGGCCTAGACAAGGAGGTGATTGCTAAAAGGAGTCAGCTGCATTCCAGAGGAGTGGGCTCAGGAAAAGTGCAGCAAAGAAATATAAACCCGGTCCAACCAGGAGTGGCATGCCTGCTCCTCCCCTACCCTCCTATAATTGAAGGAAGTGGGGTCAGTAGGATGACAGGCATACCAGAAGCCCATCAGGATCTCCCCAAGGTTGCCCATGGTGGCCACATTCTGCTCCCTGCCTGAGTGGTCTCATGTGTCTAGGGTAATGTTAAAGTCCCAGCCAAGGACTAGGTACTTGGTGGAAAAAATCCACTAACTCTGGGTCCCTCACAGCGGCATACATGTTCAGAAGGTTCAGGACCAGCCCCTGCACCTGAACCCAGAGGTGCAGTAGGTGGCCCAGCATCACCACAATGTCCTGGAGAACCTCCATCTGCAGGCCTCGGGAGAACAGGTAGCTATCTGGCAAGAGGTGACTAAAAAAAGACGCTGCCTCCCAAGTCCAGCTGCCAATTAGGCATGTCAGCTGGAGTTGTCAGGGTCTCCTGCAAGAATACCATGGGGTACCCTCCCTCCTGAAGGAAAGAGAGCACCTGGCACCTCCAGAGACCCTTTCTGCAGCTGTGGACATTGAGGGTCATGATTGTAAATGACCTCATGTTGGGGGGTGGTAGATGGTTCAGCAGGGGCCTCGTGCAGCTCAATGCCCAGTGTGGGGCCTGACAGCTTGTGTAGCACTCTTCCATATGTATAGAGGGTGTCTATGAAACTGTGGGCTGACCTATAGATCTGGGCATTGCAGCATTTGGGCTCCTTGCGTCCCCTGCAGCAGTCCAAGCTGGTGGACCAGCAGGTGTAGTTGCAGTCAAGAAATGCAAGTAGCTCACCCAGGGGACCACCAGGACTGAGAGGTCTGCAGGCTCCATGGAGTCTGCTGGTTCTTGGGCATCTTCTTCCTGGTCCTGGGGCTTAGTGGGATCCTTAGGCACCATCTGAACCCCCACAGTACACCAAGACCCCAGACTCTGGTTGGGATTGGGAGAGCTCTGCAGCCCTTTGGAACACAGATGGGGATAAGGGTGGGGGTTGGGCTCCTTCACAAGATGGTAGGGTAGAGTTGGAGCCCCGGGGGAGTCTGTGCAGGGTACCCAACGAGTTCAACCATTTAATTAAGGGACCCCACTATGACCCCTTCTGGTGTGGGACAATGGGGCATGCTGGTGGTTAGGTTTCTCTGGGAGGAAGAGTCCCGTCAGGCACTGGGGTGGCTTTGGCATCTACCTTGGGGGGGGGCCTGGAAAAGGGACCTCCTCCCTCAGGACTCATCAGGGTGAGCCCCAGGGCCTCTGTACCCCCACCTCAGAGGGAGGAGGCTCTGCTGATGGGCCTTCCTTTGGGTAGGCCTCAGCCTCAGCACCTGTGGTCTCAGGGGGTAGACCTGGGTCAGCAGAATGAGGGACTTCCCCCATGGACTCCTGTTTGGGACTGTCTAGCAGCCCCAAAACTTCCTCCACATGGATCACATTTTATCTTTCCCAGGGTGGTGTGTCAGGCACAGCTGGGCAGGCCCCCAGAGGCTAGGCCACTCCTTCCCCCCATGCAGTGGTCTTGGGAGGCAGGGGAAGGAGTCCTCCATATCAGAGGGCTCCAGCTGTGCCAAGGCCTTCCTCTTGCTTTTGCACCCAGAGGGGACCTGCACCCACTCAGACATGGGGTGGTTCTCAGGTGGACAGTCTCCAGTAGGAGAAGGTGAGGGTTGGGCGGTAGGGCAGCCATAATGGGGGCATGAGTAGGGGCAGGGGCAGCCTGCTGCCTCTCTCTCCCTGGTTCCTGCTGTCCTCCCTGAGATTCTGCCAAACTTTGTTGAGAGTGGGGTCCCTTGAGCTTATGGGGGTACTCATAGTTGTGGCTGGGGTGCCAGGGGGTGGCTGAGGGGGGAGGGGATCTGGTGGTTGGGGCACCCTTTTTGCCAGTGGGACCTGTGGGTGCCCTCACTGCCTGATTCATGGGGCAATCATGATGCAAGAGCCTCGGGTCATGGTACAGGAAGCACCACAGGTCCCCCACTATATAGAAAATCCTCACCATGGCCCCCTGATAAGGAATTACCAGGCACCCCTCAGCCTCCAGCCACACTTCCACCACCAGCTGGATCATAACCCAGTGATAGAAAGAGTGCATGTGGCAGAGGCCAGGGTCTTGGCACCCCAGTGAGAGGGCCACGACCAGGGATATAACTCTCCACAGGGTTTGGAGCTGGGGGAGCAGGGACCAACTGGGGATATAGAAAGGTACAAATCTGAGGACCACCCTGGTCTCCAGCTCTTCTTAAGGTTTGAAGGTGATGTATTCAGCTTCCACCATGAGCTTCCTTTCCATGCCTTTTGTGCGATTGCCTCCGGAGGCAAGGAACAAGACTCCCTTGCCATGAAAGCGGGAGGCCACCACAATCTTGGAGGGCCTCTGCTACCCAAGCCAGGGCCTGCACCCAGGTCTTTTAAGTGCAGGTTCTCCCACTTGGGCAGTTGGCACTTCACCCCATGCCTGAAGGTGAATGCTGGAAACGGGGCCCCACCATCCCAGCTGGAAGGGCCGGCTGTGGAGGGTCCAGGCCCCTTGGCTTTGGGTTTCCAGCATTACTGTACAGTCCCATTGCCACAGTTATTTTTAGCTGCTCTTGCACAGTAGCAATGAACTACTGCGTAGGAGTATCACCATCACAGTTCATGCCTGGAAATGCTATATCACCATAGTAGTGAGATACAAAACAATAGCTTGTTTTTACAGCAACATAGTATCCCATGTAGATGCATCCAGAGGGATATATCCTGCCCTACTCTTTTGGAGTCTTAGCTGGATGGATGGCTAACTGACATCTCAGCTAGACAGCTGAGGCAGAGAAGCTCTCTTGGCTTATCAGAGGAGTAAAAGAGTGCTTAAAAAAGAAAAAGGAGACTTATGAACAGTGGAAACAAGGGGTAGTCACCAAGGAGGAATACACAAGTATAGTCCATATTTGTAGGGAGAGGATAAGCAAGGCAAGGGTGGCAACCAAAACCAGGTTAGCAACCAAAATCAAGGCCAATAAGAAGTCCTTCTTTAGGTATATAGGTATATAGGGATTAGGAGGAAGACCAAGGGAAATATGGGGCCCTTGCAGACTGAGACAAGACAGCTGCTAACCAAAAGTCAGTAGAAAGTTGTACTCTTTAATAAATACTTTGTGTTCCTGAATGGAAATGGTGGTCACCCACTTGGCTGGGTATTGGGCAGATGAAGGGGTGTGATGGGGGAAATGATTATTACCAACCAACTATCAGTGTCGAACTGGTGAGGGAGCACTTAGAGTGGCTGAATGTCTTCAGGTAGGCAGGACCAGATGGAATACACCTGAAAGGGTTAAGGGAATTGGCTGGAGTCATTGCAGGACCATTGGTGAAGGTATTTGAAGACTCAAGGTACTCAGGAGAGGTTCCAGAAGACCGGAAAAGGGCCAATGTGATGCCAATATTTAAGAAGAGGAGGAGAAAGTATCTGAGAAACTATAGGCCAGTCAATTTGACATCGATACTGGGTAAAATTGTTTAAAAGATTATTAAGAAGTCCATTTGTGAGAGAATGGCAAAATGAATGAAGCTGAAAGATCACCAACGTTTTTGTTCTGGGCAAATCATGTCTGACTAACCTCCTCTCCTTCTAGTAACTGCTTACATGTAGGAGATGTGGTTGATGTCATATGCTTGGATTTTAAAAAGGTCTCTGACATGGTCTTCCATGATGCTCTTATAAAAAACCTGGGGGACTATGGACTGGAAGAATCCACGGTGAGGTGGGTTGGGCATTGGTTAAGGGGTTGAACCCAGAAAGTGTTAGTGGACAGGTCTGTATATTCTTGGCAGGAGGTGCCAGTGGTGTCCCACAGGGTTTGGTTCTTGACTCTGTGCTGTTCAACATCTTTATCAACTATTTAGATGAGGATGTGGAAAGCACAATGGCCAAGTTTGTGGATGATACTAAGTTATGGGGGAAAGTGGGCACACTGGGGATAGGATGTGGATCCAAGCAGGCCTGGACAAACTGGAAAGGTGGGTGGAGCCAAACAATGCAGTCCAATATGGATAAACAAAGAGTGCTTCATCTGGGGAGAAGTAACCAAAGACATGTATATAGGTTAGGAGAAGATGACTTGGCGAGCATGATGGCTGAAAGGGACCTTGAGGTTATGGTTGATTACAGGATAAATATGAGTCACTGGTGTAATGCTGTAGTCAGAGCTAATAGCATACTGGGATGCATTAGCTGATGCATCATGAGCAAGGCAAAGGAAATGATACTTCCTCTGTACTCAGCATTAGTGAGACCCCAGCTGGAGTATTTTGTCCAGTTCTGGGTGCCGCACTTCAAAAAAGATATGGAAAATCTTGAAAGGGTGCCGAGAAGGGCCACAAGAATGATTACAGGCCTGGAGGAAAGACTAAGGGATGTGGGACTATTCAGCCCGGAGAAGAGAAGACTAAGGGGGCACTTGGTGGCCATCTATAAGTATATAAGGGGTGAATATCAGGAGCTTGGAGAAAAGCCATTCCTTAGGTCACCCCAGGGGAGGACAAGGAGCAATGGCCATAAACTGTTGTTAGAGGACAGTTTCAGGTTGGACATGAGGAAGAACTTCTTTATGATAAGGGTGACCAGAATCTAGAATAGACTCCCCAAGGAGGCGGTGCAGTTCTCAACCTTCGAAGTCTTCAAGCAGAGAGTGGACAAACACCTTGCTGGGATCATTTATAACCACCTAATACATGAATCTCCATAAATCAGTTGTTTTGTATTAATTAATTGGCTTCCAGAAGTACATTATATAATGTTACTGGATGATGGCAACCAAGATTAATTTGTTAGTAATGGGAAGAAGCTAGAGTACATATGGTAAGTATTTTAAGGTGGTTGTTCTTCACCTTTGCATTATGGGTACAGACAGATAATACATCATATGAACCCATAGTGGTTCTGGGCCTACTTCTTCTATGCAAAGAAAACTCTTTACACCAGAACTAGTGATAGATAGGGAGAAGAACATATGCAGCAATAGGCCCCAAACATATAGTGCAGATCATTTCAATTATAGGAGGGCTCCCAATACTGTTGCAGAGCCAGCATAACAGGGTATATGTCCTATCCCTCTGCAGACAGGCTGTAGGTGTTTCTGGGGATATGATCAGAAAATTCCTGTGTCCAGCTGTCCTTGACTTACAGCTGGGTACAAAATAAAGCCATATTCAGATGACTTTAATGAGCACTGAGGCCACCTTCAAGCTTTAACTGGCCATAGTTAAGGTAAGTGAAGTATGGATAGAACTAGTCTTATCCCCACCCCTACAAGTCTTGTTATCTGGTGTCTCATATAAGGACAACATATTCATCATTACCTAGAAACAGTGCAGTAGTAGAAAGTAAAGCAGATGGGATAGTATTCAAAACCTTCACAAAAGAACCTTTATGCAGTGTGATATTTTTCTAAGTTTTAAAACATTCATTTTCTCTTCTGACTCTCAAGTATTTCAGTTGACAACTCTTACTATTAATGATTTAATGCAAGATATATTTCAGTATTTAAACAGTGGAGCAGCCAGACTCCCAAACGCTAGAAATCGTATTTCAGTATTGATTTCCTAAGTAGCAATAATTCACTAGGAGTAGCAGCAGTAGTGCTTTTAAAACTCATTGTGTAATAGTGTTATTTCTTTTTGTAATATTGGTTGTTTAAAAAAAAACTGTTTTATTTCTATCTACTTACATAGCAAAATCCTTCAAGCTTGAATTCTAAGAGGAGCAGTTTGATTCTAAAAAAATCAACCACCCACATATTTTGAGCCAAGAAGAAGTCAACGAAGTGGAAAAGAGTAGGCAAAAATACTTAGAAGATGGTGAACTCAGCTAATTTAAAGAATGAGGTCAAGGCCACAACACAAGATAGCACGTGTGCAAAATCTAATCTGTCTTGTTACTATGCCTCGTCCATTGTTATGTACTGCGTACAGGTAAAGACAGACTAAGTAGTATTTTGAATACTAATTTAAAGCATATCTGGATTCAAGTGCAGGATTGAATCAGAACTAGGGTTCATGCTTGCATTTGAGCTCTTATACGACAGTAGACTATAATGGAAGATACCTAAGGAAATAATAATTTTTGTACTCTTTCTACTATTTTCAACTATAAATTGTTTATGTAAGATAAAAAAATTCTGAACCCAAATAGAAAACAGGCAACCATTGGACTAGATAGTGGTCCACGTTCCACTGAGTCAGTACTCAAATGTTGGCTTAGTATGTTACTAAGGGACAGTGTACTGATCTAGTGTCTTTCAACTTAGGTTCCATTGGTCAATAAAGATTTGCAAATAAATTATTGCAAGAGTATGTTATTGAGTTTGTATCCAAACCAAATTTAATTTACAGCATCTACAGGTACAAATACTGCAGGATCAGTTTACTTTAGCATAAACTACTCTAAAGTGACCTGGGCACACATCTACATGTGCAGGGATGTGAGAGAAGATTTGCTGCTCCTAGCAGCAGTCTGTTCCCACTGTTTGCAGCCCTATACTAGGCCACTGCTGCCACCAGGGGGAGCTGGTGGCTCCAGCTGCAGTTGCCTGTAGCTGGCAGCCTTCTTCAAAAGGCAGCCCCAGACAATGCTCCCTGGCCAGCTGCTTTTCTGGGCAGGAGCAGTGTGCAGACCACAGTGGCAGCATATGGCAGTTCTGTTGCCACTGCCTCTGCCCCCCTCCCCCATACACACCATGGCTGTTCCACCTCCTGGCCTCAGCAGTGACATCCAGCACCCCAGGCTCCTTTTCACCATGGTGATCATTCTGCTGGCCCACCACAATGACTGCTGTCTAGCTCAGGGAAGCCTGGACCCTGGCATCTTCCCTGCATGTTGCGCTTGCCTAGTTGGACTCACTGCACTGTCCCAGGCCCTGCTCCACCACACAGCTGCCACCTGGACCCAGTCTGGTCACATGGACACCAACAAGTCAGGACCTGGAAGCTGAAGTGAGCATATGTGTGCACCAGTGTACATGTGCCCTTGGCTCCCCCAATCCTACCAAGTGGAGCAGCAAGGAGTGAGCAGCCAGTGGCAGCAAAAAGGTAAGCTGGGCAGAGAGAGGGAAGGGAGAGCTGAGCCAGGCCAGCTGTAGGAAATCAGGAAGAGTTTTTTTTTTCCCTTCCCACCCCTACTTAGATGCACTGGACAGAGATGGGTGAACAGGCCAGACAAACACTCTTCCAGGCCAGGCACTCTTTAAAGGCACTCCAGAGTTTGCACAGGAGTTCACACAGGAGGGAGAGCAGAAGGGGCCTGAGACTCCACGCATCAGAGTCAGCGGCTTTGGACAGAGTTGTCAGAGGCATCAGGTGAGTGCACATGAGGGTCTTTAATGGGGGTGGTAACTTGGAGTGCAGCCAGGGACCCTGCCTCGATGCTGGCTCCCATCCAGGGCTCCAATGAGGCCTCCACTCAGATGGAGCCATTGGGTGGATCGGTGACACCTGGGCCCCATTCCTGCAGGGGTTGCCTGGCAGGCCCTCGGGGACCCGGGGGTAGCAGGAGGGCTGGGACTCCCTTCACTTGTCCCACGTGCTCGAATTGAGGCCCTGGATGGACAGGTGAGGGAACTCCTAGAGGCCCTGGCAGCAAGCAGGCTGCAGGGTATCAGGGTGATTGAGGAGAAGATTGATGGGTACTTCCATTCTCTGGAGGTTCACATGCCTGGAGGGAAGGAGGCACAGGAGGGAGTTCATTCAGTGGGATGGCAGACAGTCACCTCAGGGGCTAGACATTGCAAGGCCAAGGTGACTTCCTCAGTGCAGCTGGAGAACAGATATGAGGCCTTGGCATTGTGGCAGAAGGGGACCTCTGTTTCTCCCCATAAAATATGCTCTGTGACAATTTGGTTAGAATGGGCCCAGCAGAGGGTATACACCTTACCCTATCTCTTTAGGTAAGCCTACTGGGGCATGGTCCTAATGGACTTCCCTGAACCCCAGGGGTCCTGCACCCCTTATGGGTCCAGTTTCAAAATAGATGCCCTGGGACACCCCAGTCTTATGAGCTATATGGGTGGCTCCAACCACCCCTTTACCATGCCCCAAGCATCACAGATGGTACCGACATTGTCTTGACTAGGCCTTTCTGTGATTTGGGCCCCTTTGTCCTCCCTGGGCTCTCCACAGCCCGGTCTTCATGCCTCCCTGGTGCCAGGCTCCCAGCAGCCCTGTCTCATTCTGCACTCTCCCTGGTGCCAGGCTCTCTGCAGCCCTGTCTCTGCACCCCTCATTCCATGCCTTCACTGGCACCAGGGTCTGTGCACCCCAAATGCTGCACCCTCTCTGGTGCCTGGGTCCCCACACTGTAGGGGGCCCCCACTGAGGTCTTCTCCTTCCCCAAATAGCCTCACCCAAACCACCAATGTTATAAACATCAAACAAACATAAGCCTCTGGGCTATAACATAATACAAAAGACCAGAATGTGCTCTGCCCCTTTAAAAGCATCAGGCTTCGTCCCTGGCACTAAGTATCTAGTAGGCAAGGGTACCTGCAGAGCTCATGGAGCCCCATTAGCCCTAGGTGCAGCATATCAAGTAGTTTATGTGTCACTGGGCACTTCCTCCCTGGAGGCTCCTTCCCCTCTGGCTGCTAGCAGGGACCTGCCCTCCCTAGTTCCAGCCTGGGGTTTATATGGACCCAGGGCCCTCCCCTTCTGGTCAGCTGACCATGTTCTGGTGCAGGCTAATTTGCCCTCTGGCTTGTTGCCCTGGTAACCTGCAACTAGGCTCTTTGGGCTCTCTCCCCAGGAATGTTCTGCTCATCTAGGAATGGGCATCTTAGTGCCCTGCGACACTCCCACACCAGTAATTTTCACTTCCATGGCTGTGAGCCCTGTCAGTTGATTGCAGCTCCAAGCCTGAAGGGTGCACTATGCACTTCTATATGTGAAAGTTCCAAACACCTGACAGAGCTCCCAGCCACAGGAATACATAGTGTACCCACTACCCCAGGCTGAGTGCACCAATCACTGACAGGACTCCCAGCCATGAGAATTCATTGTGCTCCCTCTGCTGGGAGACCCAATAAGCTGACCAATGCTCCCAGTCTATGGAGAACACAGGAGCTTACTCTGGAGGCTGGAAGCACTGGCCACATGTTCAATTAAATCTGGGGCGGGGAAATATTTTGGACAGATGGCCCCTTACTTAGTTTTGGCAAGCCATTGAGGGCTGCATGACAGGCAGCCTAGGGCAGATAAATGTTCATTTTCTAAATTTTTTAGGGGCCCTGAGGGCCAGATAGAATGGCCTGGCGGGCCACGTCTGGCCCCCGGGCCACATTTTGCCCATACCCATGTCAAAGATATGATGAGAACCAGCCAAAAAGTTATTCCATATATTTTGTGGAATAACTTTGTCACTTATTCCTGGTTGTATCACACCATGAACTGAATGAACATGTGGCCTGGTGACTATGTGAGATATGATGAAACAGATAATCCTGTGTAACTTGTGCTGAGGAGCTTATTGTTATTTATCTTATGCAATTGAAATGTTCCTTCCATTAGCTAGCAAAAGCTTGGGAAAGTTTTGGGATAGAGGAAAAAGAAATAATGAAAGAAATCTTTTCCCCTCTCTAGCTTGTTCTGGACTCCCTAACTGACAGACCATTCCACTATCAGTGCTGCTATTGGCATTGTTATATCAAATCCTCCAGTCAGTAAACTGAAGAAATGTTTTTGTTTACATTGTCTTCATATGCCTTTCATGCCATTATAGAAGCTGTAAAAATTTTGCTGAAGATCTGCCCAATTTCATCATATTCTGCCATTAATTTACAAATGATGAGCAATTTTTTTCTAGCACATTTTAGAAAAATAGACCTGTGCATTTTGTGGAATTATAACTCAAACATAATTACTGTCATTTTCTTGCTCTCTTGTTCAGGGAAGAGCCAACATTTGTTAGGTTTTTTGTTTGTTTTTACAGTCACAGGAAAACTTTCTAAACATCCAGTAGGTTAACAGCCTCCAGAGAGATCAATGCTACCAGTCTCTGGAGAACACAGGAGCTTACTCTGGAGGCTGGAAGCACTGGCCATAACCTGTATTTGGACCAGTGGTTCTCATCCTTTTATGGATTCTCAGGATCTAGTTCACTTAAAGATTTGTTAATTGCTTACCCCTGTATTAGACATACAACTTATAATGAAGTCTTTGGAGATCTCAACCTGAGGGCACAGTGCTACATTGTATATTCTAGCAAACTTTTCAAAAGACTGATTGTTGTGGGACGTGTAAAATCAGCAGTTCCCAAACACAGGGACCAGTTCTGTGTGGGGTCACAATAGTTACAACTGAGGTTGAAAGCCATATGACACCCCAAATTCTCCCATATATTATCATTTTCCCCTTACATGTAAACAGAAGGCAGGGCAGCATGGCACCTTATGGACCAACTTGTTCAGAGAGGCATGAGCTTTTGTAAGCTACAGCCTATTTTGTCAGCTACTAAAATGGACTTGCCAGGATATTAAATAGAAAGGAATACAGCCATTTATATACAAATGATGGGAGGAAAGGAGATGGCACTACTGAGAGAGCTAAAAAGGTATGTTAAAGGGATCAAATATGATAAACAAATCAGTTAACCCACTGAGGGATATAAGGGTTCTAAAAACTAGTCCAGATAATAGGATAAAAATCCATAACCTATATTTAGACCAGGTTCTCATCCTTTTATGGATTCAGAAAACTCCTTGTTAGACTCAAGGCACCCCTTGGAAAATGCCAATTCTTAGTTTACTTGTTTTTTTACTAGAGAAAAATAAGAGAATAATTCTTCTGTTGTAAAGAACTCTTTTGGGTCAATGGGTTAGAATGTTTTAACTCTATGATTTTCTATTTGAAAACTCTGGGTGCCTATAGATATGCTATAGGGTGGGGGGGGGAGGCGGCATTTTAATGAGAACAGTTCCCAGAAACACTCTAATGAAAACTCCTGACTGCCTCGTGTATTAAGTGCCCTACATTTCAAAATGGCTGTGGGAGCACTTTAACTAAAGTTCACTTGATGAGCTTTAGTTAAAGCACCCTCACAGTGATTTTGAAAAGCAGAACGATTTTGAAAAGAGGCAATAAGGCATGCTGGAGAGTTCACTCGAGAACACTCGAGCAGACAGTCTGCTCCAATGCATTCTTGTGAGAACACATTGGAGCATGTCTATAGACATCCTCTGGGTTTATCTTATAAATCATGTTTGCATATCTAACAGTGCTAACATTGCTTGGAACCTTGAAAGATCTCAAGGTATCCTAGGGTGTCCCAGGAACCTTGTTGAGAATCACTGCTTAAGACCATACTCATAATGCAGTCTGTAGATGATTTCTTGTTCCACAATTTTGTGTTCAAGTTTTTAAATTCTCTTGTTTAAGAACAGTTTCTCTAAGGTCGGTGATGAAACATTAAGGGAGGTTAAAGTGTTCTGCCACAGGCATGTGTGTTTATCTGCAATTGATACCAAACCCTAACTATTAAGAGAGCATTAGAATTTGTACCTCAGCTGCTGTTAAATACTATCCCTTGGCCTGTAACCACAACAGGGTAAGTGAAAACAACCTGAAGTTTAACCCTGTTTTAGGTAAACTGGCTTAGTTTTGCTCTTACTTAAAGGTAACACATGTGGTAGTCAGTTCCCATGGATCAGCTGACATGAAGTTAAGTCCTCACCCCTTGCTAACTGAGGGTTTATGATTACTTACTCTGTATAGGAACACAGGAAATTATAGGTTTATAGGCTCCAGTTGTGACTGGAGACATTTTGGAACCGATCATAAACAAATGAAGGTATATTTGAAATAAGGATAAGAGGATAAGGTCCTCTGTCTGTTACTGAGAACCTTAGAAGTAGGGCCTGTAGATTATGAAGAAACAAGGGATTTTTAAAGTATTTGAACTAGTATGCCTTAGTTATATATTTATAATAATAATAATAATATGCAACAGGTGTAATTCAGCTCTAGATTAATTTAATACATTTTACAGTTTAATAAAACAACTTGCCTAACATATTGTTATTTCTATTCATTTTAAAAGACAAAATAGTAAAAAAAACCCCAACTATTTAAAATTTGCTTTTAGCAATAATTCAAAAGCACTTTTCCAAGCTTTTAAACTCTCATTAATACATTCTAGGAATGTGAACATATTCATCTTTACCGTTTGCTCCTTAATATCTCTCTAGTTGTCAGAGCTTTGATCCTTTAGTAGTGTTTCAGATATGCACACTGCAAAAAATCATGCAATTATTTTTACATTTTTAAATTATTTATGTGCCTCCAGCAAGCTTCAAATCATTATTAGCCTTTTCCCAAATATTGGAGACAGAGGAATAAAAGAGCTTTTTAACAAAAATTTAGTAATGCAATTTGAGACACCTGATTAACAAATCTAATTAATTACTGGAAGGAATATGTAAAGATAAAGCAAGAACATTAGACTTAAATAGAGAAAAAAAAGACAACCAGTGATTTGCATCTCCTTTACAGCCACAGACCAAATATTGAATATATGACCTGTATACAAATGTTATAAAAAATGCAAAATTACATCTATATGGATGTACTTTGTTCATAAAATTCTTATATGTGCATTTTCCAAATTATGAGAAAACTCCTGCAAACATATATGTGAATAACTTAGGCACACAATGGTTTTATGGGAAGCTGCTAGTGCATATAAAGAAAGAAGCATAAGTAGTTAAAGGATCAGGTCCTTAGACTTTACTAATTCATTCTACATTATTCCTTAAATTAGAAGTTGGTCCATCAAATGCAGTTACCTGAATGCAAAAAGTCAGTCTCTTTTCAGTTTAAGACTTTGCGCCTGCAAATACTGAGTCTTCCAGCCCCTTAGGAATGCACTTAATGGATTATTCATGTGCCCAAAATAAAGTAAAATTTTCAAATGTGTTTCACTGGGTCAGGGCCAAAGTTTCAGCACCTTTCAGGATCACAGCCCAATTTATCACATTTTATTAAAGTTAATAAAAACTGTGGATGCTACAATTATTTTCTTGGCTAATTCAAGAAAAATATTAATAGGAACATTTACCTGCATAATTACTGAAGGTAATTAATTCAAAGTATTTTCATACCAAAAGAAAACCAAGTGCAATTTAATGTAATTATCTAGAATGCTGGAAAATTTCACTTGCAATGGCAGTTTCATAGGGAAGCAGAAAACCAGCTTCCTGTTCAGATTTATCACCATATAGCATATATGAAAAAATAAGTTTTATATTAGCTACATGACTGAAGTTGTCCCTTGCATACATAATACCCTTAAGAAAAGAGTTAAAGAACAACATTAGTACATATCAGAATGTACAGACAAATGATAATAGAAAACAAATCTTGTCTTTGGCTATCATTGCAATAAATTAGAGGTTATCACTGATGCAATATAATTCCCAAAGAAATTCTGTTAGGTATATGTTGAACATAATTGTTCTTTTTCATTCTAAAGTGCAGTAGTAGAAAAAAAAAAAAACAATTGTGATGTTTACTTGACATGAATGAATTATATATTTTTAAATCACAAAGGACACTATATCTCTTTTAATGTCTCCAATTTCTTTTTGAAATCTCTCTAAAAATCTAAACAAGCAGTTATATAAAGTGTTTTCTTTCTTTCTCAGGAAACAACTGGCCTCAGAAAAAACACATAATAACTATCCTTAGGGATCTCTATTTTAAGATTAATACAAAACTAAGTCGTACTTTATGATAAATATGCAGGGACACACTTACTAGAACAAAATAATGAGGACTAAATCTTAGGTTTTCCTTGTGAATAACAAATTTTATTATCAAATCGAGTCAAAATTGTCCCTGCACATGCAGATACTTGATGGCTATCTCTGACCACATATAGAGAACAGAATATTTAACTAGGATTTACCATGCAGTTCTGAGGGGGAAAAAATAATCTTAAAAACAATTTCCCAAAACAAACATCCAATACCTGTTTAAAGTTTTATAAATTTCTAAATGTGTATAACGGTAAATCAGTCTATGTGACTGCATCTAACCTACTTCACACCTATTGGGCGATCCTCAGTGCCTCACATTTGCATTAACACATATTTCTCAAAATAGGCAGTCAATTTCTCAATGTTTATTATGCTAAATCAGTGTATTTTTCTGAAACTCGTACCTACTGTATCAAAGGGTCTCTGATCTTCACTATCTTTGATGCGGCTATTTATTAGGCTCCATTGTTAAAATAACTACTGAAAAAGAGTCTTCTGTGATTAACTTCCTAAAGGTACCTCATTCAATCAATACCTATCCCATTCAATTCCAAGATCAGCTTGCAAACTTCACAAACAAGATACAATTATGATATAGATTTATAGAAGTAGAGTCGGAAGGGACCTTGTAGATCTAGTCCGATGCCCTGCCCTGGGCAGGAGAGAAAACTGGCCTCAAATAACCCCAGCCAGGTAGATGTCAAGCCTTCTCTTAAAGACCCCCAGGGTAGGAGCCCTCACCACTTCCCTAGGAAGTTAGTCCCAGATCCTAGCCACCCTGACTGTGAAATAGTGCCTTCGGATGTCTAGTCTAAACCTACTCTCTAACAACTTGTGGCCGTTATTCCTTGCTCCCCCGAGCACTCCCCCCCCCCCAGGGTAACAAGTAACAAGGTCTCTCCCAAACCCTGCTGGTTCCCCCTAGTGAGTTTATATGTCAATTCTGTCATTGCCTGTTTGTTTGGACTTTGATTAACCAACAATCAAGAAGGAATGCTTGGAAGCTATACTATTAAAACAGTATAAAAAGCAAGAAAGAGCTGCCAGTAAAGTGTGTGCAGTCCAGGAAAGATTAAGAAGCCAGCCTGCACCACCCAGGCACAAGTGAATGCCCCACACTCTGTAAAGCTGTCCAAGAACTGCGTCCTGCCTCCATTGGGTAAAGATAACATAATACAAGGACTGTAATAACTTATTTATTAAATATTAAGAAAAAGTCTTTTGTTTTCCTGTCATTTAGTTCTACAGTTTGTTGACAGTTGTTAAAGCAAGCCTTGCTGTTACTCATCAACCAAGTGTTGTGTCAATTCAGAAAGCACTCAGTTAAGAAATTCAGTTTGTAAATGTAACAGTCCTAAAGCATTTTCCTGGAACAACATCCAGGACTTTGTTGGGATACCCTCCCCGTGAAGGGTCCCAGGGGTCACGGTGGAACGGGGTGGCAATTGGAAAGCCGACGAACAGGCTAGATTAGCGGTGGTGGAGTTCTGAGCGGCACAGAGGCATGTTTGTTTCTTAAACCAGGTGGAATTTATTTAACTTACGCTTGGTGGAGCGTAGGCATGGTAATTCTTCAGTTACAGTAACGAACGGATGAACGAGCAAACAACAAAGGGGTCTGTTGGCCCACGAGTTTCCCCAACAAGCCCTTGCATTCTACCCCTGGTGCCGAAGCCCAGGATAGGTGCGGCTGCCTGTTGGTTAAGTCTCAGGGCTGGTCAACAGCTCATAACAGGTGAACACACAAAACAAACAGTAACAAAACTGTAACTTGCTGAGAAGAACAAAGTGTGGTGCCGGTCATGAGGATGGCCAAGGTCAGAAACTGGGGTATGGTACAACAGAGATGTGCCCGAAGTTGACGAGGATGAGACGAATCATAATCAGAGAACAAAGCCGGGGTTGATAGTCAGGTAGGTAGAAAATCAGAGTCCGTAGGGTGTTCCAAAGCTGAGGTCAAAATCAAGCCAAACAGTCCAAGAGCCGAAGAATCAATATATCAAACACAGCGCACGATCAGAGATAAAGACGTATCGAGAGCTCACAGAAAGGAAGAGAGATCGATAGGCCCAAAAGCCTGGCTGGGAGACAGTCCCTGGAGCACCAGCCTCTGTCTCCAGCTAACGCAATCTCCCCCCCGAGGGAGGGGCTGGTCAATCTTTTAAAGCAATCCTATAGCTAATCAGGCTGCTTGGCTGACCAAACTTTCTAGAGGGATTACCTCATTCCAGTCATATGCTGGGCATGCGTGGCAACAAGCTCTCTGTGACAACTGAGCCTGCGCTTCTCTGGCTTGAGTGACAGGCCTGCAGGTCATGAAGGGGTCACATGCTAGGCTTGTTTCCATAGTGCATGTTCCTAGCAGTCAATTTAACTCCTGTATTGTCAGCATACATGTAAATTTTCCCTGACAGACTTCATATCAGACATAAAGAAAGAATAATTCTGACAAAGCCAGACTGAAAAAATAAGGTAGTTTCTGAATCCTCTATACATACTTGATACAGACAGCAGGTATAATCTGCAACTATGAAAACTTTCTAACTAGAAATGGGGGGATTCAAATTTCCCCTTTCAAAATTCTACACAATTGCATTAGTTTCCCAGCCATCCTACTGCATCCTCTATGGCAAAAGGCATATTCTAAAATTAAAACAGAAGGCTCTTGTTTTATGACAGGATCAGATTCATTGTAAGGGATATGGGATGAGTTAACAAGCAAGCAAGATAAGATATGCTAGCTAGAGAGCATGTGACAGGGAGGAAGAAAGAAGCTGTTCATTAGTCCATACCCAGGAAGACTATCACTTGGGGCTGAGGAGTAATTGTCCACATTTGACAAAGGGAATGGAAAAATGGAAATAAGGTCTTGCTCAGAAGGAAGGCAGGCAGCAGGAATGGAAAGCAGAATGGCCCATAGCTGTGAGAGAAAGCCCTGTGGAGGAATGGAGCCCTCTCAAAAGGAAGGAGAAAAGAGGGAGAGAAAAACATGCTGAAGAATCCCGGTTTGGGATTAGATTTTCAGTGAAAAGCCCAGGGAAGGGTTATCTGGATGGACTTCATTTGCCCTCCTAGACTGGCTACTTCTGTGGCAGGAAACCACCTTTGTTTCTCCCCAAAATCTCTGTGCTGTGACAATTTGATTCAGATGGGCCCAGCAGAGGAGGCACGCACTTGCCCTATCTCTTTAGGTAACCTGAGACGGATACATTCCTAAGGGAGGGGGAAACCTGCTCCCTCTGCCTATGGGACTGGTATCAGCTACCTGGGTGAGGGGCTTCTACCTGGTGGGCTAGAGTCTGCCCAGCAATTAGTGATGTATTTCAAATTGGTTGGCCGACAGCCAACAGGTGCTGGTCTCCATTGGACCAGGTGAATGAGGTCACAGGGGATATATAAGTTAAGACTGCCCAGGAGGAGGGGGCAGCAGCCATGCAAGGGACTCAGACTTAGAGAAGAATTTACCATCTGAAACTGGCTCTCTCCCCCATAACTCATGAGCAAGGAATGGCCTGCCCCCAGAGGGAATCTCCAACAGCCTCAAGATGACGCTTGTGAGTAAGCTACTCGAGATCTGGTTAGATATATAGCTGGCAGTAACTCAGATGCGTGATCAAAAGGCTACCTCAGCCGGACTGTTTTGCTTGATGGGATTTCTATGCTATTGCTCTATCTTGTACCCTATTTTCACCTTACCCCTGTAATCAGTAAAGTTCTCCTTTGTGACTGGTGTAGGAGGCTTATTGAGGGGTGGGTCTAAATTATGCCTAAGAAGCCCCTTTGGTCTGCAGACTAAGGGAGACTTTCCTTTTTGGCCCCCGATTTGGGGAAGTGCCCCAAGTGCCTGTACTGGGTCGAGTACCCGTAGGACTATTAGGCCTGTGTTTCCCCGAGGACACAGGGCTGAGAGTCCCCTTTTGGGATGATGGCAGCTTACATTAGCCCCAGGCTAGCGAGTGTGCTCCAGGAAGGGGGGCAGCTGGATGCAAGGTGCCCCTAGGGAGGCACTCATAGCCTGGAAGGTGGTCAGGCACAGTGAGGTGGGTGGCCCAACACAGGAGCACCCCCTACTGGCCTGCCACAACTTCTACTGAAAGCTGAAGGACTGCCTGACCCAGGGCTGTAAGAATGCCCCAAGGTGGCATATGTTGTGTTAAGATGGGAGCTGGATTTTCAGTTTGTTTTCTCACTGGTGGTTTGGGTTCGGTACTGCCAAGAGAAGGTCCCAATAGTGCTTGAGATCATAAGAAGGTCTTGAGCCCTGCCAGGGGCTGCAACCATGTAATAAGCCCTCAAGGTGATGAGTAGTGAGACCAAAGCTCAGAATTGGATGAGATCTCTCTCAGGGATCCCAAGGGCAGCTTCCCTTTTTCTAAGTATTTATTTACATCAAGGTGTGGCAGGTGAGGAGAAAGGGAGAGTACTTAAGGGATTGAGAACACAACAGAAGCAGGGTGACTCCTGGGACCTTGCCCATTAGAAAAACCCATTACCAATTTCTGTTAAATTCCCACCTTAAAAAAAAAAAAGCAGATTTTATTAATATTAGATCTCATAATTTCACCTATATTTTCTCAATCTTGGTCTTCCATCAACTGTACTTAAATTTTCATTTCACTCATTCAAATTGTAAGGAAGTTCGTCCGTTTTTTTCTAGCAAGTTAAGTGCTGCCAATGTTTTCTTTAAAGCTTCCCAAAATAGTACATTATCTTAATCTACATCTTCTATAGCAGTGATAACAGTCAATTTCATGGTCCACCAGCTTGCTTTACTCATACTGTATTACATGAGAGATTATATTATGTTATGCAACAGTCTACATGGGACTTTTACCACACAGTAGCTGAATAATAGTGCTCAATAGCACATCACAACACTCGTTATGCTAATATACTACTGTGCATTATTATTAGGCTACTGTGCAGTAGCATCACTTAAAAGATGTTCGCCAATGCTACTGCATAGTAGCTCTGGTTACTGTGGATGTATTTAATACTTGCATAATCAAGTACTAAATAAATGCACAGTAACCACTGCACATTAGCGTCTCATATAGACATTCCCAATGTGTAGTATTACATCTTCAGCAGTAATGTATAAAAATTACTATACATTAAACTTAAGGCTGTTATAGGCAGTGTACTTTGTTGGTTGAAAGTCTCCAGATCAGGAATAGTGAATTAGAAGCACCTGTAGTATAGCAGAAACCTGATAACATAGCAGCTTTTTCAAGAATCTAATTGACTTGCATTATCCTGCTGATTATATTTGAGAAAGCTTTGTAATCATACAAACATATTTGAAATTTGCATGATTAGTTCATGTTTAACAAAGCACTTAGTAGACTGGTCTGTAAGAAATGGAATGATTTAATGCTGGTTATAATGGAGTTATCTTAACTTCATATTTTTATCATTTATTTTAACTTTTATTTACAAATGTCTTTTAGAACTAAAGAAGCAATAACAGCTGCAGGGCCCATTCAGCAGTGGATAGAATCTGTGTCTAAGCCATTGGAAGCAACTGGCTTTTCTTGCACAAAAAAAGCAAAGCTATGAAAGAGCAAGACAAGGTAGGGCCTTGTACTGGATGGTTGTTTTCATATAGCAGAAATCCTTCTGTCTGGGTGATTTCAGCATAACAATATAAAATAAACAAAATGGTCCATAAATTAAACTTCATTTTAATAATAGATCTTTGAAACTGGTAAGATTTTTTTTTATGCACATACAATAGCTTGAGACCAAATCAATAAAACTGCATCTTCAGATTTTACTCTCCCAAGGCTTATAATAGTGAGGTCCCTGATCAGTGAACACTAGAAAGTAGTTTGATAAATACTAATGGCTTAAGG
Organism: Crocodylus siamensis; assembly: GCF_052110815.1. Lineage (NCBI taxonomy): Eukaryota > Metazoa > Chordata > Crocodylia > Crocodylidae > Crocodylus > Crocodylus siamensis. The sequence goes on along the minus strand of NC_143401.1, from coordinate 49,707,648 downwards.
CATACACACACACACACACACACACACACACACACACACACTATATAAATAAATAAAACATGAGCTTCCATAGGTTGAGGCTCAATTCATAAGATGCTAGGAAAGGATGTGTACAAAGCTGCGAATAAGAAGGAGAGAGAAATTTGAATTTGGAATTCAACCTATATATGCACATTTGTGCAACCATGTTTCTGGTCATATCATTTTGGTCCTGTTAGTATTATAAATATTCACAGAAACATTTTCCTGAGCAAATTAGCATCCAGGGAGCTTAAGAATCAGTTTTCCATAGGGTGACAATATATCCCCATCTCCAAATAAGACATGATGGGCATACATTCACAGGATGCTACGTCACCTTAGTGATGAGCTACAACAGTATAGTGTTGGCAGGCATGAACCGTGACACCAATGCTATTGCACAGTAGCAATGAGCTACTGGGATGCCAAATCAATGCTATTGCACAGTAGCAATGAGCTACTGTGTGCTGCTGGGACTGCCAAAGCAAAATGTACTAAATGACTGTGCAGCAACAACTGCACAGTCAGGCACACATGTAGACATGCCCGCCCTCCCCACTCCACAGGGTAAGGATGGAGCCATTCTAACCCACAGTCCTTTTCTAACTTGGTCAATCCCATTTTCACTGGGACAGTCTCATTTTAAATATCTGCCCTGAACATTCCACTGAAAACCAGGAAAAAAAAACCCATTCATTTGCCTGAAGTGACAGGACACTTGGGATTTGAGCTGAGCCAGCAAAAATGGGACACATGTTCATCTGACTGAACAGCAGCCTATTCAGTTTTCCAGCTGTGACTCATCTTAATTTTTACATAGCTTTTAAATGACCCAGCTTTTCAACTAACATAGATTAGGATTCATGATTTTTCTGAAATATTCATATTCTCAAGACAGAAAGTGCCAATTTAAAATAGTTGCCCAAACCAAGGAATAACCATTTGACCAGCATGAATCAATATAACAGTCCAAAACTAATCAGTGTCTCCTGTTCAGTAAACCTGCCCAGGTATATTACCCTGTACAACATCAAGCTTATTCCAAGCCTCCTCTCATCCTGGTAATTTCTGCTTGTAGGTTTCTGATACAAAACAAAAGGGGAAAATAAACATGAATCCTTAAAATCAAGAGAAAGCTGGACAACCTATTGTGTATTTATCTTTCTTTATTAATCTTCTTTCTTTGAAGGGATAAAGTTTATTTGTTTAGTAGCTAGCCTCCATATTAATTAGATTATTTAAAAACTATGCTCAGTGTGTACAGAAAGGATGTTTACTTGTTTCGTATTAGCAGTCAAGTCTACATAAACTGTAGGTCACCTCAAATATTGAAGCTTGCACTGCCATGAATATAACATTTTTTTTAAGTTTCCTATAGGAATCACTATTAATTTTATAAAAATAACCTGTTTTTTCTTCTTGCTTCTCCCAATTTATCAGCTTATATTTCTAACTATCTTTATGCAAGATGGGGGGTTACTGTTAATGAAGAACCATTACTACTTAATGAGCTAATTACATATTGTCAGCATTTGTTTCAGTTAGATTATGTATATTGATTTTCTGTGTGGGCTTTCTGATAAGGAAGCTTTATCAAATTATCTGATACAGTAGAATGTTTTACCTGGTCAGAAAGTATCTGAAGAGAACAAGAAAAAAAACTCTTCCTTTACTCAATGTGCATCCAGAGTTAAGACAGTAAATGAAGCACACTGCATGTGAAGTGTTTTTACAGTTCACACAAATATTGAAAAGTATAAGGGAACATGACATGGTTCCCCCATCATTCGGACACTTGAAAATTGAATTGTTTCTTATGATTCTGACAAAACCAGCAGCTGAGAATAGGGGATATCTCAAATATGAATCACATAAAACTTCCCATTATATAACCCCTGATCCTGCAAACACTTAAGTACATCCTTAATTTTTCTTAGGTGGATGCTTCCATTGGCATCAGCAGAAATGTTAACAGTAGTAGATATTTGCTTGTTTAAGTGATTGCTGGTTTGGGACCTTAGCAGGCTGAGCTGCAACAGCATAAGAAAAACAGGGAAGAAAAGTCTATGTGAGCATATAACCCCCAGAACTGGGACTTATTTTCTCCATAGGTTCTCAGTTTCTTTGCTGTTGGCAATCAAAGCCCCCTGTACAAGACAAATTACACATGATTACATGAAAGGTGATGTCCCCAATGGACTTAGAAGGGTGTTCTGCAAGAAAGCTAGTCAGTGAAAATGTAAATTATCTCATCCAATGTACTAAATGCCCTGATGTAAAATACATAGGGTGAATATAATACCTTCATATACCTGAAGGGTGAATATAGAAGGGATGGAGGGTTTTTCTCTGTGGCCAGGACTAGAAGTGATGGCTTCAAGCTGCAGGAGAGGAAATTTAGTTTGGAGATTAGAAGGAACTTTCTGCCTATGAGAGCAGTCAAGCATTGGAATAGATTACTTAGAAATCGTGAAATCTCCATCCCTGGAAATAGACAAGAGCAGCTTGTAGAGACAGGTGACTGGGATGGTGCACTCAGGGACCATGATCTCTGTCTTGAGCAGAGGGCTGGCAAAATGATGCTTATGAAGTCATCTTCAACCCTACTTTCCTATGATTGTATTACATTTCCTACTCAGTCTGGATCACACACCATAAAATCCTGCACTACCACTAAAGTCTATTATGGCTTTCACTTGTTTATTGTTTGACATATTTGGATTGAGTCTGGTTGCAAGCTGTTTTCCGGTGGGAATAGAAAACAGAGTTGATATTCAGAAAGTTAACAGTCACATAGAAAGAATGCATAAGAAAATTTGAAATGTCAGTTTGTTGAAGGATCTTTCTGCAGGTAGCTTTATCATCTATGGAAGTAATTTGTCATGATGTAGCGAAATTAAAAAATCCTCTATCAAAAGTCCACAAAATGAAATAATTTTGAAGTGTTCTATTATTCTCAAGCAGATGCATATCTTGCAATTCACCAGAGAACCAGGGGGGGTTGATATTTGCTCCATAACTTCTTAAACAGAAGCAAACTCTGTAGCATCTCAGAAAAGGTAATTTATAGAAATCACTTTGTTATGCTCACATACACACACAACAAAAAAAAATCAATCTATGTGAATTAGGCTTGATTGTGTCATTAATCTAATCTGGTGTTTGATTGGCTGTGTGATTTGTTATCTGGTAGTAAAGGTGAAAGAAATAATATGACAATTCAAAAAAACCTAGAAGTTTCCCTTTCTGCTAATTGAAGCTTACTTCTTATTTTATTCAACTCAGCTGTTTTTCAAATTTAATTCACTTTGCTCAGTCCTAAGTATATTTCAATATATTGTCAACTGTTAGGTGGATTAGCACCCAAAATGTATTTTTTATTTTAAAAATGCTAACTAGCACAGTGAAGGCATATATATTCATTAAAAGTAAATCATGTCCTAGAACTTCAGTTGACTAACATCACTGATAATGAACTTCTTTTAAAATAAAAGACAAGTTAAATTTTAAAAAAATTAAAAAACAAGGTCTCACTGGATGATCAGATTACATTTCTAAAATGTGCTTTACCAGCAATTTCACATCCTTATAGTTTCAGGCATCTCTAATATAGTTAATTATCCAATAACTGAAGGCTATTGCAACATATATGCAATACAGAAGAATTAACATGCATCAGTCAAGTATTATTTCTTCAAGTATTTCTCTAAATAAGAAATTGTCATCAATGACCAGGTATACATAAGGGTTAGCACTTTCTCTATCTCTACATTTATAATATACATTCCAGCAAAACTCAAGAAAGCAATCATTGAATTTCACTCTCCCATATTTAAGAGTATTCATTTCTCAAAAGGAGGGAAGGAAGGGGAGGAACCTGGCAATCCAAGTGGAACTTAAGCAGATTTTGACACTTAAGTCCCAAACTGCACTCTCTACTCAGCTGCTGCCTAAAAGTCTCTGAGAACATCTACTCAAGACATGTACTGTGCAGTCGACTAATTAAGTGAGCCGTAAAGCATCTCAGCATCTACACATTCACCCCTATTAGGGTGCACAAACTAATAAGCCCCACTGCAGAATAGGACTTGAAAATACTGCTACAGCATTTTTTCATGCACTGCAGCACACATGTAGATGCTGACTGGGGCATAAGGGTGCTTCAGTGCCAGGGCTCCCCATTGGCTAGCTCTTTACTAAAGCACTGTTGTGCCCCAGCCAGCCCTTCTGCAGCACATTAAACCTAGTCAGAGTATCCCTGGGCTGGCAAACTGACCCCCTCTCCCCCACAGGGCTGCCTGCCAGCTGGGCTACTGCAACCCAGCTCAATGTGCCGCAGTCCAGGTACATACACAGATGTGTTCCCAGGAGCTTTCTTGGAGCAATACACTGTGGAGCAATAAGCGCCACGGTCTATTGCTGCCCTTAAGGACATGTGTAAATGCATCCCATCTCAGTTCTTTGAAAGAAAGGGCACAGAAACCTGCCTTAACAAAAGGCTTCTGAACATTGGATCCCAAATTCAACAGACACACCCACCCTAAATCAGAAACTTAAGCCTTCCCAAAAGGTAAGATTTAAGACACTCTCCTATCCTTAGAGTTTCTTCCAGCCCAGGTCTGAACTGCTTCCCGCTCAGGGAATCTATGTGCCAAACACAGGAGTTCTGGATCCCACTGTGGGACACGGGGACTTTTTGCTTGTATAAAGAAATAGATAAAAATGGAGGGGAGGGGGTAAGCCTTTAATGCTCTAATTTCATTTGCATGGTATGACTCCTGAAACAATCTCATAAGAGATATAAAATACAGCTTTATGGCACTACTAGTGCTGGAATAAATCTATAAGATTTTCAAAGATTTAGAAGGCAAAAAAATAAATGTTCCTTGCAAAGAACTATGAGCTACAAAATCTGTGGCAAAATAATTTTATTTGGTTGCTAAGTGCTTAAGTTACATTTTGTATTTTGCTAGGATACCACTATGTGCACACCCTGAGTGCACACTGCTAAATTACATACCAAGCATGCATCAACATACATGCATGAGCTACTTAATTCAATTAGAGCAACTGCATCATATTATTTTATTAGTGAGTTATTCCCACCAAGCACCTGAAATACTCTGAGCTTGTTCTCAATTCTACCATATGGCAAATACCTACTAGCTGGAGAACATTGCCATCTGCACACTCCTTTCAGCAGTTCCTTAATTCTTAATTCACACTCTGCTTATGTAGAAAAAGCTCCAGCCATATAGTAAAGGTATATTTGATGACCCTGTACCTCTTCATGCTAGAATTTCTATTCCATAGAAGACTTTAATTGGACAAGTGTTATTAATGGAAAGGAGAATTTGGTACACTATCCATTGTGTTTTTAAATATTTTATTTGATTGTACAGAGAGTGAATATAATTTTTTCCCCAGAGAGTATTTCTAGTTGGTGGATAAAAGATGGAGCAGATAGTTCCCTGGCTTTATCTCTAATGGATTCCCCTGAGTCACTAAGTATAATTTTTTATGAGGAGGAAAAAGTAAGACCAGGAACTAAAGTTAAATTATATAAATCAAGCAAGTTTTCACATTTCCTACAATTTGATTTTCCTATTACTTTTTTTCAAGAGTTATGTTTTTGCACCAGCTACAAATTCTTAAAATGATATTGTTAACAGAAAATTCTCTTACTTCAAAATCTCATGCTATTTATTATAAAAAAAGATAAAACATATTTTCTTTGTATCTTTATTTGTAAATGTAGCAGGAAACACTTTTGAAATATTAGAAATGAATAAACCACTATAAATTAAACAAATATAACTTTGAACTGACTTCAACTGAAACTTGCATTGAAAGTCTTAGGAAAGCTTATGACTTTTTGGTCAAATTACCTGGAATATCTATAATCTGGTACCAGCTATATATTTGTACGTAGTTCTATATACCATAAATAACTCTGGTTAAACAGGTTGTGTTAAATGATTTAATTAATGATTAAATGATTAATGTTACATCAAACAAAAATTATTTGGAGAAAAAGACTTTTTGCTATTTTAAAAACTATTGGCTATTTTGGATGCTTTCAAAAATGTCATTCAATATCTATGTAAAGGAGAAAATGAACTGGCCAAGCAACAATCAGAAAATATTTAGTGAATGCCTTTGACCTCTATAGCAGGACCTGGCCCCAGGGACAGCCATGATGCCCCCTGGTGGCCACACAACTCCTACCCCGACAGCTCCTTTGGAGTACTCTCTGTTTTTGCCTCACCTGCCACACCTTGATGCATCTTATAATGTATGGGGAGGCTGCCCTCAGGGTTGCAAAGTGAGCCTCAATCCCTCAGTCACTTGGTCCTTCCTATGCACAGCTAGCCTGAATCCTGTCCTTGGGGCACCAAACTGTGTCCTTCTTGGCCCTATCAGCACCTTGATGCAATAGTTGCCTCTTGTGCTATATAGTGTTGCCTCCATTCTCCCCTATATCCATGCCCATGCCTCACAGATGTTACTCCATATTCATTCAGAGAGAGTCCCCTGACTTCTTAATGCTTTGTCTGGGCCTCAGCCTTCCCACCTGTGGCCCTTTTATTATGGCTGTGATCCCTGGCTCAAGTCTACTACCCCAGACCTTGAATCCTGGGCCCCGGCCCCATCTTTCACTCTTGTGCTCTGAAACAGCCCTCAGGCTTCTGAGCTCTTGATTCCACTTGAGAGTGCTGTCAGCACACAGCCCTGAGCCCTCAGGGTCCCAGACACCAGACACAAAGCACAAAGTACCCCACCAAGCAACCCTCCATGGCCTCCATAGTTCCCCCATAGTCATAATCCAGTCCTCCAGTATCTGGGTTATTAATCACAACATAAACACAAGCAAACTTCTTCACAAACTAAAAGTTTTCCCACTCTGAGTCAATGTCCTCTATAAGCCATACCTCCCTTGGAGCTCTCTCATCACACCCTTCTTGGGTGGTATGGGTGCCTATCTGTCTCCTGCAGCCCTTCATTCTCAGGAGCTCCTCTCACTGCAGCATGCAGGGTCAGATTGCCTACTTACTATTAGGCACTGGTCTTATGGGCCCCAAAACCCCACCTCTCCAGCGACACACAAAGATTTCTGCTTTATCTTGATGGCCAGCCTACCCTTCTGTCCTGCAGTGGAGTGTTAGCACAACTGTTTGCAGTGTTTGTTCCTGCACTGCCTGGGGACTACCCACTGCAATGGAGCTAAGTCCCCAAAGCAAGCTTAACTTGCCTCACTTTCCACTTAAACTAACAGAAGCCTCTAGCTCCTTATTATACCAACCATCAGGGAACCGATACACCCACTCCCCAGGGTTACACTTATTCATCCCACACTTATGAGCACATATTTGTCTTATTGGACCTCTAGATATGCCATGAACCAAGCCAGATTCTTTCTTTCTTATTGCTTTTGAAGGGAATACCACTCACCCACCCACAAAACAAGAATAAACCATATTTATTGGGTGCATATTGGGTTGGGTCTTTCATCTTCTGCACGACAAGCTGGAAGTTGGACCAGTTAGTTACAAAAGGTAAAAGATTTTATGCCAGAGACACAGACACAAACATCTCTTTGTCAATTTGTGGATGGTATGTTGCACATAAGATAGAGGAAGTAGGTAGACAGTGCACATAATTAATGTGAGCACGGGACGCAAGAAAATACAAGCATTCTCAATTGGTTGAAAGATGAAGGCAGTTAGAAGTTTGCATACATAAAGTTGCTGTCATTCTCTGAACAAGATGATCCAGTACAGACAGAATCTCTGGTTGGAAGTTAATGAAGGTCAGGTTACATATCTTTTCTTTGTTAAACTGAATAGTCTTACATCATCCACACAACAGCTTATATTTAAAAGAGTCCTCTTCCCATCATCTGCTGGCATTAGTTTAATAAACTTGAAACCTGGCACATTAACCTCATCCCTGCCCATTTCATTGCATCAGGTTATTTTATAGCTTTAATTATTAGTTTATGGGACCCATTTGACATTCAACAAGTCAGCATCAATTTAAAAGTGTATGGAGATGCCATTATTCATCAAGAATTTGTTTAGCTCTTAAATTGCAAAGCAGGCTAAGCAAACTACAGATATATTCTCCACTCATATACTCTGCATACAATTCCAGTGCACTGCTCTTACTTTTCTGAATTGCCCACCAAATTCTTAAATGCATTTTATAGCAATGGGAATTTTTCACAAATGGTAATATGCTTAAATATTTATTCAGGTCACACATTGGTCTTACATTCAATGAAAAATAAAAAGTAATAAAAACCTATTTAATAATTCACTAGATTTAAAAAGGGGGCTACTGAGACATTACTTTGTATTGGACTCTGGTTTAGGGACTTGATTATACTACTCTCAAGAAGCTTTTTCAGTAACAGGTGGTTGTATATCAGAACATCTGTTAATAACTCTCATTTTATGGAGCTATAGCACATATACAAATATTCAGGATGCAGCACTATAGCACTATTGCATTTCTAAGTAGAAGTCCGTAGAGTCTGACCAGGCAGAGGCATTCATTGTAAAGGTTATAATTGTACATGGCATTCCAAAATAGCAAACACCCTTTTCACTGCCTACAGCCACCTCTGCACCCCACTCCCTATGGTTTATAAGGAGTTTGAAGTTTAACAATGTGATCCTTTGCATTGCTGAGCTTTTCCATTTACAGTAGAGCTGTTGATGGGGGAAAGGGACACTATGACAAGTGCTGATGTTAAATAAATATTTTTCCTACACAAACAGAAAAATTGATGAAATCTAATATATTTGGTAAATCCCAACATTCCATCTATGATTATATTTATGCTATTATAGGGCAGCATTCTGAGTTCATCATATGCTTAGGTAGGCTAAGATCATGTGAAGTCCTTGTTCTTATCTTTTTGGAAGTAGTTCTACAAAAATCTGTATATAGACTAAGGCACTATGAAGACCAGAGGGCTAAAACACTGGCTTATTTTTACAAGTATTTTTAAAGTTTCATGTTGTCTTATCTTGTTTTGGATTTGCTGTTGGTTTTTTCCCCCCTCAAAAGGTACATCATGGAAGTAACAAATTTATTATTTCCATTCCATTATCTTTCTTAGCAAGGATCTCACATGACTTCAGCAAAATAAACCATCTGGCCTTGAGGAATAATGTATCACAACATTAGGAAATGAATTAAGAGTACATCAAGTGTTACAGACAAGTCCATACAGGACTAATACAGTGAACCATAAGCTGTATATGAGGCAACAGTGTGCTCTTGTTGCAAAAAAAAAAAAAAAAAAAACCCAACAGCAAATTGGGTTATATTAACAGAAGAGTCACTTTCAAATCAATGGAAGTGATTCTTCCACTCTATCATTGTAAGACAGCACCCAGAGTACTATGCAGATGTGACCTGAGCAGAATACGGGGCCACTCCGATCCCGGACCAAAGAATCTGCCACCACATTTGCCAGCAGCAGTGTTGGTGGTGGAGGGGAAGCGGGTAGGAGCCTGTTGCCCCAAATCACACCCCCCCCCCCCGGGTCAGCCCTGCTACTATGTTCAGTGTTGGACCCCACATTTCAAGAAGGAAGTGCACAGATTGGAAAAAGACAAGCAGAGAGAAACAAAAGTGATTAGAGGCCTGGGAGACGTGACCTATGAGGAAAGACTGAAAAGATTAATTATTTAGTTTAGAATAGAACTGAAGTGGGGGTTTGACTGCACTGGAAATTATCAGGTGCAGATTAGACAGGTAGTTGCCTGGGATGGTTTAGTCAGGAACAATCCTGCCCTGAGCAGGGAGCTGGGCCAGATGACCTCCTGAGATCCCTCCCAGCCACACTTCCTATTATCCAATATTGATATAATTCTGGATATAGTTATTCTGAAAAGGCAGGATGCTTCATGAGGGTTTTTTTGACTATCAATAGCCAGAATGCTGTTTCCTATCATAACAACTTCATGGAACTGTTGCTGGTCAATATGAATGGACAGCAAGAAATTCAGCTTGGAAGAACTCTAGCCCTACTAATATTTGAACTTAAGTCTCACTCACAATATATATCTGTATACACAAACATTCAGTAAATGTACATCTCTAGATATATAGCCTGGATCTATAGAGATACATAGAGTATATTATACATACAAACACTCAGCATACGTATAGCTGGTATACATATACCAAGTGTGTGTGTATGACTGTATAATATACATACACACTCAGTATATGTATATCTATAGATCTATATATCTATATACATAAACACCAACTATATGCATATCTATAGAATATCTTGATCTAGATTTATCTAGATCAAGATATTCTAGGGATGTACATATACTGAGTGTTTATGTATGTAGCTAGATCTGGATATCACTACAGTTTACTTCCATACTAACCTTAATATATTTGTTGATTATTGGAGTCACATCAGGAAACCTACATGTGTACTAGATAATGCTGGGGGGGGGTATGCATGCGTGTGTGTGTGTGTGTGTGTATGTGTGTGAGTGTGTAAAAAGAGCTTGAACTAACGAGAGAGGGGTTTTTTGTTGATGGGCAGATAAATGCTACTTTATGAGCTCCCTACTGGCTCCCTTTTCTATCAGGTTTGCAGACAGTATGAAGAAGCAGGGTGAGGGGGAATGAAAAGGTCAGTATCATCAACAGATGCATGCACTGCACACTCATGCCCTTCCTTTGCCTCAGAGTGCTAGCCAAGGGCTGGGGTCTGGCAACACATTCACCCCTTGAGCAGCAAGTGGGAAAAAGCCAGGGACTGTGCAGGCCAAGGTTGGGGTTTAAATCCCTCCCTTATCAGAGGTTTGGCCAGGGTCTGGTCACCACCACCCCTTTTAGCTCAGGACAGTGAAAGGGAAGGGTGGGCTGCTTTAGTGACCCCAGCTTCTAGCCTGATCCACTTCAGTCATGTGCCTGCATTTCTTCAGCCCAGGAGGGAATGTCTATGAAGTTGCAAACTGATTCAATCTAGGTAGGTTAGACTAACCTGAAAACATTGAGTCAATTCAGACTCAGGCTTTTTAAGTGTCTGTCCCTAGCCCTACTGAACCATACAACCCCCCAAAAGGAAGAAGAGTAGATTGACGATTAATTTTACCAAACATTGTACTGTTCCTTCCATTTTTTAACAGGACTAGATTAAAATAAACAAACAACTTTCTCATCCTTAATTTTTGTCTTTGACAATGTTCGTCCTTTATAAAACTCGCAACATGCCAAATTCACATAAATGCATACCCCACACATTACTCTTCCATGTCTGTATTAATAAGCCAGATTAACATTTTTCACATTATTTATCATCATCAGCCAATAGAATTTTTCGTGCAATTGCATTGGTGATTTTCTTTCAAGATAATTTCCAATCACTTTAAAAATAGTATCAATGTACCTTATTTCAACACATTCATGCCACTATCCATGGCACTGGTTTGTTTGTTTTTTATTATTATTTACCCAGCCTGAAGAGGCCAAAATCCCTTATAAATGTTCACAACCAAATGATAAAGAGCTTAGTTTCATTTCTTATTGCAGACTTTTAAGATACAGCTGCTTGCTGCACAATTTATACTGTCATTTTGTTCCCAAAAGCAAATCAGATTTTTAATAGTGTGCATTACTTATACCTTTCTGTCACATTATTTAAGATTCTTTTACAGTTAGAAAGAGGCTTTTCAGTTCTTACTACCTTGAGAAACCAAAAGTAGGGTTTACTTATGGTATTCTTGAACTTTACTAAGTCACCAACAAGATCTACTTAGGATAAAGCCATAGGGAAATTTAAAGATTTAAAAACCAAAATGACTGCTTCAAGGAAAAAATCTAAAACAGTTGTGAGTCTGTAGCAGGGCACTAGGGTGCCTGCTACTGGCATTGGTAATAGGGCTTGGCTGCCAATCAGCAGGGCAGCACAGCTGAAGGTTGCTTAGGTAACAGATTAGGTCAGCTGACTGAAAGGGGGCAAGGCCTGGCCGTTATAAGATGCCAGGCTGAGGCCAGAAGGCAGTTCCCCTCTGATGGGCTGAGAGGCAGGAGTTCTGCTGCAGAGCAGACCAAGGCAGAGCTGCCTGAGCACCTGTGGTGGATGGCACGGACAGGCCTCTGACAGGGAGGCTCGATGGAGAGCCAGGGTGGCATGGAATGTTATAGCCGGTAGGCTGATTTTGGGTTACTGCCAGTTGGCATGGCTTTGAGTTTGGTTTTGATGGTGCTTGTGTAACACCAGAGGACCGGGTGAGGCTGTAGGGGAAGGAGGAGGCCTCAGGGGAGCACCCCAGCAGAATGGGGGGGGTTCCTGGCAGCACAGAGGGTGCTGCATTTTGGGGTGTGTCCAGGAAGGGCACAACGATTGGTGCCAGAGCTGGCACTGTGGATGAGGCACAGCATTTTGGGGGTGTCCCGGCCCCAGTGGGGTGACCTCAGGAGGAATTAGGGGGTGTCCTGACACCAGCCCAGTGGGGCACTATCGGGAGTAAAGCCCAGTGGGGTATATGACCTAGAAGAAGGGTCAAGGGGCCAGGCACAGCTATGGGCCACCAGAGCCCCAAGCGCAGGAAGCGCGCGAGCGAGGCCCCAGAGAGGGCGAGAGCATGAAAGGGCGCGGGAAGCATGAGAAGCGTGGAAATAGGCCCCAGAGGGGGCGAACGCGAGAAGCGCGAAGCATAGGCCCCTGTGCGGGCAAGCAGATTGGGAAAACTCCAGAAGGAAGGGGTGGGCCTATCAAGAAACCTCAGAAGAGGGTGAGTGCGTGAGTAAGCCCCGGAGAAGGGCAGGAGCGTGGTTAGAAGCCTGGAGAGGGGACAGGCGCACGAACAGGAGCCCAGAGGGGGGCATGCATATCAGAGAGGCCCCGGAGAGGGTGCGTATACTGGAGAGGCCCTGGAAAGGGCAAGCATAAGATTAGAGCATCTGGTGAAGACGAGGATACAGGAGAGGCCCCAGACAAGGGCGAATTGAGTGGGAAGCCCCTGGAAGGGGCGAGGGCAAGTCTAAAGAGCCTGGAAGGGCAGGGCGTGCGAGCGAGTGCCCAGAGAGGGCAGGGCATGCAGGTAAAGGCCCGGAGAGGGTGCGGACACATTGAGAGGCCCCGGAGAGGGTGTGTATACCAGAGAGGCCCCGGACAGGGAGCGTAGATAGAGACACAAGAATGTCCGGAACACCGGCGAGGCTTGGGCGTGGTATTGGGGGCGGAAGGAGCCATGCGACGCCCTAGGGGGGTGCACCAAGAGATATCCATAGAGGGCAAAAGTACCGGGTCTGAGAAGCCCAGGAAAGGCAGCCTCCCATTAATATTATATAAACAGCAAAGATGTGACGGGCGAGACAAGGGTGTTAGAAGGGCAACTTGGCATGGTAGGGGTGCAGGAGAGATCACGGCCACTCCTGGGCCCCGCCCCATGACAGAGTCATTTCAAACAACTTAATGTTATGTCCCTTTGGTGTCCAACCAATGTAGTATTAGCTAATGGCATGTAGGTACCCCATAAGAATATAGATCAAATCACAAGGTGTTGTTTTGAATATCTGTTCTCTAACCAGACTAACAAGAATGTATTAAACTTGGTGATTTTAATTGTCTTTTAGGCTAAGTAAAGACAGTCAAAAAGTAAAGACAGTCAAAAAGTCCAACACTGAATCGATTCAGTCTTTGCAGGTTAGTCTAAGCTGCCTAGATTGAACCAATAAGCAAGCGAATAGACATTCATTTGGATTCTGGAAATGCAGCCACATGCCTGAAGTGGCTCAGACCAAAAGCCAGGGGGCACTAGAGCATACCTCCCCACTCCACTGAAGCAGACAGTGAGGGCCAAGGCTAGCCTGTGAGGGGGTGGGGGTTTGCGGGGAACATGCAAAGCATCTTGGGATGCTGGGGGACTGAATTAACTTAAATCCAGAGGGGATCTGGAACAGACATTCAATAAACCAATTTAGCCTAAATCAGTGAAGTTGATACTGCATCCATCCAGGTTTATCTTTGTGGAGAATGTCACCCCCCAGTCTGCCTCACTGCTATAAGCAGACAGCCTCCCCCTACCCCTTGCCCTGTATTACCTGCCTATGTGACTGGCTAGGGTGTAAAAATCCCAATGGAAGGGGGAACCTGCTCCTCTATTGTCTCAGGTTCCTGCCACTGCAAGTCATGGGACTAGTCATCTCACCTGGTAAGGCTGATGTCTTTGGGAAGCACCGGTCAGCAGCCAGTCAGGCTGCTTCTGGTTGGAACTTAGTGATGGGGTCATGACAGGTGTATAAAGGGTCCCTTGATGAGGAAGCCGGGCAGACATATTTTGGAACACAGCAAACAAGCCATACAGCCTCTATTGAAAGAGCTTGGTCAGACTCTGGATGTAAATGTGAGTAACTTACTGGAATTTTAGCTAATAACTTAGGATGAATTGATCTAGAAGTGTATCAAAAAGGTACCAAGCCACTTCTGTTTGTTCAAGGTTTTTCTTTTACTCCTTCTCTGGTCTGTACCCCTCTCCATACCTACCCTCTCCACTCAATAATGCTTTCCATTATAGCAAGCCTTGCTGTACCTGCTTGAAAGGGATTAGGTAAGCATTTTAGCTCCCTTGCTCAGCTGACTAAGGGAGGCTACTGTTAATGCTTCAGGCTATAAGAAGCACCCAGATATATCCTGTTGGGGTCAAAGCACCCACAAGGTCTACAGGAGCTGTGTACCCTGGGTGGCACCGAGCCCTAATGGAGACTGGAGACTAGGTGGTGACAGCAATTGTCCCAGGCTTGCAGGTGTGCTCCAAGAAGTGAGTCAGCTGGATGTAGGCACCCCAGGGGAGACATCCAAAGTGGGGTTATAGCCTGGTAGAGTGAGGTGGGTGGCTCGGCATAGAAGCGCCCACTACTGTCCCACCACAGTTTTAAACCAGGTTGGGCCATTTTGGAAGCGGTTTATGTACACTGAACTTCTGTTGTGTTATAGATTTAAACTGATTTCCAATCACTTATTCCAGTTTGCATGTAATTTCTGTCCCTACCCTTATTAGCTGAACCAAGTGGAAGAAAAAAGGCCTTCTACCACCATCAGGTAAGGGAAATAGTTCTACCTCAGTAGGTAAGGACCTGAGATTTTGGAGATAGACAACCAGCATTCCAGCTCCTCATAATTTTATGCCTATACTCATTGTATTCAGATCCACTATTTGAGTACAGTTCTATGCCCCACCCAAGTTTTCCTTTAAAGCTATGATTGAAAAAGAAAACACAAACTGGAAGTTTAGACTAAATATTGGGAAGAACTTTCTGAGTACAGTTAAACACTAGAATAGTCTACCTAGAAAAGCTGTAAAATCTCCATCCTTGGAATTTTTTATGAGCAGGTCAGACCAACAGTTGTCTAGGATGGTTTAGATAGGGATGATCCTGACTTAAAGAGGGAGCTGGATGTTCCTTAAGGTTTCTAAAAACCCACTGTGGAATTTAAAACCTCAATTTGAAATTGTGGCAGATTAGAAATTTTCAGTTTTTAAATTGTTTGTAAAGAAAAAATCATTAAAAACAAACAGGAAGTAGTTATCTACAAAAGATAAGTGTTTCAATCATTGCTAACTAGTACATGCTCTTGATTTTTAAAAATAGAATTAAAATGTTATATTATTACATCAGTAGAAGTAATGCATAATAGACACTAGTACTACTGACTTGCTATATAATAAAAAACAAGAATGAAAATATCTAGATTAATAAACTACAAAAGTGAAAAAAACATGGAACTTGTTTTTTCCAAAAATAAAAATATTGGAACTGTTGAATGTTTTGAAATATTTCTGTCTCACAAAAATAAGTTGAAATTAAAACTTTAAAAATATGTTGTCATCCATCAAGTTCATCAGAACAGAATCCTTCAAAAAAAAGAATCTTGTTAAATAGTCCTGATTATCTTTTTGTTCCATAGGTCTGAATGACCATTGACTTACTGAAGTCATGGTGATTTGCACCTGCTAACAATTTCGTTCTTCAATTTTCAGTCAAAACATGATAAGCCTGTATTCCTATTTTTACCTGTACCTAACAAATTTTAAAAGAAAGCTACTCCAAAAGAGACAGGAGATGATGCAATAGTTTTATAATATATGTACACCTACATTTATCTGAAAATATGAGATAATACTGAAATATACAGGGCTGAAACCAAAAAAAACAGGGTAACCAACTTTCAGGTCCAGTTTATGCAATACACACTATAGAATATGACTGTGTTTTAACTGAGGATTAGATTAATTCAGCATTTATTCCCAGGCTGAACACTGCTAAATAGCAAAAGCCGTTTTGTACAGCAAGCAAAACTGACAAAATTGGCCTTTTTGCATCTCTCATTCTAGATGGGTTTGTTTTATGTCCCAAGCAATTTTCAACATTTCAAAACTACTCTAGATTTTATGAAAAAAGTGTCCCCCTATTACAGTATGAATATTTCTATTTTCCTCTTCTATTTAATCACTTTAAGGAAGTTATTTATTATATGCTAAACTATAACTTTAAGTTTATATTTTTGTACCCTGAAATGCAAAAATTCTATGGTACCTTGACTGGGAAATGGAAGTTTAGCAGGCCAAGTAGTCCAAAGTGTATACTGCCAAATATGTAGATCTTAAGTAAAACTAAGTAGGTATCGCCTAACAAATTATTTATTGAATTAATTTCATTGCCTTTTTCGGTTCCTGAAAATGTCTACAGAGAGATTCTCATAACTACTTATTGTTCCAATTTAAATCTTAATCTTGTTTATTTTATAGCTTACAATTCAAGTTGAGTTCAGCTGCATAAGTTCCATGACACGACTGCTATTTCCTTATATTATAAAATAACTCATATTAACTTAGTGAAGGTAAAGTTAAAATTTGCTTTTTACAACTAAGGACACATGCGACTAAAACTTACTTGCATGAATGTGAATAGAAAGTGAACAAGATCATGAATAAAGAAGAGGTGTTCAGAAGACTAGGGATTCCTTTTCTTTTTTTAAAAAAGAAAGAGGTGTACATCCCCAGTAGCAAAACTTTAAGTGGATGAGTGGGCACAACCCCACACTGACTCAAGGAAACACCAGAATGCACCCAGTTACTCTGTATGTTTCTTGCCTCAGGGCCAGAGGCAGCCTTACACTGCTGAAGGAGCAGATGCCAGTGCTACTGGAAGATGTGCCAGGGCAAGTAACTAAGGACCTTTGTACATGCCACAAAATTGGCCTTTAAAGTGTCTTAAATGCCCTTTTGCACTGCTTTAACGGCACAGCTCTTGACACTGTCGGCAGTGTATTGGGCGTTAAATGACTTCGGGATGCAGCTGAATATTGTACGAGGTGTTTTAGTTTGCTATGTTACATCCATGAAAGGAAGCACCGGGTCCCATGCAGCTCAGGGGCTGTGCAGGCAGCCTGGTGGCAATCCATGCAGGCAGGCTCCACTGAAGGGTTGGGGTGAGCAGTGAGCCTGATCTTCTTTTTTTCTTTTTTTCTCTCCCCAGAGCCAACCTGCCTACCTGAGCTTCATGGAAGCCTGCTGCTTCTCTCCATGGCTGCTGAGGGGCAGTGCTTCCATCTGTAGCTGTGGGGGTGGGGGAAGGGGCTGCTTCCTTCTGTGGCTGTGGTCACAGTAATGGTCACAGTCTGGAAACCCTAGTTGTCAAGTAGTTTTTTCCTAATGTTGAGCCTAAAATGAGCCTGAAACGATCTTCCAGGGGTTTGTGACCATTACTCCTAGTTTTTTCCCCAAGGGTGCCCTGGTGAACAGTTGTTCACTGAGCCCTCGATGTACGCTTCTGATGTAGTGGTAAGCTGCTACCAAGTGCCCTCTCAGCCTTCGCTTTTTCAGGCTGAGGAGTCCCAAGTCCCTCAGCCTTTCCTCATATGGCTTGCTGTGCAAGTTTCTGATCATATGGGTAGCCCTCCTCTGGACTCTATCAAGCTTTACGACACCCTTGTTAAGGTGCAGAGCCCAGAATTGAATGCAGTACTGCAGCTGCGGTCTCACTAGCTCTGAGTAGAGCTGAGTAGAGCAGGAGAATCACTTCTTTGCAATGGTTTTGCTGGAGATGCATCAATTGATGCATGCCAGCATATTGTTGGCCCTGCCGGCTACAGCATTGCTCTGCTGTCTCATGTTCATACAGTGGTCAATTATTACCCCCAGGTGCTGGTGACAAGTGATGGGGGCTCTTCAGTCCTGCCGCATGGTAAGAGGCAGCAGTTGCACAAGCACCCATGTCACAAGTTTTGCCTGTCTGCAGCCAGAGGTGCAGGGCCTGAGAACCCAGAAGTCCTGCACCTATCTCCTTGAAAGCTGGCAGGCTTTGTGTCCTCAGGAGGGGTTAGCATGTCTGCAGCTTTAAACCTGTTGTGGCTTAACACACAGTGTCACCCATGTCATGAGTTTTGCTTTTCCACAGCTTGAGGTACAGTTTCACCCAAACTCCTGCACCTATCTCCTTGAAACTTGGCAGGCTTGGCCTCAGCAGGAACTAGCAGGCTTGCAGTTTTGACCACACTGTGGCTTGACACATACACGTGACATGAGTTTTGCTTTCAAGATTTGGGGTGCAGTTTCTCTAAACTCCATGTACCAATCTCCTTGAAACTTGGCAGGCTTTGTTGCCTCATCAGAGGCTATCATTTCTGCAGTTTTAAACCTGCTGTGACTTAACACATGCACGTGACACAAGTTTTGCATTCAGGATTGTGAGGTGCATTTTCTCTGACCTCCCTATACCTATCTCCTTGAACCTTGGCACACTTCATGCCCTCAGAAGGGGCTACAATTTCAGCAAGTTTCATCCAAATCATCCTATAAATGACAAATTTATAGCCTATTTTGTCCTTCCTGATTATATCTTATGGGCGAAACATAGAAACAGGGTCAAAACGGCAAAACATTCTGATGGAACAGCTGTTTCGACTCCAAACAAAAGCTGAAAGGAACACTTCCATCAAAATGTTGAAACGCTGGTCAAAACGGAATGCTTCCATTTTGCACAGCCCTAGCAGCCATGTGCATGTACACGCATATCTCTCACTCCCCCCATACTGCCAGCCTCCAGTGATCTCTTTGCAAAAGTGCAAAATCCAGATTTCTCCATTAAAATGAAAAATATGCTTTTTTTCTCCAGTAAAGGGGAAAAGGTGCATTTTCTTTTCATTTTTCTATGGGAAATGGAAAATCTGGATCCCTGGTCATCTGTAGTGTTACCATTCAGTCATATTGTGCCATAATACTAATGACTACATCAAGCAGTAATAGATCAATAAAACATTGTGTTCAATTGACATGTATACACACATGTGTATCAATTGAACACAATGTTTTATTGATGTATTCATTTTATGTAAATTAAGTTCAGATAAAAGTTGGAGCAGTCTAGTTAGCTATTTTTTATATATATAGTGCCATTTCATTTCAATCATGGATTTTGGAGTTTTTATCAGAGAATTTGTGTGTGTGTGTGTGGAGGGGGAAGAGGTTAATCAGGGAAAACCCGGATCCCTACAAATGACCAATAATGCTAAAGGATTCTTCATCCATCATATGGAAAGTTAAAAAGAGGGTATTGGGATGGGAAGATGATTCTGTATATTAAAAAATGGGGCCTGACTAATTTCACTTCTGTAATTAAAGTTATATGGATTGTAGCTGTGTTGCAAAAGCAGTAGGGAATCTTGTGGTGGAGGGGATATTTTTTCATTAAACCAACTAGATAGTTGCAAAAAACAAATTCTTTATTTGCAAGCTTTTGGGCTCACGCGCCCTTCCTCAGGAAAGGAACTAAAATAGAATGCTCCAACTTTTATCAGAGCCTAATTTACATAAAATGAACTTTTCCATCCAGAACTTATATCATCCTCTGGTGTTCCTGCATAGTATGAAATTTCATTTCTTCCTGGGAGAAATTTTACTATCTTCACATTCTCCTTTGCCTGAGGAACAGTGTGTGACCCTGAAAGCTTGCAAATATATATATTTTTTGCAACTATCTAGTTGGTCTAATAAAAGTTATCACCTCTACCACAAGAGTCCTTACTGTAATTAAAGTTTGGTTTGAATAGCTAAAAATCGTAGGTGGCTGGCCAATCAGTCACCAGCAAACGTGATATAGCTGTATTAGCTACAGTGATTTTTCTAGTGCTTATCCTAATGAGGAAAATTTAAGTTTCTATTAGACTAAATGTTTACCCTGTTCTGCCTGCCCAGCTGATAATGCAGGATGATTCCAAATTGTTGCAGATCAAGCTTCCAGAAGTACAGCTTGGGGTGTCATGAAGGGGATACTGCTAGGAACACACTGATAACTTTGTCACCTGGGTACATAAAATGTTTTGTTTTCTGTGTAA
The DNA here is from genome assembly GCF_052110815.1 of Crocodylus siamensis. Classification (NCBI taxonomy): domain Eukaryota; kingdom Metazoa; phylum Chordata; order Crocodylia; family Crocodylidae; genus Crocodylus; species Crocodylus siamensis. The sequence continues at coordinate 49,687,244 of NC_143401.1, read as the reverse complement.
CTGGAGACAAATATCACATTAAAAATGTGTGAATGACTGGATAAAAGTAACACCTCACTTTTCCTAAGGCTAGGGTCAGACATTACACATAAATCAGTTTAAATGATCAGAAACTGGTTAAAACCTGTAACAGAACATAAAGTCAGTGCATATAAGCCAGTTTCAGAATGGCTAAAACTGGTTTAAGATAAACCTGGTTGAATATAGTATCAGACTTAACTGATTTAGTTCAAACCAGTTTATGCAATGTCTGTCCCAGACCCAGTTTAAGTTAAATAAGTCTCCCCCAGCATCCCAGCATGCTCTCTGAGCTGGATGGGCTTCTCTGCTCCACAGCAGAGATGTCTGCCCCCCACCCCTGCTCCCTAGCCAGAGCTCTGGCAGAGACTGCAACCATAGCTGGGTCTACCTGGCTCCTCCCTGACCCCCTCCCCCCCAATGCTCAAGCAGGGGTCCCCACTCCCATCTCCCACAGCACAGACACCAGCCCCACAGACCCTACGTATGTAGTATGCTAGATAATACTGAGGTATCTATGTGTGTGTCTCCAATTTCACTGGGATAGGCAGACAGGACCGTGTCTGCTTAGGGTTTTTTGGAGCTAATCAACCGGCCAGCTGTTCAGGTCCCTCCTTCCTACCTTGGAAAAAGCTGTTTAAGAAAAACATGAACTAATGAGAGAGGCTATTGTTTTGCTGATGGGGTGACAAACACTGTTATCAGTCCCCTGCTGGGTTGCTCACCTGTCACTATGCTGTAGATTGTATATAAAAGCAGGGAGAGGGAGACTGAAAAGCTCTGTATCATCAGCAGATGCATGTATTGCGCACACACCCCCTTGCCTCAGAGTGCTAGTCTGCACCTGGGGTCTGGCAACACTCCCACCCCTTGGGCAGTGAGCTGGGAAAAGCCTGGGATGGAGCAGGCAGACCTCCCTAATCAGAATGTCCTGCCAGGACCTGGCCATGCCCCCCTCAGCTCAGCACTACGGAAAGGGGGAAAGGCTGCTCTAGCACCTTTGAGCTTCAGCTTCTAACCTGAGCTGCTGCAGGCATGTACCTGCATTTTTTCAGTCCAGAGGAGATGTTGTGTGGTTACAAACAATTCAGCCTAGGCCTAGACACATTAGACTAACCTACAAAGATTGAATCAATTCAGGCTCAGGCTTTTTGAACGTCTGTCCCTAGCCTAAAATAACAGCTTTATTGTAAGGCATCCTTAAAGGAGAAAAAGATTCACACCCTTGGCTGTATGCCTATTTTCTGGAGAAACACAATTAATTCCCTACAACATTTTTTAATTCACAGAAATACAATTCCTTGGCAAATTTCCATCATGATGCAAAATCTGTATTTTCTATGCTTCTTGATTATATAAATATAAAAATATATATCACTACAGTAAAAGCTGTGCTATCTGGCATCTTACAAGCCAGCATGCTCTACTAACCAGCATTCCAGCTTGTAAGATAAAGTGAAATGGGAAGTGTCCACCATGGCACTTCCAGTTTCTCCGAGACCTCATGGCCAGGGGCAAAATAGCCGACACTGCCAAGCCCCCACAGCCCAGGGGGCATAATAGGCTGCGTGGGGCTGTGCAGAGCCCGCCTCCCTATCCCATGGGGCCCGCAGGGCCCACAGGATGGGCAGCGATGCTGCAGGAGGGATGGCAATGCTGCAGGAGGGGTGGAGGGATGCCCCAGACACGGCAGGAGAAATGGTGGCTAAGGCTGCTCAATTAACCAGCATATTTTGTTATCTTGCATCCCTCATTCCCGGAGCATGCTGGATAACAGTTTTTACTGCATATGATTTCACATATACAGACAGATCTCTAAGAACATGCTCTTCCATAATTGTTCCCCTCCTCACCCTTCTTCTTGGATGTACTTAGTTCATATCAATTTATGTACCTTAATTTTAAGCAAAGCAGTAGCGTAACTGGGGTGGGAAAGGAAAGAGAGAGGGAGTGGAAAACAAGGACAGAGCCTTGGGCACCCACTTGGCAGGAAGCAGAGGTGCAAACATATCAGCTGCCACAGCTACCAGTCATCTGTACTGCTGCTACCAGAATCCTAGCAGCGTCCTCTGCCCCCTGTGCTGCCTGCCTGAGGCATAGAGCTTCCTTGTTATGCCTCTGAAACAAAGTATTCACTCATAACAAAATGCAAATACATGAAGAGAGATCTTAAGATTGAGCCCTTTACAAGCTCAGAGGGGAAAATTTTCTAAGGCAAAAAGAGCATTATGTGTTTGGCTCAAACTGTAAGTCCGTAAGACTCAATGAACTATTTCCACATTGGCTTTGAAGATTTCCTCCGGTATTTCTAAGTCATTCACTGTAGTCTGATACCTTTTCTGAAAAAAATTCAATGCAGGAAATATTCAGAACTTAATGGATCTTGCAGAGTTAAATGAAGGAGATAAAAGGTGTAAGTGGCTCCAGATAAAACAAGTTGCATGGGATAAACAAACTTCAAATTCTGACACTGATGCTCTTACATGTAAAAACTGACTAGAAGTAAGGAAAGTGCAATATCTCATATGAGATCTTTAGGAAAACAATATATTTTCAGGGTTTGTTCTTATTTTGTTCTGTTTTCTCTTTTGCTTTCACCTGTTTTAATTTCCCTGACTTTGAAGTATCATTTTTTTTATTTAAATGGTACTATTGCTACAACCCTCTCACTGACTTATGCCTGAAGATGGTGCAAAATTCTTTGCTTGAAGTGGAAGTGATTAGTACCAATGATTAAAAATGAAGCATTAGTTTCTGCCTAAGAAAAATCTCTCTGAAAACTGTCAGGTAGAGAGACAGAGAAATCACAGAGAAAAATGGTTCGTATTAGATATCCAACTTTGGCCTAGGGGCTGGGTCTTTCACTATATATGGAAAAATCTCTGGTACATTTCAGGACATTTGCTAATGACTTCTAGCAATCTTGCAATAAGTTCTCCAGTGCAAATATACACAAAGATAGTGATGACACTAATTTCTTGTTCTCTAGTTTGAGCCATCTACTACTGATATGTTAGATTTGCTTTAATCACAGTGCCTTCTCTTGTTCTTTCTCCAACCAAGAACAGATTCTTCCTTCAAGCTTCCACTAAAATTTAAGAGTTTTTCATAGCATCACTCACCTTTTTTTGTCATTAACCTTGTTTCTCAAAATAATAACAGCAATTCAAAACTAGTCACATGCTACTCTTTACACCTCTGTTTCAACTATATACTCTGAAAGCCTTCCAGAAAAATGCCTTACCTCACCTTGCTTTATCCAACAAGTGTAGTCTACAACAATCAGTTTATCTCCCTAAGCATAAACAACCCATGCTTCAAATTCTGATCTCAGCATATCATTGTAAATGATAAATGACTCCCTTGGCTTCTTCTTTTACACTGACACAACTGACAGCAGAATTAGGCTTTGTAACGGGTGGCATTGCATTCTGTGGTACATTTGCATGACTACTCAAAGACTTATTGACCCTTTGGTTAGAGTTAGCTATTTCATAAGTGACTTCATTTCAGTAAATCTTAATATCAAACAAAGCACTTTCTCCCTGTCTGCAACCTACTTTCTTTTTTGTGTTGGGTTATAAAAGGAAATGAACTGTTTTTAAGTAAAATCTCAAGGCCAGATTCTAAAATCAGAGTTCATTAACCATGGTGATTTGCACCAACAGAAAGTCTAATCCTTAGAATTTGGATAATGTTGATACATGCTTTGTAGAATATGTAACTTTATCAAGATTCAATATATAATTTTCATGCATTGAAATGATTCTCTATTCTTAAGTCTCTTCCCCCTTATAATATTTGTTGTTCCTATATACTATCTTGCTATCTGATTACAGCTATTTTTGCATCCTTCCTACTTTGCTTCAGTTATGAACTGTGGTGATCTTCAATAAACACACATGCAGGCACACTGCTTGAGCATAAGAGAAGAAAAGACTGGCTCTAGTGCGCATTGGGCTTGAAGGGTCCCTCCAAAAACTAAACAGGAACATCAGGCTGAATCCTACATATAGATACAAGATCCATATACACTTCAAAGGAATTTCATATAGGATTGCATCAGATCCTCTGTATACCTTAGAATCAGGGTCTCATGAAGCAATGAGCAAAATAAAGGCATATTTAAGGTGCACCAACCCATATATATGTTCAGCTGATTGATACAAAACTTCAGTCTCCAGTGCTGGCATTCAATCGATTTCATATAAATTGGAACACACACGCAAAAAAAAGCTTATCACTGCCTGAAGATATATTTCCATTAGTATGCTCTCTATATTCCTAAAACAGCTTTGTAATTATGGGATGGCCAAGAAAGAATTGTATAAATTATTTGTTAGCATTGATTTTAAGTAAGTCACTCAATTCATAATCACAAAATACCTAAGAAAATAGAATGTTTATCTTATTTTTTTCTGTCTGAAGAAAATTAAGTATTTAATTATTAATGCAATTGTACTCATGAATTCAGCAAATGTCTCCTTAAGAATGACAAAGGAATGGGGGGCACTGTGTAGTTATTGCTAATATGTAACGAAATAAATAATTTCAGTGCTTATTGCATTTCTTAATTTAAAAAATCAGGCCTGATGAAAAAGAGTCACAATGGTTTATTGAACCATAGGAGTAAAATAACTATTTTCTTCAATTATTTTCTGAACTTACAGCCAAAAAATCTCATCTGTTCATCAAGAACTCCTTCCTCCTGTCTGCATCTATTCTACTTAGCTTATAATGTTGTGTGGTTAGAGGTTTGCAACCTCAAGTCAATGGAGGACCTGTTGGCCTGGCAAAACAGGAGATTTGTGATCTTATGGCCTTTGTGAAGGGGTGTAACAAGAAAATTGGGCACCCAGAGAGCAGTAATTTTTCCAGCCTGCTCTAACATAGCACCTGGGGTTCCTGCTCCCTTGGTCACACCCTCCTGCCCCTCACTTCCCCATGTAGTTACATTATTGCTTTCATGTCACTGACAATTTTCAAAGCTAGTGTAATGTGGGGTCACATACAGGAACTAAAAACACTTGTGAGAAATAGGCTGAGTAGTTATTAAAGAGACCCAAAGGGTTGTAGAGTTGGATTAAGAGAGGTATATGCTCAATACCACAGGTCAGAGAGAGACGGATTTATTTGCATGTAAAGCTGCTGCTTCTGCTCCTTCTTCTTGTGTCCTTGTCATAAAGTAGATGTTTCTCCAGAATTTTGAACAAGCAATGGCTCTTTCTGTTGCTACAACAAGGTCCTCCTTCATACAGGTATCACCAAGGAGTTAGCAAATGAGCAGGTGCTTCATGGTTTGCACTTCACTACATTCAAATATGTTTGTGTCATTAGATTAGCCCAGGGCAAGCAAAATACAGCCTGCAGGCTGACTCTGGCCCTCCAGACCATTCTATGCGGCCCATAGGGCACCTAAAAAGTTTAGAAAATTGATATTTATCTGTCCTGGCTGCCTGTCAAAGATGACAGGAGCCAGGGGCATAAGGACCGAGAGGAGTCCAGCAGGACCCAGGAGCAAGGCTGGCCCAGCCCCACCCCACTCCAACCCTAGCCCCCTCCTGCCCCCTCCCCCACCTGCAGCTGCCACTTTCCTGCATGCCTACTGGCCTCCAGCACCAGGTGGCCTTCAGCTGCATCTCCAGACCATGGGAGCACAAAGCCCGCACCATTACCCAGGGGCCAGGAGCAGGATGGAGTGTGTGTGTGTGTGTGTGTGTGTGTGTGTGTGTGTGTGTGTGTGTGTGTGTGTGTGTGTGTTCATAGGGGAAATCCCACATGCACATCCACAGACACACACACTGCCTCACCCACACCCACACTTTATACACCTATTCACCCCATAAGACCCCCACCCACATGCCCACAGCCCCCACAAATCTATATTCAGTCCCCAATGCCCCCCACCCCTCCACAATATACAAGAGTAAGACTTCATTTTAAGCTATTGTGCAATCAGCTGTATGCACACTACACAAACACATGTAAATTAGGGCCGTGTGGGTCTTCAGATCCTGCTTCAGATCCAGAGCCGCTTTGGATGCTTTGGTGTCTGAAGCAGCACTTCCAGATAGAAGTGAGGACCCAGCAATGGTATCCAGAGTGGGTCAGGGGCATCCAAAGTGCTTCAGATCCACTTTGGATGCTTTGGACCTACTTCAACCATTTTGAGGCAATTAGAAGAGGGAGGGGCAGAGGGGGAGGGATGTAGAGTGGGAGGGGGAGAGGGAAGGGGAGCAGGGGGGAAGACTGGTGTCTTCAGGCAGCCAGTGAGAAGGATTTTCCCCTGCTACCAATGGCAGCATCTGTGGGATGGGACTAAAAAAAGCATAAAAGCTTCTGTTTCCAGCCCTTCTGTTCCTTTTGCAGCTCATTTCCTGTCAGTGACTGTGTGAGAGAGGAACGCTGTGACTGAGATCTGCCTGCTCCTTTTTCTTGTTATAAAGGAGTGGTTAGGATTTATCTTAGCTTAGCTTAGTTTAGTTTAGCTATTCTATTCAATTTTTAGTTGTATTACAATTCAATCTATTTCTTTGAATTTTTTGTTTTGGAAACTTGTTTTGGAAACTTTGCAAAAAGAAAGTTGTGTTTTCCCAGCCAGTGTTATCTATCACTGTGCAGGGAGGCACAGATTGCTTGCACACATGCATGCATGTACACACGCATGCACACATACACAGAGACCCAGAATATAGAAAAAAAATCACAGCAGAAGAAGACAGACAGATATTTACAGAAGAACAAGACACAGATAATATATTGACACACATGAAGACACATAAATAATATTCACAGCAGAAGACAGACAATATATTGAGACACAAAAAAACACAAATAATTTTATTCAGAGCAGAACAAGAAACAGATATTCACAGGAGAACAAGACAGACAGATATACAAAAGGATTCACACACAGAGAGAGAACTTTTGCAGCACAGAAAAGATCAATATGAAGCGTGCTGGAAAGGCAGGTGCCAGGTCTTATGGCAGGGGAGGGAGAGGGGTACGGGGAGAGCTAGAGCTGCAAGACCCCCCCATCCCAAACACAGACTCATTCTGTTCCCCAGCAGCCATGACATAAGTGCTGACAGTGGAAGCCAGGGGGTGGGAGCAGTGTCTGCACCTAACATCCCTGTACCTGCACCATCTCCGCTCAGTCCAGAAGTGGGCACCAGCAGTGGAATCACTGCCTCTTCCACCCCAATTTCAGCTGTCAGCATGAGCCTGCCACTGCCAGAGGAGGAGCTGGAGCTGGAGCTGGAACCAGGGATGCTGAGTCCAATGGCTCAAGCAATTCTGGGGACTGACAGGGAATCAGCGTTTGTGCTCTGCACCCCTCAAATTTCCCCTAGACCCAGGTCACCTCTGGAAAGGAGCACCCCGGAGGAGGCTGTGGAAGCAAGTGGCTCAGCTGAAGCAGCTCCTCCTGCTGTTCAGCCTCAGCCTGCTGAGAGGGGGAAAAGGCAGGATCCTCACCCTCAATCCAGAAGCAGGGGAGTAGTGTAGTGTGGGATCATTTTGAGATGGAAGATCCCAGGTTTGCCATCTACCAGGCCTGCCAAAAGCACATGAGCTGTGGCAAGGACGTGAGACACTTCTCCACCAGGGCCATGCTGCTACATCTGAGGAAGCACCACCCCCTTGCTCTTCTTCCTGCTGTTCAGCCTGGCACCAGTGCGAGTGTGATGAAAGGGAAGTCCCCCACTCACTCCAGAGCCCCATTACCCCCAAAGCAGAGGCAGCCCACCCTGGACTGTTGCCCTGAGGGGTCAGGCCAATGCTCAGGATCTCAATATTGCGCTGTTAGACAGGAGGATGTGGTGTACAATTGTACATGCACACATAAAATCAATTAAGCACACACTCACTAGGTGCATATACCCCTATTAGTCATACACACTCACACTACCAGCTCAGGCACATACACTATACACCCCAAAAGTTAGACACGGATTACTAATTCATATATCGTGCACACAATACCATATATATATATATACATATACATATACATACACATACATACATATACATATACACACACACATATACTTATATACACACACTCCCCTCACATTAGCAACTCAGATACATGCATATTCAAAATAATTAGTCTAGATTCACACACACTACACATACCAAATGTAGACAGAATCAGATACCAGTTACTAACACCTGCACATTCAATATACATATGTGTATTACTAATTCATATACTACACACACACACAATGATATCTATATACGTATATTCACTAATTTACACACATACCACCCACTTATAAATACGTGCAAGTGAATTTCTAAATTGGGTATTGTAATGTGTATGTATCTATGTGCTTGATGTACTTGGGCTACCTGGGGAAAGGTTAAGGTAAGAAAGTAGCTTTGTAGGGGGTTAAAGTTACAAGGACTGGGATTAGACTACAGGGGCCTGGACTGAAGAACTGAGGCTGGGGAGTAACTTTATGTTAATTGATCTTAATTGATTAAAAGACAATGCCCAAAGCCTGCAGAACAGGGAATCATGGTGGCACAGAGTCTGGGACTGAAGCCAGAGCTATGGGGGAGCTGAAAAGGTAGATGGGGAGAGGAGGGAAAAATGGGACTAGAGGAAAGTGTAGGTGTTAAAGAGGGGCTCTGGGTGTGGGGAGTCAGAGCATGGCTCCAGTGCGGCTAGAGAAGTTCTAGACAGTGGCCGTAGGTGCTGAAAGCTGGAGAGAACTGCAAAACAGCTAATAGGAGCTGGGAAGCTGCAGTAGGTGTGTGTGTGGGAGGGGGGAGATTACAGAAGGTGCAGGGGGGAAGTCTGAAAACAGAGAGACAGGCAGTAGAAAATCACAGGAAAAGCAGCAGGGACAGCAGGAAAGCAAGGAAAGGCTGAGAGGTGGCAGAAAAGGGGAGATGAAGTTGGGAGGAGATTGGGAAACTAGCAGAGAGGGTGGGAACTGGAGAGAGAAAGAGAGAGAATGAGGTTGGAATTTAAGATAGCGAAGGGACTTGGATTCAATAAAACATGACTAAACTCGGGGTTGCAAAGGACAGTGGTTTTATTGAACAGGAAAGATGGTGACACAATGCCAAATTGGTTCTCTTGCACCCACACAATGGCAGCAGAGGTTAGAGAGGCTTGGTGCAGGGGCTGAAGTCCACTGAAGTCCAGAAGGAGAGAGATAGAGAGTCCAAATTGTAGGAGGAGGTATATTGATAATATCTAGCTATCCAGACTGGAAGGGGTCCTTGTCCAGTAGATGTTGTCCAGAGGTGGTCTCCAGCAGGGCCTCTGGGGGGGATAGGTGATGTGAACCTGGTCTGGTCCGGATGGAAATGGCCTTCCCATTGGGTCTGTCTTCACTGCCCCTTTTTATAGGGGCAGGCCATGTGTGACCCTACTGACAGGAGGCATGCCCAGGCAAGGGTCAGCCCCTGGCATAATGAGCATGTGTGCTCTATGCAGGTATGTGCAGTTTTGGGTGTCTCTAATGGTGGGGTACAATGATGAAGCTGCTGGTTCTGCAGGGTCTTTTGTTTTTTAAATGCTGGTCTTGTCTCTTTTCCTGGGTGAGGTCCATAGTTCCTTAACGAATCAATACGCAGTGATGGCCCAGTCATTACAGGCCATTCAGTAGAGGCCTGCTATCATTGTATTTCGGTCATGCCCATGCTAATGTACTCACACACAAAGTCCTGGCTGGGGAATGCCCAGACCTGTCACTTTTTTGACAGGCCTGATTCTTGCAGTGCAGTTGTGAGGTTCCCAGTGATCTCAGCTTAGCTGCCTGGGAGGACAGCTTTAGGGTTGAAAACCCCTTTGTCAGTACTGAGGAAGTACCTCCAGTTGGTCCTGGATGGAAGGAATAGTAAAGAAGCCAGAGGCCGGCCTGGCCCACAATGCAGGCAAGAAGACAGTCAGTTCTGAGCCCCCTGTGGTTTAATGCCTAGACGTGTCAGGAGTTTTGCTTGCAGGAATTTGGGGAGCAGTTCCCCCCAAACCCCTGCATTTACTTTCTTGAAACTTAGCAGAATTTGTGGCCTCCCCAGGGGCCACCATCCCTGTAGTTTTGACTCCCCTGTGTTGTAAGACTCACCCCTGACATGAATTTGGCTTTCAATAATTTGGAGTACAGTTCCCCCCAAACCTCTGCATCAATTTTCTTTAAGCTTGGTAGACTTTATGTTCTCAGAAGAGGCTACTATCCCTGTAAGTGTCATCCAAATCATATGAAAAATGGCAAAGTTATAGATCTTTCATTGATTCCCCATTGTACCCTGTGGCCAGATCTCTGAGGTGGCTCCAAAGCTTCAGAGCCACTTTGGTCAGATCGAGGCACAAACCCAGTCCAGAGCTCCAGATTGGATCACTGCCACCAAAATAAGCCGGATCTGAAGCTGGATTGGATCGCTGCCAACTTGCACAGGCCTAATGTAAATCAGGGCAAAAATATTTTTGAAATCAAATTAATGAAAGTTGTAGATATTCAGTTGTTAGAATATAATTTGCTGTTTTTCTAGTTTTGAGATGGCAAAACCCATTGCTGAAAGGAGTATTTCTGGGGGGCCAGGGGAGGGACTTCTGGTGACAAAGGTCAGGGGTTAGGGGGCAAGACTTCCAGTCCCAAGATGGTTAACAGGGGGCAGGGCACCTGTCAAGGGATACCCATGTGGCCCTTGACAGCTTGCCAAAATCAGTAAGTGGCCCTCCACCCAAAATAATTGCCCACCCCTGGATTAGCCATATTTGATCATGGGGTTTTTTGATCTTCCAGGTGGTTCAGGCACTGCCATGTTGACCAGTCTGTATCAGCCCTTGTGGAAAGGTCCTCCTGGGGTTCCAGGTCCATTTTATGGCATTTTATTGACTATAATTTGTCTTCCATAATCTCAGTTGTGCTGTGCCAGCCATTATGCCACTGGTCACAAAAAACTCTCACTTTAAGCTGTTCAGTTACTTCTGTGTTACCATGGAGTGGATGCCTGGATGCAAAACGAATTAAAATTATACAAAGCACTTACACACTATTTTGAAATACTAGAAAATATTTACAAAAGAGAAGTACAGGCAACTGTTAGAACCAAAGAGAATCTAACCAGATTTATGTAAAAATAGAGCTAGTTAAGACAGGTGCTAGTTCTTGGGTCGGGGGAGAGGTTCATGTGTGTGTGCGCACATGGTAGTCTGTCTTCTCTCTTGTGCCATATACAAACAACTGGAATAACTAACCATAAAAGGCAACAATTCAAAAACAATATTTATGAAGAAGCATTGAAAGTTGAGTAAAAGAATTAACAATTTGAAAAGATAGTGTTTATTCATAAAGGTAAATAATATTATCTTACAAAGAGTAAACAGTTGAGCAGCAAACTATTTTAAGGGTCTTGACATCACCTCTACCCTTTTCACTAAGAGCAGCTTTAAGGCATCTTCTATGGTCTCAGACAAGCTGTACATGTGAGCCCCAAAGTCTAAATCTATTTGGGGTTTTACAAGTTCAGTCATCACTGTTGTATTAATATTGCTAAAAATAAGACCAACTATTTAAACATATTTATAATATCATTGGCTGTTAAATAAAGTTTTTTTTAAGTTATGTGATTAGAATTTTGCTCTCAGCAATAAATTTGAGAAATCTCCCAAGCCTAACATAGTTAAATGTATCAATTATCGTTACTAAGATATCCTGTATACTTTAACAATTTAACTTAGCCACTTTTACTACATTTTGGAGGTTTTTTTCTCAGCCACTTTTGCACTTTTAGTTTTCATTCTAAAAGATTCCAGTTCACTTAAACATTTCATTAGTGGTGACTTGGAGGAAGCGTGGTGGGGAGGGATCTATTCCCCATAAGTAAATTATTTTTAGAACTTGTCAGCCTTCCAAAAAATCAGTTCCCAATTCTACAACCAGTCTTCGTATCACACACAAAAGTACTGATTGCATTGCCTTCCTTTGCTGCCTTTCAAGGGAAACAAATCAAACATACCTGGAAGGTGGCAAAACTTTAATCTTGCTGTGACTTACACAGGTTCCTTAACACTTTAACAACACCACAAGAGGCCAGACAGGTTGATCTCACAATTTCTTACCTTCTTCTCCTTATTTTCTATTTGTAATCCCTTCCTCCTCCATTTTATCTTACTACACAGCTGGAAGACCATAACCTTCAGTGTCAAAACTAAAAAACCTGCCTGACTACACACAGTATGAGCTACTGCAATGTAGTTCATTATGCACAGCTGTTTTATCATTATTCTTCTGCTGAGACCGTCAACAAAGATTCTAATTAATTGCAAATGGGAAGGGACCTATTTGTAAGGTGGATACTGGTCTACTCGTACCAGATCAAAGCAACTCAACAAAAAGTAGCTCCACTGGAATCATTAGAGCCATATCATTTAGGAGGTGATGTATGTGTAAGAGGAGAATCAGAGACCAAGTATAAAGGCAATTAGGAGCACAGAGAGGAAAAAACCAAGAGAAGTGGGTCAGTAACAGGGACCTTTCTACCTGTTACAGGGCCCTTTCTACCAATGGCCTACCTGTTTCTATGGGCAACCTCCCACCTCCTTTCCTGCCATGCCTTGATGATATATGATTATGATATTAATTAGGCAGAAGGCTGCCCATTCTTGCCCCAATACCAGGAGGCACTATCTGCAGCTCCGTTCCTCCCCTACACCACAGCCCAAGCCTCACAGATGGCATCCACAGTTCTTACCATCACCAGCCCCACACTGAGCCCCCAAATTTTCCAATCTGGACCCCAACCAGTTCTCTCCAATCAGGCAGCCTACTCCACCCTCATTCTGGTCTGTTTAGCTCCCTGAACTCTTCCCCCTTTCAGGCGCCCTGTTCCCCGGGACCTTTGGCCACACAGGCCATGGCCTCACCTCCAAGGCCAGTTGGAAACCCCAGGCCCTTAGCTCTAGGAGTCCCTCACGGTTGGCCCCTAGCCCTTTTGACCCTTCTAGTCCTGGCCCCAGCATTGACCAGTTGAGGATGCTTTGAGTCAGGCCTCTGAGACTCTATCCCACTCTCAACCCTGGGTCCACCTTCTTGCCCTACTATGATGTAACCCACCTGGTTGTGGGAGCTGGGGTTATTAAAGTGCCCAGAACCACCAGTGGTAACTGGCCTGGTATTTCCTGGGAACTCCCATAACACTGGGAGTCCCACCAGGCCACCCACTCCTAGCAGGGTGCAGTTTTAGGTCATGCCAAGGACCATGAATTAGGGGCTCCTGATTTGCCCCATTGTTTACCTGTGGCACTTCCTCAGCCACTCCACCCAATTGGCCTCTGGCCCACCTGTGGCCTCAGGCACCCAAAGGCTTACCTGGACTTAACCTGGACCCCATGTTAGCAGGGCCCACCCTTGAGCCCCCTGCTCATGGAACCCATTTCATGCCCTTTCCTCACAGGGCCTCATCTCAGGCCCCCTGTTCATAGGGCCTCACTACTCACCCCTCTCAGCATTCACATGTTGTAACTATATCCCAACCCCTAACTCCAGCCTCTCTCCTTCAGCTCTGAGCCCCTCACTCTCACTGGGCCCCTTTCCCTCCCACACATGCACAGTTGGATCTCCTATCCTCTGGGTGCCTTGCCTCTTCACTAGGCTCCATGCCCCTTTCTAGGCTCTCCAGGCCTCCCAACTGCCACTCTGGTGCAAGCCATTAAATGTTCCACTTTACCCCATTCTACACCTCTGCCTCCACTGAGGCTCATTGTCTGCCCCCCTCACTGGAGTCTGGAATCACACACAGACCCCACAGGCTCAGGTGGCTGCAGCCATGTCTCACTCCACTCCCCAGGGTCTTGCACCCCACATAGGCTCAGGTGACCACAGCCGTGCCTGGCCCAAAACTACCTCTGATTTTAATTGACTCATGTAAAGGTGGGAGCTGGGGTTTAGGCACCCCTACTCACCTTCCATCAGGCTGGTAACTGGCCTGGCATTTCTGGAGAGGCTGTTCCAACATCAGCAGCCCCACCAGGACACCCATCCCTGGCAGGGTGGAGTGTTAGGTCTTGCCCAGGACCAAAAGCCTCCTAACAATCCTCATCAGCTCTTGCCCTTACCTCCTGGTGTTACTGGAGCGGCAGCTCTGTTGGCCTGAAAGTTAAATTGGCCACTCATTAGAGCTGGGCCACACTTGCCAGTTGCCTCTTCAGGCACTTAAACTGGCAGACAGCAGAGGTGCTCTGCCATAGGGTCCCAGAAAGAAGTTTCAGCAATGTCTCCAATTATCTGACCTGAGGGTGGATAGTCTTAGACTGCAAACTTTTAAAGATCAATTTGATCATGAAATTATGCAATAAGAAATCATTCACAGGCTAGATTTTATTATATATGGTTTAAACAGGGACTATAGATTCTTATTCCATTATCTAAATTAGCTTTTGTTACTCCTTTGTTCCTATGGGTTTACTGATTGTTTACTTCCAGGCCTATCCCCTCCCTCCCACACACACTCATGCTTGTGTCCTTTCTCTGTCCCTCCCTTGTCTTTTGTCTTCTGATTTCTCTCCCCTCCTTTAATAAAGCTTTGTTCATGTTCTTTCACAGCATTGGATGAAGTTAGCTTCAGTGCACAAAAACTTGTGCTGTATATATCTACTTTGGTTATTTTAAGATGCATATCTACCCTGCCTTTTTAAATTCAGAATAGTACTCCATAAGCTGAGAAATTCCTTGGCTTTCGGGGAATACTGCAACTAGATAACCACATAGCCATTTTAATACCTACTGCTAGTTGTGGTTTGATTCAGCTTCCAAAAATATGTCAAGGTACCAGTAAATTATTTCACCATAAGAAGTCAAAAAGTAGCCCAAATAAAAGATGACATCTCTGTCTGTGTAAGCAGTTGTTGAATAGATTATTAGTCTATTACGCATTTTGATCTATCCATCCTCTCAGTAAATTTTCACTTTAAAAGGAATTTCCAACATAGGATGTACATAATTTTCCCCGGGATGTACATAATCTTCCTCTGCGGAATGAGCCCAGCTTAATGCCAATGCCAATGCCATTAAATAAAAGAGGTCCCTCCTCCATGGTATATATTGAAAAACAAATAAATGTTTCAGTTAAATGCATGGCTAATAAAAAAAAAAATCTCAATTACTTTCCTTCTCTTAGTAACCAGTGAAATATATACTTTGTTGCTGCAAGGAAAGAAATAACTGCAGAGACAAATAAACAGAAATATTGCTATCTAATCACCCTATACCAGGAAAAAAACCCACACTAATCATTTGATCTGCAACACTAACGAAGAACCCATTCTTATTTCTTTTTCAACTGAATTTTACCCATTACTTTTATGTATTTTCCCTATTTATTTTGTTCTAGTAACTGCAATTTTAGTATTGGCTTCAAGAACATTTTTCTTAATTCTTCCACTTAATGAACAAATACTCTCTCTATTATTATTCTGACTTTTTAATGGTTCTCTCTTTTCACACAGTGTTTTAAGAAAAAAAGAAAAAAATGTGGTTAATTTGTAAATTTGGTATTCAGCTAGCTTTGGGAAATAATGACCTCTAAATTCAAACTAAATTTTCATTAGCTATGATTACTTTCTAAAAATTCTAAACAAATAATAAGATCAAGAAGTACTGCTAAGGGACAAATGCAAGGTGTCAAAAATCCTGCCTGCAGACACCAAATGTATTTTAACAAGTTAGGAGATATCAATTTTTGATGTATAACAGTGTCTTTTCAATCTGGTTAAAATAGTTTACAGCACATCAAAAATTAAAGTGGCAATTTAGTGCATAGATGTACATATCTTTATGCAACTAGTAAACAGATTTATGCAGCAGCATCTAAATCAGAGTAACGGTTTTGCCTAAATGTCCAAAAAAATCATCTTATAAAACAGAACTATATACAGGTTGCATTAAATTTAGCAATTGTCTCATGGGAACACTTGAAAGGACAGAGAAGTTTATATTCACACTTTGTATTCACAGCCTGGTCATTATATATTTTGAGAAAAAAGGCATATATTTAATTAAAAGGAAAGCTGAAAGAGAGTGGGAGGGAAAAAAAGGGTTCTCAACTTCAATGACACGATTGGAAAATAATTATTTCAAAACTGCTTATCTTTTGAAAAGCTGGTAAATTGCTAGAATCTTGATTGCTGTAAGCAATTTTATAACTGCTTTATGCAGATAAATTTAACAAAGAGAAATTAATTTCAGTCTCATCTTATTACTAAAATGGAGTCTCTGCTGCAACAGAGCACATGCAAAAGAGAGAGTCTGTTAGTAAAAAGTATTTTATTAGCAGACATTAAACAACTGCCTGGAAAAAGTTCACCTCAAAGCCTGAAACTTCATCTAATACCTTTCTTTTCTGAAAATAAGCCTATTTAATAGGTATAAAAAGGAACTATTTCAGGCACCCAGTCATTGAACCATAGTATCTAGAAATTTTTCTTCATTTCTCCCTCTGCATTTAAGTCATTAAGTCATCTGAATTGACTGGGAACAGGCTTCAGCTTGAATCCAGAGTGAAGCTTGAGTTTATGCTTCTAGAGCCAAAGCAAGATACTGCAGCCCAGGTGTTAAAATGATTGCTTTCCCTTTTTTTACAGCATCAGTAAGAATATGATAATTGAGAATGCAAGTTATGGATAATGTCTTTGCTCAGGTGAATCCTAACTGAAAACACAGCAAGATTAACCACAACCCACAGTCTGACTACTTTGCAGTATTTCTCAGAAAGCATAGCAACCATCAACTTGGCTTAAAGTATGCAAAGCTCAAATGATGAATCTAGCTAGAAGGTTTTAATGCTGGATCTAAGTAATGCTAACTCTGCTGGGTGACTAAGCAGTTTGAAAGGCCTGTATGATTAATTAGGTTTGTAGAAGGTATGCCACCTAGAAGGCTAAGCCCCAGCCAAGTATTGCATCCTCGGAGGTTGGGGAGGGTGCAGGAAACAGGTCCAGAAGTTTGCAGATCCTTTTCATAAGAAAGAGTGGGGGTGGGGGCTTAAAACTTGTTGATGTGTATGTGCATATCAAATACCATGGGATATACAGCAAATTGCCCAAATGTAATCAGGATAAACAGTGATTTGAAGTAGCTATGTAGCTTTCCTAACTTAAATGCAGAGGAAGAAATGAAAAAAAATATCTAAACACTATAGTTAAAAGACTGGGTGCCTGAAATGTACATTTAACCAGTTTCAGCCATTTTGCAACTGGCTTATGTGCATTAAATTTGTCCTGTTACAAGTTTAAATCAGTTTCTGATTACTTAAACTGGTTTATGTGTAACATCTGTTCCAAGCTAATGTGTGTCCATTTGCTTCTCAGTTTAATCTCTGGAGCTCTGGCTGACCTGCAAAGACTGAACTGATTCAGCACCAGGCTGTTACCTCTCAGCTCCATGTTCTTGGGGAACCCTGACACAGGACGCAGACTGTCTGACTCATGAAGAATCCCCCACTCTTCCCTCCTCTACCTAAACAGAAACTGATTAAGATGTAGTGAGAGACACACCTAAAACCCTCCAGATAAGGGTAACAGGAGTGAAACAACTGCCCTAGGTCTTATTTGCATCTGAGATGGAATCAGATGACCATTCATTTACATGGGAGATGGAGAACAGAAAGCCTGAAGCAGAGACCACAGTGAATTCTGGGATCAGAGAAGCAGGGGAGCACTGCACAATGGGAAATCTGTGCTCCAAATACAAATTAAGCCATATATACTCACACCCAGCTCAGCATTTATCAGACCAATTCTAATCTCGATTTACAAAGGACTTCACCCCCCCGCACACACACACACACACCTCTAAGCAGAAGTAAGTTTAATAGGCATCTTGGGCCATACATTCCCCAGTCCCACTATGGGAGGCTGTCGCAGGACACTTCCATGCCCTGCTCCTAGAGAGAGGGACAGGTGCCAGTTGCCAGGGCAACCACAGTTGGTCAGCTGACCAGAAGGGGGAAGGGCCTGGCCTATATAAACAGCCCAGGCTGAGGCCAAGCAGGTCAGTTTCCCTCGGACAGCCAAAGAAGGTGGAACTCTGTTGGAGCGAGCAGAGCAGGGAAGCCGGATGGCCTGAGCAGTTGCGGTGTGATGAGACTGGGTGGAGGAAAACTTGGTAGGGATTTGGGAGGATAAGCTACTGGATGATTTAGTTGCATTTTAGCAAGGAGGCTTCGTTTGAGTTATAGTTGGTTGGCTTGTGTTATTCTGTTTGTTTGTTGTTTGTTATTACACCGGAGGACTGGGTGAGGCTGTAGGGGTTGGAGGAGGCCTCATAGGAGCTCCCCAGTAGTGTGGGGGATCCTGGTGCCAGAGAGAGCACTGCATTTTGGGGTGTGCCAACCCTGGCCCCAGTGTGGGCAGTATCGGGAGGAGCCCAGTGTGGGTGCAGGTAAGAAGCCCCAGTGGGGCGCAAGACCCAGAAAGCGGGGTCTGGAGGCCAGGCATGGGTGCAACCATCTGAGCCTTGATTGTGAGGAGCCCAGTGGGTGTGAGATCCTGGAAAGGGGTCTGGGGACCAGGCACGGCTACGGCCACCTAAGCCTCGATTACAGGAATCGCGAAGCAAGGCCCCAGTGCGGGCCATGAGAGCCGCGGGGAGGAGACAGGCCCCAGTGCGGGCCATGAGAGCCGTGGGGAGGAGACAGGAAGCGCCCGTGAGGGCACAGGCGGGCAGAGGTGAGTCCGGGGACCCGTGAGAGCACAGGTAACTGTGGGACTTATGTGCAGCCCTAGAGGTTGGAGTGCACTGGGCAACTAGATAGAGCCAAGATACATCAAGGCACCATGCCCAAAGAGGGTAGAAAGGCAGCCTCTCTTTAATAAATTACCAAAGATGTGGCAGGTGAGATAGCAAGGGTGCATTAAACCCGATTTGGCACGGTAAGTAGGGGGGCCACTAGGGGAGTTCACAGCACCCCTAGGTCACATCGTGCCACAGTGGTGAATTGGCCAGGAAACCGCTCAGCCGTGCATTGAAGTAGGAGTGATAGCGAACCCAGGGGCTGTAACTGCAGATGGACAGTGGTAGTCAGGCAGTGGGACCGTGGCTCAATAGATTTTGGGCCGAAGAGATTATACCCATTGCTCAGATTTGTGATGACAAACTGAGGCCGACCTGGTGAGGGTAAGACCGAGATAAGGATGATGCTGGCAAGGAACAGGGGAGGTCGGAGACCAATCCACTTTGCCAAACAAAGAGAGGAACGATAACAGAAAATAGACTGGCTCGAGTGGGAGCTGGAGATAGAAATGACGCAAAGAGTCCATGCAGAGGGCCCAGCGTGAGGGGGGAGGATTGGATAAGGGAACAAGAGGAGGAATTAGAGAGGTGGCAACAGAGAGGTAGCCAAACAGAAGACTTGGCACTGGAATTGCAGGACAAACTGCGGGAAAGTGATGCACGAGCAGCGGAGATGGATAAGCTGATCTTGCAGGAAGTGGAGCAGGTTAAGGTGTTCCAAGCAGACTATGAACTGTTGGAAAGGCAGCGGCTGTCCCTAGAGGAAGATTTAAAGGTCATGGAGGGACAAAAGGAAGAGATAGGCACCCAATTGCAGAAAGCGGAGAGTGACGGAGATAAGTTGGTGCATCGAGTGTGATCACTCGAGATCCGCTTAGCAAATAGCCAGGCTGAGAGGGTAGAGATGAATAGGGGAAAGGAACGGTTACTAATGGAAGTGCAGGATAGACAGAGAGAGATCCAGAGGTTGGAAACTGAAATTGGGACACTGCGAGAAGCAAATGGCCAGATGGCTGCAAAGATCGAAGACCTGGGGAGGTTCGGGGGCCAGAAGACAGGGTGATGAACCGGGTAGAAGCAGAACGGGCACCTCAAGTCATAGCCACCGCAGACATAATGTGGGGAAGGTTGGAGGTACTGGGGAACCAACTGGCAGAGTATGTGGAAGCCACCCAGGCAGAACGCCAAGGGCAATACCAAGAGCTGTAAGGATTGAAAGAAGCCTTGAAGGGAGTAGAGAGTCTCCTAGAACTTGCCCAGGCTAGGATGCTGCCTCATTCAAAACCAGCATTTGGGGTGTCCCCAGAGAGCAAAGTTCAGAAGATCCGCAAGAAAGCCATGAGTTATGTAACCAGTTGCAGAGGGTAACGAAAGGAGCAGAACAGCTGGGGGGACAACTCCCATCCTTGGAAACCCACCAGACAGACGGACCACAAAGATAACACTAAGAGCAGCAAAGGAGCAGCCAGAGGAGTTTCCCAAGGCCGAGGGTCCAGAAGGTCCTAAAAGGAAGCTGGGCCAGGGCAACTGGGGAAAAGTATCGGGGGGGGGGAGTCCCACGGAGGAGAAACTGGGGTTCTTTGGAGAAGAGACCCTACTAGCTCTCCTGGAACATTGGGACAAGAAATGGAACCAGTCACAGAGGGGTTGTATGAATTAAATGAGCCAGCTACAGCAACAACTAAAAGAATGGGCTCGCCTACAAGTGGAGAGGCAAGCATAGGGCTCACCCAGGAACAACGAACAGGGAAAGACTTGAGGCATGTCAAGGTGACAAGGAAGGAGGAACAAGTTCCTCCAGAAAGTGAAGCCTACTGTATGATTAGCCCAGATGGCCTTATGCCGAGGGCACTCAGAGCCCAAGGTAGATTGGGAAGTCGGTTGAGCCCAGCGAATTACCTGGTACCCAGAGACAAGGGATAAGGAGGAGGATATGACCAGCTGGAAGGGGATCCAGGCCTGAGAAAAGACCTTGGGTCTATGTAAGCAACATCCCTAAGCAGGTCACCTGGTGGATGCTGAGAAGCATCGTTGAAGAGAAAGTTGGGGGGGTAGCTCATGTCAAGATCTTCAAAGGGTCGGCAGAAAGACCCAGGATCCAGGGGAGGATTGAATTTTGGAAGGAGGAATATGCCCAGAAGGCATTAAGGAGGCAATGGGAGATATGGGGAAGGCTCCAAGATCTCCAAGGAACTAGATGGAGACAGAAGAACGTACAGCTTGCCCAGAAGGGACCCGGGGGGGGGGCTGGAGCGAAAGTGGAAGGCCCCGAGGAAAGAGAGAGAGAAGACCCCCAGGAGGTAGGCTGGGTCTTGACCAGCAAAGAACGTGATGTACCAAGGTCAGCTAGTGTGGGGGGAACTGCCTGCTGTGGGGCAAATCCCAGGAAATCCCACATGGTGTGCCTTGGGTAAAAGGTGGGTAGGAGGTGCCTTAAAACCTCCGCCACTATAGGTTGAGACAATCCATGGATGAGAACCCAGGCGTGAGAGATCTTTGATGGAAGGCACTGCGGACAAGAACGAAAGTTCGGCTCGGTGAGTTGTGAACTGAAGGGGGGGAGGTATGTTGCAGGATACTTCCGTGCCCTGCTCCTAGAGAGGGGGACAGGTGCCGGTTGCCGGGGCAACTGCAGTTGGTCAGCTGACCAGAAGGGGGCAGGGCGTGGCCTATATAAACAGCCCAGGCTGAGGCCAAGCAGGTCAGTTCCCCTCTGGCAGCCAAGGAAGGTGGAACTCTGTTGGAGCGAGCAGAGCAGGGAAGCCAGATGGCCTGAGCAGTTGTGGTGTGACGACACTGGGTGGAGGAAACCCTGGTAGGGATTTGGGAGGTGTGACAGGTCTAGCACGCTGGAGCCTTTTTGTTGGTGGCTCCACCTTCCTGTCTTGGTCTAACCACCTGCTTACTCACCTGCCACGCCTTCATCTGAATTGATTGAGTGATGTAATTAGCAGGAGGCTGCCCACTTTATATGGCTGGTGTCAGGGGGTGCTACCTGCGGCTCCTTTTCCTTCCCTACACCGCAGCCCAAGCCTCACAGATGGTACTTGACATGGTTGGCCCTATGCCTTGGCCCTCTTCTTTACTTCCAGGGCTCCTCTCTGTCCCTCCCACTACGGGGCTCCTCAATGCCTCCTAGCTCAGGGCTCCCTACTGCCCCCTCTCTCACTCCAGAGCTGCTCCCTGCTGCCCCCTCTTGCTCTGGGGCTACAGGGCTGGGGCCAATGTGCCCCCAAGCAATGTTGTGCCCTCTCTATCACCAGGAAACCCCACGGTACCATGGCATCCCTATGAGGCCTCCTCCACCCCTAATAGCCTCACCCGGTCCTTCCGTTTAACAATAAACACAAAACACAAAGCCCCTGGGCTATAACATAAAGTTAAACCATCCAGTACAACAGTTAATCCCTACCAGGCAAAAATCAGCAACCCGCAGATACCCATGCAGCCAAACCTTCGCCTCCTGTCTGCGCTGGCTGAGCTCCTCACTCCTTGGCTACCAGAGGAGGAACTGCTCTGCTGCCTTATGCTTGGGCTTAAGAAGGGGCCAAACCCTGCCCCTTCCTGTCAGCTGGCCCCCTTGTTTTCCCTGGCAACCAGCACCTGTGCTGCCCTGGTGACTGGCAGTTGAGCCTCCCCCTTCTCACCACTAGGGGTCTCTCCTGCCCTTTCTGCTTCTAGGCGCAGGGCACCCATGTGCTCTGAGACAGGAGGATAAGCTACCAGATGATTTAGTTGCGTTTTAGCAAGGAGGCTTCATTTGAGTTATAGTTGGTTGGCTCATGTTATTCTATTTGTTTGTAGTTTGTTATTACACCGGAGGACCGGGTGAGGCTGTAGGCGTTGGAGGAGGTCTCATGGGAGCTCCCCAGTAGTGTGGAGGTTCCTGGTGCCAGAGAGGGCACTGCATTTTGGGGTGTCCTGACCCCGGCTCCAGTGTGGGCAGTATTGGGAGAAGCCCAGTGTGGGCGCATGTAAAAAGCCCCAGTGGGGCACAAGACCCAGAAAGGGGCGTCTGGAGGCCAGGCACTGCTGCAGCCACCTGAGCCTCGATTGTGAGTAGCCCAGTGGGTGTGAGACCAGGGAAAGGGGTCTGGGGGCCAGGCATGGCTATGGCCACCTGAGCCTCGATTGCAGGAATCGCGAGGCAAGGCCCCAGTGCGGGCTATGAGGGCCGCGGGGAGACAGGCCCCAGTGCGGGCTATGAGGGCCGCGGGGAGGAGACAGGCCCCAGTGGGGGCTACAAGAGTGCGGAAGACAGGACCTAGTGGGGCAAGAGCCGCAGGAGAAACCAGGAGGTGCCGTGAGGGCACAGGTGGGCAACGGAGGTGAGTCCGGGGACCCATGAGGGCATAGGTGACTGTGGGACTCACGTGCAGCCCCAGAGGTTGGAGCAACTAGACAGAGCCAAGATTCATCAAGGTACTGTGCCCAAAGACAGTAGAAAGGCAGCCTCCCTTTAACAAATTACCATCAAAGACGTGGCGGGTGAGATAGTGAGGGTGCATTAAACCTGATTTGGCACGGTAGGTAGGGGGGCGCTAGGGGAGTTCACGGCACCCATAGGTCGCGTCCTGCCACAGAGGCCTATGTAAACTTATTGGCTACAAATCAGTTGCCAGGTTAGGGAATGCTGAGGCAAGACACCAAGTCAGAGGGGGTATTGGCAACATTTGAACAATGGTAAAGGGTTTCATCACAGTATCCAGCCCTTTGGAGCCCTGACCACAAGTGTTGTCATACTTTTCCTGGGAGGACTGGTGAAAGTCCTCCCCTCCCAAAGGTTATGAACACTCCAATAACTGCCTTAAGTCTGTTAAACTATAGTAAGATCTGGAAAAGTCATGCTATGCTGAGGCTTGTTCACAACAAGTAAAAATCCAAAACCCTGATGCTGCAAGCTATCTATTGTTTCTGAAGAAACCAAGAGATATCCCATCAGTATATCTGCTATCCATAGGAATTTCAAGCTGGCTCCTAACTTTCTGGTTACTCCCTAACCTTATGTGTTTCCTGAGTATCAATCAGTTTCCTGAGATGTTCCAAACCAGATAGCCCCTTGTCAATAGAAAAGACAATTTGATTTACACTATTGAGAATGCTTGAAAGAAGCTGAACTGAGGGTAAAAAAATCTGTAAAAAGCAGCAGTGTGTATGCTTCAAGAGGAGAAGTCTCTCTGACACCACCTGCTTTCTTCTTGGGATGCTGGAAAAGATAGATCATCTCCCTTCAAGGGTTGTGCTGAGAACTTTACTTGTCAGCTTTGCAACCCGAGTGCCTTGGACTGGTGAGATCCCAGCTCTCTCTCTCTCTTTTCTCTCTAGGCATAAATTTCTGAACCTGAACTGTATTAGTTAAGTTTGAGCTAAGTTTCCCCAAATATTTAGTGAAACCAGGGTAATACTGTAATTGTTTGTGTTTGTTTTTCCTTTGCATGTCTATTACTATTCGTGCCATTATATATTTCATATACTTAGTAATAAATAACTTTTATAGTCAAACTGGTGGTACCCGGGTATATTTTTCCTTTGCTATTTCTCCTTCCCCACTTGCTCTGCAGCAACACATCTTTTACCTAATCTAAAGATCCCTGTGAAGCCCAAAAGTACTGTGGGGTCTGCTCATCAAGAAGCTAAAAGATTGGGATGTGCTGAATCTGAAACACATAAGGGGATCAGCTTGTACAGGCTGATTGACCCAGTTTGGCTCAGACGTGCCCTAATGAACTGAATGCTGGCCCATGAGGGTGTCAGCTGGACACCCAGCCAGATTCAGAGGTATTCTGTTTAACTGTGTGCTTGTGTCTGACTGTAGTTTATTGTTGCTCTGATGAACTGATTCTTGGCATATGAAGGTGTCAGCCTGTCCATGCTGATCAACCTGGCCAGGTCAGGTGTGTCACATTAATCTGTGTGTGTTTGTGTGTATGACTGATTTGGGGACTGGAGGAACCCAGCCCCACTGAAACTGAGTCCTGCAAGATAGCTCCATTAGGGGTGAGGGCTACCAGAAGGGAGAGATACAGCTCTGTATAGAAACACAAGTAACACAAGCAGCATATTAATAGAATTACCAAGACCCTAGAAACGTATCCCAAATAAATGAGCACACCCCAAAGTAATGGGCAAATCTGGTAACAAGGCTTAAATCAGAAACTGATTTAAATGGCTGAAACTGGTTTAAGATAAACTTGATTGAATGTACTATCAGACTTAGGTGATTTGGGTCAAACTGATTTATGAAACTTCTGTCCCAGACTCCTGCCTGGTTCAAGTTAAATCAGAGTCCCCCAGCCTCCAAGCATGCTTTCTAGGCCTGGCCTGAGCTGTGCTGTCTGTTCCAGCAGAGAAGGGATGTGGGGGGAGTAGGAATGGGAGGAGGAGGTACAGACTGCCCCCCCCCGGCAAACCCCAGCTGGGATCTGAGGACAGGGAGAAGGTTAAACTTCCTTTCCCCTGAGTAAAGATCTGTGCTGCCCTGCCCTGCTAAATGTTGCTGCTGACTACAACTGTGAGCTACAAATCCTAAATGCACCTGGAATCAGGAAGAGGAAGTGATGAGCAACCCTGCAGCATTTTGCTACTGTGAGTCTGAAGTGCAAATTCCAGAGACCTTGGGGTCAGCAGGAAGAGGAAGCAAACACACACCCATGCTGGCTGTGTGCCAGAGAACCTTGCTTTAGTGCCCCCTGGCTTCTGGCCTGAGCCACTGCAGGCATTTCTTGAATCCAAAGTGAATGTCTGTCCAGTTGCTTCTCAGTTTAAACTACAAAGACTGACGCGATTCAGCCTCAGGTTTTTTGATTATCTGTACTTAGCCTCAAAGCCTGTAAAGCAAGTCACATCACTCCTCTGTATGTCATTAGCTATAGGAACTGATGTACTTTATCTATAGTGGTCCAGTTGGCTATTTAGCTCAGGCAGACCTTTGCAGTTTTAAAATCAAAGTCTATAGTATGGTATACACTATTGAAAGAAGATAGTGACATGGGATGAGACTTTTCTGATTTGCTTCTACATAAAATGGCTACACAAAATGTGCCATACTTGGGAGTCTGTCATTTTGTAACACTAGAAATAACTGCTTTATTCATCAAGCTACTGAGAAAGTAGATCTATTGTCACAGAACACAGGTTATAATATATATATATGTGTGTGTGTGTGTGTGTGTGTGTGTGTTATATATAATATATATACATATATATATCTCTTACATACACACACCGCTTGTACAGTCGTTATTTTCCTTGTGAATCAAGAACTGAGAGTGATAAAATGGAATACTTTCCCCAGTGCTGCTATTTTCCTCGTCTGTCAGGATTTCATTTTATTTTTCTGTTCTCCAAGTTAGAATCATTTCCATCATCCATTTTACATCCCGCCAGAAAATTAGTTTATTGAAATAAAGAAATTGTATGCATTTTAACTTATCGCATAGTCTCCTTGTTCTTGGTCTCTTTTTTTTCCCCCACAAAAACTCCTCCACATAGATTCCTTTTCCTATTACTAAAAAAATTAGAAATGTCTTGACCAGTCTTTTCAAAGACTTGTTTTTTTACTCTCTCTTTTGCTTTTGTTTCCACAGCAACCCTATCATCAGGTTTAATTATTGGATATTTTCTCCTCTTCTTCTAAAGGAAAAGGTGTTTTATTTATCTCTCTTCACCTCATTTTCTCTGAAAAAGTAACGCTTTTCCTCCCTCTGAAATCACAGTTTAGTTTTAAAACATTAGATTTTATCTTTATTTTCTTATGGCTCTTATTAAGGAATAAATGTTCAACATTCGTCCCTATTTCTCATTTATCAGTAGGTACATGAAAAAATATTGTGACATATCTTCATTTTTCCCGTTATTTGAAAATCACAGTACGACTGATGTATTTGATACAAATGGTGTTTTTTTCTCTCAGAGAATCATTCCTTCTTCTTTTCGCACAAAATTCCCACTAAATAAACATTCTCCTTTTCCTGTATCGCAAGGCTGTCCAACTTTGGTGTGGTTGGGAGACCACACAGAGCACCTTTGTACAGTTCTTAAACTGAAGGGGTGGCCCCTCTGGGATTTATTCCATTGCACAGGCTGCAGCAGCAGTGTGCAGACTCTTCAGCCTTTCTTCACATGGCAGTGAGAAAAGTTGACACAGGGAGCTGTGGGGTAAAAGTTAAGTGCACAGTGGCTCCATGTAGCATGCAGGGTGCTAGTTAAACATCCCTGTTCTTCAGCACACATTCTGAAAAAGTAATTACATGATTCTGAAAAGGTCCATTATTGTTTTGAAACTGATCAATATGATGCATTCAAGTGCATAGTTACAGCTCTGTCATTCAATGTGGAGTTCAAATGTTGCCATCATGCATTTAGCAACTTAAGCACTGTAGGGATGATCACCAGGTACTATTTTGAAAGTAGAGGTTCATTGCATATATTAATTGTGGAGCAATGCTGAATAGAACCAATGTATAAAGTTTCTCCCATGAGTAGTTCATGTATAGACAAGATATAATATTGCCAGTGATAACAATTCCATACTCTTCATAAATAGCAAGCCTCTATGAGACGCAATTTTTTTTTAAAGTTAATAAAGGAGCTAGTAATAAAATTAATTTTCTGTGTCCCCCTTCCTTGCCATTGTTTTTATGTGCTACATGTATTTTGAAAGATCCCTTGGGAATAACATCAAAGAGAATATAGAACTGATTTAGTTCGCATTTGAGATAACTACACAAAAGCACTGGAATCTCTCATGTATGAAAACAGCATAAAATGACAAATCAAGTGCTGTGTAACTGATATTACTAGGCAGCAAAGGCCTTTTTGGTACACACTGTGCACATCTACACAAGACATTTACTGTGCAGTTGATTAACTAGCTGTACAGTAAGCATTGCATCTACACATGAGCAACTATTAGGCTGCAGTAAATTAATTTACTCCACTGCAGGATAGCACTTGTAAATACAAGTACTATCCTGCTGCAGAGTAAAAAAAACTCCACAGCATCACCCATGTATATGCCGCCTTGGCTGGTTGGGGTATGCGGGTGCTTCAGTGTGGGGACTGCCTGACAGTTATTCTTACACTGAAGCACCCTCATGCCCCAACCAGCTCTTCTGCAGTAGATGCAGCTGGTCAGAATAGCCCCAGGCTGGGAGGCTAACAGACTCCCCTGCCAGCCAGGGATGCTCTGATGTGGCTTCACATGCTACACATGAATAAACTCCAGAGTCAATTGCTTCAGAGCTAATCGCTCCTGGGCACACATTCAAACAGCATGCCCAGGAGCAAAAAACTGCACAGCAATAAGCTCCAGAAAGTTTATTCATGAGCACCAACTGCATGTGTAGATGCACCCACTCTATTCTTCCATGTTCTTCTGCCGATATTTCAAGATACTGCACTGTAGCAGGGCACCAGGGTGCCTGCTACTAGATAATGGTGCATAGCAGGGCACTAAGAAGCCTGCTACTGATAATGTTGAGATAGGCTTAGCTGCCACTCAATAGGGCATCACAGCTGTGAGTTGCCAAAGCAACTAATTGGGTCAGCTGACCACCAGCGGGCAGGGCCTGGCCTTCATAAACAGAGAAGGCTGAGGCCAGAGCTGGTTCCCTTCTTGCAGCCTAAGGAGTAAGAGTTCTGCTACAGCAAGCAGGGCGGTGTTGTGCAGCAGCGTGCGGATACAGGGTGGAGAGGACCCTGACAGGGATGAGAGAAGGATAGCCAGGTGGCCTAAGATTTGTGTTGTGGCCTAGGGGCCTTGTGTTTCTGTTTGGTTTGGTTGTTGTGATTATTACACTGGAGGACTGGGTGAGGCTGTAGGGGTGGAGGAGACCTCATCAGGAGCTCCCCAGTAAAGTGGGGGTATTCCTGGCACCACTGAAGGTGCTGCATTGTGGGGGTGTCCCGACCCCAGCCCAGTGTGGGCAGCTTCGGGAAGAGTTTGGTAGAGGCAGAAGCCCAGTGGGGCTCAGGCCCAGGAAGGTGGGTCTGAGAGTGGGGGGGATCCCGACCCCAGCCCAGCGGGGCAATATTGGGATGAGCCTCAATTGGGAACCCCAATTGGGAAGAGCCCCAGTGGGGCATAGACCTGAGAAGGTGGGTCTGGGGGCCAGGTGAGGCTGAGGCCACCTGAGCCCCAACCTTGGGAAGCCCATGTCGGGCGTAGAAGGCCCCAGAGTGGGCGAAGAGAGTGATGAGCATGAGCAAGGGCCCCAGTGCGGGCAGAGGAGTGCGAGAGGCGCGAACAAGGCCCCAGGGTGGGCAGAGAGCGCAAGAAGCGCAAGCAAGGGGACATAGAAGGCCCAGTGCAGGCAGGGAAGCATGAGGAGTGCAAACACAGGCCTGAGTACGGGCAGGGGAGCACGAGAGTGTGATCATAGGCCTCTGTGTGGGCGGGCGCGTGAGAAGCGCAGGCATAGAAGCCCCGAGTGAGGATAGAGGAGCGCGAGAAGCACAAGCAAGGGCCCCAGTGCGGACAGGGGAGTGCACGAGGCGCGAGTAAAGGCCCCAGTGTGGGGGTGGGAGAGCGCGAGTATTTTGGAGCAGGCCCCGGGAGAGGGCATGTATATTGGACATCGGACAGGCCCGGGAGAGGGCGCATATATTACATCAGGAAGAGCCCCAGTGGGGCACGGCCTGTGAGGGGAAAGCCCCGGAAGGGGGCAGTGGAAGGCCCTGGAGAGAAGGAACGAGTATATCAAGTAGGCCCGAGAAGGAGCGGGCTACTTAGAATGAAATCCCGGTATAGCGAGACCAGCCCCGTGCCAAGGAGGGCAGGAAGGCAGCCTTCCATTAATAATAATAATAAGATCAAAGATGTGGCGGGCGAGATAGAGGGTGCATTCAAGACCCAGGTTGGCACGGTAGGGGAGGTCACGACACCCCTGGAGACGGTCCTGCTACATGCACATACCAAAAGAAATGTTTGCATCATTTGGGCATTGTTTAGGGAATGGGATAAGATATTAACTTGGTTTGGTCTAGCACAAAAATCAAGAACATGTTTTAGGCTTCATCAGTGAAATCTAAGCTTTGCTTATAGGCTTCATAAAAATACTTGCATATATACTAATTAATCTGTAGCAAAACCTACAGGTTTTCTTTTCTTTTTTTAAATTTATTTTAAAATGCATTCCCTCCCCTTCCCCAACTATTTCTGACTTTTTCTCTCCCTGTCTATTCCCTATAGATAAGTATAAGTAAGCTAAGATGTAGGATAAGCTTTAACATTTTATTTTAGGTAGTAAGTTTTATTTTCTCTCCCCTCTTTGCAAATAAGTTCCCTGCTATTTTGATATCAATACCCACCATTTTACAAGTGATAATTATTATGTTTGTACTGCTTTTATATTCTGTGATTACTGTTTTAGGCCTATATATGTAAGTTAGCGTAAGTCATGTCAAGTTTCCATTTTGTATGTCAAGTCTCCATCTTGTGTCCTGTGCCTGGGCATCCCCTGTGTTGCAACTGTATGATTCATGTACCCCTCCCATGTAAATTGGTTCCCGGATAAATGAGTGATTGGGAATGTTTGAAATACAATGGTATTCTACTGAATGGCCTATAACGACCAGGCCATCACCTTGCATTGATTCACCCAGAAACCACGGACCTCACCCAAGAACAGAGACAAAAACCCAGCATTTGAAAGACAAAAGACCCTGCAGAACCAGCAACTCTACCATTGTACTCCACCATTACAGACACCCAAAACTGCACATCCCTGCTCAGTACACCAAGGCCTGGCCCTTGCTTGGGCATGCCTCCTGTCACTAAAGTCACAGAAGGTCTGCCCCTATAAAAAGGGACAGTGAAGACAGATCCAATGGGACACCCTCTCCATGTGGACCAGCATCATGCCACACCACATACCCACCCAGAGGCCCTGCTGACGACCCCCCCTCTGGACAACACCAACTGGACAAGGACCCCTTTCCAGCCTGAAGAGGTGGCTATCATCCCCCACCCTCTCTTCAACCAAGGACTCAGAATCTGCTTCTCTTCCCTACCTGGACTCCAGCCCTTCCACTGAGTCTCTTTCTCCTGCTACCATTGTGAATTCTTGTGTGTGTGTGAACCAATAACTTCTTGAGGCTGTGTAGTGTGTTGTCTGTTTAATAAAATTGCTATTTGGACCCCTAAATTGGGTTTTGCTACAGTTTGGCCCTGCTCCAATCTCTGTTCCTCACCCTTCTAATTTCTGTCTCATTTCTCCCTCTCCTGCTTCTGGCTCACTGCCACCTCCAACACCTGTCCTGAGCTCCTCTCTGCCTCCAAATCCCCTGTTTCTTTGTCACTATCTTATCCCCACTGCCTTTTCCTTTTCCCCTGAGCAACCAGGTTTCTGCCTCAGTTTATCTCCTGGCTGTCTCCTCCTTGCCACCACTTATCTGCCCCCCCCCCCCAACTGTCTTCCTCAGGTTTCAGCCCCAGTCTATCTTGAGTAAACCCAAGCTCAGTTCCTCAGCTAGCTTCTTTGTAGTCCACTGGTTCCAATTCTGGTTCTGGAAAATTTCACTCCCTATACTTTAACTCTCTCTTTCTCACCTGAACCTTCCCCCAAGTATCCAAGGTACCCCAAGCACACACATATGCACTGTACCATCCAAGTTTGGAACTTACCTGTGTGTATTTGTAGGTGGGTTGTACATGTGTGTGTGTGTGTGATTGTGTGCATGATATATGAATTAGTGATCTGTGTCTAACTTTTGGGGTGTATAGTGTATGAGCTTAAAGTGTTGATAGGTATGCATGTGCCTAGCCTGCTTTGGAAGTGTATGTGCCTGAGCTGGTAGTGTGTGTGTGTGTGTGTATGCACCTAATTGATTTGTATGTTTGTATATGTGCAATTATGGCACACCCTCCTGTTCAACAGCACAATATTGAGATTCTGAGAGTTGGCCTGACCCCAAAGGGCAACAAATCCTAGTTTCAATGCACCTTTTGGAAGAGTACTATGTCAACCAAGGAGTATATTCTTATTATGAAACTGAATTAATGTAAAGCCTGAATACTTATGACTGATCCTGCATTCCACTTTTATCCAATCCTCCAACTTCTACTGAAGGTTTTCAGAAAAAAAAGGAATGCAGGATTGCACCTTTCTGTTCTCAATGAAAGTGAGAGCCATGTCCTTGTATACCCAATTTTTAAAGATTAATGCAATACAGAAGCAAGTGTGAAAATTACCATATTGGTACCTGAAGCAAGTTTTTTCAAAGGTGGGCAAGTAGTGCATGAGCCCCACATGCTGCCTAAGATGATCTATAAAGATGGGCCACGTCATCCATCCCCCCCCCACCTTCACCTACCATGCAGGAGCTCCAGCAACCAGGCGTGCTGCTAGGTGCCAGATGGGTGTGGAGGGCAGTAGGGCTATGCAAAATTTTTCTGGCTGCTTTCTTTCAATGCTGTTTTGACTTGTTTTTAGCTCAAAACAGTGAAATTGAAATGCAACAAAGGGCTTTGAAACAGCCTTGAAATGAAATGAGGGCAGTCAAAACATTGCAAAAGTTTTAAAACTCAAGCAGGGTTTACCTGCAGGGAAACAGAAAGTAAGGAGAGAGAGGGGTAAGAGGAGGGAAGGACTGCTCTTATATTGACTGTATACCTGACCAGTGACTGTGGTCCTTCCCTGAGGTCCCTTCCAATCCCAGTTTTCTGGGGGAGGAATGGAAAAACTGCATAAAAGGCAGCATTGTTTGAACTGTCCTGCTTTCTGTCACCCACGTCATGAGTTTTGCTTGTCAGCAGCCTGAGGTGCAGTTTCCCTGAAATCCCTGCATCTATGTCCTTGAACCATGGCAGACTTCATGGCCTCAGAAGGAGCTACCATCCCTGAAACTTCTGTCTAAATCAGGCAAGAACTGACAAAGTTATAGGCAGTTTTGTGGTTCCCCATTATAGCCTATGGGTAAAACTTCGAAACAGTGTTGAAACAGCAAAACAGTTTCGATTAAATGAAATGGAACAGTGGTTTTGAAATGAAACAAAACTTGAAACAAAACACTGCCCCATCAAAATGGAAGTCAAAACAAAATTATGTTGTTTTGCACAGCCTTAGAGAGCAGAGCAGAAGCCTCAGTATTGGCAGAAGTCGGGAAGCCACTGTTCCAGGGATGATGTGTTGGTTAAGCCTTCCACCTCCTTTTTTTCCACAATATTTTAATTTTAACA
Source organism: Crocodylus siamensis (assembly GCF_052110815.1). Taxonomy (NCBI): domain Eukaryota; kingdom Metazoa; phylum Chordata; order Crocodylia; family Crocodylidae; genus Crocodylus; species Crocodylus siamensis. The sequence continues at coordinate 49,654,295 of NC_143401.1, read as the reverse complement.
TGCATTTCAGTGGTGGCATCTGCACTAACTGCTGCAACAGCAGTTTGTCCTGTTACGACTCTACTGGCCATTGATGCAGCCACATGAGCTGCCACCACCCAGGGCACAGAACTGCCCAGTTATGACTGTGGATTTTAGCATAGTCCTTGGGGACTAACCTGTACAATGTCTTTCATCACTAACAGGAAGGCAACTACCAAATACATGGACATATTCACCATAGAGAAATTTTGCAAAGACACAGATTACAATTAGGTGCTCCGCTCATGCTAAACATCATTGGGATATTGGATGAATAATTCCTACTGTGCCTTTGAAAACCACCTTCCTGAAACTGAGAAAATTTCTTTTTTCAGCATATTTTTAAACAGATTGTTAATGGGACATATTTGTTTTTCCTACTGTCTAACATGTCTTATAACCAAGTAAAATGTTAATTTCCACACCTCCTCACATTTTATGTGAGGTTCATCAAAAAGTATTTTTGCAAAAGCAGCTGTTCTTTCCACATACACAAAAAAGTTCAAGCCTTAAAATAATTATCCATATGATATAAGAAACCATAGGAAGCTAGTGTTAAAGGAAGATTATTTCCATTATCCATTCTTTGCTCAATAGTATAAAATCACCTTCCCTGATTGTACAGAATAGTATGAAAAATGGTTGAGAAATTTGACGTGAAACATTTTTTGTAAAAAATAAAAAACACAACATGGAAAATTTTGTGGACTAATATCAGTTTGACTGAAACTTTCATCAAGAAATGTTTCTCAGGTTCAGAACAGCATTTCAGAGACAGAGAGAACAAGTATGACTAGAAGGGCATCTACAGCCTACAATAGCCACTTCCCCTTTGGTTAAGCTACAGGCTTGGGCAATGAAGATGGGTCTCTGGCACCATTTTAGGCAGAAGACAAGGTAGAATGGTATACTATAGACTAAATGAGAGATGAATAGTGTAAAATTTCATGAGCCCATGCTCACTGCACTAGAGGCTGCAAAAGAACATGCACAATGTATCAAAGAGTGATGTGAATTCAAAAGACAGGAAAGGGAGGTGGGAGCATTCATTGTCCACAGACTGGATTGTATTAAGTATGGTCTAAACAAGGACAAGGAATTACCTGGATTAGCTTTTGTGACCCCCTTTTTCTCCTTCTGGCTGTATTACTTGTTTGCCTCTCTCAGCACACTCTCCCCCTCCCCAGACCTCCCTCCCTTGTCTTTTGTGTTCAAACTACTTTCTCTACTTGATACTCTGTTTGCACCTGTTCACAGCATCTGACAAAGCAAGCTTGGGCTTGCAATAAGGTGGCCTGTCCCCTAAAGAGGGGGCAGCCATGCCTATTGAGTATCTGCTACCCTGGTGAGGCTGCTAATAAGGGAGCAATTCTCTGGGAGCTTAGAAGCCCACAGAGAGAAGAGCAGCAGGGAAGCAAACTGTTTAGGAACAGTGGTGATCCAGAGTCAAGCAGTGAACAGAGGGGACAGAGCCACAAAAGTCCCCTCCCAATGCCTAGGGCATGACAATAGGGGTTATTTGCTTGTTTCCATATGCTTAAAGACTCTGTTTTATCTATGTGAACTGGCTGAGGAACTCCTCAGGAATAAAAGTGCTCAGGCAAGATAAGTGGCTGACAGGGCTAATGAAAGCTTATGCTATACACCTCTGACTTAAGTCTATAAAGTACAGATCTACACTACCTTCTGCCTGACTTCAGACTAACACAGCTAAATGCCAACTTAGACCAAGGGTTTTCACCTGTATATTCCAGGCACTCATCCACCAGGCTCCTGCCTATTCTGGAGTAAGTGTCTCACTCTCTATTGTAGGATTTGGGATTTTTTTTTTCTTTTGCGGGGAGGGAGTGGATAAAGGGGGAAGAGAATTTTTTTTAAGTCTTCAAATGCCTTAGAATAATCTCAATATATAAATAGGGACATTTATAACATATCAAAGTTTTTTATATTAATTTTAGAAATTAAAGCAGTTTTCTAGAAAAGGGTTTTCTGACACTAGCTCAGTAACTGATTTGAAAGACACAGTTAAATTTTATATAAGAACAGCCTCCCACATGGTGCAGGGCATCGGGGGGGCAGCAGGGATTGCCCCTGTCAGCAGGAGCCAGTGAGTGAATGTTTTTTTCCCTTAAAGGGCCAGAGCTGGAACAGGCGGGGCACCAATGGGGGGGTCTAGGATAGTGGGGGGGGGGCTTGTCCAGAGCCCCCCCATGCAGCATGGGGCAGTGGGGATCACCCCCCTGCTCAGCAGCATCTGCTGACTCAGGGCTCTTTTTTTCAGTGCCCAGAGCTGGGGTGGGCAAGGCAGCCATTGCCAGGCTGTGAAAGCAGGTTGGGGGAAGAGCCTGGGTGATTCAGAGATTTGTCAGCAGCCGAATCTCTGAATCAGATTCAGCTGAATCAATTCGGGACCGTGATTTGAATCATCAAATCAAATCACTGTCCCCCAAATCAGTTGAATCTGAATCCAAAGTGAATACTAGCCACTTTGCACAGGCCTACTAGTCTCCATTTTGCCTTTTCATTTCTGCCAGCATACTTAAAGAAGTGTGCTCTGCCTCAAAAAATCTACTGCAAATATACACCCATGTCACTAAGAGCAACTAAGGCTGTCAATCCCCTTATGTTCTTTGTAGCCAAAAAACTATTTCTCCCAATTATTTTTAATAAATGTGCCAGAGTGACAATGGGGAAAAGTTTTCTTCCCGAGTATCTTATACAAAATAGACAGATACAGAGAACAAGCTACCGAGGTACAAATCTTCTGACTTCCAGAATATGAATTGGTCTGATATTTGACATCTGTCTGACTGTTGCTGCTACTCACAGCTTTTCCCCTTCAACATCCGGCTTCAAATGGAGCTGGATTTTGACAGATGCTGTAGTCTAATATCCCACTCTTCTTGAGACTCAAAATGGCTGATTTTTAGAAAGCTTTTGTATTATGTTTGCCATCAGTGTTTTTCAAGCTTGCAAAGTTTTATCAAAAATAGTTCAAGGTCAGAGTCTGTCATTATTAGAGAAGACCAATTTTGAAACCAGTGGCATAACTAAGGCAGGACAACTGGGTCAGCTTCCCTGGATGGGGGGAGGAGAAAGTAGAGGGGTAGTGTGTGGGTGGGGTGGGGAATGGCTGCCTTCATAGCTGCATAATCACAGTTGCTCCAGAATCACATCTCTGATTGAAACAATGGGCTCATGAAACTAATTGTGAATACCCTATAAATTATTAAGCCTACTGACATACTGTACCTATGGAATTTAAGACGAGTAACATTTCTAGGAACACTTCCTTTTTTAGAATTTCAGTAAATGATGTACGATAGGAAATCTGTCACATCATCACCAAATGTCATAATAGGTTGCTATGAAATATATTATGGTATATGTCATAGTAACCTATTATGACAATTGTTGATGATGATTGTATATCCTCTTGTACCTAAAAAGTGGAAGGCCTACAATTTTAATTTGATATATGACATTAGGGATGGTGTTACATGATACTTTTAAACCATTCTAAAAGCACTTAAAATGGAAGTGTCCATAGATTAAAGGGTGTTAAATTGGACTGAGTACCCTCAAAACATCTTAAAGTTCTGCCACTTTTGGTTACACTTATCTTTGAGCCGTTCTACCTAGCTCAAGCTAGGGTATTGTTAGTCTGCTCCATGGAGATAAAGCAACTGATTTGTAGTCATCCAGCATCCCAGGATGTACAGCTCCCAGATCCTCTACCAGTGACAAAATTTCCACAGTCCCCAGCTCTACTGCACAGTGTGGGGGGGCAGAGGCAGGAAGGGAGATGGGGAGGGTAGTAGTGGTCTCAAGTCAACACATCCAAAGTACACTACCAGCTCTAAGGACCCCAAGAGACCCAATCTGGACCTCGGGGCCTAGGCATGGAGCCCTCCTCTCAGAAAAATAAGTCAGGTAACTCTCCTTGACCCAGGGACATTTTGGGCAAGGGGCCTATTTTCCCTTCTCAGCTTCCCACATTCCTTGGGAAGGAAAGGTGGAGTGAAAGGGCTGCCTTTCCAAGGCATGCTTCCCCGGGATCCATGTACTTGTTGCAGTTAATCCCCAGTGGCTCTGCTCCCAAAGGAGAGAGAGTCCTGGTTCATGGTCACGTCTCTGTTTACCAAGACGGCTAGTGGCAAGTCACAGTTGTGCAGTTCAGAGACATTATTAAGCCTTAACCTGCAACTGCTCTGATACTGTTCTAAATTTAACACTTCCTAATGTTTAGAATGGTTTAATAGATTTCCTAGGTATCAGGGCTGAAAGTGACCTCATAAGATCATTGGGTCCAGCCCCCTGCCCAAGGGGCAGAAAGTTAGCAAGAGTCTAAGGATCCCAGCAAGATAAGCATCCAAATGTTTCTTAAAACTGTCCAGAGTAGGTGCTTGCACCACCTCTGGGAAGAGTCAATTCCAGGCCTTGGGGGTTTTGACAGTAAAGAAGTTTTTCCTTATGTCCAGCCTAAAACAGTCTTGCAGGAGTTTGTGACCTTGTCATCCTTTAAGGTGTTCTGGTGAACAGGCATTCCCCCAGATCCTGATGCATACCCCTTATGTATTTATAGGCTGCCACCAAGTCACCCCCTGATTCCTGCACTTCTCCTGGCTGAAGAGTCCCATAGCTTGCAGCTTCTCTTCATAAGGCCTATTCTCTTGCCCTCTGATCATGCATGTGGCTCTCCTCTGGACTCTTTCAAGCTTCTGAACATCCTTCCTGAATTGTGGAGCCCAGAATTGGATGCAGTACTCCAACTGCGGCCTCACCAAGGCCAAGTGTAGCAGGAAGATGACATCCTCGGTATTGCTCAAGATGCATTAGTAGAGTTTTGTTCACTTTGCCAGCTGCGGTATTGCACTGGTGGCTTATACTCACCTTGTGGTCAATCATGAGCCCCAAATCTCTTTTGGCCATGGTGCTAGCAAGTGTAGCACTGCCAAACCTGTAAGTGTCATGTGGGTTCCTCCCTCCCTCCCACCGCTCCCCACACCACAAGGAGGAGCACCTTACATTTCTCATATTGAATGCCATCAGGTTTTCACCCAGTAACCTTGCAAGCCTATCGAGGTCGGCCTGGATTACCTATCCTCAAGTGTGGATACTCTTCCCCAAAATTTGGCATTGTCAGTGAACTTGGCCAGTTCACTTCTGATACCTGAGTCTAGATAGTTTATAAAGACATTAAAAAGACATTAAAAAGTAAAGTAACACACACATCTACATTTGACGGTAACTTGTAGCAGCACTCTGAGACAATACAAGAGATGACTGAGGGGGGAAAGAGATACATAGTTTTGACAATACATGGTCTTAATTCCTCTAAATTAACTCATTATTTGTTACTCAAAAAATAATACATTCCAGTCACAAATGGAAATGGTCCCTTATTTGTACATCTGATTCCACATTTTTAGTTTGCCTGTTTTGTGGCTAAATCCAAAAAAGCTTGATTTAGAATCTGGTCTTTTCTGAAGTTCTGTGGTATTTTTGAAATAGAGATTTTGCTCCATCTCTACTTTAAAAACACTAGAGTCACTTCTCAATCTTTAGTGGAGAAATTTCTTCTTGATATTTTAATATTTCTTCTATTCTCTTAAAAGCAATACAGGTTTTAACATCTTTTCTTCTAAATTTAAAAGCATACTTGCTTCTGAAACTCAGATTCCAATAATTTATCTAAATCCTGAATAATCCTTAAAGAAGCTAAAGCTCATTAAGAATGGAAAGGCTTTGACATTTCAGATAAGTTATCAAATATTCTTTCTTTTTCCTAAGGATAAAAACTAAGGAAATATATTTACTTTATTTAAATTTCTGTCTTTCTGCTAATCTCTTTGACTTTGCTAGAGACAGAGAAACTATTAGTTAAACATTTGAGTAGTTTCCACACTTAGGGCTGGATTGTAAAAATTCAATCTTTCCTCAGAAAGGAAAGCAAATACCTGAGCTGCTCGAAGCAAATCAAGAATTTAATTAGATATCCTGTCACACCATGTGAATGTCACAATTAAGTTCCCCATTCTCCATTTACCATAGGAAGAAATATGCATCATTAGCAAAAGACTTTCTCCTCCAAGATGATCAACTAACTATAGATGTAAATTCCCAGCCCTACCCAACAACTTGTGTTTGGAGGCATAGGCACCTCAAAGAGACTGCACTTGGTGTTAGTAAAAATACACTTATACAGGGAACCAAGGAATGCTTTTACAGCCCTCCAAAACTACTAAGACTTCAGAATGCCTCCATTTATCTTTCTGACTCATTGCTTGCATGAATAAATCTCTACCTGTGTTCCATACAGTGCTTCACATTGGATGTTTTGTAAACAAAAAACATCACCCCCACCATCCTAAAGTATCCTTGATAAAAAAAAGTAAAAGGTATTGTGACTAGGATCACAGAATTCACAACGCATATTTGTGAATATATTTTAAAACCTCAAGGGCCCTGCTAAATAAGGCTACATGTCAATGTTTGTTCGAGTGAACTTCCAAACATGCTGGATTACATATTACACAGTGGGTTACAATATATTATTGTTTTGTTGTAATCTACCTTTTTCTACTCAATAGACAATTGGAATATACAAATATTCTGGGGATCGTCCAACCATATTTGATTAAGCTCTTTGTACTTTGATTCAGAATATGCTGAATGCTGCTGACATTATCCTTGTGCACTGTCTAGGTGAGGTCAAAAACAGAGGTAAAGACTTTAGGAATACATGATACAAGGCTTTACAAATAGAACAACTGAATCTGAGGGAAGATTTAGTTTCATGTTAATATAAATGAAACAGAAAACACTGATTTATATTTTAATGTATTTCTGAATCATCTTCCATTGTATAAAAAGGAACTAAAAGTTTTAAAGAGACTGGTAAGAGATTGCTATTAGTGGTGTAGCTAAGGTGGGGCAACCAAGACAGATCCTTGGAGGCCAACTTGCTGGGGTTTGGGGCAGCAGAAAAACTGTTGCTTCTCCAGCTGCACAACTGCAGTTGACAACTGAACAGTAGCAACTGCAGCCTGTCCTAAGAACCTGGCTACATTGTTATGCCTCTGATTGGCATAAAGAACAGGGAGTCAAATACAGGGAGTGTAAATACAGGGAGTGAAATTTAGCATGTACATAAACTGACATTATTTCAATTGACTCCTTTACATGTTGAGACAGATCTGGCAAGAAAATAAATAAAAACCCTGAAAGTAGGTTTTCCTGGATTCATAAGCAGAAGACAGGTAAAACTTCTACTAAAAAGTTACTGGGAATTGTACTGAAGGAAGGAAGCTCATTGTACTGAAAGAAGCCCTCATAGGACAGTGCCAGAAATATTCTGCATAAAAGCAACAGCCAGGCCCCAAGCATCATTTCTTTGGGCCCAGTTAAAACTTGTAAAGCAGGCCCACTCCCCCCCACACACACACCATCCCACGTACATAAAATCTCATGAATCATAAAAGAAATTTTTTTATTTTAATTCTGAAATTACATTCTATATTGCTGACTATTTTGTAATTTTTTGGTTGTTGCTCCTAATAATGGCATTATCCAGTCATTGTTTTGATTTTTTATTCTAATGAAACAACATGGCTGCAAACATTTTATAAATAAACCAATTCACTTTAAAGATTTATTTTTCTGGCCTTTTTCATTGCAAAATCATGAATTATCTCCCCAAAATAAATTTCCCTTGAGAGTTCACACTCAATAGACAAAATAGCAAGGTGGCTTAACTGTTCTTTCTCCCATAGTAGAACACCTGTAGTTTCTAATGAGTGCTAGCTTAATGAAACTTTTTTCAGCTTCTGCTACAGTCACTGGCAGTGTGCAAAAGATCTGTAATTCTGTCCACTGGCAATAGCAAGTTTTATGTTCTATGCTCTTTATATGGTTGCTCTTCTTTTGTCTTCAGCTTATCTTAGCCTTGGAGTGTTCTTGTTGCCTGTGTGGCAGAATTTCTTCTTCTCTTATCTCTTTTGTACCCTCAGCTTCAAAGGGATTCTTCAGCCATTTGTTAGTTAGTTACTGGCTGGTAACTTACATTTGTACCTTACGATAAGTTGCCAGCCCCATGTGGGAGCTCTTTGTCATTCTGTCTATCTGTTGTTATCATCCACTATTAGCTCTTTATTACTGTACTGTTTGTCACATTAACCTTTCTGTTAACTGTTGTATGCTAAGCTATAAGTAAATTTGCCTTTACTTCACTCCTGACTCACCTCCTCGATCCTGAACCCAGCAGCTTCACAGCTGATACACTCACAGCACCTAGCCAGCCTGTGACAAAAGTGGATTGTGAACAGGATCGAGGATGGAGAGTTCAGTGGGGAAGAATCATACAGACGAGTGGGCCTCACCGATTGCTTTGATTAAAGAGGTTACGGGTACTAGGAATCCAGGGTGGGATAAGAATAGGTTGAGACCCACCTGGAGGGATCCCGCCACAGTACCCTCTCAGTGGGCAGCGTTCGCTGTTGTGCAGAAGGGTAGACCCAAGAAAGGATGCTTGTCTTGGCTTCTGGCAACTTGCTTAAGAATGGAGGCAGAGGAGGCCACTTAGTTTCATCAGGAGAACCAATCCCTAAAAGACTGAATAACCCAGATTGAGAGGGAATTCAGAGAAGAAAAGAATTCTAGTACCATGGCTTGCACAGCAGCGCAAAACTGCCAGGAGACACTAGAGTGTTGGGGGTGGAAAATACTAGTTGCACAGACAATCACCTCTCTCGAGAGAAAGGTACAAGTGGCCCAGTCAGTTGAGCCCCCACTATGCCCCGAAAGGGTACAGCAGTGTCTGTATGGTGGGATACCAGAGACTGAGCTGTGGGATGACCCAGAAGGTGAATATGTGAAACTTGCAGAGGAGGCCCACATGGTCCCACCTCCCTATGTCCCACTGGCCCAAGAGAATTTAGAGGGGGAGCTGGCCCAAAACTTCCCAGTGCAAGTGACCTGTGCTCATCAGGGGCAACCCACCCAGATTGAGCAGAGCTCCTTCACAAGGATGGAAATCCAAGGTCTGCAGGAACAGTACCGATCCAAGCCCAGGAAACCAGTAATGGATTGGTTAGTATGAATGTATATGGAAGGGGCAGAAGAAGTAAGGCTTAATTGCTTGTACTAGCTTGTACTAAGACCCAGCTTTCCCCTAACACAGTTCGTAACAACAACAGGGAGCACAACCTTGTTTTGTGCCATGGAGCAGGCAGTCACCGGCCGCTAAAGCAACACGGAGGGAGAACTCTGCCCTAGCAGTTGGGGGTGGTCTAATGTGGAAGAGGCTGTATTTTGTTTATATCAGCTGGCACTGGAAAGAAATATAGACCACCAAACGGTGGGCAACTCACCTTGATGCCACACCAATAACAGAAGCAATGTGGAAAAAGTTTTGTCAAGGAGTGCCCACTGATTTCACTGCTGCAATGCTGGCCAAGGAGCAGGCAATGATGGGAAACGTGGTAAGAGGAGTGATTCAGGAATTAGCAGAACTCTTTCCCCTCCTTTCAAAGCACAGGGTAAATAAACCTTCACACCAGGCCAAGACCATGGTTGCAGCTGAAAGGAAAGGCAATCTGGAGGGCCCCCCTAATCCAGGAGAGTGGGGGATAAAAAATCTAAGACCCCCACATGCACAGATGTGGAAGGATTTACTTTTGGCAGGGTTTAATAAAAAGCAAATTGATGGCCTGCCCACCATGGTCATGCAAGGGTTGCAGACCAAACACTGCAAGGATGGGAAAGGGAAGAAGACGGAAACCTCAGCACCCCCCTGATCCCCAGCGGTAGCAGACCCAGCTGATCCAGCCCCCCGGGCAAGGGGCCATCATGGGGGCAGTAGAGGATCGGGGACTGGTATCACAGAATAATATTGGTCCCTTAATCCAAGTGCCTATAAAAATTTGTTTAAATGGAAGAAAAAGGTTATCAACATGCTACTAGATGCTGGTGTGCAGCTGTGCATTTTGGACTGTGCTGAATAGAAAGGGGAATGAGGAACCCCCACCAGGTGGTAGGAGTCAGAGGCACCAAATAACTGGGACATATGGTCCGGCCCACATTCACCTTGCCTAACAGCTCCATGCTAACAACAGCTGCTGTAATGCTCCGGGGAAGGCTGAACCTACTGGGACTAAACATGTTGCAGGGTCAGAGGTTTATCCTTAAGCAGGAAACCTGGCAGTTTGGCTGCACCACGGTTCAGGAAAGCGAGCATGAGGATGTAATGATAGCAGTAGCCCAATATTCCATGACCCCATTCACCCTGCTGGCTATGAAGGGGGTACACTGACCTCAATACCATACACCCCCTGAGGCAATGCAACTCATTCAGGACATTATCAACCAGCAGCTGGAGGACAGAACCATCATTCAAATTCATTCCCCAAGCAACCATCCGGTGTGGCCGGTACGTAAACCATATGGGGACTGGAGATTGACTGTTGATTTTAGGTCTTTGAATACCATCAATGACCATCTGACAGCTGTGGTCCCATCCATGCCTGCACTAACAGAAAGCACTAGGTGTTATGGCCCCCAGTGGATGGGATCTGTGGACAATAAAGACATGTTCTTTGCTATCCCCACCCATAAAGATCACTAGCCTTTGCTTGCCTTCTCATGGCTGGGACAGCAGTACACCTACACAGTCCTACCCCAGGGTTGGGTGCACAGCCCCATCTTGGCCCATGGAGTGCTAGCTGTGGTAGTCCATGAAGTTCAATTAGGTCATCCAGAAGTACACGTCTGGCAGTATGTTGATGATGTCATGGTGAGAGGCCAAGACTGGGAATTAACCATTTGTGCTTTTGAGTCCCTAAAGGAGAAGGTGCAGGCATTTGGGTTCAGGATGTCCAACAAAAAGATCCAAGAAGTTGGGCCGCAGTGTAAATTCCTGGGAATCCAATGGCAGCAAGGTGGACCCACCATACCGGCTAAAGAGCTGCAGAGCCTGGTAGATACCTCTGCCCCTAGCAATGTAAAAGAATTGCAAGCCCAGCTGGGAGCGCTTAATGTCTGGCACCTGCATGTCCCCAAGTTTAGTGGGTTTGCCCAGCTTCTGTATAATTTGTGTCAGAAAAAGACACAGCGGGAATGGAGCCCCGAGCACTAACATGCCATTAGGGCCCTCAAGGAGGCAGTAACCACCCAAGCCTCCCTAGCAGCATGGCACCCAGAAGGGGAGCTCTGGCTCAATATAAACGTGTCTGACAGGGGGCCCCATTGGAGCTTATGGCAGAAGGATACACCTGAGACAGAGGGAAAAACCCTTGGGTTTTGGAGCCAGGGCTGAAGCCCAATACACTCCGCTAAAACAAATGCTGTGTGTGGCAACCACAGCTTTAGAAGCCACAGGGGCCCTGAAAGGGGAGCTACCCACTGTCATAACCACCCTGGTACCCATCCTGGGAATGGCATTGTCTGACTAACACCTTCTGCCAGGAGGGTGAGCCCAAGAAACAACAGTGCAAGAATGGATCTATTATACCTTAAATCAGGCTCGGTGGGTAACCCCCAAAGGGGCATCCGGCGCTAGTGGAAAAGGTCACAGAAAGCACGATTAACGTATACCCAGATGCAGCCAGTTCTGATGAGCTGTCTCCCATCAAGGAAGCACCTCCCTTTTCACCCAACATGGAAACATCAGAGGACATAGAGGTCTAGTTTACCAATGGCTCAGCCAAGGGTCACATATGGAGGGGGGCTGCCATGCAGATTTGAGATGGTAAGCAACTTACATTAAGGGGAAATGGCCAAAGTGTGCAACATGCTGAGCTAGCCACTGTAGTCAGAGTAGCTGAGTATGAACTGGTAAAGGGACCAGGCCACCCTACAAGGCCCATTTATATCTTCTGTGATTCATGGATGGCAGTGGAGGGTTTCACCAAGTGGCTACCTCTGTGAAAGGGGGAAAACTTCAGATGGGGAAGAGAAATCTGGAGCCATGAAAAGTGGGAGGCCTTGTGGAAAATGTCACAGGGATGCCTTCCCTTACACATACGACATGTTAGTGCAGCACATAGGAACAGAAGAGCTGAGGGGCCTGAGGCAAAGTGGAACAGGCAAGTGGATGAACTAGCCAATGCCAGCACGGAAACCTTTGTTGCTAAACTAGAGGCTCAGTCACCCCCAGAGAAGCTGCCCAGCCCCTCCCTCCAGTAGACCTCTGGAGTGCTAGCCACAGAATGGCTGCATCGGCAGTATGGGCACCCTGGCCGCAATGGTATTGCTCGCCTAGCAGCCACCTGGAGCATTCACCTAACTAAAAGAGAAACGCAGGAATTAGTCAACTCCTGCATTACCTGCCAGGAGGTCAAAGCTCGACTAACGCCTGCCTCGAATACCCCTTTGTCGTTATGCTATGGAAAGGGAATATGGCAAGTTTGACAATGTGACTTTATAGGCCCGCTCCTCCGCACCCCCAGAAAGTGACAGTATGTGTTTTTAGCTGTGGACACGGTCACTGGAAAGATGTTCACCTGTGCTTATGCCAAGGACACTGACAGGACACCTGTGCAGCACTGTTAGACCTGTTAGCCATCTACCCACCTCCCATGGAACTGCAAAGGTGACAACGGTTCACATTTTTGCAACCATCTTGTCTATGAGTGGACCGTGAGACATCATGTGCTGTGGACCTATCACATTCCCTATCACCCACTATCTAATGGACTAGTAGAACGGGCCAACATTATCTTAAAGCACTGAAGCATTGCTCTTTCTTAACACCAACACTAGAAATTGAGCAGAGGGATAATTTCCTTTACAAGATATCGGAGACATAGACCTTCTATATAACCAAAATATGATTTTTTTTCACAGTAATATTCAAGCAACACATTCTTCAAGGAGACTTACACGTGTAATGTGCACCTGTTTCTCTGCCTTTATTTAGTGCTTCTGTGTCTGTTCACTTAAAGACAAGTTACATCACTTCAGGGCACTATTATCTCTGATCCGTGTTATCCAGCTGGTGTTACACTAAGGTGTCACTACTCTAAGCTATACCTTAATGTAAACCCTCCCCATCCCATCTTCCCCATCCCCATGGCCTACCTTCCCCAGTACCCCTCCCACCAAAATGGTATTTCAAAGTGTGTGTGTGTGTGTGTGTGTGTGTGTGTGTGTGTGTGCACGTGTGTCTCACACCCAGAGTTTCTCATAGCTTTCAAGGTAGACAGGCTAACACAACAGGGACAATGAGGACACATAGCCTGGGAAAGACAGAGATATGTACTATACTGCCCATAACACAAGATAAGGGGAACCAGCTAACAAGACCCCATGGAAGGGTCCATGAGGCCACCATGGACAGAGAGCATGTGACCAGCCTGTCTCACCCACCCCACTGGAGGGGGTGGTTGGGGTAGGCCTCAGCATCCCACCTCCAGGCTGCTGACATGCTGATATCTGACATCTAAGAGGAGTCTGAGTTCTGGTTTTCGGGAAACAGACCAAATTAGGAGAAAGCCCAGAAGGCTACATGGATGGGTGACCACAGAGAGACCAACCAGAGCTAGATACAGACGAAGAGTCATCAGGTTGGAAGGAGAATACAGAAGCAGAGACTTGAGAATAACAAAGGGTCCCTCCCTGCTCCCTCCTCAGTCCCTTCCCATCTCTCCTTCTTCTTCCTGAGAGGGGTCCCCATCCCCATTCCCCAGGAAGGGTCCATGAGGCCCTTGGACAGAGAGCATATGACCAGCCTGTCTCACCCACCCCACTGGAGGGGGTGGTTGGGGTGGGCCTCAGCATCCCACCTCCAGGCTGCTGACATGCTGATATCTGACATCTAAGAACCTCAGAGTGGAAACTGCATCCTGGACAGATAGACTTTGACTCTGATGACAGCCCCAGGATTTGGTAGATATATAGAATTGTTTGATTATTTGTATTGCTTTTTTTTGTTATGACTATGTATAAATAAATTTGCTATTATCAAATGAAAAGGTTGTGGTTGGTCTGAGGGTGGGAACAATGCCTCTGGGTCCTAAATCCAGAGCCAACATCCTCCTGCTTACTCATGGCTATCTTTGCTGACTGTCCCAAGGGATCAGGCAGAGAAGGATTAACCTGCCTGTCCAGCTTCCACCATCACTACCACTCTCTAGGCTGGTCTCAGGCTAGAGTAGAGCAGCAGGCCAGCATAGGCAAGGGCTGGGCAGGTGGGTTAACTATTCCCTGCCTATTCCCCTGGGACAGAGCATGTACAGCCTTGATTAGGCAAGGGGAGGGGGTAGAAGAACCATGGGGAAGCCTGGAATGGGAGTGGGGGATTCTTATCTTTCACTCCTTCAGACATGCCTGGACGTGTGATTGCTCAAAACTCAAATTAACAAAAACACCCATCAATATGTGTGCAGTTCACAGTGGCCATGACTACATATTCATTAATGCATTGTAGTTACTCCACATTTAATTTAGTACTTTCTTAATGAAGTACTAACTAAATGCACAGTAACTCAAGTTACTGTGCAGTAGTGCCAGTGAATGTCTTTTTAGTGATGTTATTGCACAATACCCTAATAATATCGTGCAGTAGTATATTAGCACTGTCCATGCTGTGACTCGCTACTGCACAGTGTTGTTAGGCTACTGTGCATTAAGCATCTTATGTAGACACACCCAGTGTGAGGTGTAAAAAAGGACCTAAAGCTGTTTGGTTTCATACCTTCAACAGGAAAGCTTAATCTAAAAGTCTTGCTTTATGCAAGGAACAAAGAGGTCACACCTAAAATATTAGATTTTTAAAAATTATTATTAAAGATGCATTCTAAATAAAATTATGGCCTTCTCTCATTATTTTTACCATAACAAAGAAGTGCCTTCTTTCCAAAAAATGCAGTTTGTATATAATATACTGTAGTACACTGAATGTACTGAATGCATTAACATGTAGAGGGAATCTGTGACTCAAACTGCTGCTTAAAGGTGGTATCACACATTCAACTTACACTTCAGTTGTGTTGATTAAGTATTAAGTATTAATTGATTAATACTTAGTTGATTAAGTATTAAGTAAACATTCAATCAGTTTGCCATGTTAAGTGCCCTTGTGACACTGCAAATTTATTTTCAGGCAAGAGTTACCTCCTAGCACATACCATATTTACCCAAATACAAGATGACCATGAATTTAAGACAACCCCCACATAATAAATTTCTATATGTGGAAAATGTATACATTTGTTATAATTAGATCCTATACATGGAAGATTAATGAAGGGTCTTTAATTCCTCCCCTCCCCCCCACTCAACCACTGCTGTGGGGAAAGAAGGGAGGGGGGGAGGTTGTGCAAGAGTCAACAACCTGATTCCTGCCCCTTACCTCCCTGCTGCCTACCTCCTCCATGTCTGCACACCACAGCACTTAAGTCTCCTGTCCTCCTGCTCCTTGCCCCCCTCATGCCTGTGCCCTCTGGTACCTGCCCCCTATCTCTTCCACTCACTGTTTATCCCCTTCAGCTCCAGAAGGGCTCTGGCTCTGCTTCAGCCTGGGGTATGGAGCACATGGTTGCTCTGACCCTCAGCCCAGCCTGGTAACATATGTTGCAGTGCCAGCAGTTCCAACCAGGCCCTGGAGCCTGGGTCAGATCTACTGCCATCACTGCTCCCAGACCTGGCTGAGGCCAAAGCAACCACATGTTCCACACCCCAGGCTAGAACAGCACCAGAGACCCACTGGAGCTGGAGCTAAATCCAGGAGGGTAAGCAGCCTGGGGAGAGGGGAGAAAGCTGCAGAGGGAAACAGCTGCTGTGGAACCCTAAGTTGGGGCTGGAGTTGTAACCATAGCAGGTGCTCCCTCCTTCCCCCCACCCTCAAATCCAAGATAAGGGACTCTTCCCCCCTCCTATGTTAAATGGAAAAAAAAGCCTCACTTAAAACCCCTCACCTTGGAGTCAAATAAATATAGTCCCAACTTTAGTAAGTCACTACATTCCAATGATTTGCAACTGTTGCAAATGAACGTGTGACAAGACCCTCTAAGAGCAATACTATTTCATTTTACTAAGGTACTTGTCAGACAGGATACTTAGCACATTTTATTTGGAAGATAGTGGGTGTTTCTACACATAATTAATGCAAAGTAATAAACTCTGGTGCTTATTGCACCAGAATTTATTGCTCCTGGGTGTATTGTTTGAACATGTTCCTGGAACTACAGCACATTTAGCCAGTTTGGAGGAGCCCATGTTAGCAGGGAGCTTGAGGGTCAGCCTGTCAGCCCAGGGCTGCCCTGACCTGGCTCAGGTGCTGCAGGGGGGATGGTTGGGTCAGAGGGGTGCTCCAGTGCAGAGATGGCCAACTGAAGCACTTCCATGCCCCAACCAGCCAAGTCGGTGTCTACATGTGTGGGGCCACAGAGTAAGAAAAGAAACCCTTCTCCAGCAGGATAGTACATGTATTTACAAGTACTACCCTGATGCAGAGTTTATTAGTTTACTCCAGCCTAGTAGTCTGCACGCCTAGACACCAAGACATTTACTGAAGAGCTAATTGGTCTGCTCCATAGCAAACATCTCATGTAGACATATCCAGTAAGTATTACTGTGCCAAGTCAGAAGTTAGAATATATTCTGAACAGTCTATTTGTAGTAAGCATTACTATCTCAGCCCTCGCTAGACAAAGCTGGAGCTAGCTATGTGCCCCTAACCTGCCCCTCAATACCAGGTGCTGCAGCTTTCAAGTCTCCCATGAGGTCATGCAACTTGGAACCCATGTCCTCCCTGCTCTGGGCCCAGCACTGCCCAACCTGCCCCAGGCACACTGAAGTGATATGAGTCTCTAATGCTTGCAGCAGATGAAGAAAGGCACAGGAAGACAAGCCTGGGAGAAACTGCAGCTGGATCTGCATCTGCTGCTGAGTGCAGAATGAGCTGGGTCTCTGCTGCTGGTAGTCTTGAATAAGCTCAAGCATGGTGCTAAGAATGGAACCAACAATCAGCTGATTCTCAGTGTCAGTCCCCACAGTGCAACATAATCTTGAACTCTTCTTATCCCCATAGAATAGCCCAACAATGGCTTAACATGTCATACTTATGATCTGGAGATATTCCTCCCATGAAAAGTCTTAACTTTGCTACAATATGACTGGACTTAGCATATATTTTACTGCTTGAATGTGTGGAGAGATTCACATTTTTGGCACAGTTAACATGCCCTAAGTGTAAGATGCAACATGGCCCTAAGTATAGGGTGTGTGTACGTATTGATATGCCAGACTTAAGACACCAACAGCTTGTATTTACAGGGAATCTTTTGAAAATCAAGTTTAGGGCAGATTACTATCTTTAAAGTCTAATTTTGTTATTTAATTTTAACATATTTTCAGGAATAAAAACTTTAGGTTGCATAAATAAATCTTGAATCTATTACTGTCCTTCAGTAGTGCCAGATCATATTGCTAGGAGGCATGTAATTTTTTTTCACTTTTCATCTTTAGATCAATCATTTCAAAGAAGTCCATATTCATTACCCATGTTTTGTTTTTCAGTTAATAATAAAGGACACTGTGAGAAACAATTATATCTAAAAAAAGAACACAACATTTAAATATTATTTCTAAAGGCTTTTGAATTTAGTATGCAAATGAAATCATAATGACAAAACAAATAGTTTCAGTAATGACTCAATTTAGTGGTTAGTCATTTCAATATTGTTAATCAAATGAAAGGTAGAAAAGGGAATTTGGGTCAAACTGAGGTAATACAGAGAAATTTAAAATAACCCATGACATGTCTCTGCAATGTATTTTGGGAGCCCAGACATCAATTTAGTCATACAGCTGCAACCTGACAAATCTTAACCTGAACCCCAAAAGTTGCACATTTGTCCTACTAGATGTACACTGCAGAATAGATAATAGTGGGAAATCAGTGAGCTCCCAAATCCCCAGTTGCATGGACTATCAACACCACACATGCAGCTGACTGTATGAACACCCGAGGCACAGACTGCTAGATATCAGAGACCTGCATGTGGCATAATCAAATTAAAGCATGTGCAACCTGACCACAAAGTTGTTCCACGTTTGATGTATAACATCTTTATGGCCCATTTGGCATTTTATCATGTGATCAATTGGTTAACTATGTACTATGTTGCAAATGATCCTGTGATTAACACAGTACTAGTGTAATAAATGTGACATCTAACAAGAGTCTTGGAGTCCATTTTAAATGCATGTTCAGTGGACTTCATAATTGTGAATGTAAACTGAAAGGTGTTTTTAGAAAGTTGCAGAACTCTAAAAATGTTTTAGACATAAATTTTTAATATTCACAGAAGAACCAATTCTACCATACAGATTCCATAGGTTCAAATTGTCCCAGAAATGGGGGAACATCTTACTTTCAATACACAAGACAAAAGACAACTCTGGAAGTCACTCACGTGAGCAAACCAAGCTGAACTAGAAGAGGTGGGAAGAAATGGCACAGCTTTGGTCCATAATGTGTTTCTCCAATCTTGACCTTCCACAGTCTGAGTACTTTTTAGAAACCAGTGTCTCCACATCTGTAGGACAGTATTACTTCCAGCCACAGCCTTCCCAGTACTAAGAGATCTCAAAAAGAACTGCAGTGGGACTAACAAGCTACCTTCTAAGCACTTTTGGGCAAGCAGCACATAGTCCTGAATTCATTGAAGCCAACTTCAGTTTATGCAGTTAACAGAGCCCCTGTGAAACTAGTAAATGATCTGCTTAATAGTCATATACTCCGGCAAGGCCTCCAGTAAATGGGGAACCATTCTAGATAGAGCAGTAATTAGTGTTTTAGCTTTATGCTATTAAACATTTTTAGGAATGAACTGAAAGAAAACAATATAATCACTGATAAGCTTGTAGCCAAAGCGTTTGGAACTAATAAACATGTTACTGACACACAGGAAAGCTAGGGAACCTTGGTAAGCTAGGGAAAAGCGAAGGATGTGTGTTTGTGTAGCCAAAGGTAAAAATCATACACCTGCTGAGAAATAACATGGAAAACATTTATATGGTAGGAGACTATTCTGGGAGCAACACCTGAAAAAGATGGAAGTCACTGCAGAAAATTGGTTGAACCTAAGTTGCCAAAGTGACACTGTGGCCAAAAGGGCTAATGTAAAAAGCCATATAAAAAGAGAATTCTAATACAAGTAGGAGCATTAATTTTCTATTTAGCAATGACATGACCGTTATTGGAATATCACACCCATTTTAGGGGTTCGCATTGAAGAAGGGTGTTGACAAACTGGAGTATGTTCAAAGTTATGAGAATAATTAAAGAAATAAAAAAAACATAATCTTAAAGTTGTAAGGAATCAAGTCTGTTCAATTGAACCAAGAACATTTTAATGAATGACTTTATCACAATCTAAACTAAATACCTACATGAGGTACAAAATATAGTAGTGGGCTCTTCAATTTAGGAAATGAAGGTGTACTAAGGTCCTGTGGCTGGAAGTCAATGCTAAGAAAAATTAAGTGAAAAATAAAACATTTACAGTTAGCTAATTACCTATAGGGAACAATTTACCTAGAGCAGTGGAGAATTCTCCAGAACCTGTTTTTTCTTCTTCTATTTAAAGAAAAAGATGAGGTTTTTTTTCTAAAATATATATAGTAGTTTAAGTAATAGGTAATTTAGAAAATTCTTATGAAATGTGTCATAGGGGAAGCCAGATTAGATTAACACAATGGTCTCTTCAAAACTCAGTCTAAATTGTTACAATGCAACATTTGAAGTTTGGAGTGGTGTAAACTGTGCTACCGTCTTCTGTGGATGACTTTAGTTTTACAGTTATCATCCAAAAAGCTTACATAATCACTAAGTTGCTTCTACAATCATTAAACATATACAAAAAAGTTGAACCCACCTAAGTTTTTGAAGTTCATGGGATAACAGAGGCTTGGTGGGAAAGCTTGCATGAGTGGAATCTGTCGTGAATGGGTAGAAACTGTTCAGGAAGGACAAGCAGGAAAGAAGAGGGGGAGGGAGTTCCTTCTCATATAAAAGAGTTGTATGATTGTTCAGAACTCCAATATGAAACAGGAGATAGGCCTGTTGAAAGTCACTGAGTTAAAGTCAGAGGGGAGAACAACAAGCGTGATGTTGTGGTGGGTATCTGCTGTAGACTACCAAACCAGGCTGATGAGGTATTCTTCAAACAGCTAGTGGAAGTTTCCCAATCAAGTTTTTCTGGTTCTTAGGGGGGATTTCAATAATCCTGACATCTGTTGGGAGTGCAGTACAGCAGTGCATAGGCAATCCATGAAGTTTTTGGAGAGTTGGAAACAACTTCCTGGAGCATGTGTTTGAGAGGCCAACTAGGGTTCGGGCTTTTCTTGACCTGCTGCTCACAAATGGGGAAGAGTTGGTGGGGAACATAGAAATGGATGGCAGCTTGAGCAGCAACAACCACAAGATGATTAAGTTCAGGATCCTAAGGAAAGAAAGGAAGGAGAGCAGCAGAGTAAGGACCCTGGACTTCAGAAAAGCAGACTTTGACTCACTCAGGAAACTCATAGGCAGAATATTCTGGGAGGCCAGTCTAAGGGGAAAGGAGTCCAGAATAGTTGGCTGTACTTTAAAGAAACCTTACCTAGGGTGCAGAAATAAACTATCCAGATGCACAGGAAGAATAACACGTATAGCAGACGACCAACTTGGCTTAGCAGGGAACTCTTTAGTGAGCTAAAACACTAAAAGGAAGCTTACAAGAAGTGGGAACTTGGACAAATGACTGGTGGGGAATAAGAGTTGCTCAGGCATTCAGAGATGAAATAAGGAAAGCCAAAGCACAGTTGGAGTTGCAGCTAGCAAGGGAAATGAAGGGTAACAAGAAGGGTTTCTAAAAGTATGTCAGCAACAGGAGGAAGATCTGGGATGGTGTGGGTCCCTTACTGAATAGGGGAGGCAACTTAGAGATAGATGATGTGGAAAAGGCTAAGGTACTCAATTTCTTTTTTGCCTCAATCTTCACAGGCAAGGTCAGGTCCCAGGACTACTGCACCTGGCAACATACTTTGGGAATGAAGAAAGCAGCCAGCAGTGGTGAAAGAACAAGTTAGGGAATATTAGAAAAATGAGGCGTGTACAAGTCCATGAATCCAGACGCAATGCACTTGAGGGTATAAGGTGAGTTAGTTGATGTGATTGCAGAGCCATTGTCCATTATCTTTGATAACTTGAGGAGATGAGAAGAGGTCCTGGATGACTGGAAAAGAGTAAATATAGTGCCCATCTTTAAAGGAAGAGAAGAAAGAGGATCCATGGAACTACAGACCGGTCAGCCTCACACTTCAGTCCCTGGAAAAATCATGGAGCAGGTCTTCAAGGAATCTATTTCTAAGCACCCAAAAGAGAAGGAAATTAGGAACAGTCAGCATGGATTCACTAAGGGCAAGGCATACCTGTCTAACGTGATTGCCTTCCATGATGAGATGACTGGCTCTACGGATGTAGGAATAGCAGCAGATGTGGTATACCTTGACTTTAGCGTGACTTTTGATACTGATTCCCACAACATTCTCACAAGCACACTAAGGAGAAATGGGTTCGATGAATGGACTGTGTAACAGGGGGCCTGCTTGGGGCCAATCTCAGTGTGGCCCGCCCACCTGTTCCTGGGCCAGCCGCCCACATTCTCACCCACCATGCCTTGATCTTAATTATTTAATAGATATTAATTAAGTGGGAGGCTGGCCATTTCCTGCCCCGATGCCAGGGGACACTATATGCGGCTCCTTTCCTCCCCTACACTGCAGCCAAAGCCTCACAGATGGCATCTTGATGTTCACAAGCACACCAACCCCATACTAGGCTCCAAAACCCTCCTGACAGGACCCTCCTTAGATCCCTCCAGTCCGGCAGCCTACACCACCTTCATCCGGGCTACCGAGCTCCTCATAGCTGACTCCCCTCTCGGGCTTGGTCCCCACTTGGGACCTTTGGCCATACACAGACCCTGGCCCAGCCTCCAAGGCCAGGTGGGGTCCCAGGCCCATGACTCTGGGTGTCCCTTGTGCTGGGTGCCTAGCCCTTTTGACCTTCTCGGTCCTGGCTGCAGCATGGACCAGTCGAGGGGGCACTCTACCCCCAGCCTCACTAGTTGCACACTTTCTCCAGGTCCACCTTCCTGGATGTGGGGAGCTGGGGTGTCTCACACCTTGCCTGGTGCTCCAGGGTCTCACAAGGGACTCTCACTCCTCCCCAGGGCAGCAGGTCATGGTGCTACCCTGTGATCTTACAATACCCTTCTACTCAGGGTATTGGGGCTTCCCTCCTCAGGTGGCTCAGGTGGCCATTGCCATACCTGGGCCCCTCTCCCACTGATGTCCTGACCCACCCAAAGGTGGGAGCTAGGGTTAAGGTGCCCCGACCCGCCTTTCACTGGAGAGGTAACTTCAATTACCCGGACATCTCGTGGGAGGATCACTCAGCTAAATCTGAGCCGGCGCAAAGCTTTCTCTCATGCGTGGATGACCTCTACCTGACCCAAGAGGTCTATGGGCCAACGAGAGGCAAAGCGCTGCTTGACCTGGTACTGGCTACGGGGGATGACCTAATCGGCGACCTAGTGATCGATGGGAAGTTGGGTGACAGCGACCACGAGCTGATCACCTTTACCTTCCACCGTAAAGCTGGCAAGTCAGTCAGCAACACAGAAGTCCTTGACTTCAGAAAAGCCGACTTTGACAAGCTCAAGAGGCTAGTCGGTCAGGCCCTCAGGGACCATGACCCCAGGGAGATGGGAGTTCAAGAAGAGTGGTTGCTTCTCAAGGAAGCGATCCTCAGTGCACAAGCTAAATCTCTTCCAACACGGAGGAAAGGCAGCAAGAAGGCACAGCAGCCCCCCTGGCTCTCCAGAGACCTAGCAGACCTACTGTGGCTAAAAAGGAAAGCCTACAAAGGATGGAGGATGGGATTCATCTCCAAGGAGGATTACTCCGCGCTGGTCCGGTCCTGCAGGGAGCAAACCAGGGAAGCCAAGGCTGCAACTGAATTCCAACTAGCTTCAGGCATCAAAGACAACAAAAAGTCCTTTTTCAGGTATGTGGGGAGCCAGAAGAAAAGCAAGGGCAATGTTGGACCCCTGCTAAACCAGATGGGGCAACTGACAACTGACGCCCAGGAAAAAGCCAACCTATTAAATAGGTACTTTGTGTCAGTCTTTCATCAGTCACACGGGATGCCCATGCCTGCTATGGGACAGGGAAATCTGGGAGAGGGGGATCCCCTACCCTCCATCAATGCTGACCTCGTGAAGGAACACCTTGAGAAGCTGGATACCTTCAAGTCAGCTGGCCCTGACAACCTGCACCCCAGGGTACTCAAGGAGCTGGCAAGCGTCATAGCCCAGCCCCTGGCACAGATCTTTGAAAACTCCTGGCACTCTGGTGTAGTGCCCGAAGACTGGAAGAAGGCCAATGTGGTGCCAATCTTCAAGAAAGGGAGGAGAGTGGATCCGGCTAACTACAGGCCCATTAGCCTGACTTCTATCCTGAGGAAGATCTTAGAAAAGTTTATTAAGGAGGCCATCCTTGATGGACTGGCCCAGGCTAACATTCTAAGGGACAGCCAGCACGGGTTTGTTGTGGGTAGGTCTTGTTTGACCAATCTCATTTCCTTCTATGACCAGGTGACCTATCACCTGGACAAGGGAGAAGAGATTGATGTCATATATCTTGACTTCAAAAAAGCTTTTGATCTGGTATCCCATGATCACCTCTTGGCCAAACTGCCCAGTTGTGGCCTTGGCTCCACCATGATCCGCTGGCTGGGAAATTGGCTTCGTGGTCGGACCCAGAGGGTTGTGATTGATGGCAGTCACTCATCGTGGTGCCCTGTGACCAGTGGGGTCCCTCAAGCCTCTGTCCTGGGACCCATACTGTTCAACATCTTCATTAATGATGTGGACATTGGAGTTAGGAGTGGACTGGCCAAGTTCACCGATGACACCAAACTTTGGGGCAAAGCATCCATGCCAGAAGATAGGCGGGTGATCCAGGCTGACCTGGACAAGCTCAGCAAATGGGCAAACGAGAACCTCATGGTGTTTAACACTGAAAAATGCAAGGTTCTCCACCTTGGGAGGAAAAACCTGCAGCACCCTTATAGGCTCGGCAGTGCTACGTTGGTTAGCACTACAGAAGAAAAAGACTTGGGGGTCATCATTGACCACAAGATGAACATGAGCCTCCAATGCGATGCTGCGGCTAGTAAAGTGACCAAAATGCTGGCGTGCATCCATAGATGCTTCTCGAGCAAATCCCGGGACGTCATTCTCCCCTTGTACTCGGCCTTGGTGAGGCCGCAGCTGGAGTACTGCGTCCAGTTTTGGGCTCCACAATTCAAAAAGGATGTGGAGAAGCTTGAGAGAGTCCAGAGGAGAGCCACGCGCATGATCAGAGGTCAGGAAAACAGATCTTATGATGACAGGCTGAGAGCCATGGGACTCTTTAGCCTGGAAAAGCATAGGCTCAGGGGTGATCTGATGGCCACCTATAAGTTTATAAGGGGTGACCACCAGGATCTGGGGGAACATCTGTTCATCAGAGCGCCCCAAGGGATGACGAGGTCGAACGGTCACAAACTCCTGCAAGACCGTTTCAGGCTGGACGTAAGGAAGAATTTCTTTACTGTCCGAGCCCTCAAGGTCTGGAACAGTCTGCCATTGGAGGTGGTTCAAGCACCTACATTGAACACCTTCAAGAGTAAATTGGATGCTTATCTTGCTGGGATCCTATGACCCCAGCTGACTTCCTGCCCTTTGGGCAGGGGGCTGGACTCGATGATCTCCCGAGGTCCCTTCCAGCCCTAATGTCTATGAAATCTATGAAAATCTATGTAACTGGCCTGGCTTTTCCTGGGGGCTCCTGCACCACTGAGAGCCCCACCAGGCCACCTATTCCCAGAAGTGCAGGTTTGGGTTGTACCCAGAACCAGGAGCCCCCTATCCATCCCCTAAAGCTCCTTCCTTACCTCCAGATGATATCAGCAGCCCTCCAGCCAGGCAATGTTGTTGCGTAGACCCCAGCAGCAGAACTGCTTTGTTTATATGAGCAACCCTGAATATAAAATGGCTGCCCTCATTAGGCACCTGGCGGCTGCCAGCTCCATGCCCTTAAAGTGGCAAGCACACACAGTGTCCTGCCACAGACTGTAAGGTAGGTAGAAAACTGGCTGCATCATCAGGCTCAAAGGGTAGTAATCAATGGATCAAACTCTAGTTTCAGCTGATATCAAGTGGACTTTCCCAGGGGTCAATTTTATTCAATGTCATCATCAATGACCTGGAAAATGGGATGGAGTGCACCCTCAGCAAGTTTGCAGATGACACCAAGCTGAGGGAAGTAGTAGACAGAGTGGAGGTTAGGGTAAGGATTCAGAGATACCTAGAAAAATTGGAGAATTAGGCCAAAAGAAATCTCATGAAGTTCAATTAGGAGAAGTGCAAAGTCTGGCACTTACAACAGAATAATCCCATGCATTGGTACAGGCTGGGGACTGACTGGCTAAGGAGAAACTCTGTAGAAAAGAACCTAATGGTGACAGTGGACAATAAGCTGAATCTAAGGCAACTGTGTACCCTTGTTGCCAAGAAGGCTTATGGCTGTATCTGCAGGAACACTGGGAGCAGGTTGAGGGAAATGATCATTCCTTTGTATTCAGTATGGGTGAAGACATATCTGGAGTAGTGTGTCCAATTTTGGTCTTCCCACTACAGAAAGGCTGTATATGTCCAGCAGATGGAATGAAAATGGTTAGGCAGCTGGGGTGCATGACTTCTGAGGAGATGCTGAAGCAACTGGGCTTCTATAGTCTGGAGAAGACTGAGTGGGGGATATAACAACATCCTTCTGCTACCTAAAGGGTGGTTCCAAAGAGGATAGAGCTAGACTGCTTTCGGAGGTAGCAGATGACAGAACAAGGAGCAATGGTCTCATGCTGCAGTGTGGGAAGTTTAGGTTAGATATCAGAAAAAAATCTCTCTTACCAGGTAAGTAGTAAAGCACTGAAACAGGTTACCCAGAGAGGTTGTGAAATCTCCACCCTTTAGAGGGTTTTTTGACCCAGGCAGGCAAATCTTTGCCTTTGATGATACAGCTGGATGGACCTGTTTTGAGGTGGGGTCTACTAAATAACCTCCTATGGTCCCTTCCAACTCTGACTGTCTATGTTTTGGATGAAACAATAAATATGCCTTCCCAGTAATTCGGGTAGTTGACATAGGTTACTGAAGTCAGTGACAACAGTAACCATATACAAGGTTCTAAGAGTAATGTCAGCTCTTGACAACATTCTCCACAGTTCTTTCAGGATTTAGTGCACTTTGTACAAGTCTGCTTAAATTGCCATATTTGCTAACTGTAAACAATTTCTATCTCTTTTAAAGTCAATATGTTATTGACTTAAAAAAAAACTATCCCCATTTTTTATCATTATTTAATTAGCAATATGTTTTGTATTGATTGATTGCTCTGATGTCAGGCTCCAACTAGCAGGGAGAATTTAAAAATATTCTATATATCTTCATAAAACTTAATTTCCTGCATCCATGAAACTTATTTTAAGTTGATCTTGCATGGAAATAGTTTGAACGTGCTCCTGAATACTCAATTTGTATAAATTGCTTTGATCAATCCCACTTTCAAATTATGGCAGTGAAGATTCCTGCCTTCTCATGTCATTGCAACATCTTACTTTCTGTTTTTAGCATATTCAAGGTTATTCCTTGTCAGTGGATTATTTTTTATTATTAACAATAGATGAGACTTTTAAGGTGAAAGAGACAGTTAACATGGAATGTTACCAATCCATATGCATTACAAATTTTAAAATAAACCTGACTGGCCCCAAACCAAAACCTGCATTTTTGTTTATCCAAATAACCAATTGGCTTCCATAGTTATAGGCTGTACAAGAAAAAGATGCAGGAAAGAATCTTCATTTTGAAGGAAGTAAGCATGACAAGTCTTATTGACCTTTCATGTGTGACAGTTAACTATGTGGATCATGTTTTCCAAAGCACATGTCAATCAATCATTGGAGAATCATGAAATATGTAGGGAAGTAGAAAGAACCTCAATGCGCTTTAGAATTTAGCCACAGTTATTTATGATTTCTTCCATTTATAACATTCCTCCATTAAAGATTTTTCAGGTAAATCAAGTTTTTGAAAAAGCTGAGCCAATTCAGACAATGACATGCATCCAAATATTTCCAGTGTTCAAAGGGATTTGCATCTATATGTTTAAGAAATAATCTCTAGTATTCTTAATAAAACTGACCCATTTGGGTCAAAATTCTGGAGCTTTTTCTTTGTCTTTACATGGGCAAAACACCTGATAGCTCTGCATGGGCAAGGATCTCAGGATTAGGTTGTCAAAGGCTTTATTTAAAATAAATCACAAATAAATAGGAGAAATTATTGGACAATTATAAATAAAGGTTGAGTTATGCAAAGTTTTATCCTGCAGAGCTTCCATTGACATCAATGGCCTTTCTGTAACTGGCTTGAGGGCCCTTAGGGGAATAGAGTAAATCACTCCTTTATTTTTTGACAGACTGATCAGTAAGATGTTTATAATAATTATTTGACACTAATGGATATTCTTGCCGTCTAGGAACATAAGAGTATCAGATTAAATTGTCTTTTTTATCCACGCATTGGTCCGAAGATTCCTCCCCCTCATCCCACCAATTCAAGTCAAACACATACTTCCAAATCCTTGCTATGCAGCTTTTAACTTCCTAACAGGTCTAGTTATTTCTGGGTTTTTGTTTAGTTTTTTAAATTGACTTATCTGAAGAAGCATGTAAGACCAAACCCTTAATTTACATATAATTTTTTGTTTATGTCATTTTGTTTACCTCATATAATTCCCCACCCCCCAAACAGAAATGGATATACTACAGAAGTTTTGTGCATTTTTCCCATCTATATGAATTCCCCCTGGGAGTTAAGATTTTTTCAGTTTTTATTTTGTTCTATAAACTTTTTTGTGAAGTATAATCTGGCTCCAAAAAAGGCAGGGTTCATGTGCACAACTCAAGATTTAAATTCAGTTTCATCAGTGGCAATTCTTAAAATGGAAGAAGAAAGAATGTGACAGCACAGAGTACAAGCCTTGAAGCTAAGTATAAAAATGAAACATTTTGCATTTACTAAGCAGAAAATCATTAAAAGAAAAATATCTACTCTTATGTCCTGTATTTCCATGTTCTTATATAGAACTAAAGGTGGACATTCAAATCAAATATCCTATCTGACCTCTGACTTCAGCAAGCTAGGAAAGCTTTTCCTAAGCAAGCACTATTGAAGGGATTCTTAGAGAGAAATGTCAGTCACTTTCACTACATTATGATAATTTTTGGATAAAATGCAATTCCAATAGCCCTCAAATTGTAAAAAGAATCTTCTGAAAGTAGATATTTCCACACTATGCAATCATAATATTAAAATGTAAAAATATGGAGCTATATGTGCAGCCCTACTGAAGACTGCACAAATGCAAGTCAGGTGAATTTGGCCTTTGACTTATTTTCAAATACAGAAGATACTGTATTTACACTTAGCCAAATACTAAGTAGTTAACTCTAAAGCAACTAAAAATGGTAACAATTCATTAATAATGTTTGTATTCAAGACAGTTTCTCCATAGTACTGCAGTTTCAGACACCTGAGTTCATATGTGGCTATAGTGGCAACTTGTTACATTATATTTGACCAGTTCCATGGCTGTAATAGAGAGAATGTATTCTAGATGTGTGGTATTGAGAAGGACCATCCAATTTAAAATGAAAAATACTTCCTTGAAGAGCTCATTTGCCTATTGAATTCAAATATATACTGCCTGTAAAATTTACCATCCTTCAGAATCAAATTCAGCAGCAGGGGCAGGGGGTGGAAATTGTGTAGATTTCAGTGTGGTTCTACTGAGGACATGGATACAGGTGTAGCAGTACCCCCAGTTTTTCTTTTTTATTATTATTTATCTTAAATACATTCCTTCCCCTTCCCCAAACATTTCTGACTTTTCTCTCCCTCTCTATTCCCTATAGGTAAGTATAAGTGAGCTCAAAATTAGGATAAGCTTTAAACATTTTTATTTTTGGTGGCAAGTTCTGGTTTTTGATGTCCATTGTTTAATAATTATTAAGTTTGTATTAATTTTTACTGTTGTATATTGTATTGTTGTCATTTTTTGATTGATTTTGTTGTTTCATATGCATATTATATGGTTTAGGCCTGTGTTTGTAAGTGAACCAAAGTCATGTCAAGTTTCCATTTTATATGTCAAGCCTCCAGTTTCTGTCCTCTGCCTGGGCATCCCATGTTGCAACAGTATGATTCATTGTACCCCTCCCATGTAAACTGGTTCCCCGATGAATGAGAATGATAGGGTATGATTGAGATACAATAGTAGCAGGCCTCTACTGAATGGCCTGTAATGACTGGGCCATCACCTCACATTGATTCTTCCAGGAACTATGAACCTCACCCAGGCACAGAGACAAGACCAGCATTTGAAAAACAAAAGACCTCACAAAACCAGCAACTGTCATCATTACAGACACCCGAAACTGCACATCCCTGCATGAAGCACACATGCTCAGTATGCCAGGGGCTGCCCCTTTCCTGGGCATGCCTCCTGTCACTAGGATCACACACAGTCTGCCCCTAGAAAGAGAGGCAGTGCAGACAGACCCAGTGGGAATGCCATTTCCATCAGGACCGGACCAGCTTCACATCACCTATCCAACCCAGAGGCCCTGCTGGCGACCCCCTCTAGACAACACCTAGCTGAAGGAGACCCCAAATGGCCATCGAGGATCAACTTCCAGCCTAGGATAGGTAGATATTACCTGCATACCTCCTCCTACAATTTGGACTCTCTCTCTCTGTCTCTCTCTCTCCTCCTGGACTTCAGTGGACTTCAACCCCTGCACCAAGCCTCTTTAACCCCTGCTGCCATTGTGTGTGTGCACACGCGTGTGTGTGTGGGTGCAAGGGAACCAATTTGGCATTGTGTCACCATCTCCTCTGTTCAATAAAACCACCGTCATTTCAACCCTGAATTGTGTCATGCTTTATTGAATCACAGTCCCTCCCCTATCTTAAATTCCAGCCTCATTCTCTCTTTCTCTCTCAGCTGCAGTCCCCACCCTCTCTGCTAGTTTCCTCATCTCCTCCCAATTCCATCTCCCCTTTTCTGACACCTCTCAGCCTCTCCTTGCTTCGTGCTGTCTCTGCTGCTTTTTCTGTGACTTTCTGCTGCCTTTTTCTCTGTTTTCAGGCTTCACCTGCCCCACACCTTCTGTAATCCCCACCCTCTGCA
The DNA here is from genome assembly GCF_052110815.1 of Crocodylus siamensis. NCBI lineage: Eukaryota > Metazoa > Chordata > Crocodylia > Crocodylidae > Crocodylus > Crocodylus siamensis. The sequence continues at coordinate 49,623,926 of NC_143401.1, read as the reverse complement.
GCTTCCCAGCTCCTATTAGCTGTTTTGCAGTTCTCTCCAGCTTCTAGCACCTACTACCACTCTCTGCAACTTCTCTAGCTGCCCCAGAGCCATTCTCTGGCTCCCCAAACCCAGATCCCCTCTTTAACACACCCACTTTTCCTTAGTCCCATTTTTCCCCCTCTCCATCTATCTTTTCAGCTCCCCCGTAGGTCTGGCTCCAGTCCCAGACTCTCTGCCAGCATGCTTCCCTGTTCTGCAGGCTTTGGGCATTGTCTTCTAATCAATTAAGATCAATTAACCTAAAGTTACACCCCCAGCCTCAGCTCTTCAGCCCAGGCCCCTGTAGTCTACCAGTTCTAATCCTGGTCCTGATAACTTTAACCCCCTTCACTTCTACTTTCTTACCTTAACCTTTCTCCAGGTACCCCAAGTACACCAAACACATACATATATACATATCACAATACCCAACTTAGGAACTCACTTGTGTGTATGTGTAGGTGGGTGGTATGTGTGTAAATTAGTGAATACACACATATTTAGAGAGATATAGACACTGTATGTGTGTACAGTATATGAATTAGTAATCCACATATGTGTATTGAATATGCAGGTGTTGGTAATTGATTCAGTCTAAATTTGGTGTGTGTAGAGTGTTTGAACCCATGGTAATTATTTTGAATGAGTGCGTATCCGAGTTGCTAGTGTGAGAGTGTGTGTGTGCATATATATATGGCATTGTGTGCATGATATATGAATTAGTGATCTGTGTCTAACTTTTGGGGTGTATAGTGTATGTGCCTGAGCTGGTAGTGAGAGTATGTATGCCTAATAGGGGTGGATGCAGCTAGTGAGTGTGTGCTTAAATGATTTTTATGTGTGCACGTGCAATTGTACACCACACCCTCCTGTCTAACAGTGCAATATTGAGATCCTGATCATTGGCCTGACCCCTCAGGGCAACACAGGAACTAGTGTTCCTGAGATAAATGGTAGCAGGAAATTTAGTCTTTCATTGAGTGATAAACTACCAGAGATTAGCTTTACACATACTCAAATGAAAAAAACATGAAGCAAATACATTCCATAAATTCTCACCTTTGTTTATTTTGTGGGAATTTGCTCATTCCCCCAAAAAAACAAACTATGCCTACACTATGGTGGGCTTCAGATTAGCTGATATCAAAAAGGAAAGAAGGGAATTGTGAACAGAAAGGAAAGTATCATTATGCCCCTTTATAAATCCATGGAGTACCCAAACCTTGAATATTGTGCCCAATTTTGTTCCCCACACCTTAAAAAAATATAAAAGAACTAGAGAAGGGCAATAAGGATGACTAGTGGTATGGAGAGAGGAGAGAGAAACTACAGAGGCTAAGCCTATTCAGTTTAGAAAAGATGCTTGAGAGGGGGACATGATAAGGGTTTATAAAATGCTAAGTTGTGAAGAAAAAGTAAATAGGGATTTCTTATTTACTATTTCTGACAAAAGAAGAACTATGGGTAATAAATTAAAACTAGCAAGTATTAAGTCTGCCACCAGATGTTGTGGAAGCTGACAGTTTAACCAGATTCAAAAAGGGATTGGATAAATTCCTGTAGGAAAAGAAGAATAAGTAGCTATTGAACATGGAAGTTAAGGGTACAGCCCCTAAATCAGACCTTAAAATCAGACCTTGCTAGACCTTAAATACTAGAAGCTCCATGTGGGAAAGGAACAGGGGGAAATCCCTAGTCATACCCTGTTGACTCTCCCTTTCAGCATCCACTGGGGTCACCCAATCCTGTTCTCAGGCCTACGTGTTCCAAGGACTGGTTTATTCCTGGGTTTAGCCCATCCCAGCTCAGCAAAGATCTCAGAAGCCCAGTGCCAGGGAGGGTGCAGCATTTTGGGGCTCATGGACCCCAGCGCCAGGGAGGGCACAGCACTTTGCTGCGCCACAGAGAGCCTGAGCGCCAGTGAAGGCACAGTGTAAGGCAGGGCCACAGACAGCCCAGGGAGGACCAGGGGCCAAATTATAACAAGTCCCAGACTGAACAACATCAGTTCCAACTGTGAGGCTTGGGGCATAGTAAAGGGATGGCTGCAGCCACGCATAGCCCGTAAGGCGAGGGTGCTCCGAAATGCCCATTGTTATATCCATCCTGGAGCAGGATCCACCAAGGGTCCAGGGATCCATGGGGTCCTGATAATCAATCTCAACTGTGTCCAAGAGGACTTAGAGGCATCCTCCTTATTAATCATTTGATCAAAGACGTGGCAGGCAAGAATCAAGGGTGCCCATTGGGCCAACTTGGCATGGTAAGGGAGCCTTGGGAAGATCATGGCCATCATACAGGACCCCATCCTGTGACATACCAATTCACAATATGCTTCCATGATCCCTTGAGTAATCCCTTGATATGATATGGATGGATGGAGGGCAGCATGGTGGGAAGGAGGGAGGAAGGCAGGCAGTCAGCCAGCCAGGTTACTGGCCCTTCCTGGTTACTGATGCACAACTTTTATGGAGTCATGGCATTACTGGGAAGATGCTGGGTGGACTGTTATCAGATGGAGGGAATTGAAATGCTTGGCAAGTGCTAGTCTGCAGCCAGCATTTTCTTGCAAGAAAGAAGATGAAACAAAACCACTCACAAAGCTTAGTTAGGGAGGGGGCCCCATCTGATGGTGCATGGTGGCAAAGGGGCCCCCTCAGCTGGCTGCCACACCACCTATAGTTTATGTCCCCTCCCCTACCTGCCCATGTACCCTCCTGTCCTCCCCAGCCCACCATGTACCCTCCTCGGGTGTGTGTGGGGGGGACTTTCTACTGTTATTTATTTGTTTAAAATCTTCCTTCCACAAGTCAGAGAAGAAAATCAAGGAGACAGAAACCTCCCTCAAGGAGACATGGTGGTGGGCAGGTGTCAGAAGGCATGTATCCCAAGCCAAATTTGCTGATACATGGCCAGTAACCAGGTGGAGGGCAAGAAGACTATATGAAGTGGGCCTGTAGAACTGATGCTAGGCCAAAGCCAATGAAGAAGCCTCAGTTTCTGCCACTCCAGTGGTCCTGGCTCCCAAGCAGAAGGGTGGGAAGCAGGCAGGGTTTTCACCACACAGTAAGAAGCTTTCCATATTCCACAGTTACAAGGATGTAATGGAGAGGAGTAAGGAACAGAAAGGTGGAAAGCACAGTGCAAGTGCTGATGCTCACACCAAAACCAAGGAATCAAATCTCATCTTCTGCCACTTTAGAGCTTTGTGGCCAGCAAAGTTTGCAAGGTTGCAAAGTTGCAAGGTTGCTACTAACCAGGAGGGTGATAAGACTATACTAAGTGTCATATCATATAAGATCATAGCTCAGCTTGCTGTGTTGTCAACAATGATTCAAAAGTTACAAGGATACAAAAAAGAGGTAGGTGCATAGGTGGGAAAGCGTGGTGAAGAGCCCATAGGCCTAGGAGGGAATTTGCCGGAGGTGTCGGCCAGCACCCAAGAAGAAACCCTCCACTTTTGTGGCCAGCAACAATCCTCTAATTACAATTCTATAATATGCTGATTAGCAAATAGAGCCATCAACCAAGAGGAGGGCAAGAATAATATGAAATAGATCTGCAGAATTTGTGCAACTCTTACCATACTTGAGCTGATGCTTGGGCCAAAGCCTGTGAAGAAAGCCCCCACAGTTCAAACATTACATGAAGGGGAAGCCTCAGAAGTACTTGTGGCCAACAACCAGAAGGGGGAAGTAAGGCAAGTTCAGGAACCAGGAGGTGGGCATTTCCTTCACCCTCCACCATGGGGAAAGAGGCAGGGAGGTTGGGTACATAATCCCCTGCCTTACACTCAGTATCTGCTTTCCCATCATAAGGCATTGAACTGTAATTAAAAGTCTCTATATAACAGAAGTCTATATCATACATTAGCAATGATGGAGGTCAAGGATGTGTATGGTGTGTGCAGGGTGATAAGGCAGATCTACCTGCTTTGAAATGCTGTGATAAGGAGTAGTTGAACTGTTACAATTATTATTGACCATTACTAAATCATCATTAATATTACTATACATTCTTATTTATATATTACTACTAGAATTAATAGTTGCCTCCTATTATTACTATTACCTGTTGTTATTATAATATAAGACTATAGCAGGCAGGATGAAAGTCAACTAGTTAGGCTCCAGAGCTGAGTGGAGCCGGGCTGGGTCTCACCCTGCCCAGGCCCCTACTTGGCCCTGCCCCCCAGGGAGAGAGAGAGGTAGGGGGGTACTCAACAGCCCCCCTCCAGTAGGGCAGGGTCCCCCAAATCCCAGGCAGGACCCCTCCTTGCCTGACAGCAGCTTCCTTGACGCTGGGCCCACTGTGCATGTGCGTAGTTTAAAAGGGCCTGCCAAAAGAAAAAAGCTCCAGTTAGGCTCTGGAGCGGCAAGAGAAAGCCCGCTGCACCCCCCAGCCCGCTGAAGCCCCCAGCTGACCCCCAGCACAGCCGGAGGAAAGCAGGGCTGTGGTGGCAGGGGATTAACCCCTTAGTGAGTGGGAGGAGGTGGCTGAGTGGACATGGGCCAGGTCTCACCCCACCCAGGCCCCTACTTTGCCCAGCCTCCCAGGGAACCACATGACCGGAGCCGCGTGAACAGGTTGTGCAAACAGGCACACTTCTCTGCCAGCATGTGAGTTAGCACAGAGTTCATGCAGGAGGGTGTGTGGCAGCTCCACAGGGTAGATAGACTCAGGCCCAGCCCGCCTACCAGCATCATGCCGCAGATGGGCACATGCTGCACCCCAAGGGTCCCCTCAGGCTCTGCAGCCCCCTGCCTTTGGCACCTCAGAGATGGCAACCCGGACAGAGCCCATGGTTCCAGGCTTCATGCAGACGGAGCCCCTTCTCAGGCTCTGGGGCCCAGGAGCATCACCACTTCCCCTTGTGGGGTCTGCTCCCTTTTGGGGTCTCTGGTGAGCTAGCTGGAGCAGCTCCAGGCCAGAGTCCAGATATTGCATGTCATCAGGGACTGTGAGCAGGAGATAGACTCCTACTGTGAGACCCTTCTCCCCCAGGAGCCAGAGGGTAGACCACGGTCTCCCTCCAGGACAAAGGAGGACTCTAGGACCTCCCTTTCTGTCCAGTCAGTGGCCAAGGTGGTCAAAGGCCCCAAAGCCCATCACACCAAGGCACCTGCCCCACCAGAACTTAGCAACAGATATGCACCTCTTCCTGTTCCAACAGAGCCTGCTCAGTTGCCAGCTCCTGCAGGCAACACAGGCTCAACTGCAGCTACCACCCCTGCTCTCCCCAAGACAAAACATAAGGTGTTTGGTGTGGGAGACTCCATCCTGAGGGGGACTGAGAGGATAATCTGCTGCCCCATCACCTTAGCCCGCAAAGTCTGCTGCTTCCTGGGGGCCCGCATCTGGGACATTGAGGAAAGGATCCCTAAGCTCCTCCAGCCCACAGACCACTATCCCATGCTCCTTATTCATGTGGGCACTAATGACATGGCTCAGAGCACTTCCAGCTGGGTCATGAGGTGCTCCAGGGAATTGGGAGAGGGGCTAAAGGGTCTGGAGGCACAGGTGGCTTTCATCGATCCTTCCAGTCTCAGGGTATGGGCTGAGGAGGGAGAGGAGGATCCAGGTAGTGAAACAAAGACTGCAGCACTGCTGTCATTGGGAAGGCTTTGGCTTCCATGACCACAGCCCACTCTTTGGTGAGAGAGGCAGTGAGCTGCTGGGAAGAGATGGCCTCCACCTCTCTCCCCTAGGTAGGAGGCTCTTCTAAGCCAGACTGGCTGACCTGCTCCACTGAGCTTTAAACTAATGCTCCAGGGGACAGGGGGACTACCACCACTGCTGGCCCACTGAGCAACCCTTGCAAAGCCAGTGGACCAAGGCACTTAAGGGAGCCCACTCTTGCCCCAGCCCTGGTACAATCTGTGGGCAAGTTAAGAGCTCCCAAGGGGACACTTGCCTGCCTGTACACAAATGCCAAGAGATTGGGGAATGCAAATAATTACAATATCATTGGGATAACGGAGACCTGGTGGGACTCCACCCATGAATGGACCACAGGTATAAATGGCTATACCCTGTATGGGAGAGATCAAGTAGATAAAAGGGGTGAGGGTGTACTCTCTATGTTAAGGAAAGCTACACATCCCTGCAAGCTGATGTTGGTGACCAGGGTGGATGCCTGGAGACCCTCTGGGTTAAAATCCATGGGGAACATGGCACAGGGGACACAACAGTGGGATTCTACTACAGACCTCCAACCCAAAGTCAAAAGCTTGACCAGGAGTTCACCTGGGAACTGGCTGAAGCCGCATGCTCCAGGACCATGGTTGTCACAGGTGACTTCAATTACCCGGACATCATGTGGGAGGATCACTCAGCAAAATCCAAGCAGTCACAAAGCTTCCTCTCTTGCGTGGATGACCTCTACCTGACTCAAGAAGTCTATGGGCCAATGAGAAATAAAGCGCTGCTCGACCAGGTACTGGCTACCGGGGATGACCTAATCGGCAACCTAGTGAGCACTAACTGGGTGACAGTGACCACGAGCTGATCACTTTCACCATCCGCTGTAAAGCTGGCAAGTCAGTCAGCAACACAGAAGTCCTTGACTTCAGGAAAGCCGACTTTGGCAAGCTCAGGAGGATTGTCAGTGAGACTCTAAAGAACCATGACCCCAGAGAGATGGGAGTTCAAGAAGAATGGATGCTCCTCAAGGGAGCAACATCAATGCACAAGCTAATTCTATTCCATCTCAGAGGAAAGGCAGCAAGAGGGCACAGCAGCCCCCTGGCTTTCCAGGGATCTAGCAGACCTCCTGAGGCTAAAAAGAAAGGCCTACAAAAGATGGAGGATGGGATTCACCTCCACGGAGAATTATTCTGCACTGGTCTTGTCCTGCAGGGAGAAAACTAGGAAAGCCAAGGCTGCAACTAAACTCCAACTAGCTTCGAGCATCAAAGACAATAAAAAGTCCTTTTTCAGATATGTGAGGAGCCAGAGGAAAAGCAAGAGCAACATGGACCCCCACTGAACAAGATGGGACAACTGACAATTGACACCCCAGGAAAAAGCCAACCTATTAAATGGGTACTTTGTGTCGGTGCAGGTAAGGGAGATCCTCTGTCCTCCATTAATGCTGACCTCATGAAGGAACATCTTGAGAAGCTGGATACCTTCACGTCAGCCAGCCCTGACACTCTACACCCCAGGGTACTCAAGGAGGTGGTGAGCATCATAGCCCAGCTTCTGGCACGGATCTTTGAAAACTCTTGGCACTCTGGTGAAGTGCCCGAATACTGGAAGAAGACCAATGTGATGCCTATATTGAAGAAAGGGAGGAAAGTGGATCTGGCTAACTATAGGCCCATCAGCCTGACTTCTATCTCAGGGAAGATCTTAGAAAAGTTTATTAAAGAGGCCATCCTTAATGGACTAGCCAACATCAACTTCCTAAGGGATAGCCAGCACGGGTTTGTTGCGGGTAGGTCTTGCTTGACCAATCTCATTTCCTTCTACAACCAGGTGACCTATCACCTGGTCCAGGGAGAAGAGATTGATGTCACATATCTTGACTTCAAAAAAGCCTTCGATCTGGTATCCCACGATCACCTCTTGGCAAAACTGGCCAATTGTGGCCTCTGGGTCCACCACAATCCACTGGCTGGGAAATTGGTTTCGTGGTTGGATCCAGAGGGTAGTAATTGATGGAAGTCAATCATCATGGTATCCTGTGAACAGTGGGGTCCTCCAAGGCTCTATCCTTGGGTCCATATTGTTCAACATCTCTATTAATGATGTGGACATTGGAGTCAGAAGGGGACTGGCCAAGTTCGCTGATGACACCTAACTTTGGGGCAAAGCATCCACACCAGAAGACAGGTGAATGATCCAGGCTGACCTGGACAGGCTGAGGAAATGGGTGGATGAGAATCAGATGGTATTTGACACTAAAAAATGCAAGGTTCTCCACCTTGGGAAGAAAAACCTGCAGCATGCTTATAGGCTCGGCAGTGCTACGGTGGCTAACACTACGGAAGAAAGAGACTTGGGGGTCATCATTGACCACAAGATGAACATGAGCCTGCAATGCAATGCTCCAGCTAGTAAAGCAACCAAAACGCTGGCTTGCATCCACAGATGCTTCTCAAGCAAATCCCGGGATGTCATTCTCCCCTTGTACTTGGCCTTTGTGAGGCCGCAGCTGGATTACTGCGTCTAGTTTTGGGCTCCACAATTCAAAAATGATGTGGAGAAGCTTGAGAGAGTCCAGGGAAGAGCCACACGCATGATCAGAGGTCAAGAAAACAGACCTTATGATGACAGGCTGAGAGCCATGGGGCTCTTTAACCTGGAAAAGCGCAGGCTCAGGTGTGATTTGATGGCTACCTATAAGTTTACCAGGGGTGACCACCAGTAACTGGGGGAAAGTTTGTTCACCAGAGCACTCCAAGGGATGATGAGGTCAAATGGTTGGTGATACATTGAGTGCTGCCTCCAGCTCCAAGAGTGAGGCATTAAATGGCTTCCCTGTCCTACCACATATCACACCCTGTGTGGGCATGAGGGAGGCCTAAGAGGTTTCAGGCAGAATGGCGCAGGGGTTTCTGTGAAACTGCATCTCAAACTGCTGAAAGCAAAATTCATGTCACTTGTGTGTGTTAAGAGGTGTAGGTTGTAGCCATGTTGGTCTAAGGACATAGCCCAGACAAAGGTTAATCTGATTATCTTTTATTAGACCAACAGAATAGTTGGAAAAATTCTTCTTTGCAAGCTGTCGGATTTAAAAACTATTCATCAGGCTGAGGAAGCATCTAGTTGGCGGGGGGTGTGCTCTTTCCTGGGTGAAAGTAAAGAAGCCAGAGGCTGGCATACAATGCTGACAAGAAAGCCAGTCAGTGAAAATGGAAATAGAGGAGTCAGGAGGTGAGAGAGACAGGCTGGGATAGGGGGGAACAGGGATGTAGCAGGTAAAAGTGGAGAGGTAGCTGGGGAGTCAGATGTCTGGCAGGTTGTAGTGTGTCAGAATTCCATTGTCTGTATTGAGTACATGAGTTTCTATATCTAGAATGCTGATGAAGTGAGGTTCATAGGCCCATCTGTGAAAACCTGTTTGTAAATTCAAACAAGCACTAAACCTCACTAACCTCATCGCCGGAAGCCAACTTCCTTCAGCCCAAAACACAAAACCTGCCAACATATCCCCAGTACCTGTACAAACTGCACCAGAATCTATCAAAGACAAAAATACCCAACTACCTGTGGTGGCACATTCCTCACCAAAAACAATTCTACCTCCAGTCTCTCAGGCCTGATCCTGAGAGGGAACAAATTACAAACCTTTTTGGTTGAATGATTCTAAGTCCAAATGCTGACTTAACTGTACTGAAAGCAAATACTTAGAGTATCGTGCCAGTGGAGGCCAACCTTTTTGGCAGGCATGACACACCTTCTGAGTGCCACTCCAGTCTCCTTTCTACCCTCTGCTCTTCTCTGATTTGCTGCTCTTCTTTCTGCTCCCTGCTCTTTCTCTGCCACTATGTTGCCTGCCCCCACACCCCACACACACAATGTAAAAGAGTAAGACTTTATTTTGAGCTATCATGCAATTGGCTCTGTATACACTACTCAAAAACACATAAATCAAGACACAAAATAAATAAAATTAAAATGTCACAGTAAATGTTTGATTTTTAGTATATTTGTGTTTTATCTATAATTTGTTAAAATGATATCTCCTGAAAGATTGTGCATGTGTGGCCCTCAGCAGATCACCAAAACTTATGTGGCCTGCCAGCCAAAATAATAGCCATTCCTTGGTTAAAGAAAAGAGTCCACCAGACAGTAACAACCTGTATTAGGAAAAATTGGGAAACATGATTTATGAGGACAGGCTGAAAGAACTAGGATTATTTAGTATGGAGAAAAGAAGACCGTAGCAAGATTTGATAACATTCTTCAAACTGGCGAAGGGTAGAGGATGTGGTAGACTTTTCTCTGTGGCTGAAGAGAACAGTACAAGATGCAGTAATCTTAAATCACAGCAAGTGAAATTTAGTGAGTCTGTTATATTAGAAATATTGTCACTGTAAGGGTGGGTAAGCATTGGAAAACACTATCCAGAAAGGTTGTGAAATATCCATCTTAGCCATTTCTAAGATCAAGTTAGTCAAACACTTCATTAAGATTATTTAGTCAGGTATGATCCTGTCTTGATCAGCAAGGTTGGATGAGAGACCTCCTGGGATCCCTTCTAACTCTACTATTTTATGATGCTATGTTTTAAAGTTATGCCAAAATGCCTATATACTGTCTCACTGATTTCTCGTCCAGTGAAAAACTGACTTTCTCTATGGCAGGATCACAGATCTCTACCTTGGATCTCTTGAGGACATTTCAACAATCCTCTGCAGCATTGGGACACTGATAATCCTCATCTCTCTGCTTGAGGCAGGTTAAAAATGCTTTGTGTGTCTTTGAGCAATATCCCTTGCAGTTGTGCAACAGGGTTAATCGTGTAGTTTAAGGAATAAGTTAGACAAAGACTAGGATGTGGATGATCCTACCTCAAGACAGGGCTTCAGCTCTAGTTGAACTCTAGATGACTGCAGGAGGTCTCTTCCCATCCTACTTTTCTATGAGCTGGAAGGCTTCAATAACTGTTACTGATTAGCAGCTGGGCACCAATAACGCCTAAGGACAGAAGCATATATTCATTAAAATGTGCCTTTAAAGTTTGAATTCATTTATAGTTATAAAATATGTTTTGGTAAACTGCATTTGGCATTCCATTCTGAATCTAGGATGAAAAGGAGCCATACTAGTAAAATTAAGTGTTTTTTTTTGTGGGGGGGTTAACTTTTTGTTTACTGTTATTGTAAAATCTCAATGGTAAAAGGCTGTATGAACACCTGGCTTAATTTAGAACTAGATAAACAGTATAAATACTATCTTAATACCTTCCATTTTGTTTCACTTTTTAATTCACATTACAGCAATTTGTTTAGGGCATCAGCAGAAGCCCTGTTAAGTTCATCTTTTAAGATGGCTCTCAGTATTTGAATGAGGAATCCAAACATGATTGTGTACCTTATGTGCACCATTTGTGTCCCAGTTAAAACAGAGGCTTCTGCCTGATCCACAGCATCTCAAAGTACTGTAGCTACTGGCCTGCTTCCTAATCAGTAGCCTGCTACTTTTTGCTTTTAGAAAGGATTTGATAGGATGTAGCTTAGCTTAGCTGAGCTTAGCTCAGCATCTGTCTACTGCCAATTCATTTCTTTCAATTTAGATTTGTTTTTTTTTCCCCAATACTTCTGGGCTGAAAGAAAAATCTCAGTGTTTTCCCTGGCAGTGTGATCCATCACTGTGCAGGAAGGCACACATTGCACACACTCACACACATGTAGAAGAAGAAAAATCAGATATTCATAGAATCAGATTATATATAGTTATTTGTTATTAATATTATTATACTTACTTTACATACAGACTAAAGACCATACAGAAGAAGAAGAGATTCAGGCTGAGCTTAACACATACAACACAGAAGTCAGAGTCCTAAAAGAAGAAGAAGAATGAGATATATTATTTTAGGTACACTACACAGAAGAAGAACAAGAAGTAGTCACACATTCACATTAATAGCACATCACAGAAGAAGTCACCATATATACTTATTATTAATAATAATAATCAAGAGTCATCATACCAGGCTCCAGTACACACACAAAACAACACAGAGAGTAAGCAACACACAGGACAAGTCACACAGTCACACATGGCTTTTGCAGCACAGGAAATATTAATATAAAGTGTGCTGGAAAAGGAAGGTGCCAGGTCTTCTGACAAGGGAGGGAGATGGGGTAGGGGGAGTGCTTGAGCTGCAAGTTCCACCCCCAAACATAGATACATCCTCTTCCCCAGCAGCCATGAGGCTTCTGCTGCCAGTGCTTCAAGAAGGTGGGAGCAGTACCTGATGTCCCTGTGCCTGCATCACCTCCCCTAACTCCAGAAACAGGTAACAACAGCAGAATCAGTCTCCTCCACCCACTCCAATGTCATCTCCCAGCATGAGCATCCCACTGCCATAGGAGGAGCTGGAGCTGGAATCACGGCGCCTGAGCACCCTGGCTCAAGCAATTCTGGGGACTGAGAGGGAATCAGAGTTTCTGCTCCACACCCCTCAACGTTCCTCTAGACCCAGGTCTCCTCCGGAAAGCAGCACATCTGAGGAGGTTGAGGTTTTGGAGGCTCAGGCAAGTGGCTCAGCTGAGGCACTGCCTCCTGATGTTGTGCCTCAGCCTGCTAAGGAGGAGGATAAGGCAGCATACCCACCCTCAACCCAGAAGCAGGCAAGTGGCATAGTGTGGGAGCATTTTGAGCTGGCAGATGACCTCAGGTTTGCTGTCTGCCAGCACTGACAAAGGCAGATCAGCCAGGGCAAGGACATGAAACACTTCACCACCACAGCGATGCTGCTACATCTCAGGAGGCAGCACCCCCTTGCCCTTCTTCATGCTCAGCCTGGCACCAGTGTGAGCATGCCCAAAGGGAAGGCCCCTGCTCACTCCAAAGCCCCTGTCCCCTCAAAGCAGAGGCAGGCCACCCTGGAGTAGTGGGGGAAAGATACAGACAGAGGGGGGCATATTCCCAAGGTGAATGAGATCACCCAGACCATTGGGGAGATACTTGCTCTGGATAGCCATCCCTTCTCCCTAGTTGAGCGGCCACAGTTCAGGCAGCTCATGGCACTCATGGCCCCATCTTACCAAGTGCATCACCTTTAGCAGGATGGTGGTGCCCTCACTGTATAAGGCATGCAGTGAGTACTTGAGGCAGGAGCTGTGCAAGGAAGGGCCACAGGTAACCTTGCACTTCACCTTGGACATCTGGAACAGCCAGGGTGGTGATCATGTGTACCTCCACTGCTGTGATCAGTCATGCCATCAGTGGGCTCCCCTCCAAGCCAAGTTGCTGAATGAATCTCACACAGCAAGGGATATCATGGTGGCCATGAACTGCATGGTGCCAGGGGTAGCTCGTTGGGCAGGTTGAGCTTACCCACAGGTTCATGGTCACTGATAGCGAGGTCAATATGATCAAGGTTGTCTACGATGTCAACTTTGTTTGGCATCTGCTGTGTGGCACACAGGCTGCACCTCATAGTCAAGGATGCCTTGGAGGGGCACAGGGATGCCAGTGATGGTGCCATCACCATTACCACTACAAACCAGCTGATTTCAAAATTTAGGAAGGTGGTCGTCTACTTCTACCAGAACATCAAGTGGCGGGGCAAGATTCTGTGGGAGAAATGGGCAGAGCTGAGCATCCCACAGCACAAAATCATGCAGGATGTGAAGACTCAGTGAAACTCCACATACCTGATGCTGAAAAGACTGGTGGAGGAACAGAAGTCCATCCATGAGATGGCCTTGCTTTGGGAGATCGGGATCAGCTGCCCCCTGAACAGAGCTGAGTGGCGTACCAGCTCCCAGATCTTGGTGGTCCTCAAGGCCTTCCTCAAGGCCACTGAGACCTTTATCACTGGCAATGCCCTCCTTAGACAGGTGATCCCCCTAGTGAGTGAACTTGAGAACCAAATGGAGAAGTTCCAGGAGATCAATGTTCCTCGCTGGAGCAGGCTGCTGTCACCAGACGTGCAGGCACTGGTGAGGCAGCTGAAGGAGGGCATCAGGAGACAGCTGGATCCTTTGCAGTCCAATATGGTCCACATGCTGGCGGGCATGTATGGCCCAAGCATGAAGGGAAGCATATGCACTGGCAGCACCAAAACCCTCAATCACTGGACACAGGTGCAGGTCAAAGTCAGGGAGGCCAAAGGGCAGAGGTGAGGGGATGTGGAAGATGGGGATACACTTTCCCATGCCAGCACTCCCAGCAGCAGCACCAGCACTGGCACCAGCACTAGCCAGTCTCCTCCGCATCAGCCACTGCCTATGTGGCCCAAGGCCACGGCTTCAATGGTGGGGTCCAAACACACAAAGCCCCAGTCTCAGGAAGGTAGCACCGAGGCTTCGGTGGCTACCTATTTCACCAAGGATGTGGAGCCACTGGACTATGACCCCATGGCCTGCTAGGCAAGCTACAGCCAGATGTGACAGTATCTGGCCATGGTTACCCAGCAACACCTGTCCTGTCCACCAACCAGTGTTCCAAGTGTTTGACGTTCCTGGGGATGTTGTGATACCCCACCACACCTGCTTGGATCCTGGTTTGGTAGAGCAGCTGGTGTTCTTGAAAGTGAACCTCCCACTGCTGGGGTTCCCCAAGCTCCACCTGCAGATGGCCTGAGTGCCACCCTGCTCACTCCATCTGCACCTGTTTCCTTTTTTCATTCTTTTAAAAACCAGTTAACGCCCCACTCTCAGCTGGAGGGAGTACTCACTGCATCACAGCCAGCAGGGGAAGAACATGTCCCTGCTGAGCTTGCTAAGTTCATAGGCCCAGCTGTGAAAAGTGGCTTGTAATTTGTTTCCTCTCAGGATCAGGCCTGAGAAATTGGAAGCAGAGTTTTTTTTGATATGGAATGTGCCCCACAGGTAGTTGGGTATTGTTGTCTTTGATCAATTCTGGTGTGCAGTTTGTGGGGGTACTGGAGATAGTTGGCAGGTTTTGTGTTTTTTTCTGTAGGAAGTTGGCTTCCATTCTGGTGATGAGGTTAGGTAGTGAGTGAGGCTGTAGGGGAGGAAGAGACCTCACTGGGGCACACTGCCATGTTGTGCAGAGGCCCTAGCACCAGGAAAGGCGCACCTGATTTCTCTCTCTCACACACACACATACACACACACATACACACACACACACACACAGAGTGAAGGTGCGCCTAACTAACACACACTAGGTGCTCCTACTTGAGAGGAAAGAAGGGCCTGACAGTTCAGTTTGGCTACCTGAAATGCTGCTGCTGGTGCTGAGTCACCTAAGTTATTTTCACCTCCTGCTGTTTATAGTGGTGGACTGGAATGAGGCTATAGGGGAGGAGGAGTCCTCACTGGGGCACAGTGTCATGTTGTGCAGAGGCCCCAGTGTCAGGAAGGGTGCACCTGAAAACACACACACACACACACACACACACACACACACACACACACACAGTTTCACCCACCCAAATCATGAGTTTTGCCTGCCTATGGCCAGAGCTGCAGGGCCCCAGAAACCAAACTTCCCCTGCACCTATCTTCTTGACCGCTGGCTGGCTTCATGGCCACATCAGGGCCTAGCAGGCCTGCAGTTTTCACCACCCCCCATGAGCCTTAACACACACAGTGTCACCTATGTCACGAGTTTTGCTTGGCAGCAGTTTGACATGCAGTTTCCTAGAAACACCTGCACCTATCACCTTGAAGCAAGGCAGGTTTCATGTCCTCAGCAGAGGCTACCACTGCTGCAAATTTCATCCAAATCAGCCAAAAATCAACAAAGTTATAGATATTTCATTGATTCTCCATTAGGCACAGGCCTAATTACTACTAGGAAACTCTATGACAAATGAGATCTGAAATTTTTTGAAAATTGTTGAATACTCTTCTAACTTTTTGGGTGAACGGGAAAGTTATTTTTAAAATCATGGTTGTCTATTTAATATACTTCAAAAACACATCATTCTTTGCTGACCAGTACTGAAAGGAAAGAGAGATGCTGTTGGAGGTGACAAAACTGTGGAAAGACCAGGAGAAAGTATGCTAGGGTATGTCCCATTGCTTAAATCATTAAGATGAGGCCAGAAATTTACATTTCTAACATAGCACACAATAAAATTTATCTCATACAGTCCAATGCATTTGGCTGAGGTGGTGATGATTTTTTGTCTATTATGTTTAATTACCCACAGACTCGTTCCTATCCTGGGATGAAATTATGAAATAACCTATCATTATAGATTGTGTTAGAACTCACTGAATTTGGTTAGGGTAACTGTGGACATTTAAGAAGGCATCACTGCTCAGTACAAATACATATGCTGGTTTACTCAGGCATTTGGATGGTCCATGAATAAATTCTTTGCTGGCTGTTTATTTGAAAAGGGATGGTGCATGTGCTCATGAGTGAGAGAACACAACAAAAATCTTATGCAGTATGGAGTTAGGTAGGTATAAGATTGAGAGAAAAAGCTGTTGGATTGGGAAGCTGGCTGCTTTCTGATTGGTTTCTCTTTCTCCTGTGATCACAGAAACAAGACTTGATACTTTCTTTGTAAATAACCAGTTTGCCCTCCTAAATGGAACAGTCTATAACACCCAGAACTTTTGGCTCAGTGTTAGGGTTAAAAGGGATAAACAAAAAAAGGGAAACAATATATTTTTATATATTTAATTTCATTTGATAAAAACACCATAAACTCCAGTAGACTGAAGGAGGCACTGAATTTTAGAAATCTACAAATCCCTTTACATTTTACCCATCCCTAGTCATGAAGCATTTACAAAGTAACCCCTGCCTGGCCTCTTCAATAACCTATTTTGGTCTCCTATCTGCCAACTACTGTACACCAAGACTTAGAGAGTCCTCTCCAAAATGATTTATAAAACATCTAATCCCATTTCTGTGATTTAGTAAGTCTTCAGTACAAATTGCATGGCGTTTCAGATCATCTAAAGAAAAGATCAATATGTCAATTATTTTTTAGAAGTGTGAAGCATAGACTAATAGTCTCCTATTCCAACTCAAAACTGCTACAATTGTAGTCTTTATTAGATGCAAACAATAACAGGTAGATCTCAGTGACAACAAGCATATTGACAAAAGCACCAGACTATCAGGCTCTCAAAAAACTGGCAATTTTGGCTCCCATGGCTGAAAGGATAAAACCACTTAGATGTAATTTTAAACTATATTTTAGAAAGCAGTAGGACAAAACAATCAGTCCAATGTTCTGCCTCAATGAGCTTTTATCAAAAACATGGACAAACAAATAATGGACGACTCAGTTGCAACACAGGAAAACTGTGCATCAAGCAAGGCTTAGGAAGAACACCTATTAACTTGAAGGTTTCCTCTCCAACTCATCTCAACACTCATTCCCAGTGGGGACAATGTTAAAAAAATAGCCACATAGTTGTGTTCTCAAGTGATTTTTGGAGTTTACCAACTTCCTATTCCAAAGGAGTTTGCAGTTTTACTGGCATCTAGGATGATAGGTCAATTTTCTTGAAGCCCAAAAACAATCCACTAAATATGAACAAATAGGTGTCCCAGAGTAATTTATACCCTGAAATGCTCAGTTCTCCCTCAAGAAAATGAAACTTGAGGATTTTTCGCCTCACTTTATTTTTTTGTTAAACCCTCATTATGGCTTTTGAGGAACATGATTCAGTATTTTCTTTCACTTCCTGAAGGCTTCACTGGAGAAAGAAGTATCACTTTCTTCAGTGGTGTAAATGTGCCCATCTCAGGAGAACTGATGCATCTCATTGAGGAGGACAGGGAAGATACGGTGCAGGTACTAGAAAGAGAGGCATGTTCCATGAGCAAGCAAAGGGCCATTACAAATGGATTCATGTCAAAATCACAAGAGGTTTTGAGTGGGGTCCCACAGGGGTCTGTCCTGGGCCCACCGATGTTCAATGTCCCTATTAATTATTTGGATGCTGGAGCAAGTTTACAGATGATGTGAAATGGGGAAGAATGGTGAACACATTTGAGGACAGGAGTACAGTTCAGAAAGATCCTGACAGATTGGAAAACTGGGCTGGAGCTAATGTTCAATGCTGATAAATGCAAGGTACTATACCTTGGGAAGAATAATCAACAATCCAAATCCAAAATGAGTAACACCTGGTTGGATGGCCACACTACAAAGTATCTTGGAGTCCTGATACCACACAGACTCAGTATGAGTCTGCTGTGTGATGCAGGTAAATGCAGTTTTTGGCTGCATGAATAGAAGCATTAGGTGCAAGACAACGGAGGTGATAGTGCCTCTTCTCCAATGTTCCCTCTAAGCTGTGTTGCATGTGAGGCTGTGTGGGCGCACTCATGCTACACTGCCAGGTGCGCCTGCATGGCCACACACACTATACAGCTTAAAGGAAATGCTGCTCTTCTCAGCACTGGTTAGGCCTCATCTAAAGTACTGTGTGCAGTTTTAGCCTCTACATTTTAAAAAAGACACAGAATAGTTAGAGGGAGTCCAGAGGTGAGAGACAAAAAATGATAAAGAGCTTGAAAGGCAAGTCATGCAATGGGAAGTTTGGGGAAATGGACATGTTTAGCTTGAAGACAAGGTACTTAAGAAGGGAAATGATAGCGGTCTTCAAATACCTGAAGGGCTGCCATCAAGAAGAGTGAAAATATCATTTTTCTCTTGCTGTGGAAAGTAGGAAACAGATCAATGACTTAAATTGCAGCAAAGTCAGTTCATACTGGATATCAAGAAAAACTTCATTATTAAAACACTGAGGAAGTACCACTAAAAAAAGGGGAGGAAACTGCATATTTAGCCGTTAGCTAATTAAAAGCTCCTACCCAAAGCCTTTCATGTGCAAGCAATCCCACTAAAAACAATTGCTGGGCTGCTTTGAAATGTGTGGCTCTGTGGCCCCAGTAGCCTGGGTGACACAGGTTGCAGGCTGCCCAAGTGTCCTTAGCTGGCCCCTGTCAAAGTATCTAGGCATGGATATAAACAGAAGGGCAGTGTGAAGCTTCAGGTGGTGATTCAATTCGTAGGAGATTTGGCTTGATTTGGTGGCCATATCTCCAAATCTGAATTTAATCAGGAGACCAGTTTAAAGGTCCAAATCAATTCAAAGCTCTTTGAATCTCTGGAAAAGATTCAGAGAGCTTTGATGATCTGGGCAGTCCCTGGTCGCTGCGGTAGGGAGCTGCAGCTGACTCCGAACTGATAAGTACTAGAGGCAGGAAAGGAGGGGCTGGGGAAGGGGACCATGGGGGGACCCCTGCCAGCCCCCCCAACCCCCTGCTCCACCAGCCCCTGCCTGCTCCCCCAGCCCCCCTCCCCTGCTCCAGTACTTTAAAAAAAAGCCCCGGTGCTCACCAGATGCTTCCAGGCAAGGGGTGATCCCCACTGCCCACTCTGCCCCATGCTGCATGGGGGGCTCTGCTCAAATCCCCTGACCCCTCCCTCGCTCCCCCAGCCCCCCCCCCACAGGTGTCCTGCCCAGGCCAGCTCTGGCCCTTTAAGAAAAAAAAACAAAAGAAAATAAAAAACCCAAGAAAAGCCCCGGGACTCACTGCTCCTGCACCGGCCTTGGGAGCTCATGCAGAGTCCCCCACATGGTATGGGGCAATGAGGGGCAGCAGGGATGACCCCGTGCCAGCTGGAGCAGTGAGTCCTGGAGGGTTTTCAGGTATTTTTTTTTCTGAAAGGGCTGGAGATGGCCTAGACAGGACACCCATAGGAGGGCTGGGGGCTCGTGCAGAGCCCCCCATGCAGTGTGGGGTAATGCGGGGCAGCAGAGATCATTCCCCACCTGGCAGCACCCGGCAGCACCAAGACTTTTTTTTTTAACAAGTACTAGGACCTGGGACAGCTATTGCTTGGCTGGGAGAGGGGAGGGAGATGGGCCTGGCTGATTTGGAGATTTGGCAGCAGCTGAATCTCCAAATCAGATTTGGCCAAATCAAAATCGGTAGTGATTTGAATCACCAAATCGAATTGCTATCCCCCGAATCAGCCAAATCTGAATCCAAAGCAAATACTAGTCGCTTTGCACAGGCATAATAAACCACAGCCCTCATGGTGCTCTGGTTCTCCCAGTTTGTTCCATGATCCCTAACCTTGTTTTCTCTGGCTGATTCTTGCCTTAACTTTTACCCATCAGAGGTATAATGATAGGGCCAAGTACTTGCTGCTGCCACACACAGAGCATTTTCCACTTGCTGCTGTGTGTCATGATCATGATTGTGTAGCTGTGGTAGCAGCTGTTTTCTTTAGCCCCTCTGCAAGTTGGCATCTGGGGCAATTGCCTGTCCTAGTTACACTACTGTTGCCCAACCTGAATCTTTTGCCTTGCTCCTGCCCGCATCCTAACCTGCTTCCTCTGTGTTGCTTCTGCCTGTGTCCTCTGCCTTGATCTTTATGGACTCCCAGTTTGTGACCAGTGTAGCGCTGTAGCAACTTCCCATGTCTGGGTTGCACTGGTTGGGCACTGAAGCCGTCTGACTTTTTTTTACATATATTTTAAGCCCCTTTTCAATGTATTGATTAGCCCCCATGACAAACAAAAGGATAACAAGTCAGTGACTACTGGAAAGCAAACTGAAGGACACAAGTATGAAAAACAATATGGCAGTGGGCTGGAGCATGTATTCTGTGCTCCAGACTGCAGCAAGGACAGAGCCTGCCAGCATGGAGCAAAGGTAAGGAGGAATGTGGTGAAAAGATAGGTAGAGCAAGGGGGAGAAGTGGTGTGGAAGGGATACTGGGGCTACAGGGTAGGAGCAGTGGCACATGCAGAGGCAGCAGTGGTGGGCAAGTGGCATCTGTGGTTGTGGCTAAGGCCTCAGTGCAAATTTGGGTCCAGAGCTGCAGCAGCAGCCTTCCCCTGTGCTCAATTTTAAGGTGAGGGACTTCTCCCCTGACCTCCCCATGATAAGTTGCAGGGTGGTGACCTCATGTCCTAATTGAGTAAACACAGTAATTTTATTGTCCACTTTAGTCTGAAAATTTTTTAAGTATGATCAGAAGCTTGAAGACAGTGGTGGTTTGCTCATCATGCTAACTTTGTCTTGTGCAGGTGCCTCAGGAAAGGAAGGAGAGCAGCAGAGTAAACACCCTGGACCTTAGAGAAGCAGACTTTGACTTCCTCAGGGAACTGATGGGCAGGATTCCCTGGGAGGCCAGTGTGAGGGGGAAAGGAATCCAGGAAAGGTGGTTGTATTTTAAAGATACCTTACTGAAGGTGCAGGAATGAACTATCCCAAAACACAGAAAGATTAGCAAGTATGTCAGAAGAAGAAAAGCTTGGCTAAGCAGAAAACTCTTTGGTTAGATAAAACACAAAAAGGAATCTTACAAGAAGTGGAAGCTTGGACAAACAACTAGGGAGGAGTATAGAAGTATTACTTGGCCATGCAGGGATAAAATCAGGAAAGCCAAAGTGCAACTACAGTTGCAGCTAACAAAGGATGTGAAGGGTAACTAGAAGGTTTTTGTGACAGGGTGCCATCCCTGGGAGGTCACAAGCCCCCGGAAGCCTGCAAAATCCCCCTTTTCCTTGCTCACTCTGGGAGCAGTCTCCCCTTCACTTACCCACCATGTCTTGATGTTCCTTCTGGTTGTCAAGGGGAGCCCACCTCATGGCTTCCCAGGTCTGGTCTCATTACAAGGAATACCTGGAGATGTGGATCTCTTACCTTACAGGCTAATTGCATGGTTCCATTCCTCCTCTACACCATGCCCCACAGGTTTTGAAATCTCTAATTGGGTAGGTGTACTTATCCTGGCATCTCCACAATGCACCAGGGTTTTCTTTTCCCTTTTTGTTGAGGTTTTAGCTTTCCCAGCTTTCACCCTTCTACTCTGGCTGATCCTGCCTGGGTTTGGGGCCCCAGTCCAACACTCTTCTTTGAACCTGCCCAGCAGGACTCAGGACAAGCATATATCTTTAGTGATAATAATGAGACCTCTGAAAACCACCCTTTACAGTCCTGACCCAAACCACCAGTTTAAACTGCAACATAAACACTAAGCCCCTAGGTTATAACATAAGAAGAAAAATAGAGGCTTCATGCCTGGTTACCAAGCATCTCCTTCTCTTTCTTTCTCTCTCTCTCTCTGGGTCACTTTATCTTGTTCCCCAGCCTCCAGAACCATTTTCTACCAGCCTCTTTGGGCATTGAGGAGTCCCACACTCCACAACTTCCAGAACAAACCCTCTCTCCCCACTGGCTCAACCCCAGAACTTATATAGCTCTGGCCTGAGCCCTGTCCCAATCATGTGATACCCCCAGTCAGCTGCTCTACCTGCAAAGTTGTCCTTTAACCTCTGATATGATGGCTGGACAAAAATTCTGTCATTAAAGAAGCTGCCACCATTTCTAGTAACAGGGACAGTGTTCCCAGTTACAGATTTATACAAGTATATCTGCAACAAAAGGAAGATTAGGGGAAGTGCGGGTCCCATGCTGAATTTGGGAGGCAACCTAGTGACAGAGGATGGGGAGTAGGCTGAAGTACTAATGCCTTTTTCACCTCAGTCTTTATAGGCAAGGTCAGCTTCCAGACTACTGCACCTGGCAGCACAGTTTGAGAAGGAAATGAACAGCTGACGGGTAAAAGAACAGGTTAGGGCTATTTAGAAAATATGGATGTGTACAAGACTGTAGGGGTGGATACAATGTACCTAAGAGTGCGGAGGAAGTTGGCCGATGTGATTGCACAGCTTCTGCCTATTATCTTTGAAAACTTGTGGCAACTGGGAAAGGCAAATATAGTGGCCATCTTTAAGAAAGAGAAGGAAGAGGATAAAGAGGATTACAAACTGATGAGCCTGACTTCAGTCCCTGGAAAAAACATGCTGTACACACTCAAGGAATCCATTCTTAGCACTTGTAGGAGAAAAGGATGATTAGGAACAGTGAGCATGAATTCATTAAGGACAAACCTGATTGCTTTCTCTGATGAGATGACAGGGTCTGTGGGTACAGGGAGATCAGTGTAGGTGATATACCTTGACTTTAGCAAGGCTTTTGATATTGTCTCCTACAACATTCTAGGAAGCAAGCTAAGGAAGTACAGATTGGCTGAATTATCTGTAAGGTGAATAGAAAACTGGCTAGATTGTCAGGCTCAAAGGATAGCAATCAATTCTTCAATGTCTAGTTGGCAGCCAGTATCAAGTGGAGTGCCCCAGGGGTTGGTCCTGGGATCAGTTTTGTTCAATATCTTAATCAATGACCTGGAAGATGGGATGGAGTGCACCCTCAGCAAGTCTGCTAATGACACCACGCTGGGGGAAGGTAGTGCTAGAATTCAGAGAAACCTAGGCAAATTGGAGGATTGAACCATAATCACTGCTCATTATGTCCATGTATTCTTTTGGCACAAAATGGAGCAGATGACTGATTATTTTCTTATTCTTTCCATGTCCAGGTTTCCAGTTAAACCCTCTTTTCTGTTCAACTTACGGCCTGAAGGCCATATCCAGCCAATGAAAGTATGTCATCTGGCTTGTGTGGCTTTCCTCAGGTCTGGAAATTGGACAGCAGGAGAATGGTGACAAACTCAATGGCCCAGAGTTCATTGATACCAGAGCTGTGGCAATTACCAATCCCACAAATCCCACACCACCTTATGTTCAGACTCTTGGGAATCCCCAAAAGCCAGATGACATGGCCCTACACACAGGATTGTGTGGGGTTGGGCCAGTGCCTGGCTTCAGCCATCACACAGAGGTGTACCATAGATGGATCCTGTGTGGAGGGACAGTCTGGCACATGGGAGAGGTCTGCAGATGTATCTGATGTTTAAGGCCCAGCTAGCACATCATTTTGCACTCTTGGACTGACCCTGCACATGGGATCAAACCCATGGGCCAACCCTGAATGCAGGAAACAGGCCATTTCTGTTCAGGTGAAGCTGAAGGAATCAATTAACTTCACTGCTCTTTATTATCTACTTCATTTCTTTTAGTCTCTTCACTGTATGAGCATTAACAATTCTTCATCTTCCTCTGATCAAGCTAGTTTTTCATCCAAAGTTATCCTGTCTTTTAGCTAGTCCTGGTAATGTTTTGCTGCTCAGCCTCTATTTCCAGCAAAGGTGTGCTACCTAAAAATCTGTACTAAGTGGAAGTATTCTAGGTGATTTTAACTCAAAAAAAATTGGAGCCAAAGCTAAAGCAGGCTGACCTATGTAGTGACATAGCAATCAGAGGCAGGAGGGAGTTGCAAAGGTGAGGCAAAAAGAAAAGTTACTACAATGACCATTTCCTTAGTTATTCATTGTAGCAGATGAAAGAGATATAAAGGGGTTTGGGATCATGATGGACTGTGGGTGAGGTAGGCCCATTGTGGTCCATTATAGGCAGCAGGTAATGATTATGAACTATTACCTTGTTTAAAGCTTTTAATCTATAGAAGGGCAAAAACCACCATTTTTTTGCCATAAAGAATTTCAGGACCCATCTGGGTTCATGAAAAATCTGATCAATCCTTTATGGAGGTACTCTGCAATGTACTCTTTGAGAACCTTGAGTTCTGGGTTGGAAAGGGAATAAATGTGCCTCAAGGAAAACTGTCTCCTGGCAAAAGATCAATGGGGCAATCATAAGGGTGATGTGGAGGAAGCTGGTCTACTCCTTTCTTATAAAACACATCTGCTAAGTCAAAATAGTTAGCAGGGAGCAATGGGTTAGGGTCCATTGGGCAGATATCTCCCATTAATACCGGCTATGAGGCATCTATGGTCTGTGTCAGAGGCCTGGTAACATTGGCCCAGCTTCTGGGCTCAGTCCCAGTTCAAGGATTTTTTTCCAAACAAGAGTTCAATCAATAGGATGAGACAAAATGGAGATTTAAGCCCCATGAGATGTCTGGATCATGGTGGGATAACCAAGGAATTCCTAGGATAATTGAGAAATGAAGGGAATAAATGAGGTCAAAACAAAAAGACTCTCAGTGGTCCTCTATCGATACCTCTAGTGGGGCTGTCCTGCTAGTAACGGGACCCAAGGAAATAGAGGATCCATCCATGGTACCCACTACCTCAGGGGTACTTTTCTACCTGACCAGTATCTGATGCTGTTATGCAAAATAAAGTCCATGAAGTTACTGGAGGATCCAGTATCTAAGGGGGCCAGGGAAAAGACATCCACTCCAAACAGGTACTGTAGGAAAACACGGACTAGCAAGGGCAAGTCTTCAGACTTGATGGTTCTCAAAAGACTAATGTTAGTCAGAGAGGCTGGCTGCACAATCAGTAGTGGGTCCAGGCCACACCTCTCGAACAAGGCTGGGCCAGGGAGTCTTTTCAAGGAAGGGGTGAGTATCAGCTTCATTGGACAGGTCTCAGCAAAATGCCCTGTCTCCCCACAATACGGGCAGTGGTCCTGGGAATGACAGGAAGGGGAAGTCTCTTCGTCATCAGGTCAATTTGCATGGCTTCCACCACAGGTCAGCTCTTCAGGGGTCCTAGCTCACTCAAGTGGCTGAGATGCAGCCTCATATTCCTGTTTTCACTCAGGTAGATGAGCATCAATATGGAAGCTGAGGTCATGGTAGCTGCACACTCCACCCAGGCCGACTCATCTGTAATGGGCCCATGGGGTCCATGGTGAAAGTGGAAGTGTTGAGCCACCTCATTTCATTCAGTGGGTGCATCTACATGTGCCCCTATGGTGCCATTATTAAAGCACCATCATTTAGTACTTCCTTTTAGAAGTACTACATGACAGCGCAGTAACAGCCTGTACTTTGCCAACCATGCAGCACACAGTTGTTTTTAGCCATTACATCGCTGTAGTGATGCAATATACCAAGGAAACACATTGCTGCAACAACATAGCTGCAGTGTGATGGTTTTTGCCTGCCATTGCTATAGCAACATCGCATATTATCTAGATGCACTCAGTATCACTTACCAGCCACTTAAATTCAATGGCATAGCTGGATAACAGGCAGTGGCCTTGTCTGAAGGTTTGGGGAGCCCACTCTGCAGTATGGATCTGATACAGGTCCCCAAAGATCTTCGTGATGACCTGGATAAAGACTTTGAATTTATCCAGGAAAGGTCTGCTGATTCCAGAAGTGGGGAAGCCCAAGCTAGGACATTGCTACTCAAAAGGCTGAGGCTCAGTACCACCTTATAAATTTCATAGATTTCATAGACATTTGGGCTGGAAGGGACCTTGGAAGATCAAGTCCAGCCTCCTGCCCAAAGGGCAGGAAGTCAGCTGGGGTCATAGGATCCCAGCAAGATAAGCATCCAATTTGCTCTTGAAGGTGTTCAATGTAGGTGCTTGAATCACCTCCGATGGCAGACTGTTCCAGACCTTGGGGGCTCAGACAGTAAAGAAATTCTTCCTTATGTCCAGCCTGAAACAATCTCGCAGTAGTTTATGACCATTTGACCTTGACATCCCTTGGGGCGCTCTGGTGAACAAACGTTCCCCCAGATCCTGGTGGTCACCCCAATAAACTTATAGGTGGCCATCAGATCACACCTGAGCCTGCGCTTTTCCAGGCTAAAGAGCCCCATGGCTCTCAGCCTGTCATCATAAGGTCTGTTTTCTTGACCTCTGATCATGCGTGTGGCTCTTCCCTGGACTCTCTCAAGCTTCTCCATATCATTTTTGAAATGTGGAGCCCCAAACTGGACGCAGTACTCCAGATGCAGCCTCCCCAAGGCTGAGTACAAGGGGAGAATCACGTCCTGGGATTTGCTTGAGAAGCATCTATGGATGCAAGCCAGTGTTTTGGTCATTTTAGTAGCTGCAGCATCGCATTGAAGGCTCATGTTCATCTTGTGGTCAATGATATCCCCCAAGTCTCTTTCTTCCATAGTGCTAGCCAGCATAGCACTGCCGAGCCTACAAGGATGCTGCAGGCTTTTCTTTCCAAGGTGGAGAACCTTGCATTTTTCAGTATTAAATACCATCTGGTTCTTGTCTGCCCATTTGCTGAGCCTGTCCAGGTCAGCCTGGACCACCCGCCTGTCTTCTGGTGTGGATGCTTTTCCCCAAAGTTTGGTGTCATCGGTGAACTTGGCTAGTCTGCTTCTGACTCCAATGTCCACATCATTAATGGAGATGTTGAACAATATGGGTCCCAGGACAGAGCCTTGGGGAACCCCACTGTTCACAGGACACCATGATGAGTGACCGCCATCAATTACTATCCTCTGGGTCTGAGCACAGAGCCACCTTAGCTGTATCAGAAGAGTAGGTTTGGGGGCAGAGGCAAAATGAGAGTCTACACTAATTAATCAACCCCTGGAAGTGGTGGGGATCCCCATCAAACTTTGCAGGTAGTGAAATCCAGTCTTCAGGGTGAGACAAGTGGGCTAGCTGCACCGATGGGCATAGAAGTGTGGTACATTGGGCTTGTAATGCTGTGATCTAAGTTTTAACCCTTTTAAGACAACCTGAAAATAGCCCACAGAGATCTGCCTGGGTTGTAGATCCATCCCTCTGTACCACTGTGGGTCTAAGAGGCAATTTGGCCAGAATATAGGAGGCTGGGCCTGCATGTAGCCCCCAAAGAGAAACTAAGGAGGTCAGCTAGGTGGGGGTACAGGTTACTGGGGTGTCAGGTTGTGGTCTGGATCACCAGAGTGAGAACCATGGGACCAGGTTCCAAAAGAGCCAAGAAGGAGACCTGAGAGACGTAGTCCAGGTTGCAAGCCAAAGTCAAAAGAATAGGAGAGCCAGGTGATGAGTTTTGGGGAAAATCCAAGAGCAGGGTCAGGGCTGAGTCCAAAGCTGAGTTAGAAGCCAGGAGAACCAGAGAGAGGAGTGAACACAAGACTTGTGAGAGCAAACAGAGGCTGTTGTGCCTGCAACTTAATGCTGTGTGCGTAAAAGGGCTGATTGGCACTCTCATTAGCCAATCCAATTACAGACAACTAAAGCAGTTGCTAGCCTGGGGTCAAGGTCAGGTATAGATGCTCAAGAGTTTTGCCTGGCCAGGCCTGACTGACCAGAGGCCCTAAAAATAGGAAGACTTGACAGAAAATTTTAAATCTCTTCATTTCTGAAATCTTCTGTTCTTTCATGATTAGAAGTTGGTACTGGACTTAAAGAGCTAGAAAGAGGGATTTTTATCACAGAGTATCTCAATAGTAGGTTTCTTTCAGATGCAATAATCAACTCCTCAAAGGCTGGTGCAATTTGTTCACTGGTGTAATGACTTCTTTTCTCTGCAGGGATCAGTCTTAGGGATTCTGGCATGTCAGTCTCCCCTCAGGCAGCAAGGCTAGGCTTCTCAAACTTAAACTACGTTCTCATATTTCACAAACTTCCTTCAGTCTAAATTGCAGCACCTCCTACTAAAGACTTTAGGAAAAGCAGGTTTGAGTTCTACTTCAAACTTGTCATCTTTGTCCAACTTGATTTGAATTAGGGATCCTTAACTTGCCCCTATTTGAAAAGTTCTCACCCAAGCCAGCAATTAAAAAATTTTTTTGAATAACACAGACTAAACTCAAATTTTCAAATAATATATTTTTTAAAAACAGATATTATATGATCCCTCTGGACAAAGTTTCCATGACTTTGCCAAGGTAAAAATATCTTGAGATGGAATCATGCCTACAGGTTTTGGGAAGTCTGACCCAAAAGCCTATCAAAATAAAGACATTAAAATACCTTCAGTAAACAGCCATTTAACATTCATTCATTCATTCATCAACAAAACATAATAATTTGGGAACCTTATGTCCAGACACCAGCATGAAAATCGCAAAAAGAAAATTTACTCTTTATATTGAAGAGAGAAGCTATCAGTCATGTGTGTCTTCCCTTTGAAAGTTTTGTCTTGATAGAGAAAAGTTCCTTTAAAACCTCTCAGAATTAAACCCATTTAAGAATTAAATAATTTAATACTTATATAGACTTTTCTCTCACTTTGGGCAACTTACTCTAACTTGATGTTAAGAAAAAACTTGTTAAGAACCTCTCACAAAAAAGAGAAACTATGATACATGTCAAATTTCTGACATAATGTCTACATTTTTTTACTGAATTGCATTGCTGCATGTCACTGTCTGTCATTTGCATCTCCCTCTGTCCATGTCATCAGTTTATGTTAAATGTAGGAGATTACAGTGTCACATGTGGCAGATATGGAATATTATTTATGTCATGATTTGTCAGGTCAAAAAAAAGCAGACAGAAATCAAACATGTACAACTTTAAGATAACATGGATTCATAGTTTTAAAAGGTTTATTTAGCCAACAAAATTTCACAAATGTTAACTGCTGTTCCAGAACTCGAAAATATTAGGTGCAGTATACATTTTTTTTCTCTATCTGGAAATCTTGGTACTTTCAACAACACTGCTGACTATACAACTACCTACCCACACAGAAATGTTCCCTTCATCCAGTAAACAAGCATCCTATTAAGAAATATGTTTAGATTATAGGAAAAAAATTAAATGACATGGCAATGATGTTGATGAATAGGAATGATAGTGCACACCTGGGTAAGTACATAGTGGATGTATCTACACATGTATTTGATCCAGGATCAGATTACCTGTGAGTAAACACTCCCAGGCAGACTTCTACACATTCAGGGAAGTGGGAGCAGATTTGCTGCTAATGGCTGCAAACTGCTCCTGATTTCTGGAGCCCTGCAATGAGCCCCTGCTGCCACCAGGGGGAACCCTAGGCTCCCCCTGGGTGCTAGCCAAGGGGTTGCCAGGGAGCACTGAGCCAGGAGACAGCTTTTCTCCTGGCCAGGGCTAACACTTTACACCCTGCCCCGAGGGCTGCTTGCTGCCAGTACAGGGACAATATCTCCCTGCCTTAGCAGCAAGGAGCTCCTGTCCCTGGCTCCCTGATCAGGGGCAGAGGACTTGGAAAGAGTTGCAGGGATGGAGTAGGTCCCAGGCCCCTGCCCAATATGCTGATGGGGCAGCTAGCAGCTTGCTTTCTGCTAGCTGCCCCACCAGCAGATCAGGGCAGGAGGCTAGGACCTACTCTATCCCTGCAACTCTTTTCAAGCCCCATTCCTCAATCACTCATAGAACAGAGTGGGGAACAAGCTACCCAGCCTGTTCCCTGCACAGCTTTGAACTCATGGAGCTGGTCAGGGAACAGGCTCCCAAGCCCTCACCATCAGGAAATTCCCAGCACCAGCTCCACACAGCAGGGCCAGCACTGGGATTCTCTAATCTCCCAGTGCCAGCTCCGCAGTCACAGATCCTTATCTCCCTGCATCAGCTCCATGACCATGGGGCCGGTGGTGGAAAACCCTTATCTCCCAGTCCTGGCCCTATGACTGCAGAGCTGGCACTGGGAAATAAGGGTCTCCCAGCACTGCCTCATGGTCATAGAGCTGGCACTAGGAGATAAGGATTGCAAAGGTGGAACAGGGGCTGGGAGATCCTTATCTCCCAGGCCCTGCTCCTCAATTGCAATCTTGGAGCAGGGGGTTTGGAGCTCCCTGCTTCCAGGGGGACATAGTCTCCACTGGAGCTCTGGTGTTAGAGCCTACCCTGGCAGCAGGCAGCTCTCAAAGGCAGGAAGAAATCTCCTGACCCCTGGTGGATGATTGACCAGAAGCAGATTTGCTCCCAGTCGGTCATCTATATATGAGTGCTACTGTACTGTTATTAATCAAAAGGAAATTTGCTATTTGCATTTGAAGGTAGCATATTCAGTCATGATTAGCAAGGTTTACTGTGTATTAAGCATGCACACATGTAGTTGCATGTGCTTACTTCACAGTAAACTATGCTACTGCACAGTTAAGCATCTCATTTAGACTCGCCCAATAAGTAGAAATGTTCATAAAGTTATTCATTCCACACACACCCCACCACTTCCAGCCTGCAGCAGGCCATTTCAGCTGGGGAACTGCATTAATCAATCCCTAGAATAGGTTTTTCCCTACGCACTAAACTTTATTTAAAATACATTACTTTACATGCACTATTGCATAGGTATACATCTGTTTTTTTTCCATTTACTCACTTCTATTCCATGTGCTAATTCACTTTAACCTTACAAGTAGCTGTCACCCGAATTGAAATTTCACATTCCTGGGGAGTATGTCTGTTTTTCAGCTGTGTGCTTATATGAGAAAACTGGAAAAAAACCCTCCAAACTATTAGGGGGATAAAGGTTGGCAGGGTAACAGATTATACACAGAGACAAAATAATAAAATATAATTTGATCCAGATGGCAATATAAAGGAAGGTAATTTACAGTCAATACAGACAAATAACTGGCATAACAAGTATATCCCATAAATCAATCAGTTAACATCACAATTTAGAAACTTAAAAGCACAGAAAAGCAAATTATGCTCATTTTAAAAAGATACATGTATTTTCTTCCAATAATTCTCACACTAAGCATCATTTTAATATATCAGCCAGTGCTAAATATTTAATGCTACATTATTATTCCCTTTTCTCCCACCCCAAAGCACCAATAACCAATTACCAGTTGTGATTATAGGCTTTTTTCAGGAGGAAAGATTTGAAAGCTTTCACAGTGCAGAAACCACAAAGGTCATAGATCTCAATTCCTTACCCAGAAAATCTATTAATTTTTAAATTCATCCAAAGCCTGGGAGCTGCTGATACAGTTCCTATTATCCTGTTTGTTAGCAAAACAGGAATAGAGACCATGTAAATACTTGCTTCCTACCACCACTACTGCTGCCATCACTCAGGCCATGGCATTCAGTAGCTACAATACAAAAGTGGACAGGTTTTTACAAAAGTCAACTTTCCAGGGATTTCTATTTAAAAAAAAATTATACAGGTAAACATGGGTGACTGGTGCCACTTGGGTCAGGGGGGCACATGCCCCCCTCCCAGTGGCTAGTCAGCAACTGGGAGGGAGGTCCCATCGCAGTCAATCTCGCCAACTAGGAAGCACAAGCAGAGCTTCACCTGGCACCCCCACTCTCTGGTTGGTGCTCATGGGGGGGCACCAGCTCTCCCACCTGCCCTACCACCCATCACCTAAATGGGGAGCACTGCCTGTCAGGAGGTGCACCAGAGCTCTCAGGGGGTGCACATGCACATGCACCACTATGCACCCCCTATGCATCACCATTGCAAGTAAACCAAATGTTGTTAAAGCTGGGGCATTGCTGTATATAAAATTGGGTTGGGTTTTCAGTTTACACAACTACTGAAGGTAACCCAAGATCTTAGGAAGAAATGAGCAGTGCTGTGGTGCTCTTTATGACCTCATTATAAATTGGGAGAAGGTTTGCTAAGTTAAGCTCTTATTTAAAGTCCCAGTGACTTCACTGAGATGTTATCATGTGTTAACATGTTTTGTTGACTCAGAGCTTGTAATGAAGACCATGACTGAAAGAGGATTTGAAAATAAGGCAACATGGTGGGTTTTGAAATGGGAAGGGACAACGGTAGTATATAGGCTCTCTGCACTTCAATGCAAATCTGACAGGTAGGCGGGACTGGAAGTCCCACCCCCGTAACCCCACCTCTTCCCCTTGTATGGTGTGTGATGTCACCAGTCCCACCCCCTGACCCTAGTCACCTGGTATGTGACACCAGGAACCCTGCCTCCACCCCCAGTCACATGGTATGTGACATCAGCTACTCCACTTCCTCCCCCAGTCACGTGGTGTGTGACATCATCAACCCTGCCCCAAACCCCAGTCATGCGGTGCGTGACATCAGCAACTCCACCCTCACCACCCAGTCACGTGGTGTGTGACACCAGCACCACATTGTCCATGACATCAGAAGGACAGCCCACACACACCCCCAAAGCCCAACCCTTCAGGCTGCAAGAACTGCCCCAGATCACATGGCCTATCAGGTCTCAGACTGATCTAGCCCCCTGCCAGAGCACAGGCATGGTCTATAGGGTGGCAGGGTGGTGGTGTGACCCCTCTAACAACCTGCCCCACCACCCCCAACCAATTGGCAAAGGTTTCAGAGTCCTCAGACCTACCAAGAACAATGCTGAACCAATTGGAATGAGTGGAGGGGGTGGGATTTGGGTGGCAAGCCCACCAGGTGTATCTGCTTTCCCAAACGACCACCCTGTTTATCTGAGACTGTGCTAAGGCAAGCAGGGACGGGTATAGATTCTTTCACAACGCTTGTAGGCCCACTCACTACAACCCCAAGATGGCTTTATAGAAAGCGTTACCGTAGAAATAGTTTTGAGGAGACACAGCCCCTTGCCCAAAGACTCTTTGAGACACCTGACCCTGTTTGGGAAGACCTAATGAACAGGCAGATGGAGGAGGACTAGACCCTTGAAGCAGACACTGAGAATTTGGAAGAGGGTATCTTTGTGCCATGGTTTAAATTTGTCCTCAAGCGTTTGAATGCACCACAAGGGTGTTTGCATGGGGGTGTGTGTTGGAGGAAGCAGATACCAGACATGTCTACACAGGAGGCTATGTAAAAGGAAGTTTATTATTCTTCTGGTGAAGTTGGCAGTTTTGGCAGGGTGAACATGCTTTATTAAGCTATTAAAAGACAGAATAAGGTTCTGAAAAGAAGTGGGGTGGCCGCTTGGCTTTCAGATCAGGATGCTTACACCCTATACAAACTGGCAAGAAGACATTTTAAAAGAAACAAGATAGTTGTTTCAGATATTGATCCACAATGGCAGGCAGATTTGGTGGATATGCAGCAGTTTTCCAAGTACAATGATGGGGTTAAGTTCATCTTAATAGTGATAGACATATTATCAAAGTATGCCTGGGCTGTGGGTCTAAAAGACAAGTCAGGTGGTGAAATAGCTCGGGCCTTTAAAACCATTTTTACAGAAGGCTGTGTACCTCAAAAATTACAAACTGATCAGGGAAAAGAATTTTTAAATAAGGCTTTAAGCAAGCTGTTAAAACAGTAATAATATTCACCATTTTGTGATTAATAGTGATGTGAAAGTGGTGGTGGTAGAGAGGTTTAACAGAACATTAAAATCAAAGATGTGGAAATATTTTACAGCCCTCAACACCTTTCACTACATCGATGTGTTACCAGAGATAAAGAGCTACAACCACAGTTTTCACAGAACTATCCGCACCAGGCCTGTTGACGTGAACTTCTCAAACTCTCAAAGGGTGTGGAAAACCGTGTACGGGGACTATTTCAAAATAAAACCAGCAGCCCCTGTGTTTAGAAAAGGAGACCACGTGAGAGTCTCTAGGACCAAAGGGAGGTTTGATAAAGGTTATGAAGAAACATTCACCGATGAGATTTTCATAGTGGATGAAGTCCTTAGGTGTGTGCAGACTAAAAGATTATGAAGACAAACCTATCAAGGGTTCTTTCTACCCTGAAGAACTACAAAAAGTGAATCCCAAACAGGACAGAGATTACAGGGTTGAAAAAGTTCTAGCAATGAAAGGAAAGGGAAGAAAGAAGTGGTTGTTGGTGAAATGGTTGGGGTGGCTGTCTAAATTTAACAGCTGGGTGGAAGCCAACCAAGTTTGTAACACATAGGGGGACCTCAGACAGAAGACCGAGATGTGTGATGACAACTTTTACATTGCTTTGCCAAGCAACGCATGTGCCAGCATTTTTCTGCAGAACATCAGCTCAAGCTTTACCATACAACTGGTTAAACCTCTGGATCTGCTGGGGAACTGGGAGATAGGGTTAGCAGAAATACAATACCCGCACAGCTGGAACAACATCAATGAAGACACGCCTTTCAAAATCATTTCTGGGACTAAAAAATGGGGGTATAGCCTGCCTCAGAGGTATTATACAACAATCACAGAATTACTGGATCTTATAAACAATACAATTACCACCCATCCTGCTCTGCCCGGACTAGTTATGCACTATGACTGAGCATTCGGGAAAGTGAGACTTAAATCCAAAGATAACTCTTATGGTTTTTATACGCATGGTGAGCTAGCCTATATTTTGGGAATGCTACCCAGAGTCTCTGCTAAAAAAAACTCCCTTCCCTGCTGATATTACTGGTGGGTTCAATTTGCTGTATGTCTACACAGGCATTGTGGAACATCAGCTTGTTGGGGAGTTTTTGGTACCTTTGCTATGTTGCGTCCCTATCCATAGGAGCAACAATGAGTTTGTCACCATCACATATGACAACCCGCATTATGTCCCCATCAACCAGCACCACATCGACACAATCAGCATTGAAATAACTAATTAACTCCATCATAAGTGAGTACTTGTAAATAAAAGTACTATGCTGCAGCAGTGTTACTTGATGTGCAGCAATGCGTGTGTAGACATTGAAGGGGCTGTCTAGGGCATGAGTGTGCTTCAGTGTGGGGGCTGCCTGATGGCTGGCCCCACACTAAAGCACACTCATGCCCCAGCCAGTTTCAAAGTTGCCTTTTTCACTGTTGGCCACATTCAGGGTAATCCCTTTGACCTTCAAGCAAACCTTTCCCCCGGACAACTTATACCCATAGGTTTTCGTACTAGCCGACACAAACTCTGTGATGTCTTCATCTGGTGGTATTTCGCTGGTGAGCTCGCATAAATAATCGCCTAGCAGGGGGTTCCAGTCTCCCTCACAGCTCATATATAACACAAAATCTGTGTCGTGGTGCAGACACTGGTCTTGCAAGCTATCTAACAGCTCGTACACTGTAAGCATGCATAAGTGGTGTTGAAACAGGCTGTAAAGATGTTTGTGTTACCAGAGACGGTGTAATGCTCTTTGGCGTGTCTCCAAGACATGCAGGCTGCCTCATCATCAATAAAGTCTGAAGATGAAATTTCATAGGTGGCAGAAAAGAGGTAGGTAATGAGTTCTTTGGGGTCTCTAACAATGCTGGTGTTGGGCAAGTTGGTTCTCTGACCAAATTTACCCCACAAAGAATTTAGAAACAATTTTGCTATTTGGCACTTTGCAGGGTTGGGTTTGATATGCTCTGGGCATAAGGTTATGCCTTCTTTTTGCAAGAAATTGGCCACATAGCTCTCTTGTTTTTCTTGGTCAGTACACCAGTCGGAGTAGCCCAAGGCTTCCTGCTTCTATTGGAGGTGCATTTTTATGTACTGTGAAAAAAAAGGGTGCTAGACTTCTCAGCAAAATGGCAGAATTCATAGAATTGAGCTACTCTGTACTCCTTGGTACAGCTTTATTCAATTCTGGTGTGCACTACGTACCCAGGAGGGCCCTCTCTTCATCAGTGAGGTCACACTTTTGCTGTCTTGTTTCTGTGCAGAGGTGGCACAGCATGAACATAAGTTTCCCATTCACCCTGGTGGGTAGCACAGGAAAAAAAGGGTTTTGCAGTGGGCACAGTTTCACCCTGGCTATTCCAAAATAGCTTGACAGGGGTTGGAAACTGTCATGAATGATTTCAGGGTGTCAGGCTGGGTATTCCTTCGTTTTGTTTTTAAAAGGGGTAAAGACTGGTAAAATTGTAATAGTGTATTTGTTTGCTGGGTTTAGTTTGGTAATATAGACAGATGGTATTAGTTCTCCCCACAAAAAGAGCATCCCTAGGCACCAGTGGGGAAGGCAGCGGGGTTCTGTTTAAAAAATCTGCCAGTTCCCCATCTGTTTCTAACAGAGCCCACCATTCATGCTCCCAAATGGTCCTAATGGTAAACCCTTCTCTCTTGAGATAA
Source organism: Crocodylus siamensis (assembly GCF_052110815.1). Taxonomy (NCBI): domain Eukaryota; kingdom Metazoa; phylum Chordata; order Crocodylia; family Crocodylidae; genus Crocodylus; species Crocodylus siamensis. Next base: position 49,587,731 of record NC_143401.1, on the reverse strand, counting down.
TCGGTCTTGTGCAATGCCTGATAATTCAGAAACTCGAAGGTGGTCCCTGTCAATGAATTCTGGTCTTTCTCATTGTAGCAAGTGACACAACCATGGAAATAGCATCCGTTAAATTCAAATGCCATAGATTCCCCATCAATGTCGGCATAGCCATCTAAAAAATAGGGGCCTACCTGAAATTCCCCACCCTGTAAAGCATGTTGAATTTGAATATTTTCTTTCTCCAAAATGAACATTAGCCACTGAATAGATGGGGTTGAAAACCTCTTTTTCTGTCTGTGATAGTTGTCCGGGGGGAGAAGTGCTATGATTTGCGGTTCCAAAAACATAAACCTGTAAATGGCCATGCAGATGGAGGCCAGCGTGGTGTATTGGAAAGGATCTATGCAGCGTACATTTTGGAGTTCACCATCTACTTTCACTTGGTCTACCCACTGTGTCATTTTCATAATCTCATCCCTGTAGAGGCAGCAGGCCTCTTCCAAAATTTTTACGTCCTGCTGGCGATAATAGGCCAGCCCCTTTTGCACGTCAAAGGTCTTATCACAGTTATTCTGATACCATTCTAAAAACTGTCCTTTCTCACCGGCCGTTGTATTTTCAACGCCATAATACTCCATCTTTGGGAGAGGCCCCACATAATTCTGGTTTTCTGCTGTGTTAAAAAAATGTGGAAATAACCTTTGCATCCTTCAAACCCCATCGCCTGTGGAAGCCTGCTAAGTTTCATTGGCAAAAAGTTTAAAGAATCTATGAAACAGATCCCTAGCCTGGTCACTTCAATACACATGAATTTACCACCCTGAGTGATTAGTTTCACGTCCATTTTTTCCTTCAATAACTGGCTGAAAATGAAGTAACCATTGTAGCCTTTGGCATTGTGAGCTATGAAGGTGTAGTCCTTGAACTTTTTATCCATAAAAACCTTAATAAAATCAGACAGGAACTCTTTGCCCTTAAACTCCCAAGTTCTTTCTGTCTTTTTGGGCTTAGCTTTACAAGCTTTTTTGGGGGTTTTGCCTGTGGCTTTCTGCATTTGTTTTTCCCCTGTCTTTAGCTCCATTACAAAAATGTAGTTGGGCACATGCATCCCTGTCTCCTGCACACATTCAAAATCATAAAAATTGTACCCCTCGCCTTCTTCAGGCTCTTTAATCTGACGCATAAAACACCAGTGTTTGTTTACATCTGTGATTTTCCCATAACACTGTTTGCACTGCCGCCCCTTGCACTCGTCCTTTTGTCCACGTAAGATTTACACTCATCACACAAAGTTTTAGTCATACATTCAATCCGTTTTTCAGAGGCCAGGGCCACGTGCCTTTCTAAGCACTCTTTGGAATGACAGAACAGCTTACAATTAGGGCACATCTGTGTCCTGCCCATGTTTTCAGAGCAGTTTGGGCTCAGGCAAAGATGACCTGCATCAGAACCTGCACATGTGGCTATGACTGTACAACATCTGACAAAGATTGTAATAATTTCTCATGCCAAACACCTTTTTCACATCCAAAATGCCATAATTATGTTCACCATGTGTCAGAAGAAAACAGGCGTTGGGGTATCTGGGTGCATCCTGTGCTTTAAATAAACTCCACCCAGTTTTTTTTTTCCTTATGCATCACTATGTGAATGTTAACTTTTTCAAGGTCTTCAAACAAAGGTACTTGATGGAGCATAACTTTTTGATATATAGACATGCCTAATTTCCTATGCAGTTTGTCCTGGGAGCCGAAGTTATGCAGGACACTTACCTGCAGCCCGGGACAGAACATGTGTGGAGCGGAGGGAGGAACCCACGTGGCTTGTTAGCCACCGCTTTGTATAGCTGCAGCTGGCTGGTGACATCAGCGTCACATGCCGGCCAGCAGAGTTAAAAATGGCAGACGCTGCTGCTGAGGGGGCGGATCGTCTGGAGGACAAGCTGCAGCTGACACTGACAGCAGAGTGGGCTCTGCGAGCAAGCCTCCAGGGATCCAGCAAGCAGGAGGTGTTGGTGGCCAAGGAGGGAGGCACCACAATGAAGACCTCAGCTGATCACCAGAGCAGCGACAGGCTGACCGAGTGAGGGAAGGCAGAAGCAGCCCCGAGAGTGCCGTGGGATTCAAAAGTGAGTGCTGGAACTGTTGGCTTGGAGGACACCAAGCCAAGAAGTGAAGAGCTGAGGACAACCCTGCAGGAGGGTAATCAGGGCGGGATTGCCGCTGGGACCCAGGACATTAAATGAGGGGTCTGAACCAGTCAGGAAAAGACAGATAGAGGGGAGTGCCCTCCCTCTTCTTTAAGGGTCCGGGGACAGGGAGTAGGTGGTGGGTCAGTTGTGGTGCAGTAAGGATTCCAGAGTCCCTGAGCTAGGGGAATGGAGACCAGAGGTGTGCCCCATGGTGCAGCTCGTTGGGAAACCTCAATAGAGGCAACAGTGGGAAGGTCCCTCATGCAACAGAATCAGGGTGAGTAGCACTGCCAGGGCTAATAGAGTTTCCCGTTATTGGCTCCGGGACACTGAGTGGCTGCTGAGGCCTGTGGGGAAGACCACAGATAACTATGAAGCGGTGCATCAAAGGTGGCGTGAGGCCAGGGTGTAGGGATGGTAGAGCCCCATGAGCAACTGTTGGGCTTAGCCTGGGCCACCAAGGGACCCACTAACTAGCCGCGCCTACTGAGGAACATCACAATGTGGAAGGAGAGAATGTGGGAGGAAGAACTACCCCAGCAACAAACAGCCCCGGAAGGGGCGGGAACAACTGCGAGGAGATCAGGGCCTGCCGAGAGCGGCTGGTGGAAGCCCGGCGGTTGCACAGTTCTTTGGCACCATCTTGCAGCTCAACATCTCTGGCCCCTCTACATTTTGTAACAGCCAATAGACGGCCTGAAAGACACAGGTTAATATCATAGCTATTCAAGTCAATTAAATACTTCCTCTTTTTAGTAATGATCTGGGAATAGGGGATAGAGCTTATAATTCTATGGCTTCCACCTCCCCGGCCTTTCACAACAACCACAACCAGCTGAAATGTCAAATCAAGCAATATTTCTCTCTGGCTTTGTAACACTTTACTGAACTACTCTAAAAACAGGTCTGGGGTCAAATTGTTTAAATTAATAGCTCATGAGTACAAACAGTTTGCCATGCTATCTGTCTGAATACGTAACTATACATAGTCATTGCCTGTGAATCTCTGTCGGAGTTCTGCTACAATTTCTTCCACCCCTCGGGTTATGGCTTTGTATGCCATGTGTAATGGCACAAGCTCCAAATTCACAAAATGGAACTCCTCAGTGTACCTTTTGCCACCAAACCTGGGTACAGACCACTCTTGCCTTCTCACACGCACCATATGTACATCCAGTAAAACATCCTCTGATGACTCAGAAGACCCAGGGGCACTTGAGGGATCCTCTAAACTGCCTTCTACACCAGATTTGTTATCCCAACCCTCTGACACTCCAGGTCTTGGTGGTGGGGGATGCCTAGGTGGTCTGGGAGCATTTCAGGGACTAACGGTCTTCCTAAATCATAGTCACCATCTCCCCTCTCTGGCTCTGTGGATCCTGGTGAAAGGTCAGGTCTGGGAGACTGGGGTACATGTGAGGGACCCTCTAACAGGCTTCCTAAACCATATACTCCCCCCCCCCCAGCTCTGGGGGTTCTGGTGAAGGGTCAGGACTGGAAGGAGGAGAAGTGTTTGAGGGATCCCTAGCAGATTTCTTTTTTTTTCCCTCAAAAAGTGTTTAGCCTTCCCCATGCTCCTTTTTAACCAGGCCCTTACTTTTCACCCCGTGAGCCACTTGCTGGTTTGCCACCCATTCTTACCCCCGTGTTTACCATGACTCCCCCTCTTATGATACAGACCATGCCTGCTGTTCGAGTTACATGGACTATCTCCTCTCTGAGTAAAATTTACTCTTTTGCTCTGGTAGTAATCATGATATTTCAAGGCTCTCTGCACACTCTTTCTGAGATGTATACATTTGCCAGTACCACCCCAAACCCCCCACTTTTTTTGACAATAATCATGATTTTTCAAGACAAATTGTTTATACCCACCCTGAAAATCCACCCTCTTTTTTCACAATAATCATGATCTTTTAAAAAGGGAGAAACACTCTTCTCTTTCTCTAAATTGTGTGAGTAATTAGTCCTGGGTTTCTTATTCAAGGGGTCCAGATCACCTGTTTTGGGGGTAGGAATCATTGTCTTTTTATATGTGGTTTTCTCAGAGGTATGTGGCTTGTTTTCCTCTCAGGAACCATACCTTTCTGTTCTGTCCTGGTGGTCTTCTGATCCTTGGGTATTATGATCTACAGGCTGAGCATTTCTGGGGTTTTTTGCTTGTACTTTTAGAGGTCTCTGCCCAGACCCCCACTCTTCTTCGGGAGTGGTGCATGTGATCAATTAGGAAATATAAAATCTACATCTCAGCATTGAGAATTCACTTTCCTCACACGCTACACACTTAAAATTTGCTGAACCCCCCCACACACACCGCTTCTCCTCCCACAAGAAACACAAAGTTTCAGAAGCTGATTTCAGAAAAATTACCATTTACTACTGGATAAAAACATGACTGTATGTGCTTGTTCTGCTTTTCTGTTTTAGAAGAGGTTCTGTTTGAAAACAAACAGTTGTTATAACTTAGTGTGATTATAGTAACACAGTCACAAATAACCTAACATTTTAAAATAATTTTTTACCTTGCTGTGGTAAAATTGCATGGGGCTTCCCCACCTGATAAGCTCTCTGTAATATAAATGAAATGATACAATAAGTAAGTCCTCTGTATTAAAAATAAATAAATAAATTAAGAAAAATAGTGTACGTATAAAGTAAAATATAACTGTATTAAAATAGTCATCACTAAAAGACAACTCCACCCCTTTAGTCTTAAAATATGTGGAGGTCTGGACACACCAATCAGCTTTTATTTATTCACTTATTTTGTTCTGGTTTATCTTTACACACCCACCACTCCATACCATACACAATCTGTGAGAATATATATTTTTAAATTCAGTCTTTATTTCCATCAAAAACTTTTATAATATTTAGTGATTTCTTTTGTTAAACCTTCTAAGAAGTGTTTTTCATTTCCTGTGACCATTAAGCCTTGTCAGCCTTATCTTTACAGCTGGCCTTTTGGTAAAAGATAACTACTTTAGTCTTAAAACAAGAAGAGCTCTGAACACAATGGTCATTTTTTTTGTGGACTGGTTTGTCTTTATAACACCCCCCCACCACTCCCCTACCATACAAAAGCTGTGAGAATATACCTTCAAAACTTTTACAATATTTACTAGTTTATTTTGTTACCCCTTCTCCTAAGAAGATTTTTTTTTATCATTTGTAGTGGTCATTAAGTCTCACTGGTTTTATCCTTACAAAAAACCCTATCTGTATGTGATTAGAGATCCAAGACACTAAAGCAAATGCTAATGTACATTAGCTGTAGAAAACTGTTGATGTGGTTTACAACCTCACAACCCCCCACCCTCCCACCAAGATCAGGAAAAGATATACCCCCCCATTTTAAACAGTTTTTGCTAAGCCCTTCTCTTAAGCAGGGTTTTATAATCTCTAGTACCAATTAAGCGTTCAATATGGGGTATGAGTGTTTTATCTTCCTCAGTGATCAAATCATGAAGGGGAACATTAGGATCTTCTGCAGAATACACAGTGTTTAGAAGCTCTCTAACCTGAATTAAATGTTTCACAGTAATTCTGAGAATGTTCCTGGCAAACCCAATGGTTATAACAGCATTGAAAATGCTATCAAGACATATTTCCTGGCAAAGTTCCCGAATTCTTTGGTTTATGTCTTCATCTAACCAAGTAAGACATTTGTGGGCTTCTTGACCCCCCCGGTCAAATGTGCACCCCCAGCATAGTCAAAAAGTCTCTTCCCCAAGCAGCAATTCATTATGCCATAAAATGAAACGCGAACAAGAGACTTCATAAAGACTTTACATTCATGTGATGTAATAGCTTGCATTGATTCAATGGCTAGATGTCTTCTGAACTCTTCAGGCTCATCTGGTCTTTGTTCTCTGCAAAAGCATACACCTCCTTCTTGTGTACTGGTGAGTAGGTTTTCTGGAGTCATTAAAAAGTCTTCATCTAACTGCAAAAGAGTTCAAATAAAGGATTAGCTGCTGTTTAATCAGTCCTTAGCTACTTCCAAACACACACATGCCATGAAGTGAACCCACACTGAAAACCGAAGTGCCCCCACAAACATGCTCCAAGTCTCTTACCGGTCTCTCCTCTGTGATGACCTCTACTTCACATGCAGGCTCTGGCACAAAGATACCCTCTTCCAAATTCTCAACCCTCTTCTACGTCTGCTTCGAGGGTCTGGGCCTCCTCCATTTGCCTGTTCATTGGATCTTCCTGAATAGTGTCAGGCATCTCAAAGAGGCTTTGGGCAAGGGGCCATGTCTCCTTCTCAAAACTATTTCTACAGTAATGCTTTCTATAAAGCCTTCTCGGGCTTTGGCACAGTCTCAGATAAACAGAGTGGTCATTTGGGAAAGCAGATAGACCTGGTGGGGTTGCTGCCTAAATCCTACCCCCTCTACCCATTCCAATTGATTCAGCATTGTTCTTGGGAGGTCTGAGGCCTCTGAAACCTTTGCCAATTGGTTGGGGGTGGTGGGGCAGGTTGTTAGAGGGGTCACAGCACCACCCTGCCACCCCATAGACCGCGCCTGTGCTCCGGCAGGGGGCTAGATCACTCTGGGACCTGATAGGCCATAACTACACCACATGATCTGGGGCAGTTCTTGCAGCCTGAGGGGTCGGGCTTTGGGGCTGTGCATGGGCTGTCCTTCTGATGTCATGGACCATGTGGTGCTGGTGTCACACACTACGTGACTGGACAATGTGGGTGGAGTTGCTGATGTCACACACCACATGACTGGAAGTGGGGCAGTGTTGCTGATGTCACATACCATGTGACTGGAGGTGGGGGCGGAGTTGCTGGTGTAACACATCACATGACTAGGGGCAGGGGCAGGGCTGGTGATGTCATGCATCATGTGACTGGGGCCAGGGGTGGGACTGGTGACATCACACACCATACAAAGGGGATAAGGGGGTGGGACTTCTGATTCCGTCCACCAGTCACATTTGCATTGAAGAGCGGAGAGCCTATATATTACTGACAACTCAAGTTAAAGGGAGTATTGAATTCTGTGATAGAAAGATCTGCTAGTGATGATGAGGAGCAATGAAGGTAAAGCACTGGACTGAGGAAAAACATGTCTAAATCAAAGAGACCCAATCAACACAAAAATTGAGGAAAGTATTTAGTGTGCTTAATTTAGGCATTCTAATGGACTTGAACTTCACATAGGGATGATCCTACCTCAGGCAGGCAGTTGGACTAGATAACCTTGGAAGGTCTCTTCCAGCCCTACTTTTCTATGATTCATATTTAAGCACTTTTCTAGAAACAGATTACACATTACTTTCGCACATATGACTCTTCTAGTCTCATAATTACCATATTTAAATTAATATAAGATGACCCAGAATTTAAGAGAGCTTCCCCCATACTTAGATTCTATACACGGCAAATTTATCAATTTGTTTTAATTTTCCATGTGTAGAATCTAATTATTGGAGGGTCAACTTTAATTCATGCCCTCCCTCCACTCTCCACCCCCACTACCAGGGAAAAGCAGTAGGGGGGCCAGTAATATAGGGAGGTCAAACAGTTTGCCCCCTGCTTATGCCTGCCCCCCTGACACCTCTGTTCCCTGCCTGCCCCACCCCAGCCTCTGCTTACCCTTACCCTTGTTCTGCATCAATAGGCTCTGTCCCTGTTCAAACCCAAGGCACTGAGTATGGCCCCAGCCCAGCCCCAAAAACAATTGTGTGTGTTGTGTGGGATGATATGGGGCTGAGCTGGGGCAGTGATCAGTTTCAGGTAAGGGCTGAAACCTGAGACACAACAGCTGCCTTCCCCCACCCCACTGCCCTCATACTCCATTCTAGGATGTGGGGCTTCCAACTCAATGTTAAATGGAGAAAAGCAACCTCATCTTAGAATCAAGTAAATATGGTAGTTGTAATTTCTGATCTGAAGTTTTTCAGAAAAGGAGGGTTTTGTTACCAGTTCATCAAAACTGAAATGTTTTACAAGCACTTATCTGTTTGGATAAACTGTTGCCAAAACACAGAAAGGGTTATAAAACACAACCTGTCATCCTGGTAGGGAGCCTGGGCTTCCAGAATCTGGCTCTTAGGTAGCACCACTATACACACTGACCCTAGGCTCAGGACCCCAGATTCTTTGCTGCTTAACCATGAACTTAGACTGGATAGCTCACTTGGTTTTCCAAACTCTCTGCCACCTTAGAGCCTGGAATCCCTGAATGCGACCAGAGATTAGCACCCAAAACTGTAGAGGTGACAAGGAATCTCTGAAAAGTCTGGCCTAAGCCTAGACTATCAGGACTTTCAGACTCTGTACTGTAAAGTTGAAAAACTGGAAACTCCAGAATGAGTCTGTTTTCAGGAGCTATGTTATATAGTCAGAAGCCTCAGTTCCCAAGTTGCAATGATTTTAAAACTCAGTTGCCCAATAGCTATCCCAACTGTATAATTGTTCCAATGAAAGATATTTAAAAATCATTGCCTCTCAAAAATTCACATGCCTTCATGCATATATCAGTAACCACAGCAGAAACCTCTTTTCCATAAACTCCCTTGTAGTCCTAAAATATAAATGGCAACACAAACCACACGCATTTTAGAAATGAAGGAATGAGAGAGAGCAAAATGAATGGAATCTGTGTGACAGAAAAGGAATTTTATGGTCTCTTTTCATATTTATGTATGTATTGTATACCATTTGAAAAGGTTATAACAAGCCCCAAAACAAATTTTCACATTGATTTTTTTCAGAATATAGCTCTTTCAAATACTAAAGCATCTGGAAGGCTAGAAGGGTTTCCCTATTACTGTTTTAAAAGTGATTTGCATACTTAAGCATATTATTGCTGTCTAACCAGTGAACAAACTGTGTGAATATCGGAACCCCTGTGCTGCAGCAGCTAAAACTGTGTCAAGTACTCAGCCTCAGGAGACTCAGCAGAATTGCAACCTTCATTAGGGAGTGTTGAAATCTTCCCCTTAAATTGTGAACATTTCTAGCAAGTCATTGTGTGGTCAACTGCAAAGACTCTCTCTTTACTCTATTGACAAGATAAACTGTATGTATCTATGAGGAGTGTGAGAGATTGCAAAATTCAATCCTTCTGAATTTAGCTTGTATATTTAAATTTCACTGCTTCCCAGGAGTAAAACACAGTTGTCATTGTTTAAAGCACCCTTCACCTCTTCCAAAAGATTCACTAGCAAATCCTAGAAAGGCATAGTGAAAGTAAGGTAAAAATATCAATGAAGACCCCAAAGAAAGGTCAAACTTGCCAGTGTCCAGTTTGCTTCCAAATGTTTGTGTTTGGTTTAGAAGCACCACATTAACCAGGGCACAGTTCTGAACTCCCCTTTGGCTGGGCACTATTTTCCATACAAGTGTAGCAAGACCCTTAGTCAGTGCAAAAGTTAACACATACTATGAACAGTCTCACATTAACAGTTAACACCCTCTGTAATATGTACTGTTCTGACCTGCCCTTAGAGAGCTGATGAGCAGAGGCATGGCTAGGAGCTGCCAAATTGGCTCTGTGCCCACCCATCTTTCCTCCCTTCTAGGGCAGAATAGGTCCTAGGAACAAGCCCACATCAGGCCTGCCAGGTCCCTCCCCCAAACTGGCCCCCACTAACCCAGATCCCCACTACACCACTTCTCCTCTCCCCTGCAGCTTCATGCTCACCTGTGGCTGCCAGCACTGTCCTGGTGGCAGGGAATAAGTAGGCAGGTGAGTTTCCCTGCATTGTCTGCTCCCCCTAGGACAGTGCCAGCAGCACAGGTAAGTGGGAAGGCAAGAGTCACAGGGGTGAGCCTGAAATGGGAGCAGAGGAGAGGAGGAGGGAATTCTTACCTTTAGGACTTCAGGTGCCTCCAACAGTTTAAGGGAAGGCTGGAAATAGTGCTTCCTGGGATGATGGAGGACTGCCTCCAATTCATCTAAAGTACCTGCAACACTGGATGCCGAAGATAAACTAGAGATAGTACTCTTCCATCATTGACTATCTCCAAGATGTTGAGAGGCACCAATCTTGCATTCTCATCCTAAAGTGTGAATTTTTAAGAGCCCTTAACATGTCTTTAAAAAGTAACATGTAACAACACCCTTAGTTAAAATCTCTGTTACTTTTAATCCTGAGTAAAGCAGGGTTATAGTGGCAACAGTTCTGCTTCAGGCAACTATAGATGCAAGAGATGCATTGTAATGGTTTGTATCAGTGTCAATTGATACCAATACAATTTTTATGTCTGTCTATATACATTGATTCCTTTAACACAAGCCACAAGAAAACATCCAAATTGCGCCTCCCTGACAACTAAACATCCAGAACCCACCCCTGAAGAGGGAAACTATTTTGTGGGCTAGAGCCCACACCAGGAATAGGGGTGTATGGATTGTCATATGGAATGAAACTTATACATCTTGTATAAGTTGCACCTAGGTGTAAATGGCAGCCCATCTCCCCCCAGTAATGGATAAACAGCTAATGAAATAAAGAAGAATAATATAATTTTGATTGAATTTTAGTCAACTTTTATTATGGCAACTTCAACCTTTTTATATAGCTCTACAGTGCATCTTAATTTAGACCTCTTTTTTCTGAGACAAATGTTTCTTATAGCCCAGAAAATCAAGTAAAGCTAACATGAGGTAAAGGGATATTATTATCCACATAGTCAAAGGGTCAGCAACCTACAGCCTGAGGAGAGGGAGTTTCAACAGCAGGGAGTTTTGTCTATGATGTGCTACAGCCAGGTGGTGGTATGAAGCAGTGGCAGCAATTGAGTCCTAGTATCAGCCTGCATTGGACCCAAGCCAAGTCATTCCAGCCTGCCACCAGAAAGCACAGCCAACTTTTGACACTGATAGTTCTAAATATCTAAAATTGTTCCTGTTGGTCAAAGTAATGGGTACTGTCTATCATTTTATTCATTCAGAGCATGGCTCCTATTGACTTCAGTTGCAGCTATGAGCATCAGCTTTTCTGCAAATCAGGCCCTAGGTTCCCAAGTCAGAAACTGAAGAACAAAACAGTTAGGGGATACCTGGGGAAAGTTTGTCATGATGGGTAATTCTATAGCAGAACAGATTCCAAGTATCCAAAGCAGCATTAAATGCCCTAACAATAAGAACACCCTTTCTCCCCAGCCCCCACACCCACTATTATCATTTGCATCATTTACTGCACACCAGTAGCTTTACTAAGGATGAGGGAGCAGAACACCATGTGTGGGCACTGGTTTAGAAGGCATGCCATAATGGCAGCCCTCATGGAGACTACGTGGTAGCTGCAGCGGCCAGTGTATGTGGAGACACTAGATGGCACTTGGCTTCCCCCACTCTCCAGCATCTCTTCCCAACAACGTTAAGATTGCTAGTGATGCCTCTGCTACACGTGATGCAATTTCTATAACAAATGAGGCAAAAGGGACAGGTTTTAATGGAAAGTAGCCTCATTTTTTTCATAAATGTGATCCAGCCTCACAGTACAGCCATTTTGTACAATGAACATTGTATTGAAAATGGAATGTGATCATGTAAGTTAAAGACTATCATAATACAGACTCAAAGAACAGGCAAATTAAGCTGCACTGACCATCTTAACTCTGCAATTCCTGACTTTTGAATGCTGTCTTTGTAATTCTAATAATCTTTTAACATATTTTTGTGTCTAAATATCTTCAGGCCACACTGGAATATTGATCAACATATATACTGCCCACAAAAAGGCTTTTCTAAAGCATGGGCCAGATTAGGCCTGATCAGTACACCTGATCAATGCACTGACTCCTTACATATGCAAAACTAGGAATGGTGCCAAATGTGCACTCCTGTCAGGAGATGTCTGGGGGGAAAGAAAGGAAAGGATGTCTGTACAAGGTGCAGGATGGTCCACTATAAGGATGATAAGGCTGGAATGGAAACAACCAGATCAGGATGTGGAATAAGTCCATGGTGTAGGACAGCTCAAGATATACAAGATATTGGTAGAATGCAATGCATAATTTGTTCCTATTTAATGTATAAAAGGAGAATTAGAAATTATGGGAACTTTTTACTGGCCTAGGAGAGCCTATGAAGTGATGTACCAATATGTTGTCACAAGCATACAAGTGTTAAGTAGACCTGTACGAAGTGGCTAGTATTCACTTCAGATTCAGATTCAGACAATTTGGGGGGCAGTGATTTGATTTGGTTATTTGAATCACTGTGCTGAATTGATTTGGCCTTATCTGATTTGAAGATTTGGCTGCCACCAAATCAGCTGAACCTCTAACTTGAGCAGGGCCCATCCCCTGCTCACTCTCCCAGCCCCATCAATGGCTGCTCCACCTGGCCCCAGCAGCCGCAGCACTTTAAAAAAAAAAAAAAGCCCCCCACACACCGGCTCTTTCAAGCAGAGGGACAATCCCCACTGACCTGTGCTCCATGGGGCAGAGGGGGGAGCTCTACCACAAGCCCCCAAATGCCCTGATGGCCACTGGAGAAGCTGGTGAATGTGAGGCTTTTTTTAAGTGCTAGGATGCTGGAGCTGCATGGGCCAGTCATTGACAGGGCTGGGAGAGTGGGCACAGGTCAGGGGGCACTAATGGGGGCTGGAGGCGTAGGCAGGAGATAGGACCAGGTGGGGTCCCCCCTTGGTCCCCTCCCCTCTCCTCCAGCCCCCTCACCCCCTACTTACAGGCATGCAGCCTCAGTCCAGCTCCCTGCAGTAGTGAATGAGGACTGCCCAAATCTCTGAATCTCCTCCAAATCTTTTCTGAATTGATTTGGAAGCTCCAAAAAGATCCAGACCTTTTCATTGGTCTCTTGATTCAATTCAGATTCAGAGATTCGGCCCAATCTCATAGTTTCATAGTTTCTAGGGTCGGAAGGGACCTGAGCAGATCATCTAGTCCAACCCCCTGCCATGGCAGGAAAGAATACTGGGGTCAAATGACCCCAGCAAGATGTTCATCCAACCTCCTCTTAAACACCCCCAGGGTAGGAGCCAGCACCACTTCTCTTGGAAGCTGGTCCCAGACCCTAGCCGCCCTGACCGTGCAGTAGCGCCTCCTGATATCTAACCTAAACCTACCCTCTGCCAGCTTGTGACCGTTATTCCTGGTCACTCCTGGTGGTGCTCAGGGGAACAGTGACTCCCCCAATGCCTGCTGATTCCCCCTGACTAGTTTATAACAGGCCACAAGATCCCCCCTCAGCCTTCTCTTTTGGAGGCTGAACAGGTTCAGGTCCCTCAGCCTCTCTTCATAGGGCCTGCCCTGTTGTCCCCGATCATACGAGTGGCCCTCCTCTGGACCCTCTCCATGCTGTTGACATCCCTCTTGAAGTGTGGTGCCTCTTCTGAATCAAATCAGCAACTGAAGCTTTGCACAGCCCTAGTTTTAAGCCCTTTCCTGTCAGATCACAATTGTGTTAGGGATGTTCCTTGTAGAGAGGAAACCTGGCTGAACCTTTGCCACCAGACCAAGCCTGTGGTCCTCCTTTAATACAAGATTGGTACTGGGATTTCCTGGCTGTGACATATTGCTTGCACCAAAGTCCCTGAGACTGCATCACTAACAATACATCCACAACACCTGAGAAAGACATTAGCAGCTAATACTGCCAACCAACCAAGCAAGCTCTATTCTGTAGCAACATATTGACATCTACCTGATTTATCAACATCATTGAAACCTTTTGGATCTACCATGAAGACTTCAAACAACTAGAGTAATTTAGCAATAGAAAAACATAGTACTGTAACTTTAATCTTCTACATGGAGTAACACTGAAGATGACTATATAGGTCAGCCTATTCATTACTCTATTCCAAGATTTCTTGAAAGTTCACAAGATTTCAAATCATAATCCAAAATGTATAAATTCTTTTAACATTTCCACTTAGATAGCAAAATGACATCAGAATGACAAAATTGTGCCAAGAAAACCACTTTAATTGACAAAACAAATAAAAATGAGCTATAGTACCAGATGTTATATTGCTACATGTTTAATATCTCACAATGCAATAAGAATAAGGTGGGCCCTTGCAATGTTTATAGCCAATTGTCCATCCTATTGGCTTCAATAATAAATCAACTTGTGCATGAAAATATTTAGTGAGTACTTTGAAAACACATTTTTATAGATTCATAGATGTTAGGGTTAGAAGTCACCTCAATAGATCATCGAGTCTAACTCCCTGCAAAGGCAGGAAAGAGTGCTGGGTTCAGATAACCCCAGCCCGATGCCTACCTAACTTCCTCTTGAAGACCCCCAGGGTAGGGGAGAGCACCACCTCCCTTGGGAGCCCATTCCAGATTTTGGCCACTCTAACTGTGAAGAAGTTCTTCCTAATGTCCAGCCTAAATCTGCTCTCTGCTAGCTTATGGCCATTATTTCTTGTGACCCTCAGGGGTGCCTTGGTGAGTAGAGCCTCATCAATTCCTTTCTGCACCCCCATGATGAATTTATAGGCAGCCACAAGGTCACCTGTCAACCTTCTCTTGCGGAGGCTGAAGAGGTCCAGGAGCCCTCGTCTCTCCTCGTAGGGCTTGGCCTGCAAGCCATTAACCATACGAGTGGCCCTTCTCTGGACCCTCTCCAGGTTATTCACATCCCTCTTGAAGTGTGGTGTCCAAAATTGGATGCAGTATTCCAACTGCAGTCTGACCAGTGCCTGACAGAGGGGAAGTATCACCTCCTTGTTTCTGTTTGTCATGCATCTTCTGATGCATGATAAAGTGGCGTTAGCTTTGCTTTCGTCACACTGACAACTCCATTTTAGAAGTAAGTATTCTTTCCTTTAAAATATTTATTTAATTTGAAACTTTATTCAGTTTTACCCATAAGTATATCTACAGTTCTATACCCTGAACATATGTTAGTGGAATGTCACTATATGTTGACAAGAGACCAGAAGTGCAAATTTTAAATCCAGATTCAATTAAATTCATAGTGTAGTGTAAACCATAATTAAAATCTATCAAACTGTACAAGTACATTACTTATGTAAGTTTAAGGGATCCTGACTTTCCCTGTTTAAAAATCACAAGTTCTCTTATAAAAAAATCACAAATTCTCTGATTAAAATACCCAAAATCCATGATTAAAATGAAACACCACTATGAATATATATATACATGTGTCAGTTGTATGTAATGTTTTATTGATATATTTACAATTTTAAAGAAATTTGAAAGCTGACCATTGCCTCAATCACTATAATAAAATAAATTCTAAATACCTATACATTTTGGCATTTGATTTGGGGGGTTTTATCATGGAAAATCAGAGCTCCTCCTGCCCTCTTCACTCACCAGGATGCAGGTCCAGCTGCAGCTGTTCCCCATCACTACTTTATGGCACTGAGCAGCCCTGATGTGCCAGTGCCCTTCACATGTCATTGACCCTTACTCCCCACCAACAGCCTCCTGGCCCTGCTGGTGCCCCTCACTCCCCAACCAGAGCCCTCTGGGCCTTAATTTGCCCTTCACTCCATACCCATAGCACCCCCCCCAAGCTTTGCCAGAAGGGGCCTCCAGCTGCCAGGGCTATGGAGCCAGGGACACAGGTCTGTAACCCCCCACAGCAGCACCTATGCCCCCACTTGCCACCCATGGAAGGTGAGGGCTGTGGATGCAGACCAGAGCATGGAGCCTGGCTCCCTCTCCCCCTCTGGCAGCATGGCTGGAGCAGAGCCTATGTGGGGAGTGGATGTGGGCTGGTTGCTTTTGGGGCTCCCTGCCCTGCTTCCCACCCCTCAGGGTCTCCCTGGCAGGGCAGAGCAGGACCTGTAGAAAAACCCACAATTCTTCTTTTTCTTTTTTTTAAATTTAAAATGCATTCCCTCCCCACTTCCCCAACCATTTCTGACTTTTTTCTCTCCCTCTCTATTCCCTATAGATAAGTATAAGTGAGCTCAGACTTAGGATAAGCTTAAACATTTTTATTTTGGTAGCAAGTTTTTGGTTTTGGATATCCACTGTTTTATATTGTATAATTATTAGGTTTGTATTGATTTTTACTGTTGTATATTGTATTACTGTCATTTTTGTATTGATTTATGTTGTTTTATATGGATATTGTATGGTTTAGGCCTGTGTTTGTAAGTGAACCAAAGTCATGTCAAGTTTCCATTTTATATGTCAAGTCTCCAACTTGTATCCTCTGCCGGGGCATCCCCTGTGTCACAACTGTATGAGTCATGTATCACTCCCATGTAAATTGGTTCCTCGATGAATGAGTGTGACTGGGAATGATTGAAATACAATGATGGCAGGACTCTACTGAATGGCCTGTAAGGACTGAGCCATGACCTCGCATTGATTCATCCAGGAACCATGGACCACACCCAGGAACAGAGACAAGAACCCAGCATTTGAAAGACAAAAGACCCTGCAGAACCAGCAACCCTCACCATTACAGACACTCAAAATTGCTCATCTATCTAGACCAGCACCATGCCACACCACCCATCCACCCAGAGGCCCTGCCGGAGACCCCTGCTGGACAAGGACCCCTTTCCAGCCTGGGATAGGTAGATATTATCTGCACACCTCCTCCTCCAATTTAAACTCTCTCTCTCTGTCTCTCTCTCTCCTCCTGGACTTCAATTGACTTCAGCCCATGCACTAAGCCTCTCTAACCCCTGCTGCCATTTTTGTGTGTGTGTGTGTGTGTGTGTGAGCATGCAAGAGAACCAATGTGGCACTGTGTCACCATCTCCCCTGTTCAATAAAACCACTCACTGCCATTTGCAACCCCGAGTTGGGACATGTTTTACTGAATCCCCGTCCCTTCCCTATCTTAAATTCCAGCCTCATTCTCTCTCTCTCTCTCTCTCAGCTCCAGCCCCCCCGCTAGTTTCCTGATCTCCTCCCAATTCCATCCCCTTTTCTGCCACCTCTCATCCTCTCCTTGCTTTCCTGTTGTCCCTGCTGCCTTTCAGCCTCCCGTGCCATCTACTGCCTTTTGCCTGTGACTTTCTTCTGCCTTTCTCTGCTTTCCTGCTGCCTTTCAGTCTCTCCTGCTGCTTTTCCTGTGATTTTCTGCTGTCCATCTCTCTGTTTTCAGGCTTCCTCCGCACCTTCTATAGTCATCCCTGCCCCCTGCAGCTTCCCAGCTCCTCACAGCTGTCCTGCAGTTTTCTCCAGCATCTGGAGCCTTTCTCCAGCTATCAGCACCTAATGTCACTCCCTGCAACTTCTCTAGCTGCCCTGGAGCCATCCTCTGGCTTTCCACACCCAGAGCCCCTCTTTAACACCCACACTTTCCTTTAGTCCCATTTTCCCTCTCCCCACCTACCTTTTCAGCTCCCCTGTAGCTCTGGCTCCACTCCCAGCCTCTGTGCTGGTCTCACTCCCCTGTTCTGTAGGCTATGAGCATTGTCTTTTCATCAATTAAGATCAATTCACCTAAAGTTACCCGCAGCCTCAGTTCTTCAGCCTAGGCCCCTCTAGTCTACCAGTTCTGATCCTGGTCCTGGTGATTTTCACTCCCTACACTTCTACTTTCTTACCTTAACCTTTACCCAGGTATCCCAAGTACACCAAGCACATACATACATACATATGTACACATCACAACATCCAACTTAGGAACTCACCTGTGTGGATGTGTAGGTGGGTGGTATGTATGTGAATTACACACTGTAGGAGTAATTTAGTTGAGCATCTGACCTATTTGACTAGAAAAACAGACAGAGACCAGAAGGCTGATAATGCTTATTTCAGTTGAATATTCTGAGATAAGAAATCCTGCATAACTTGGGTTATCCTTAGGTTATCTTGATATATTGCCCTGTGCACAGATAGTTTGTTTAAGTAAACTTGCTAAATGTCTGTGTAATTTACTATTGTTTTGTTTCTCCAAGGATGTATTTTTTTCTCTTTCTCTGTCTTAAGTATAAATATGCTTGTAAACTTAGAGAGTGTGAGAAATCCTTTGAAACAGACAAGTGGGTGATTCCCCTTGTTGTATGGAATTCTCTCTGTGATCACAGTATAGCCCAAAATAGAGAAAAGCTGGCTCTGTCAGTTCTGATTCAACCACAACACGAAGTTTGATTTCTTCCACAACACACACACATATATATACACACATACATAGATATTATTGTGTGTGTGTGGTACATGAGTTAGTAATCCATTTTGTGTATTGGATGTGCAGGTTTTGGTAACTGATTCTGTCTAAATTTGGTGTGTGTAGCATGTATGGGTTTAAAAATGGTAATAGGCGTGCGTGAACCTAGACTGATTATTTTGAACGTGTGTGTATCTGAGTTGCTAGTGTGTGTGTGTGTATGGCATTGTGTGCATGATATACTAATTATACAAAACACTGAAATTTCTGCTCTGCCACACTGGGTCCCACCTGCCATGGGTGACTGCTGCCGCCTTAGTTGGGGGGGCACACGCCTTCCCTGCAACCAGTCCCATTCATGCAGAAAGGATCCCCCATGGCTGATCCTGCTGCAGTAAATTACTGCAGCTACTTCTGGGAGTGACTGCAGCGATAGGCCAGCATTTGCAGTGGGGAGCACTGGTGCTCCCACCTGCCCCCCACCCAAAACCTAAGTGGAGAGTGTGGCCAGTCAGGGGGTGCACCAGCACTCTCAGGGGGTGCACATGCACCCCATGAACCCCCTACACATTACCACTGCTGCCTGCTAGGTCACAGAGGCCCTGGGGGCAGGGCAGAAGGGAGGGAAGCCCTGAGCCCATAGCAGGTGGCCTGCCCCCACCCTGCTTGCAAATCTGGGGGGCACATGCCCACCCTGACAACCCTGGGAATGTGCACAGTAGCAAAAGCCAGGTCCTCTCCTTCCCCCTAGAGAAGCTGCCCATGACTCTCTCACACTCCCCACCTGAACCCTGCAGCTGCACATGGCCCTGGGCCCCAAGCCCTATGTACCACCTGTGCTGGGAAATAGCCCCAACCCCAGCCCTGCCCAATTCCCTCCCTCACTATGGGAACCTCAGTCCCCCCCACACCTCTGTGCCCCAACTTACCTGTGGGACATGCTCTCTAGGATGCCTGGTGGCCATGTGAATGTGTGAGTGTGCACATGCACATGGCACCCCCCTTGGTGATCGCCCTCCTCCCACTCCCCCTAGCCTTTTGCAGGATTGAGCTCTGGCAGCCTGCAAGGGAAACCCACCATTTCCTGTTTTTCATCTTTAAAAGAGAAAATCTGGGTTTTTTTCTTTAAAATGAGAAAATCCAATTTTTTCTCCTTGAGATGAGAACATCCAGGTTTTGTCATGTTTTTTCCATGGTGAACAGAAAACCTGGATCCCTGGTAATTTTCATGTGATTATATAAACTGAACTATTTTTACGTGATATTATTGATGCTCTTCACTAGATCTAATGCTGAATCTAAAGAAAAACATGAGAGTACATCCATTCCCAAACATTATATGATAACATTTTATAAGAAAAAAATTATAAGAATATGAAGGAAAGGAAGAGAATGAGAAAAAGATAAAGGTGAGACAGAAGAAAGAGCAGAATTGGGAGAGTATTAGATTTGAGGAGAGAGTTTAAAAAAGCAGGGGCACAGCCAAATGATAAAGTGATTTTGGGCTTGGTATTCAATTAAGCAAATGATTTTTTTTTAAAGAAAATTTCCATTTCAGTGCCAAGAACACCTTGACTTCAGTACACCTTTCATATTATAATTAAAATCAGTCTGCTCCTTGGATCTTTTGAGTAGCGTGTTATGAGAGCTAACAGAAGCATTCTGATGATATACTAGTCAACAGACAATATTGTCCAGGGGCAAACACCAGGGTCCTGGAGCAGATTCTGTATAATTAGAAGATTACAGTGAGCCACGATAACACAGAGGCTATCCTGGAAACTATATATTTATGTATCAGGTAGAATGTTGAGACAATGAATCAGCTTCACTGGCACTATTTTTTTTCTGTTTCCTAAGGGCCACACATGCAATCATGGATAACACTGTAGTGGTGGCAGATGTAGTTTATGTTGACTTATTGTTTGCATACTTATTCCCTGTTTTTATTATATAAAGCTTCCAAAAGGACTCTTCCATTAAGATGTCATTTCCCCAATGTCTTTGAAATAACTGTAGAAGGATTTCCAGCAAAAATATACTAAGCCATTCATGAGTAATTCAGTAAGCTAAATGTGAATATCATAGACCAACTTCAAATACTCTTCTGGTTCTTACTGGAGGAAAATGGCACCATTACTGAACAGCTTCTACATTCTCCAGGACTTAGTTTAATTCACTGACCTGATGGAATGATGTACCTGTGCATGGATTACTGGATGATGCTAAATACACAAAACAATTAAGTCCAGATGCTATGGTTAATGTGTTTTAATTTTGAAATGTGGACTTGATTTAGGTGTAAGTCTTATGAACTCACTAAGGATTCCACTGGAAGTTTAGTTGATTTCCCCATTCCTTTCCCAGTTCCCAAAAAATCATGTCATCAATAGTCATTGTTTGATTGCATCACGATGGTATTTTGGATAGTTAATAGTTCCAGGCATTAGTATTTAAGCCACTGAAGAGACCTAGCCAAATGCTTTCTGGGTTTAACTCTGGTGACTTCAGCACCAATTCACATATAAACTTAGAGTAGACTGTTTCATTCTAAAACATTCTTATTCTAATAATGAAGAAAGGGAAGAGGTCGCAGTATGCCTAGGTACTCTAAAGATCTCTATTCAGATAGGCATACTGGACATGAACTTTGCCGGCATCTGTGTTTCCACTCTTACTTTCTTCTATTGCTTAATGACAATGTCTCAGGACATTTTGTTAAAAAACACAAAATAAAACAAAACCAGAAAATCTTATTTTAGTATGGACTTGCACATTGCTGTATACCTGTTTTATTACTGACTAAAAAGACCCTGGTTTTAAGACAACCCCCCAATAATTGGATTCAAGGAAATAATCAAATAATTATACAAGGAAAACGTATAAATTTGTTACAATTTTCCATGTATGCATACTAATTATCAAAGGGTCATCTTTAATTCATCCCTCCCACTGCTGCAGCAGAGCAAGCAGTGTAAAGGCAGGTGGTGTGAGGAGGTCAAGCAGCCTTCCACCTGCTTATGCCTGCCCCCCTACCACCTCTGCCTCCTGCTTGCCTCTCCCCACATAGCCTCTGCTCCTTGGCTTCCCCCACCAGGCTCTACTCCCCACTTCCCCACAACCTATGCTCCGCATGAGCAGGCTGTCTCCCTATTCCAGCCTAAGGGACTGAGCACAGCCTCAGCCTAACCCCATAGTAACCATGCAGACTGTACACCACTGCTACAGATCTAGGCTAGGGCTCTGTTCAGTGCCCCAGGCTGCAATGCACACAGAGCCTGCTAGCACAGAGCCAGGGTAAGGAGAGAGGGAGAGGGGCAAACAAGGAAACAGAGGCTGCATGGGGGGGATGGGGAGAAAAGGCTTCTGGGGTGAGTTGGTGGGGTGCAGAGCAGGTGTGGGGGGAAGGGGAGCTGGATAGGCAACCATACAGCTATGGTCCCAACCCCAGGTAGGGGCTGGAGTCTGATCCACAGCAGCCACCTGCCCTTCCACTGCCCTTATACTCAGTTTTAAGACAAGAGGCTCAAGAGGCTTCCCCCCCTGCATTAAATGGGGGAACCTCATCTTAGAATCAAGTAAATATGGGGTATAGATACATAATTGTTCTCAGTTATATATTACAGAATTCAACTGCAAAACAAACTGGAAAATTTGGAGAAAACATATTTTAAACTGTTCCACCTTCAAGCTCGGGTTTAGTTGACACATCTGTGCTCTGGATCAGTTGCTGACCTTTTTTTTCTTTTTATAGTGAGTGTATTAACCATTGGAACCTATGCAGAGATGTGGTAGATGTTCTCCAACTTTTTAAATTTTAATTCTATATCTTAGCAAGGATAGAAAGCTTAACCAGAAGTTATAGGCTTCATGCAGGACTCCTCTGGTGAAACTTTATGGCCTTCAATATGCCAGATGACAGAGCAGAAAATTATAATGTTCTCATCCACCCTTAAAATATATCAATCACCAGACCTTATATGGCTGCTTTCTGACACTTATTCAAAGAGTTGATGGAAAAGTATCAGTGTTTTGTGTCCCATGATGTTGTAACCTATGACTCATACCTACCCCTCCTATGTAAATTGGTTCTTGGATTTTTCATAGATTTCATAGATTTCATAGACATTTGGGCTGGAAGGGACCCCGGGGGATCACTGAGTCCAGCCCTCTGCCCCAGGGGCAGGAAGTCAGCAGGAATCATAGGATCCCAGCAAGATAAGCATCCAAATGTGTCTTGAAGGCATTCAAAGTGAGTGCTTGAACCGCCTCCGGCGGCAGTCTATTCCAAAACTTGGGGGCTCGGACAGTGAAAAAGTTCTTTCTTATGTCCAGCCTGAATCAGTCGTGGTGGACTTTGTGAATGTTCGATCTCGTCATCCCTTGGGGAGCTCTGGTGAATAGACATTCCCCCAGATCCTGGTGAGTACCCCTGATAAATGTATAGGTGGCTACCAGATCACCCCTGAGCCTGCACATTTCCAGGCTGAAGAGCCCCATGGCTCTCAGCCTCTCATCATAAGGTATTTTCCTGACCTCTGATCGTGCATGTGGCTCTCCTCTGCACCCTCACGAGCTTCTCCACATCCTTTTTGAACTGTGGAGCTCAAAACTGGACGCAGTACTACAGCTCCAGCTTCACCAAAGCCGAGTACAATGGGAGAATGACATCCTGAGATTTGCTTGAGAAGCATCTATGGATGCAAGCCAGTGTTTTGCTCACTTTACTAGCCACAGCATCACACTGAAGACTCATGTTCATCTTGTGGTCAATCATGACCCCCAGATCCCTTTCATCTGTAGTGCTAACCATGGAGAACCTTGCATTTTTTTGGTGTTAAACACCATCAGGTTCTCTTCCACCCATTTCATGAGCCTGTCAAGATCCACCTGGATCACTCTCCTGTCCTCAGGTGTGGATGCTTTAACCCAGAGTTTGGTGTCTTTGGCAAACTTGGCCAGTCCTCTTCTGACATCATTGACAAAGATGTTAAATAGTATAGGCCCTAGTACAGAGCCTTGAGGGACCCCACCACTCACAGCACACCAAGATGATTGGCTTCCATCCACCACCACCCTCTGGGTCCTACCATGGAGACAATTCCCCAGCCAGCAGATCACGGTGAGGTTGAGGCCACAGTTAACAAGTTTAGCCAAGAGGTGATCATGGGATACCAGATCAAAGGCTTTTTTAAAGTCAAGATATACAATGTCGATCTCTTCCTCCTTGTCCATGTGATAAGTCACCCGGTCATAAAAGGAAATGAGATTGGTCAGGCAAGACCTACCCGCAATGACCAGTGCTAGGTATCCCTCAGGATATTGCCTTCAGCTAGTCTGTTAAGGATGGCCTCTTTGATAATCTTTTCCAAGATCTTCCCCAGGATAAAGGTCAGGCTGATGGGCCTGTAGTTTGCTGGATCTACATTCCTCCCTTTCTTGAAGATAGGCATGACATTGGCACTCTTTCAATCACTGGGCACTTCACCAGAGCACCAAAAGCTCTCAAAGGTCCATGCCAGGGGCTGAGCTATGATGCTCGCCAGCTCCCTCAGTAAACTTGAGTGTAACCCATCAGGACCTGCTGACTTGAAGGTATCCAGCCTGTCAAGGTGTTCCTTCATGAGGTCAGCTTCGATGGAGAGCAAGGAATCTCCCTTACCTGGGCCTCCCTGACCCAAAGTGGGCAGGGCCGTCCCATGGGACTGGTGAAAAACTGATGCACAGTACCCATTTAGGTAGTTTGCTTTTTCCTGCGTGTCAGTTGTCAGTTGTCCCATCTGGTTTAGCAGAGGTCCAATGTTGCCCTTGTTTTTCCTCTGGCTCCCCACATATCTAAAAAAGGACTTTTTATTTTCCTTGATATTTGTAGCTATCTGGAGTTCCATCACAGTTTTGGCTTTCCTAATTTGCTCTCTGAAGGTCTGGACCAGAGTAGAGTATTCCTCCTTGGTGGCAGTTCCAGTCTACCATCCTTTGTAGGTCTTCCTTTTAAGACATAGGAGATCCGCCAGTTCCCTGGAGAGCCAAGGGAGCTGCTGTGCCCTTTTGCTGCCTTTTGTCTGAGATGGAATGGACTTTGCTTGTGCTTGTGCATCCAGGATTGCTCTCTTGAGGAGCAACCACTCATCCTGAACTCCCCTCACCATTGGGTTGTGGCCTTATAGGGCCTCTCTGACAAGCCTCCTTAGCTTGTCAGAGTCAGCTTTCCTGAAGTTGAGAACTTCTGTATTACTGACTGACTTACCAGCTTTACAGGAGATTGTGAAGGTGATTAGCTCATAGTCACTGTGACCCAGCTTCCCTTCACTCATTAGGTCACTGATTAGGTCATGCATGGTTGCCAGTATGAGGTCAGGCAGTGCTTTACCTCTTGTTGGCCTGTAGACTTCCTGAATCAGATTGAGGTCATCCACACATGAGCGAAAGCTTTGTGACCGCTCAGATTTGACCGAGTGCTCCTCCCATGAGATGTCTGGGTAGTTAAAGTCTTCCATGACAACCATACACTGGGATTGTGTTGGCCTCAGCCAATTCCCTGGTGAACTTGTGGTCATGGTCTTGACTTTGGGTAGGGGGTCTGTAGTAGGCCCCCACCATAGTATCCCCTGTGCTGTGTTCCCCATGGATTTTAATCCAGAGGGTCTCAAGTCGTCCACCATGGGTGCCAATGTCAGCTTCCAGGGATGCGTAGCTTTCCTTGACAAAGAGAACTATGCCCTCACCCCTTTTGTCCACTCGATCCCTCCTGTACAAGGTATAGCCATGTATATGTATGGTCCAGTCATGGGTGGAGTCCCACCAGGTCTCCATTATCCCAATGACATCATAGCTATGTGCATTTAGCAGGAGGATGAGCTCCTCATGCTTATTCCCCAAGGTCCTAGCATTTGTGTACAGGCAGGCGAGTGTCCCCTTGGGGGCTCTTGCTTTGCCCACAGATTGTACCAGGGCTGGGGCAGGGGTGGGTTCCCTTAAGTGCCTTGGCCTACTGGCTTTGCAAGGGTTGCTCAGTGGGCCAACAGTGATGGTAGTCCCCCCATCACCTGACGGGCTTATTTTAAACCCCGGTGGAGTAGGTCAGCCAGTATGAATGGGGATGAATGAGGGTGCTTTAGAGACAATGGCAGTACATCTAAAAATAGCTCCCTCTGAATGACCGAACCTTCAAAACCAATACTGGACCAACAACCCAGCCATTGAAACCACCCTCAGCATTCAAGAAACAAAAGATGAGGCAACCTACCATTATGCCAACGCTGCACATGCTCAGTAAGAACACCTGGAACCCTCTGGAACAGGATTGACATTGCCTAGTCAGGCCCTCCCTATAGGAGATCATAGGTAGTCTGGCCCATAAAAAGTCTAGGGGAGTAGAGTAACAGATAAGTTAAGGTCACTTTGTGGTTTGCTTTGCACATGTGTGAAAACAGAAGGAGAGGCAGAAAGAGTCCTCAATCTATTTGGACATTTGCATAGCAGTCCCCCACCATCCTTATCCTTAGGCTTTGTGAGTGCTAGACCCAAAGGCATATGTCAACAATGCACAGCAACTGAAGTACGTAAGGACAGGCAACATCACCACACAGTTCCCCACAGGTTAAAGCTGCATATAACAGAAGGAAGGGAAAGCCTTATTTTACTCCCATCTCATTTGCAGTCACTAAAGGCACCCAAGAAGCTGGTATGCCTATAAAGAGAATGTTCTGGAGAAACAAGCATTTGTGTGTCATCTCTGTCAGTGTCTCAAATCTTCCAGGATCACAAAACAAATCATTTGCAGAGCTGGATGAGAACTCAGCAACTTCCAGCCTCTACTCCTACACTCAGATCACATTTCTTTTTCTACCTGCTAACTGATGAAGGAAAGGTAAAAATGTCCAGATTTTGAGGAGATGTGTCTTAAATACATAATGTATAAGAGTAGGAGTACAAATGAGTGGAGAAACTTGTTCTTTGAGAACATTCATTGATACTGAATTAGGTACATGGAGGATAGAACAACATTAACAAGACACTAGAGAGAATGTAACTCAGTTAAAACAAACCAGAGGAAGTTCTTTTTTATATGGTGCATAGTTTAGACAAATTAATGGATGACAAGTCCATTCTATTAAATATAACAGTCTAGGGTGTATCCATTGACAACCTTAAATCAATTACACTTTATATTAAAGGGAATGCATTATTTTAGACACAGCTTATTCATACATTCTAAGGGTGCTGATGGATGTTCAGAGCCCCTGCTCTAACCCATGGTGCTTTACATGAAGTAGGACTGTGCGAAATTTCACTGCCCATTTTGTTCCGATGCTGTTTCGAGCTGTTTCAACCTCAAAACAGCAAAGTCGAAATGAAACTTGAAACAGGGCCAAAACAAAACAGGGCATGTCAAAATATTTCAATCTTTGACTGAAGCTGGGCTTACCTTGAATGGCTTCCCTGCAGGGGAACAGAACATAAAGTAAGAGGAGGGAGGGGAAGGAGGGGGAAAGGTGTGAGGGTGAAGGAGTGCCCTCCTTATTGACATATGTAGCTGGCCAGTGACTGTCACCCTTCTCTGAAGTCCCTTCCAACCCCAGTGCTCTAGGGGAGGGACAGAAAACCTTCATAAAAGGCAGCATTTTTTGAACTGCCCTGCTTTCTGCTTTTGGGGTCATTTAGTGAGCAGTCTGTTCTAGCATCTCTGTGTCAGACCACTACAGCTGGGAGCACTGATTGTCTAAAGGATTCCATGCTTGCTACCTTAGCAAGCAGGATTTCAGAATACCATCTTCTTGTAGGTGCTTTTATTTTATTATTATATTCATTGATTTATTCTTTTGAATTTTATACTTATATTGGATAGGGTTACAATAGAATTTGCTCTACATAGGAATTTACTATATATATTTGTTTTTATATGCTCATTTTTTCCAACACACCCACACTCTTGAGTTTTTCTACACGCACAGACATATTTCTATCACATTCATAAATCTCATCTTGCTTTGAACTTTTCTACACACATGGACATATTTGTATCAGGTTCATAAATCTCATTACTGCAAGTCAGCTCACTTTGAGTTTTTCTACACACACAGACATATTTCTATCAGGTTTGTAAATCTCATCACTGCACCACACCTACAGTTTTCAGTTTATATAGGAACGCTAATACATTTATATATTTCTTGAAAAGGAAGACACGAAACACATCATGAAGAGTGGTGGAAAGGCAGGTGGCCACACTGGCCAGCCTTCAGCGAGGGGTGGAAGAGGGGCTAAAGGGAGAGCTGTAAATTCCCCCCACCACCAAACTGAGACAGCCTTTTTCCTCCAGCTAAAAGGAATGAGGCTGCTACAAGCAGCAAGAAGAGGGTAGCAGTGCCACAGCCACTGCCTGTGCCCGAGACTGCATCTCATCTGCATGCAGCATCCATAACCTCTCTGCCCCCACCATGATGACAACCACAACCAGGAGCACCAGCACTAGCACAGCACCCACTCCACCCCTTTGTCACTTCCCATGCTGAGCCTTCCAATGCCAGAAGAAGAGCTGGCACTGGATCTGGATCTTAGTGCCCTAAGAAGGGAAATTATGGGGAAGGAGGGGGAATCAACTGAGTTTGTGCTTGACACCCCTCAAGTTTCCCTTCAAGCCAGGTCTCCTTTCCCAGAAGGCACTTCAGAGGAAGTTTATGTAGAGGTGGATGCAAGTGGCTCAGCTAAGTCCACTCCTCTTGCTGTGCCTCTGCCTGCTGAAGAGGGGGAAAGTGCAGAAGCATCCATAGATGCACCTGGACCCCAGAAGTGAGCAAGTAGTGTGCTCTGGGATCATTTTGAGCTGGCAGATGATCCCACATATGCTATCTGCCTGCACGGCCGAGCCAAAACCAGCCAGGGCAAGGGAACAAAACATATGACCACCACAGGGATGCTGATGCATCTCTGCGTGCACCACCTCCTTGCTCTTGCTCCTCCTCAGCCTGGCACCAGGGGGAGCATGCCCAAAGGGAAGTCCTCTATGCACTTCAAAGCTCTCATCCCCCCCAAAGCAGAGGCAGGCCACACTGGAACAGTGGAGAAAAGGCAGACAGAAAGTGGAGTGCATTGCAAGGCTGAGCAAGCTCACCCAGAGCACTGGGGAGATGCTTGCTGTTGATGGCCAGCCCTTCTCATTCACTGAGTGGCCAGGGTTCAGGCAGCTCATGGCACTTGCAGTCCCACCATACCAAGCGCCCACATGCATCACCTTCAGTAGGAAGGTGGTGCCATCCCTGTATGCAGCATGCATGGAGTACTTGAGGGATGAGCTGTGCAAGGTAGGTCTTCAGGTGGCCTTGCACTTCACCTCGAACATCTGGAGCAGCCGGGGTGGAGATCATGCCTATCTCTCCCTCACATGGCACTTGTGTGACCAGTCAGGCCATAAGTGGGCTCTCCTTCAAGCCAAGGTGCTGGATGAGTCCCGCACAGCAGCAGAGATCATGGAGGCCATGAAATGCCTGGCGTAGATGTGGCTCACTGAGCAAGGTGAGCTCACTCATGGCTTCATAATCACTGACAATGTGGCCAATATGGTCAAGGCAGTACGTGATGCCAACTTTGTTGGCATCCGCTGTGTGGCACACAAGTTGCACCTTGTTGTCAGGGATGCCTTGGAAGGGGACAGGGCTGCCATTGATGGCACCAGCAGCACCAGTAAGCTTATTTCCAGTTGAAGGAAGGTGGCAGGCTACTTCCACTGGAGCACAGAGGGGGCAAGATGCTGTTGAACAAACACACAGAGCTGAACATCCCAC
Organism: Crocodylus siamensis; assembly: GCF_052110815.1. NCBI lineage: Eukaryota > Metazoa > Chordata > Crocodylia > Crocodylidae > Crocodylus > Crocodylus siamensis. The sequence continues at coordinate 49,558,722 of NC_143401.1, read as the reverse complement.
AGCACAAAATCATGCAGGATGTGGAGACTCAGTGGAACTCCACAAACCTGATGCTCAAGAAGCTGGTGGAGCAACAGAAAGCCATCCGTGAGATGGCCCTGTTTGGGGAGATCGAGATCAGTGGCCCCATGAACAAAGCTGAGTGGGATACCGTCTCCCAGATCTTGGTGGTCCTGAAGCCCTTCCTTGAGGCCTCTGAGAGCCTCAGTGCTGCTGATGCCCTCCTTAGCCAGGTGATCCCCATAGTAAGGGAACTTCAGAGCCAAATGGAAAGCTTCCAGGGAATCAATGTTCCTGGCTGGGGCAGGCCACTGTCACGAGACATGCAGGTACTGGTGAGGTGGCTGACGGAGGGCATCAGGAAATGGCTTAATCCCTTGTGGTCCAGTTCGGTCCATGTGCTGGCTGCCATGTGTGACCCAAGGGTGAAGGGCACTGTATGTGGAAACCAAATACTGAATCAGTGAACAGAGGTGCTGGTAGTCAGGAAGGCAGAATAGCAGAGGCGAGGGGACGTGGAACATGGGGATCCACAGTCTCATGCTAGTACGCAATCCATGAGCCAGTCTTATCCTAAACCACAGGCACTGCCGATAAGGGCATGGCTTCTATGGTGGGGTCCAGAGCCACCAGACCCCAGCATCAAGCAGGTACCACCCACACGTTCGTGGCTGCCTATCTTGCCGAGGATGTGGAGCCACTGCTGTACAACCCCCTGGCCTACTGGGCAAGCTGCAGCCCAGTGTGGCCAGATCTGGCCACAGTTGCCCGGCAACACCTGTCTTGTCCACCAACCAGTGTGCCAAAGCAAGAGGGTGTTCTGCATCACTGGGGATGTAATGACACCCCACTGCACCTGCTTGGATGCTGGTTTGGTGGAGTGTTCCTGAAGATGAACCTCCCGCTGCTGTAGTTTTCCAAGCTCCAGGTGCAGGCAGATTGAATGCCACCCTCCTAACTCCATCTACACCTATTTCCTTTTTTCATTTACTTAAAAAACAGGTAATGCCCTGCTCTCAGATTGAGGGAGCACTAACTGTATCACCAGCCAGCAGGGGAAGAACATGTCCCTACTGAGCTCGTTCCCTTGCCAGGATGTACTTGGAGATATGGGATTGGGCTATGGGGAAGGAGGAGACCCCAGGTCCTGGGAATGACCACTAAATGCCAGGGTAGGGAGGCCTGGTGTGACTGCTGGCAGTGCAGCAGCCGGGGGCAAAGGGGGATGTGGCAGCAATGGTAAAAGTACAGAGGTGCCTGGGGAGTCAGATGTCCAGCAGGTTGCAGTGTATCAGAATTCCACTTTCTAACCTATATTGAGTCCATGAGTTTCTGTACCTAGAAGACTGATGAAGTGAAGTTCACAGGCCCAGCTGTGAAAAGTGATTGGTAATTTGATCCCTCTCAGGATCAGGACTGAGAGACCCTAACATCTATGAATCTATGAATCTGACTCCCCAGGTACCTCTGTACTTTTACCTTTGCTGCTACATCACCCTTTGCCCCCAAACCCCCACCCCAGCCTGTCCCTCACCCCCTGATGCCTCCATTTCTATTTTCACTGACTGGCTTTCTTGCCTTTCTTGCCTCTGGCTTCTTTACTATTGCTTCCATCTAGGACCAGGAGACACACCAACTGCAGGTATTTTCTCAGCCTGACAAAGGGTTTTTCAACCTGAAAGCTTCTTAAGAGATATTTCTCTAACTATTCCATTTTTTCATAATAACGATACAAACAAAAACACACAATAAGCTATCACACACACCATGAGTAACATATATCCAACACAACATCTTTACTTCTTGCTGCCAATTCCTTTATAACAAGAAGGCTCTGTGACAGTTCCATTTGGCTATCTTAGATTCTGCTTGTTCTGTTGCTGTTGAGCCAGCTACATTATTTTCACCTGCCATCATTTACAGTGGTGGACCAAGATGAGGCTGTAGGGGAGGAGGAGGCCTCACTGGGGCACACTGCTGTGTTGTGCAGAGGTCCCAGCACCAGGAATGATGTACCTGAACACACATACAGTATCACAAGCACCCATGTCACGAGTTTTGCCTGTTAACAGCTAGAGGCACAGGGCCCCAGAACCCCAAGTCCCACATCCCCTATCTGATTGAGAGCTGGCAGACTTCATGGCTGCAGCAGGACCTGGCAGCCAGGCCTGCAGTGGTTCCCCCCCGCCTGAAGCCAGACACAGTGTCACAAGCACCCATGTCATGAGTTTTGCCTGTCCACAACCAGAGGTGCATGGCCCCAGAACCCTGAGTACCATAGCACCTATCTCACTGAAAGCTATCAGGCTTTGTGGCCACAGCAGGGGCTAGCAAGCCTGCAGTTTTGACGCTACTGTGGCTTCACACATACAAGTGACATGAGTTTTTCTCTCAAGATTTTGAGGTGCAGTTTCTCTGAACCCCTTGCATCTATCTTCTTGAATTTTGGCACGCCTCATTTCCCTAAGAAGAGACTACAATTCTTTGAAGTTTCATCCAATTTTGGCTAAAAATGACAAAGTTATAGCCTGTTTCAACCTTCCCCATAATATCCTATGGGCAAAACACTGAAACAGGGTCAAAACAGCAAAATGTTTTGACGAAACAAACTAGAAGAGCCATTTCAATTCAAAACAAAAGTTGAAACAAAACACTGTTGTGTCAAAATGTTGAAATGCTGGTCAAAATGAAATGCTTCCATTTCACACAGCCCTAACATAAAGCATCATGGGTTAGAGTGCCTCCCTAACCCAACAGACATTTGCCTAATGGGTTGGAGAGAATCAAGCCTGCCTGAACCAGTTCTCCTGGCCAGCAGGCAGGACTTTGGCCAGGATCACTCCTCTCCCTAGTCTCCCTCACCCCTCCCCTCCCAAGCTCTAGGGCTTTCAGCAGAGAGGAAGTTAAGGGAGTAGCAGCAGCAGCTGTGAGACTGCACAGCCTCAGTTGGATGTGGAGGGTGAAATGGAACCCCTTACCTAAAAGCTCCTGCTAGCCACCTTGGCAGGGGCATTGGGGTGAGCCCAGCCAGACCTACTGAAGTGAGGAGGGCTCCATTCCAGCTCAGGCCAGGCTTGCCCAGTAGTTACTGTTGCCACTCTCAAGAGGCCTGGCCAGAGCTGGCCAAAGACCCCCTCACTTCAGGGGCCTGGCCCAGCTCCCCTGAATACTCCAGCTGAGGAAGCTAGCAGGCACTGTGAGGTGAGGGGATCTGTTCCACCCCTACCCCCAGCTCATGCTGGACATAGCAGCCCCACAGCTGCTGTTGCTCCCTTCACTTCCTCTCCACTGACAACCCCACCCCTGCATGAAAAAAATGCCTATAGCAGAACACCATAATCTGTTATGTGATTGGACAAGGGTTAACTTTTCATGCAATCAGTCTTATTAGAAGCACTCTGCAGTCATGCTTATGTGTTAGGTCACAGCTGTAGATTGCTTTCAGGTACCAAATGATGCAAAAATGTCACTTCTATCTGTGCTCTAAGGCATCTACTACTTGCCATTGTCAGAGACAAAATACTGGGCCAAAAAAAACATTGTTCTGACCTAAATATGGCAGTTCTTATCTTCTTAGTTCCCAGGTGTGAATGCTGGTCTGTATCTCTGACCTCTTGATTTCCCATCTTAATAAAATTGCATAGATTTTTCTAAGATAATTCATCCCTTCTCTAGTGATTGAGTTATGCTACAATTAAAACATTAGAGTAATAACATACAATCTTGTGAGGGGAAAACCTGTATTAATATCATTGGGGGTTTAATTTGGTGCACAATTTTCCAAATATTATAATGAAATTTCACAGTTACATCTAGAGAGGAATTCAGGTATCCAAAATAAGTTACACACTTCACAAGCAGACTGTGGCCTGCATATGGCCCACAAGAGGTTAATCTGTGGCCCCTGGACTCCAGTTGGCCACCACACCCTCATTACTTTGACTTCTGCCAGGGTCTCCAGGCTCCTGCTTCCTTATTTGGTTTCTACCTCCCACCCAAAGAAAGGGTAGCATAGCTTAATGGAACCTGCAGTGCCAAAGGAATCTGTGTTGTGGTTCAGCAAGGAAGTCTACAGCCAATGAGGTGTGGGGGGTCACTACTCACCTGTCTACATGGTGAAGTGGTGAGGGAGGACTACCTGCATGTGTACATTGCAATAGGGAGGGAGGGAGGGGCTGGGCACCTGTCTATGCAAAGCTGGGGGAGCCTGCAGATAGGATGGTGAGGGAGGCCATGGCCCCTATTGGTGTGGTCCCCAACCACTAAGAAACTGAACCTCCCTGACATAAGTCTATACTTAAAGATGCAAGGGATATTTGCAGTTAGACATTTTTATTAGCCAGCTTCATCCAGACTCTTTTTCATATACTGTTCTCACAAAGTGTTGTCAAAATCTTTTTGGAATGTACTAATACACAATTTGGTTGTTATGTAGATTTTATGGTTGCATGTAGCAAATATACAAAAATATATCAGAAGTCCATTCATCTATATTATATTTTTTCTTCTTTTTTAACTTGACAAATTATTTTTAGTATTGTTATTATAAAGTGGCTTTGGAAATTGTACCATTATAATCTGTCAGTCATAATATGACCAAAAATAAGTTACCATAGTAAATCTAGAACTAGTTAGGGAATTTCCAAAAATGCAGTTTCCACAAAAATCAAAATTTTTTTCAGGAACATTATCTCTACTACCCCTTTTTCCAGTATATACTTATTTTTCAACAGAAAAATGAAACAGTTTGGGGTCAATTCAATTTGCATTCAACTTATTTAATCTGTTGATCTAATCTACAATGTTTTGTTTTGAGTCAGATCAATATTAAATTCCAGGGTTCTGGTTTGAGCTGGTCAAAAATAATGTATCAAAGAACCTGAGTGAACCACCAGAAAGTGCATCTACTTGAGATGTTAACTGTGGAGTTGCATAATTAGCTTTGCAGAAGTCTCAGCATTCACACATGTGGCCCTATTAGGCCACAGTAAATTTATAAACTCTGCCATAGGTTAGTACTTGTAAACAAAATTCTTATCCTGCAGTTGCGTTATTTAGTGTGCTGCAATACATGTGTACACTGATGGGGCTGGCTGGGGCATGAAGGTGCTTCAGTGCAGGGGCTGTCTGCCGGCTAGCCCTGTACTAGAGCACCTTTGTGCCCCCTACAGCCCTTCTGCAGCACATTGAGCTGGGTTGGAGCAGCCCCAAGCTGTTAGACTGACTCCCTGGGCCCTCTGACAGCCAGGGCTGCTCCCACCTGGCTCAACATGCTTCTGTCCTGGGCACACGTGTAAACATGGCACCCAAACCAACAAACTCTGGTGTAGTTTATTACAATGCATTATCCCAAATAAGTGTGGGAGCCTTGACACAAGAGATACCATCATGGCTTGCATGATTATTGCTTGATGTTAATGAAAGCCAAGATTTTGACTGCAAATTTTTTTAAGTCTTTTCTTTTATATTTCAATTTTTTCTCTCAATTTGGGATAAAATTATGTGCAGAAAAATCAAAATTACTGCTGAAAGGTCATTCCAAACTTTGATCAGTTCTACAGTTTGCAAGTATTGGTAAAAGTTATGAATCCACTCGCTATGATCATCTCCAGTATACAACACTAAAGTCACAAATATTAGGGTTGTGCAAAGCTTCAGGTGCTGATTCAATTGCAAGGAGATTCAACCTGATTTGGTGTCCAAACCTCCGAATCTGAATCAAGTCAGGGGACAAATTAAAAGGTCCAAATTGATTAGGAGCTCTCTGAATTAATTCTGAAAAGATTCAGAAAGCTTCAGTGATTTGGGCAGCTCGCACCCACTGCAGCAGGAAGCTGGACCCAGACTCTGAGCTGGTAAGTAGGGGGTGGGGGAGAGGGCACTGTGGAGGAGGGGGAAGGGGACCACAGAGTAACCCCTGCCAGGCCCCATCCCCTGCCTTCTCCCCCAGCTCCCCCCAATCCCTGCCCACTCCCTCAGCCCTCACCCCATGGCTGCCCCACCAGCCCGAGCTCCTGGTGCTTTAAAAACAGTCCCTACTCACTGGCTGCTGCCTGGTGAGGGGGCTATCCCCAATGCCCCACGCTGCATGGGGGGCTCTAATATAAGCTTCCTAACCCCCACCCACTCTCCCATCCCCCCCGATAGCTGCCCTGCCCACCCCGGCTCCAGACCTTTAAGGAAAAAACAAACTCACTGGGTCCTGCAGCATCCTCAGAGCTTCTGGGAGGTCATGCAGAGCCCTCCACATGGCATGGGGCAGTAGGGGAAGTGAGGATTGCCCCCCCACACCAGGCAGGAACCAGTGAGTGGGGGGATTTTTTTTTCTTAAAGGGCCAGAGCTGGTGGGGGGCAACCATTGTCAGGGCTGGGAGAGTGGGTGGGGGATGGGGCCTGTGTGATTCAGAGATTCAACTAATTTGGCAGCAGCTGAATCTCTGAATCAGATATGGCTGAATTGATTCAGGACAGTGATTCAAATCACCAAATCAAATCACTGTCCCCTGAATTGGCCAAATCTGAATCTGAAGCGAATACTAACCACTTTGCACACGCCAAACAAATATGTGTATGGCTTTGGTTTGACTATCTCTTCAAACTTTGACCTTTTCCAAGATCCCAAGACTGAAGGTCTCACAGAAGCAAACTGTTTGAATCTTTACTAATTTCTTAGCAGCAAAAAGATGTGTGGAATTTCATTAAAAGGAATTTCACTAAAGTCCTCCAATTCTGCATACTTTTTGTACATCACAAAGAGAAAAAAATGTGTTCAAAATACCATGAGAGTCAATCCAAAGATGATTTTGCAACTAATATATTCTATCGTTCCACTTAATTTTCTCAGTTTGCATTGTGTCCATTGTAACAAGTAGTTTTACACTTAAAAACAAACAAAAAAAAAACCCTGCCAACATATATCCTGATTACAGTTAGTACATCTCTATCACTGCATAATTCTACTGAATCCAGAATGGCTTTAGTGTTAATTAAGTTAGGCTCTCCATACTTGAGTCTGTTCATAGTCAAGCAGCAAACTACTCTGTTTGTATAGAAGAAATAAGGTTGTTGGTTTTAACTGGTTCTTTTCCAAAATATTCAGCACTGTAAACTAATACGTTTTGCAGACACCAGGAACATCTGCTACGTGGATATTATTCACTATAAGAAAGTAGATGGATTCTGAGTTAGGGAATACAGAGTATGCAATAGCTCAAAGCTGATTTTGAGTTATCGTAAGCTTGAAGCCTTTGAGCCCTTTTCCTTTATTATAACTTTGAATGGATTTTTCTTCAGATTTATTAAAACATCCCTCTATGCCATGATATAGGATACATGAAACAAGTTCTAGCTCAATGTGAATTTTTATAGCACTGTGTTAAATCCCTGAAAATATAGGTTTATAGTAGAAATGCTGACACAACCATAACTGTAATGGAGAGAACAACACTGCTATAATTTCTGATACAATTTCATTTGATATAGCTCATATGGGAACTAAAGGCTGGGCCGATAATTTTATTTTGTATTTTCTTGTGCTCTTTCAAAGTTAAAATTCCCATAGTTAGACTTCTTAGTGGTTGAATCTGTCACTTATTTACTTCATACAAAAAAGTCCCTGAAACATATCTCATTGCACACAGTCTCTTGCTAACAAGTCAGAATGGTTGCCTATACAAGTGCAGAGATGCTGCTTTGATACACTGTAATTACAATGTGTCAGAGCAGACTCGATTAAGCAAGTCTGCTGGAGCATGGTTGCTCCCAAGAAGTCCCATGGGAAGGTGATCTGGGGGAAAAAGCCCCCCTAAAAGCCCACAGGGTAGTGTGGGAAACAAGCAGCAGCCTAGTGGGGGCTAGAGATGTCCCCCCATACCTGCATGAGTGGTGGCACTGTGGCAGCAGCAGAAAGGCACCAAGTGTAGCATCTGCTGCAATCTGTTCCTGCTCACTCCACATATGGAAGGATGCAGGAGCTGCTAGTATAACTGGAAGTCCAGTGCCAGCAAGGAAGAGAACAGCAGAGATGGCATGGAAGCCCAATCCCATGCTGCACAGTGCTGGGCATGTGATCCCTGACATTGGTGCCGTGATGGGGAAAGGAGCTTTGCCTAGGGGCCTCTCTGGTACCCAGGACACCAGAAACATGAACGCCTGAATCAGTGAGGCTGGGGAGGAACTCTGGGACCAGGAAGAGGAACAGAGCCCTGACCCTCTCTGCATGATGCCCACAACCCAAAGAGGGCTAAAGAACTAACAGCACATTGGGACATGTGAGTTGTGCTATGGGACTTATTTTCCGTGGAGGGATGAACTCTAATTGCTAACATGGACATTGCTCGGTGAATGTATGTAACTGGATAACCATGACCCAGACTGAGAGGAGAGAGAGCTAAAGCAGGGGTTCTCAAATTGTGGGTCACAACCCCCCAGGGGGTCAAAGCAACTGAAAAGGGCTTCAAACTTCCCAGGGGGTACCACGGCAGCATGGGGAAGTGGCATGCATCAGTGGCATGGAGTGGTGGATGGCAGCAGCGGCTCCCATGTACAAGCTCCCCATCCCCTGCTACTGCCATCCAGTGACCTCAGGGTTGCAGTAGCACAAAGTTTGAGAATCCCTGAGCTAAGGCAAAATTCACTTAAAGGCCCAGGAGGACTGGGTTGGCTGTTAGTTATAGTTATACTGGGGGCTAGGGCATGATTTGATTTGAAAGTCTTTATTTGGTGAAAAGCCGACATCCAAGCTGTCAATCAGGGTTGTCAGCACTGCCATCAGCATGAAAGCCCTGAAAGTGCCAACTCAGGACTGAGTGTTTCCCACATGGGCTGGAGGATATGGCTCACTGCCTAGAAATAGGTCATTACTACGGCAAACTGGTTGGCACATGGAAAGAATATAAGGGGAGGCAGAGCTACAAACAGCACCCTTGTGTAGGGTATACTGCAGTCAGGACAGACGTAAGCCACACTGAGACCCAAGCTGTCTGAACCCAAGGAACAGTTCCCCTGGAGGGGAGGTATCCAACACAACCCATACTGGTGGCACCGCTTACACTGGTGGCACCACTTACAGACTCCTGTGTCACATGTATCAGCATCCCTGCACTTAAAAATGGCAGTACAGGCACTTTAACTAAAGCTCATTCAACAAGCTTTAGTTAAAGCACCCCTGCCACCATTCAGTGTCGGCATGCTGATACATGAGACACTCTGGGTGCTTTAATTAGAGTGGCTGTCAGACCCACTCTAATTAAATCACCCCTTCCCCTCCCCCACTCCCAGAGCACGTGTATAAGTGAGCATTGTTCCTGGCAACTGCAGATTGGGCTAGTGTTATATGTATGACAAGCACTATTTTTCTTCTCCAGTGTCTCTAGAATAAGGGTAAAAATATGCACTAGGTCTTCAGAGTCTAAGAGGAAATACAATTGTTCATACAAGCATCCATGGTTTTTGATCCTTATCTGGACTGAAACAGAATGCTAAAGCTCTGAAGACTGTAATTCATCTACATCTCATGGAGCCACCTTATAAATCAATACTTCCTTTCCCTGCTCAGTAAAAGAAGCCAACACAGGGCATGTCTACACATGTGCTTTAATGAGAAGAAGCCTATTTTACTGTGTATTAAAGAATCACATTAAAATATGTAATTACACTAATGCACAGTAAAATAAACTACTACACATGAAGCATAACTTAAAAACCATGCATATTGTTGCTCTGCATTAAAGCCATCAATGTGTACTTGTTTAGTACTTCTCATTGGAGGTACTAAATTTCATGTGGATTAGAAAAAGCTCCTTAATGAATGTGTAGATGTGCCCACGGTTATAATTTCAGATGTTTCAATAATATGCTTTACTCGTATTCCTTGCTATCTACTTTAAATCCATCAAAAAAGATTTAACTATTCGGGTTGTGCAAAGCTTTGGTAACCGATTCAATATGGAGGAGATTTGGCCCAATTTGATAGTGGGGGCTTACCACCCAGAGTGCAGTCCTGACTCCACCCGCCCTATGGAGTGCAGCCTGGAGGCGGGTGGCTGGGGCTACCCTTCCAGAGTACAACTCGGCCCAGCCCACCCCGCACAGCTCTGGGGACACACACCCACTCCCAGGCCCTCCCAGACCAGTGGAGAAAGCCACTGGAGGAGCCACCAGAAGAGCAGCTCCTGGACCAGTGGTGCACAGTGGTGGGAACCCCATCCCTAAGTCTCTCCCCCCCCCCACACCGGCTGGGCAGCTTGGCCCAGCCCGTCCCTCCACCACTGTAGGGGTGTTGATCTGTCCCCCATGCCCATTCCCTCTTCACTCCACCAACCACAACAGACTTATCAGCTGGAGGAAGCTGTGTCCAGCATCATTGAGGACTGCCTGCATAGTCCATGGCCAAATCTCCAAATCTCTCCAAATCAGTTCAGAGGCTTCTAATTCAATTCAGACCTTTTAATGGGTCTCCCAATTCAATTCAGATTTCAAGATTCAGCTGCCAAATAGGGCCTCAGCACCCAAATGTGGGCCAGTGGTGGCAGCACAAGGGACTGCAGAGCAGCCCGGGTGTGGACTCTGGGTGGCTGTAGCAGGGGACGCACACAGACATGCAGCCTTCACACAGTCAGAATTACAGCCTGGCATCTTTGGAGTGCTGCCCAACACAGACTTGCCTGCTGCAAAGAGGAAGGGGCATGGGGGGTGGGGGCAAATTGAGGCCCCCACAGTGAAGGAGGGAGTGGAGCAGAAGCATGGGCTGGGGTGAATGGGGTGGCTCCCACTGCTATGCACACCCTGGGGGAGGCACAGGGTGTACCTGCCCCCCTGATTTGTGCATTGGATGGAGGCAGGCTGCCCACTGCTACTGCCACAGAAGCCACACAACACTATGTGCATGCTGCCACTGGGTGGGCAGAGGCAGCAATTGGCACATAGCATCGCACAGCTTTCAAGGTTGTGGCAGCAGGGTGCAGAGCCCCATCCTGCAGCTGCAGCCCTCCTCCACCCTGTGCACAAACACAGGGGACACGTGCCCACCATGCCTCCCTCAGGATGCACACAGTGGTGGGAGCCCCCCACACCACTGGATGAACTGCCCAGGCTCCCACCATCCCATGACCAACCCCAGGGTCCTATTCACTCCAGCCACTGCCCCTGCATCACTCCCTCCCCCTCACTGTGAGGGTCTTGATCTGCCCTCCCCTCATGCCCTTTCCTCTCCATAAACTTACCCACTGGGCTCTGTGTGTGTGTGTGTGTGTGTGTGTGTGTGTACTCAGCACCCCCCCTCCCAAATAATATTTTGTCCCTCCACCTATGAATTGGCAACATCATGTCAGGGCTGCTCAGCACCACCACAAAGCAGTGGGGGGAACAACTACATTTGAACCAACATCCTGGTGAAGGGGGGAGCTGCTGCCAGGAGGGAACAAGTGGGGGGTAGGCAGAGACTATGGGTCAGGAGTGAGAGGCACTGGCATATCAGGGCTGCTCATCACTACAAAGCAGCAGGGTGTAGTGCATGGCCACAACTGATCCTGCAGTCTGGTGAGCAAAGACAGCAGGTGGGGTGGGGGGCCTCTGATTTTCTATGATAAAAAATAACAAAAGCAAATCCCAAAATATATAGGTATTTAGAATGTATTTTATTTAAATGTTTGAGGCACTGATAGGCTTCCAAATTGCCTTAAGATTGTAAATACATCAGTAAAACATTGTGTTCAACTTATACCTATATATATAGTGGTGTTTCCTTTTAATAGAAGAAAAACATGGATTTCAGGGTTGAAAATCAGAGAATGTGGGGGTTTTATCATAGAATTTGGTATTTTTAAACAGAAAACCAGGATCCTTGAATATAACTAGATATAAGAGATGGCAAGGACTGTAAGACTTTCTTGCAACAGAAAATATCTGATAAGGTGGCTTAACTGTTCTCCACATGAAGAATATCCAAAGAAGGAAGCCACTACCCATCCATAAAGAAACTAAACAAAAGGTCTTTGGAGTCCTCAATGTTTCTCCCCTTTATAAACCATCCTGATTCCTCTTACCACATACGTAGAAAAATAAAGCCAGACCAGATAGCAGGAATCAGGATAAATATTCTCATCTTGTGTTTTATCCCCTTTAGCATCAACTCTTCTGTCTTGGATAGTGCAAGGATGATTCTATGTCTCTTTAGTACACTCACACAACCCACATCATTGAAACATGCTGGAAACATATCCTAGAAGGAAAGAGGTATGTCTTAAGCACTCGGTGCCATGACTGTTCTAGTATAACAGCCATCTATTTGGCTCTTAAAAACTACTTTTTTCATTTAAGCTTATTTACATTAGGGGCTGCATAAACCCAGAAAACACAAAAGATGGTTTCAAAGCAACTACCTCCAATCTTAAGTCATGGATAAAACAGCACAATTAAACTGTGTAAGAGTATCTTCCTGAAAACAAACTGGTCAGCTGGGCCAATACAGACTTACTTTTCTTTTCTTAGTCTATGAAAATTACTTTTTTAAAAATGACACGGTGATTCCGTGAACACCAGTTTTTGGGGCACCCAAAAATTTTAAATCATGTAGAGGGTCTTGATTTTAGGAAAGAAGAGAGATTTCCTCTGAAGGGGATGACCTAATTGGTGACCTAGAGATTGATGGGAAGCTGGGTGACAGTGACCATGAGCTGATGACTTTCACCATCCGACATAAAGCTGGCAAGTCAGTCAGCAATACGGAAGTCCTTGACTTCAGGAAAGCCAACTTTGACAAGCTCAGGAGGCTTGTCAGTGAGGTCCTAAGGGACCACAACCCCAGAGGGAAGGGAGTTCAGGAAGAGTGGTTGCTCCTCAAGGAAGCGAACCTCAACACACAAGCTAATTCTATTCCATCTCAGAGGAAAGGCAGCAAGAGGGCACAGCAGCCCCCTCTGGCTCTCCAGAGATCTAGAAGACCTCCTGCAGCTAAAAAGAAAGGCCTACAAAGGATGGAGGATGAGATTCACTTTTAAGGATGAATATTCTGCACTGGTCCGGTCCTGCAGGGAGCAAACCAGGAAAGCCAAGGCTGCAACTGAACTCCAACTAGCTTTGAGCATCAAAGACAATAAAAAGTCCTTTTTCAGAAATGTGGGGAGCCAGAGGAAAAGCAAGGGCAACATTGGGCCCCTGCTGAACCAAATGGGACAGCTGACAACTGACACCCAGGAAGAAGTCAACCTATTAAATGGCTACTTTGTGTTGGTTTTTCATCAGTCTCATGTGACGATCATGCCAATGACAGGACAAAGAGGTCTGGGTGAGGGAGAACCCCTGCCCTCCCTAAATGCTGACCTTGTGAAGGAACTTATTGAGAAGCTGGATACCTTCAAGTCAACAAGCCCTGACAATCTACACCTCAGGGTACTCAAGGAGCTGGCTACCATTATAGCCTAGCTCCTGGCACGGATCTTTGACAACCCCTGGCACTCTGGTGTAGTGCCCAAAGACTAGAAGAAAGCCAATGTGGTACCTATCTTCAATAAAGGAAAGAAAGTGGATCTGGCTAACTATAGGCCCATCAACCTGACTTCGATTCCAGGGAAGGTCTTCAAAAAGTTTATTAAAGAGGACATTCTTAATGGACTGGCAGATGCCAACATCCTGAGGGATAGCCAGCACGGGCTTGTTGCAGGTAGGTCTTGCTTGACCAATCTCATTACCTTCTATGACCAGATGACCTATCACCTGAACAAGGAAGAAGAGATTGATGTCATATATCTTGACTTCAAAAAGGCCTTCGATCTGGTATCCCATGATCACCTCTTGGCAAAATTGGCCAATTGTGGCCTTGAGTCCACCATGATCCGCTGGCTAGAGAACTGGCTCCGTGGTCAGACCCAGATAGTGGTAATTGATGGAAGTCAATTGTCACGGTTCCCTGTGACCTGTGGGGTCCCCCAAGGCTCTGTCCTTGGACCCATATTGTTCAATATCTTCTTTAATGATGTGGACATTGGAGTCAGAAGGGGACTGGCCAAGTTCACTGATGACACCAAACTTTGGAGCAAAGCATCCACACCTGAAGACAGGAGGGCAATCTAGGCTGACCTAGACAGGCTCAGAAAATGGGTGGACAAGAACCTGAGGGTGTTTAACACTGAAAAATGCAAGGTTCTCCACCTTGGAAAGAAAAACCTGCAGCATCCTTATAGGCTTAACAGTGCTACGCTGTTTAGCACTACGGAAGAAAGAGACTTGGAGGTCATCACTGACCACAAGATGAACATAAGCCTGATGTGATGCTGCATCTAGTAAAGGGACCAAAATGCTGGCTTGCATCCATAGATGCTTCTGAAGCAATCCTGGGAAGTCACTCTCCCCTTGTACTCGGCCTTGGTGAGGCTGCAGCTGGAGTACTGCATCCAGCTTTGGGCTCCACAATTCAAAAAAGCTGTGGAGAAGCTTGAGAGAGTCCAGAGAAGAGCCACGCACATGATCAGAGGTCAGGAAAACAGACCTTATGACAACAGGCTGAGAGCTATGGGGCTGTGTAGCCTGTAAAACTGCAGGCTCAGGGGTGATCTGATGGCCACCTATAAGTTTATCGGGGTGACCACCAGTACTTGGGGGAATGTTTGTTCACCAGAGCGCCCCAAGGGATGACGAGGTTGAATAGTTATAAACTACTGCAAAACCTTTTCAGGCTGGACATAAGGAAGAATTTTTTTACTGTCCGAGCCCCCAAAGTCTGGAACAGCCTGCCATCAGAGGTGGTTCAAGCACCTGCATTGAACACCTTCAACAGTAAATTGGATGCTTATCTTTCTGGGATCCTATGACCCCAGCTGACTTCCTGCCCTTTGGGCAAGAGGCTGGACTCGATGATCTTCCAAGGTCCCTGCCAAGTCCTAATGTCAATGAAGTCTATGAAATCTATGAAGCTCAGGCCCCTGTAAGGTAGCTCAGATCAGGCATCGCAAAACTGACGCACCCAATATCTCTACTGATACTTTTGAAAAATCTTTGTCTTAATATAGAAAAAAAAGTACTGGTATATCTGCAGACAAGCTTTTTCCCATGTCCCCATTAAACAGGCCTCAACCTTACCTTGACAAAAACAGTTCAGTCTATACTTCTTAGTCACTACCCTGTTTTATACACAATGACCAAGAAAAGAATTTCAGATAGTGCTAGTTATCATGTTTTTATTATGTGAACATTCAGTCACTTGGAAGAGGACTGATATGATTATGAGCTCATTATATAAAAGTTCAAGTGCATCAGAAAGTAATACAGGCTAGATTATATGCAACTAATAAAGCAAAATAGCAATTTTTTATCTTCAGGTCTTAAAGTATCATTTTTACTGATACAGAAACTGAGGCAAAGAGATGTCCAACCAGCCAGAGACAGAGTCAGGAACAGAATCCAATTCTTCCAATACATTATCCAATAGGTGAATACTGCCCATAAGTAAATGTTGTACATTATAGATTTCATAGATTTTATAGACATTAGGGATGGAAAGGACCTCGGAAGATCATTGAGTCCAGCCCCCTGCCCCAGGGGCAGGAAGTCAGTTGGGGTCAAACAATCCCAGCAAGATAAATGTCCAAATGTTTCTTAACTGAGTCCAGAGTAGGTACTTGCACCACCTCTGGATGCAGTCTATTGCAGGCCTTGGGGACTCGGACAGTAAAGAAGTTTTTCCTTATGTCCACCCTGAAACAGCCTTGGAGGAGTTCGTGACCATTTGACCTTGTCATCCCTTGGGGTGATCTGGTGAACAGGTGTTCCCCCAGACTCTGGTGTACCCCCCTTATATATGTATAGGCAGCTACCTGGTCCCCTCGAGCCTGCACTTTTCTATGCTGAAGAGTCCCATGGCTCTCAGCCTCTCATCATAACGCCTGTTCTCCTGCTCTCTGATCATGTGCATGGTTTTCCTCTGGACTCTTTTAAGCTTTTTCACATCCTTTTTAAATTGTGGAGCCCGGAATTGGATGCACTACTCCAGCTGCAGCCTCAACAAGGCCAAGTACAGTGCGAGGATGACATGCTGGGATTTGCTTGGAAAGCATCTATGGATTAAAGCCAGTTTTGTTCACTTTGCCAGCTGCAACATCACATTGGTGGCTCATATTCCTCTTGTGGTCAATAGTGATCCCCAAGTCCCTGTTGGCCATGGAACTTGAAAGCGTAGCACTGCTGAGCCTATAAGTATGCTACAGTTTTTTTTTTCCCAAGGTGAAGTACCTTGCATTTTTCAGTGTTGAATGCCATCAGTTTTTGTCTGCTCATTTTTGAACCCATCTAGGTTGGCCGGATCACCAACCTATCATGAGGCGTGGGTGCTTTACCCCAAAGTTTGGTATCATCGATGAACTTGGCCAGTCCACTTCTGACACCAATGTCTACATCATTAATAAAGATGTTTTATACACTAATAGCAGTTTTCTGGAATATTAAATCAATACCTGGAATACAACAACTAATCAGCATGATTGCTAAATATTCAATTAATTATTGTCTGTATTCAACACCATTGTTCCAGTCACTACTACATTTAATTTCTTGGGGTACTAATGGGTTTCTGCCAAAAGTGCTAACCCATTCTCAAAGGTAAAAATTTTAAAAGCTTATGTCTGGGTGTCCATTACACCAAATAAATGTTGTAAGCCAATTCTGTCACAGTGACAGATTTATGGATTCCTTCTTTTTAAAATTATTTTCCAGTATTTACTGCAGGAAAAATATTATTGTCATTGTGGTACAGTAACTAGTTGCATTAGCATAGCTAATGGAATTTCAGTATAAATTATAATTAGCTTTGGAACATAAATGTAATTTTGCATCTTATAAATTACAATCCACAAAAGAGAAGTTCAGATATATACTTCCCTTCAGTTTGCACAGTATTTTACAGACCTAGGAAAAGATAGGATAGAGTGACTAGAACTGGTTGGAAATTTTCTGACAAAGCTGTTTCTAATGCAAGTGTATTTCCTTTACCTTCAACAAATTATACTGACTAGAACAGGGAGATTCTAGTATCATGCTCAAAACCCAGACCCAGACTCGCCTATTTTTGGGAAGCTTGTCAACATTAACCTTATATGTTCCTTCTACTCAAATCAATGATAAAAGTTGTAGCCAGCTCCATACATGGCTACTAGCTCTTTTGTTTACCTCTGTGAACCTATGCTGGGCTAATCACAATATAATCCTATATCATTGATTTCAACAACAAAAACCACCCATTCCCTAAAGCCTTTTTTCTTTTATACTAAACTTTAAACAAGGCTGTACCTCAAGTGTCAACACTGTAAAATTTGAAGCTTAAATATTTATTATATATTTAAATCAGTTAAATTAAAGCAGGCATTTGGGGTCTTTTGCAAAGCTTGTTGCTTTAACTTGGGTAACTTAACCACGCTTGTGAAAACCCATCAAAATAAGAGTTGATGAGAAAGCAGGCAGGTAGCATAGCTGTCATTTAGAGACATATTTGTACTACAATATGAAACTAAATGCAACCACAGCAAGATCCTGTTTATTTTATAAACCAGGAATGTTTCTTCCAGAAGACTAACAACAAATATTCTGTTTTAGTCCAGACTTGCAGAGAGCAAATCAGGAAAGCCAAGGCTGCGATGGAATTCCAGCTAGCTACAAATATCAATGAAAATAAATAATTCTTTTTTAGATATGTAGGAAGCTGGAGGAAAAACAAAGACAACATTGGACCTCTCCTAAACCAGATGGGGCAACTGACAACTGACACCCAGGAAAAAGCAAACTTCCTAAATAGGTACTTTGCATCAGTTTTTCACCTGTCCCATGGGACGGTTCTATCCACTATGGGTCAGGGAGGCCCAAATGAGGGAGATTCCTTGCCCTCCATTGAAGCTGACCTCATGAAGGAACACCTTGACAGGCTGGATACCTTCAAGTCAGCTGGCACTGATGGGTTACACCCAAGTGTACTCAGGGAGCTGGCAAGCATCATAGCTCAGCCCGTGGCATGGATTTTTGAGAGTCCTTGGTGCTCTGGTGAAGTGCCTGATGATTGGAAGAGGGCCAATGTCGTGCCTGTCTTCAAGAAAGGGAGGAAAGTAGATCCGGAAAACTACAGGCCCATCAGTCTGACCTCCATACTGGGGAAGGTCTTGGAAAAAATTATCAAGGAGGTCATCCTTAACAGACTAGCTGAAGGCAATATACTGAGGGATACCAAGCATGGGTTTGTTGCAGGTAGGTCTTGCTTGACCAATCTCATTTCCTTTTATGACCAGGTGACTTATCACCTGGACAAGGGGGATGAGATCGACGTTGTATACCTTGACTTTAAAATAGTCTTCGATCTGGTATCCCATGATCACCTCTTGGCTAAACTGGCTAACTGCAGCCTTGACATCACCACAATCTGCTGGCTGGGGAACCGGCTCCACGGTAGGACCCAGAGGGTGGTGATCAACGGGAGCCAATTGTTTTAGTGCGCTGTGACTGGTGGGGTCCCACAAGGCTCTGTCCTAGGGACTATACTGTTTAACATCTTTATCAATGATGTGAACATTGGTGTCAGAAGTGGACTGGCCAAGTTTGCCGATGTTACCAAACTCTGGGGTAAAGCAGCCATACCTGAGGATAGGAGGGTGATCCAGGGGGATCTGGACAGACTCATGAAATGGGCAGATGAGAACCTGATGGTTTTCAACACTGAAAAATACACAGCTCTCCACTTCGGGAGGAAAAACCTGCACCATGCTTATAGGCTCAGTAGTGCTATGCTGGCTAGCACTATAGATGAAAGGGATTTGGAAGTCATGGTTGACCACAAGATGAACATGAGCCTTTAGTGTGATGCTGTGGCTAGTAAAGATAGTAAAGCTCCCCTTAGGTTAGAGTGATTTATCAAACTTCTGTACCACATGCCATTGCGAGTCAAGGTAAGTCACAATCCTCCAGCAACCCCAGTGCCATTCCTCCTTCTAACACACAGGCATGCTGGAATTCAGTGCTGTGAGCTGTCAGCCACAAGTAGGGTGGGGGGGCAGGAGGAAGGAAATGTCTGTATCTCTGAATTTTTGTAGGAGAATACAGTATCACTAGGCAGGGCAAGGGCACTCCAAAAATGGAAGGTTTGGGCCCCTCATCAGGCAGCAGCAGCAGCAACAGCAATAGGGAAGATAGAGCAAGTAAGCGGCGACTATGATCTGATGTGTCCCATGTGCACAGGGTCTGGCAGGGCTATGGCATGGCACCACTGCTGCTGCTGCTGCTGGCTCTTTGCAGGGAGCAAAGCTTGGAGGGTGTGCATGTCTCCAGCCTAGGTCCTGAGTATAGCAATGGGGAGAGGGATTGGGGGCAGGGAAGCCAATGCCACTACTGCTGCTGCCACTGGCTATGAGGAGAGGGCTTTGGGGGTGCATGTGAGTATGGCAGGGAACTCAAGAACTGGCAGAGGCCACAGGCACTGGGGACATGGTCATCATGGATGACTTCAATTACCCAGACATCCCTTGGGAGGAACACTCAGCTAAGTCAGATCATTTATGTTGCTTCCTGACCTGTATCAAAGAGCTCTACCTGACTCAGGAGGTGCACGGGCCTACCAGATGAAACACTTTCCTACACCTGGTCTTGGCCAAAGGAGACAATCTGGTGAGCAACTTGAATATAGAGGGTAACTTGGGCAACAGCAACCAGGAAATCATTAGGTTCACTGTTCATCACAAGGCAAGCAAATCAGTTAGCAGGGTTGAAGTTTTGGATTCCAAAAAAGTGAATTTCAACAAACTCAGAGCAATAGTAGAGGAAGCGCTGCAGGACCAAGGACTGAAGGTGAAAGGAGAGCATGAAGAGTGGTCATTCCTCAAGGACACAATCCTTGAAGCACAAAAGAAGACCATTCCCAGGTGGGGGAAAGGTAGCTGAAGGGCTGGGAAGCCCTCTTGGCTTTATAGCACGGTTCTCTTGAAAAAGAAGAAAGACTCATACAAACAATGGAAGCTTAGGACAGTCCCCAGGGAGGATTATACAACAATGGCCCATGCTTGTAGGGAGCAGATTAGAAAAGTTAAGGTGGCAACTGAATTTCAACTAGCAACAGAAATCAAGGACAATAAGAAGTCCTTCTTTATGTATGTAGGGAACTGGAGGAAAACAAATAGAAGCGTGGGGCCATTGTTTAACAACTCAGGGCAGCTGCTTACTGACAGTCATGAGAAAACTGAACTCCTGAATGACTACTTTGCTTCAGTATTTCACCAGAGTAAAGGGAAAATCATGCTAAATAGAGTACAGAATGGGCATGGTGGGAATGACTGCCTTCCTACTGTTCATTTTGAGTTGGTGTGTGATCACTTAGAACAGTTAGATACTTATAAGTCAGCAGGACTTGATTAACCTCATCCAAGAGTGCTGAAGGAGCTGGCCAAACTCATTGTGGGACCTCTGGTGAAACTCTTCCAAAACTCATGGTGCTGAGGGAAGGTCCCTGAAGACTGGAAGGGGGGTAATATTGTGCCCATTTTCAAGAAGAGGAGAAAAGAGGACCAAGGCAACTATAGGCCAATTAGCTTAACTTCTTTCCCAATGGAAATTCCTGGAAAAATTCATCAAGGAGCCTATGTACAATAGATTCGCACAAGGTAGGAGTCTGAACAACAGCCAGCATGGCTTCATCACAGGCAGGTCTTGTCTTACCAATCTCATCTCCTAGTATGATCAGGTAACTCACTACCTTGATAAGAGAGAGGAATTTGATATTGTATACCTAGACTTCCAAAATGGGCCAGTGCTTAGTCTAGTGCTTTTCAACATCTTTATCAATGATTTGGATACGGGGGTAAAAAGCTCACTGGCCAAGTTTGTGGATGACACCAAGCTATGGCGGAGTGTGGTCATGCTTGAAGATAGGCTGCAGATATAGCTGGACCTAGACAGGCTGGCAAGAGGATTAGAACCAGATGAAGTTCAACATTGAGAAATGTAAAGTCCTCCATCTGAGGATGAATAATCCCCAACATACAGGTTTTGTGGCACAAAACTGACTAGCACCACGACTGAAAGGGACCTAGGGGTTAGGGCTGTGCAAGGCTTTGGACCATGCTTCAGATCCAGGGAAGCTTCAGATGCTTTGGCATCCAAAGCAGCATGTCCAGATTGAAGCGTTGGCTTTGTTAGGCTTTCTGAAGTGGTTCGGAGCTTCTAAAGTGCTTCAGAAAAGCTTCAGAGCTTCTTTGGAGATCAGGCCATAGGGTATAATGGGGAAACAATGAAATATCTATAACTTTGTTGTTTCTCTGCTGAGAGTATGAAGCCAGTTAATTAGCATCAATTAACACCTACAAAACCAGAGACTAAGGAGAGGAAGGAATCAATACAGACAATCAACTGCCCCAAGACAGAGACAAAACCTGGACCTGGAAGGAGCAGGAGTCAAAGGGCACCATGTGCATGTGTGTGCAGCTAAGCCAGATCAGCTTCAAGCAGGAGCCACCTCCATGGCTCAGAGGGTGGGACCCAGCAAAGGAGGAAGAGCTGCACAGCCACAGCCACCAAGGTGAGCAGGGGCACAACTCCATGCTGCCACACCTCACCTTGGCAGCTATGGCAGCAAAGCATTCCCCCCCACACCAGGTCCTACCCACTGGGCCACAAAGGTGGCTCCTGCCCAGAACTGGTATGGCCCAGCTGAAGCCCTGCACCCTACTGTGGGTGCATAAATGTGGGGAAGCATGTGCTCCCCCATCACATTGCCCATGGCACGCCCATCCACCTATGCATCACCAGTGCCTAACCCCCACTCCTTCCCCACACACTTACCCTCTTCCTCACATACTGGGGACTGGATGTGGGGGGCAGTGGGTTGGGAGTTAGAGGCACTGGTAGTCCAGGGGACTATGGCTGAGGAGTGAAGGTCAATGGCAGGGTCAGAGGGCTGTGGGTCAGGAAGGAGGGGGCACTGGCAGGGCTGGGGGTTTGTGGCTTGGGAGTGAGGGGCAACAGCATGGACATAAGCAGGCCATATCAGGGCTTCTCATGAGCAAAGGGGACAGAGAGATCTCTAATTTTTCATGATTAAAAAAAGCTTCCAAATTGCTTTAAATTTTTTAATGCATCAATAAATCAGTGTGTTCAACTGATACCTATATTCATAGTGGCATTTCATTTTAATTGAGGAAAAATGTGGATTTTGGGGGGTTTAAATCAGATATTTTGAGATTTTTTTTTTTAATCAGAGAATTTGGGATTTTAAAAGAGAGTAAACCAGGATCCCTGGTTATCAGTCAGTGTCTCTAGAGACCTCTGAACCCAGAGCCTTGAGCTCTTCATTCTATTTTCTATTTCTTCTTTACTTATTTTCATCCAATAAAGGGATGATAAGAATACAGTCTAAGTAAATGCATTAAAACCATGGGGCATCCTTATGCATGGGGTTGGTGGTAAGCATTTTTAATTAGAGTAGCTTCAACAACCACTGTAATTAAAGCACCCACAGCATGTTGTATATTCTGTGTCCTGTGCTTCAAAATGGCAGAAGCGGCACTTTAACAAAAGCTCATTTGATGAGCTTTAGTTAAAGCATCCCATTGCCCTTTTGAAGTGCAGGGATACTGAATACACAAGACATGGAGACTGCTGGAGCATACTAATTAGCATGATAACAATGTGTTGTAATGACAATGCACCAGAGCAGCATTCCCACATGTCTACAGGCAACAAATTGAATTTTCTGAGCACTACTATTGCTAGTTTAATTCTCCTTTTGATTTCATTCCTCTATTCTCCATCTTTTTTGTGCTCAAGTGAATTCACTGAGTCCAGTCTCTTATCTTTGATATAATTTCTGTGTTTGCATTTCCCATTGTCATTAACTTGCTTTTTTTTCCCTATATTTATCTTCCTTGCATAAGAGTTGCAACACTATTTATACTTGTCCTGGTCCTTCAAAGTTTGTGCAGGCCTCTGACAAAATAGAAAAAGATTGAACAGGTAATTGTGACAAAAGACATCCATTTTACCTTAAACAGACTAAATGACTGGTTCTCTACTATATCACCTGTAAGGACTGTTAGGGTAACAGTATTTGGATCTTGGAGAACATTGAATTTGCAGCTGAATACAAGGCTATAGCCTGTGGCCCAGCAAACCTGCTAACCACAAGGCAGAATGATATATTGAAAGTAACATTGCAAGATGCTTAGGCAAGCATTTTCCTAACAAAGCCATAGTGTTGTAAGATACAATAGCTCATTGTATAAGGAGAACAGGATGAAGCCCACCAGCTATCATCAGAAGATAAAGCAGAAGACCTTGGAGATGAAGAAGGAGTCAGCAAGAAATGGCAAGTGACCAAAGGAAGCAGAGCTCAAAGTCTTATGCATATGCTCATAGCAAAAAGGCATGTGTCCCAAGGACATGAGAATGGGTGAGAGGGAAACCATGCTCATAGAGAAACCTGGGATGAACAACAACAACAACAAAAAAGTACCTCTTGCAGGATGCTGGAGGAATGAGGTAGCACGCTGAGGAAAGACGGCCATGTGGTTCATCAGCCACACCCATCTACAGCAGGGGCTGGGTGACGTCAGGAGGAGATGCTGCCTGGCAAAGATAAAAGCTGGCCCCAAGAGCACAGGAATGGGAATTCCAGGAGCGGGAGAAGCTGTGGAGGATCACAGTGACGGGGGCATCCAGCACTGACAAGAAGCCGAAGAGCCAGTGAGGAGGCAAGCAGCTGCGGCAGCAGGGGCTGCAGGAGTTCCCCACACTGGGTACAGCCAGCACCAGCAGGGATCTGAATATCCAGTGGAGAGGTCAGCGATTGCGGCAGCAGGAGCAGCCAGAGGAGCTCGCACTGGGATGGCCATCACCGAGACTCTGAGCCAGAGGTGGCTCTGGGAGTAGCCAAAGAAAACCCCAGCTGGGGTAAAAGTGTGGATCTTAGCCCAAGGGACTCACTTACCTAGGGCACTTGATGTGAGGGGAAAGGAGGGCCAACAGCTCTACAGTTTCTCCTCCTTTTTCTTTTCCTTCTCTCCTCTTCTGACCCTTTTTTCTTCCTGGTTTTGGGTCATTCCTGGTGTGTTGTAGCATTCCGTCGGTGTAGGGTTTTTTTGTTTCTTTTCTTTTCACTGTTTTATTTCTTTCCCTGCTGAATGCAGGCTTACCCAACTCTCCCTTGCTGGGTTTTGGGAACCAGAGCCCCCAATAGGGGAATTATGTGCAAAGCAGAGACATGATGGTGACCAGTGGCATCCTTCTTGGAGCACCCGGGGTGTCAGAGAAAACTTCTTTGGAGGCAGAATGTTCTGAGACCTTCTGGGCCTAGTGGGAGTCCAAGACATCCATCTGCGAAGGAGGAAGCATAGGAACTGAGGAAGACATCATCTAAGGGTTAGCTGCAAAAGATCCTGAGGCTTGTGTCAAAGGTTGGTGCATGGCCGGGGTATAGGGGAGGTTGGAGCCCTGTGTACATCTGCCAAGAGATGTGACAACTCTGGTGGTATCCTCAGCGGGAACCCCTCCACTGAAGATCTATTCTAAGTCATGTTAGGAGAGTTTGCGGACCTCCCCCAGAGTACATACAAAGCTACTTGGCGCCTAAGACCAGGCACCCACGCTAAGGTGACATGGGAGCAGATCATCAAACAGAGGCGGGCACAGAAGGTAAATGAGTAAAATGCATAGGTAATTCCATGCTAACAAAACAAACAGTAAACAGAGGCAGAGCTTGAAATAGAAAGGAGTATGCATGGAACAAAGGAGGGACAAAAGTGTAGTAAAAGTTAATGAGTATGAACCAAGGTGTATAAATGTGGAAAGAACTAATGTTCGTGGCAGCTCCCCAGTTTGTTGGAGCTGGCCCAAAGCTGTCTCCATTCTGAATAAAGCTGTTGCTAGCAATGTATGCTTGTGTTTGCTCTCTAAGCAGTCGGATCATTGTTTCCATAGTCGTTGGGTGCTACATGGAGTCAGGGTCTAACATCTTGGCATTGTTGGCAGGATTTGACACACATTTGGAGGGGACTGATCATCCTGATCCTACCAGGGTAAGACCTAGTGGTGTACTGGATTCTCTTGGGCTGCCTCAGCTATCATACCCCATCTTATACATTTCCCCCGGAGCATGGCACCAGGTTCAGAGGGTTTTCCTCTGTGTGTGGGGTCCAGGGGACCTTGGGGATTTTACTGAGAGTTGAGTTAAACAGAATGGGGATCCATTGCAGGGGCCCCAAGAGAATCTGTCTAGCTTAGCTTGGAATACAGCCCAAGAGTGAGCAGAAGGAATTTTAAGTGAAAAATCATGGAAGCAGGTCTTCCATAAAGCAACTGCCCTACAAGCTTTAGCTTGGGCTGTTCAAGATTTCAACTCCAGACTGCTGACACCTAAGAGAGAGAGAGCTTCAGAGTGAAGCCTGCATTCTGGACAGATGTACCTTAACTCTCATGACAGCCCTTGATTTAGTAGATATAGAATTGTTTAATTGTTTGTAGTGTTGTTTTTTGTTTTTACACAATATCAATAAATTCACCTATTATCGACTGGCAGGTGTTGTGGTCAGTCTAAGAGTTGTGTCCATCCAGAACAAAGGTATAGGTGCGGGGTTCAAATCAAGTCCAACAATTTGGTAACTTCACCAGGACACAAGAGTAGTAACCTAACCAATCAGGGAATTTGTTGTTGCAGAGTAATCTGTTTTAGAGGGGTTAGCTCAGATTTGTAGTAAGGAAGAGTTGTACAGTAAGTAACTAAAGTTGTAAGTATTGTGCAGGAGATGTTGTTTGTTACTTCTGACGAGGAAACTTTGCTTGTCCAGGTCAGGCAGAGCAGTGAACATAAGTATATGCTGTGGTCCACTTGGAATTACATAAGAACCTCCTGTTGTGTTTACAGTAGGAAGCTAGAAAGCAAAGAAAGTCATCTCTCTGCTAGAAAGGCTGGATGAATGAACCGGGTCCTTTGACTTTAAGGTCCTTGAAACTAGTTACAGTCTTCTGTTCAAAAAGAACAAAAGTAGGCATGTATTTGCTGTGAATTTTGTAAGGTGTACATTACCAGTGCAGGTTATAGCAAAGCAAAGTGTTATGCAGGCAGTACAGCTTCAAAGAGATCAAAGACAGTTAAAGAAATGTGAGACGAACACCCTAGGATCCTGTGTGTACCAGAAAATAAAGGCAACAAGAACAGAAAGAGACAAGGTATGTTCCTGGACATCTGCTTAGGCAGTGGCAGATAATTTGTGATTACAAGTGAGGGGAAACTTGGTTCTCTCCCGGCCCCCCCGGCTCTCCAGGAACAGTGAAGGGCCTAAAACAGGTAGAGATTGTTACAGGAGTGTAACAGCTGGTTTTAGGAAACATCATTGTACAGCTGTGTAAACAAAAATCAGTGCCCAGAATTACTTTAAGTTACTTTGAGCAGGGAAAGATGAGTAAGCTTATCAGAGGCATGTTTTGTTTTTTCTCTGCATAGACATAGTTCAAAAGTTTCCTTTTTGAGGTAAAAAAAAGATTCCCTAAAGGTATTGTGTATAGTGTGAAATTTGTCACCCACGGTCTTTCAGAAAAACTTTCTTGGTCCTGAAGTAGAGCTTGCTGAGCTGGACAGCTGTGAGAGAGAGATTTAATGAATAAATTAGTTTGCAGAGAGCAAGACAAGAAAAGGTCACTAATGAGAATGGATTGTGAAGCCTGTAGCACAAAAAGGATATAGTTAAGATCTGTTAAGGAAAGGAAAACTAAAAGTTAAGTAAAACCTAGAAAAAGTGTTAGGATTCTAGAGAGTTGCTAAAGAGAGAAAAAGAGGAAAAAGAAAGATCTAATAAAGAGTCTGCAGGGCCCTAAAAAAAACAAGTAATCTGGCATTCCAGAGAAGGGACACAGAAAAAGATCACAGTTATAAGTAATTGTGATGTCAACTATGCTAGGCTATAAAATGTAAAGCAAAACTTCTTAATAAGCTATGAAATACCTGAAGAGTGGCTACAAAAATGATACATCAGGCAAAGCATCACCTCCAGAACCTCACAGAGTTCAGCCATGCCAAAGATCAAGAAGGCTACTGAATTGTTTGTTTTATTATTATCCTTCCTTTCCTTTTTCCCCCTAGTTTTTGTTTCATTTATGTTAAAATTAGTGTATTGCAGTTAGTATAGTAAAAATAGTAATGCAATATTGTCTTATTAAACCCCAGAATTAGGAACACAAAATAAAATGATAGAATCCCAAGGAAGACCAGGGCCTTCCTGTGCAAGTTAAAAAAAAAAGGCCTAACCCTTGACATTTATCCAGACTTTTACAGAATGGAGAGGCACTAGTAGTGCTACAATTGCACCAAGCATCCAGTTAATGTTCAGCTGCATGTTCATGCCAATGGAAAAGCAAAAAATATCCCTATAGTACCATGATCCCTGTTCCTGGCTTGGTCCCAGGCTGAAAAGCAAGTAGCAACAATAGGCAAAAAGGTCAGTCCTCTGTCTGAGTAACACAAAAGCAACATCTACCTTGCCAGGACCAAGGGGTGTATTGTGTGGAAAGAGTGATGGCTTCTGGAGAATCAGCTGGGTTTCTCTTTTACTGCCTATACTAATTCTGTGGCAGTATTTGGACCTTGGAGAACATTGAATTTGCAGCTGAATACAAGGCTATAGTCTGTGGCCCAACAAAGCTGCTAACCACAAGGCAGAATGATATACTCAATGTAACATTGCAAGACACTTAGGCAAGCATTTTCCTAACAATGTTGTAGTGTTGTAAGATATGTAGCTCATTGTGTAAGGAGAACAGAATACAGCCCACTTTATCTTCAGGAGATAAAGCAGAAGTAAGACCTTGGAAATAAAGAAGGAGTCAGCAAGAAATGGCAAGTGACCAAAGGAAGCAGAGGTCATAGTCTTAGGCATGCACTCATAGCAAAAAGGCATGTAAATGAGTAAATTGCATAGGTAATTCCATACTAATGAAACAAACAGTAAACAGAGGCAGAGCTTGAGATAGGAGGGAGTATGGGTAGAACAAAGGAGGGGCAAAGGTCGAGTAAATGTTAATGAGTATGAACCAAGGTGTATAAATGTGGAAAGAACTAATATTCATGGCAGCTTACCCATTTGTTGTAGCTGGCCCAAAGTGATCTCCATTTTGAAAAAAGCTGTTGCTAGCAATGTGTGCTGGTGTTTACTCTCTAAGCATTTGGATCATCGTCTCCCTAGTTATTGAGCACTGCATGGAGTTGGGCTCTAGCAACAACCACAATCTTTGCTTTTTTACAGGTTTTAATGGCTCTCTCTTTTCTTTTGCTGAAGTTCTACTCCTTCATCATCACCCACAGTATCCTCTGCCATATCCAATCAGTGGCTTACTGTAATCTAGGAAGTCAATTTATGGTTCTTACAATATTTGTGCATGTGTGTGTATGTGTGAGCATGTGCACTATGTTATATTTAAACATACCTATTTTTTTCTTCACACAGTATTCTCAAGATGAGAAGGATGCAGAAGCAAGTTATCCTAATGAGGTAAAACAATGGGAAGTAAAGCAGGGGATCAGCCTGGCTAGACAGCAATCTCTTCAAGTTTTGAAATTCAAAAAGAAATCCTATAAAAAGTAAAAACTTGGTCATAGTTCCAGGGAAGAGTATAAGAGTATTACAAATGTATTTAGGGAGAAAATTAGGAAGGGCAAGGCTAAATTTGAGATGCATCTGGCAACGGACAGAAAAGGCAATTAAAAAGGATCCTACAGGGCTGTCAAAAGCAAGAGGAAGACCAGAGAAACCATAGGTCCCTTAAAGAATGCAGAAGGCAATCTAGTCACAGATGATGCAGAAAAGACTGAAGTGTTAATGACCTTTCTATTTCAGTCTTCAAAAACAGAGGCAGCTACCAGATGATAAGTGCAGCTGGCATCAGAGATAGAGAAGGAGACAAACTGCCTAGAGTACTGGCAGAAGAGATTGCTTAGAAAAGCTGGATGCTTTCAAGCCACCAGGACCAGATGAGATGCAACCAAGGGTATTGAAGTAATTGATTGAGGCAATTTCAGACCTATTGGCTATCCTTTCTGAGAACTCATGGAAGTCAGGCAAAGTCCTGGAAAACTGGAAAACAGCAAATATAGTGCCCATCTTTAAGAAGCAGAAGAAGTAGGATACAGGGAACTATTGACCAGTCATCATGGCCTGTATACCCAGAAAGATCATAAAGCAGAGTCCTGAAGAAATCCACTGTGAGTGAAACATTTAGAAGGAGAACAAAGTGATCAGGAACAGCCATCATAGATTCACCAAATACAAGTCATGCCTGAACAAGCTGATTTCCTTCTCTGATATGTGACCTACTCTGTGAATGAGGGGACCAGTAGACATGATATACCTTGCCTATAGGAAGATTTTTGACATAGGTTGAGAATGTTGAGACAGACTAAGGAAATACAGACTAGATGGAAGTACTATAAGATGGATACCTAACTGGTTGGATCATTGTACTTAGCAAGTAGTCATCAATGGATCAATATCTAGTTGGAAAGATGTATCAAGTGGTGTTCCCCAGAGGATAACGGAATTGAGTGCAAGGTTAGGAAATTAGTAGATGGCATCAACTTGGGTGGAACTGCAGACACTCCAGAGGGTAGGACTAGGATCCAAAATGACCTAGATCAGGGGTTCTCAATCCCCAGGTCATGGCCCAGTGCTGGGCTGCAGTGGTTCAGCTGCCAGCCTGCAGCATGATCAGCTGCTGGGCCAGAAGTGGCCATGGACTGGCAAACCGTGGCCCTTCAGAGCCAGGCAGAGGTCCTTCCTTAGGGGCCACAGTAGTGCAGGGTTTGGCCCACCCCTGCAGCCGGAAATTCCAGCTGTGGTCAGCTGTAACTGTTGGAATGTGGTTTGCCAGGCCACAGCCACTTCCAGGCCATGGTTTGCCAGGCCACGGCATAAAAACTTTGGGAACCCCTAACCTAGATTTATTGGGCAACCATTTCTCCAGTGTATCAGATGAGATTCAACAAGAACAAGTGCAAAAGCATACACTTAGAATGGAAAAACTGCATACACAAATAGACTGCAAAATAGCTGGCTAGACTGCAGTATTTTACAGAAAGAGCTGAGAGTTGCAATGAACATAAGCTGATTTACGAGCCATTAGTCTGCACTTGTCATGAAAAAGCTAAGAGCACAGTGAGTTATACATGTATAACAGCAGTGTCACTTGCAAACCAAGGGGGGGGATTCTTCTCCTGTATTCAGCACTGGTGAGGCCTCACCTATGTCCCGTTTTAGGCACTACACTTCAAGGATGTGGACAGATTGGAAAGAGTCCAGCTCAGAGCAACATCAATGATCAGACACCTGAGAGACATGACTTATGAGAAAAGGCTGAAAGTATAAGGGTTGTCTGGTCTGGAGAAGAAAAGACTAAGTAAGGAGGGAGAGGGTGGTATCTGATGACAGCCTTCAAATGCCTGAAGGGCGATTACAGAGAGAGTGGAGATGTGCTTTTCTCTGTGAGGCTATAAGTGTCAGGACTACAAACATTTAGAGAATATTCAGGCTGGCAATTAGGAAGAACTGTCTGACTATGAGTGTGATCAAGCACTGGAATTGAGTACCTAGAGAAATTGTGGAATCTTCATCCTTAAAAGTTTTCAAGAATTAGTGAAGGTCTTGTTACATGTTGCACTTTGAACTGCTCAAACCTTGATCTGTGTTAGTTCTAGCTCAAATTTGGAACTGTCACACCTTAAGGTTAAACATTCTCTTTGCTTGTCCCCCACCTGTACAGCTGTGACTTGCCACTAAAGGGCTAGCAAGCAGGGGCCTGACTGGGAGCTATAGATGTGTGTTGCCACTACAAAGCTGGTGAACCATGACAGGCTTCTATGCCTGCTCTAGGTGGGAGGTGTGAGAGATGAGTTGGGGGTGGGAGTGGGAACATGAAGCTGGGAGGCAGAAAGATAACGAGATGGAGGTAGATAATGAAATGGAAGGTGGAAAGGAAATGGGGGTGGGGAAAGGGTGAAATAAAGAAAGTCAGCCACTGAAGGGTAAAATTAAAAAAAGGTAAAAAGAAAAAACATTTCAAACAGAAATCAATAGGAAGTAAATTATAGAAGGACTTGTTTTAATAAATTGAGACTGGAGTACAGGGGGTGCTGGTCATGGTTCTCAGAGTGGCTGGGAGGTGGTAGCAGTGACAGAAGATGCTTTTGGGGATGCTAGATCCCCTGCCCCAGGAAGAAAGCCCCAAGCTTATGGGCGCCCAATCCAGGCCTCTACCTTCTTCCCCTCCCCAACATCTCCTCTAGACCATACTGTTGGACCTACCTGTGCCTTGGCTAGATGGATTGTGTTTTACAGGCTACAACTCCAGGCAGGAGGGGGAGTTGATGTGGTGTCATAACCACTCCTGGGCAGTAGAATGCAGGGGATGGAAATTTTTTTCACACCAAACATGGGGGAGAAAAGGGGAAGACTCCATCCTGGGATGCTTGGGTACTGCAACTTGCTCATCTGTGGCAAGCAACCATGTATTAATGGAACATGAGCTAGGTAACATGGATCAGAAATAAATCTGCCCTGGAGTAGCATAACTTTAAGATGCCTAAAGTGTTCTTAAAACTAGTTTCAGGTGTTAATGTGTGGACAATCCAAGGGCTAAGAGCTCCAAGAGCCACCTAAAACTCCTGGTCCTTAGACAGACACTTGGCTGGGATGATTTAGTCAGGGATGGTCTTGCCCTGAGCAAGGAACTGGACTAGATGACCTTACAGTCCCAATTTCCTATGATATCTTTTATTTTCTTTCATTCAGTCCAGCTTGAATCTATTTTAGTCTTCTACATGAAACTAGCTAATGTGTTACTTCAACTTGATGTGTTCATATGCATGCCTAATCAATACATTGCTTGGATGACCAAATAGATGAAGATATTGTGGGTTTTCTACCTAAGATTCCCTTTCTTGAGAAATGTGATTATACCAGATTGAATCCATACACTTGACCTACTCCCTTTTTGATCGTTCATATTCCATATTCCATTAACTATCAGTAGCATTTTTCACATTTTCAGCAATCCTAGAGGTATTTTGTTTATCTCAGCTGATAAGGAATTTTTTTTCAAAGTATTGTTTCTTTATCATTTGAATTTTGGCAAATCCTTTACCTTTTCTTGACTGGCTAGTCTGTTGATGATACCAGTACCAGCAGTTAGATTATGGTTGTCTCTGACCTCCACAATATTACTGTTTCAACTGTCTAGTCCTTTTTATATAACATATATTCTACTCTCAATATTACAGAAACTCTTTGAGAGCCAGAAAGAGGCCATAAAGACTGCGTGAAAGATTTCTATGGCTGTAGTCATCATGTGAACCTTCCAGACAGATCCATCCTTTTCCAATAACACTGTCCATAGAAGGACTGTCCATGTTACCAAAAAGGCTTTGGAAAGGCCCACTCACAAACCTACTAGATCTCTCCTAATCCTTCCCATGACTCTGGAAGTCTGTTCCTTCATAATCCATGGCCCTGCCAAGATTATATCTATGGAACCCCAATTGTGCTGCCAACGATGAGAATCAAAGTCTTTCCCGCAAACTTTACCCCTGGTTCTTCCTCTTCTCCAAAGCTAAGCTGTACCAGGCCCTTTAAGTACAGAGAGCTCCCCAGAATTATAATAATTCTATTTCTTAATATATATTAAAATATAGGGAGTCAAATCATTTTTATTTCCTGGTTCTGAAATAGGAGAAGGGGGGTTACCATAATGTACCAGGTCTCCAAATTTCTCATAGGCCCTTCTTCTTTCATAAAGCCCAACCTTCAGTCCCTAGCTAGGCCTCAGAGTTTTACACTATAGTGACAGCCTGCTTTTTTCCTTGAATTATAAGTATTTTTTTTTAAAAAATGTAATGTTTAAAGATGGGTGACAGTAAGCCATAAGCATTCATGACCTACATTTTCCTTAAATTCTCTCCTTGGTAAACAGCAGCCCATCGTTCTAATTATAGACTATAATCTCACTGGTTGTTATTCCCTCTGCTACTGGATGAGATAAATTAATAATGAAGACTGCAGGTATGAGATAAAACTGACTAGTAAACAGAACATGGGGCAGAATTTATGATCAATCATTTCTCCCTTGCCCATAAATGGAACAAGCTTCTCTTCATAAACAGCATCAGGTTCAATGTGATTCTGAAGCACAGGAAGCCTGGAAAGGGAAATTTTTTGCTTATACCAGGAGTAACTTTTACACCATGACTTTTACACACCTTGAAGATGGAAAAAGTATGCCATCAAGACCAGGATATCAGTCACAGAAGCACTGTTGAATCAGCTCTAGATTCAGAAAAGTAAGGCCAATGAATAACTACCAGGAGGCTCCCTAAAAAAGTTATGAATTGTTTGCACATCTTACAGTATTGGCATGCTCCTGCTTCTCTGTGAGTATTTTTACACATGCTGCAGGATGCAGCATGGGGTGCTTTAATTAGAAAGCCACATGGATTAAAAGCACCCACACATCATGTGTATCAGCATACTGGTGTGTCCCTGAATTGAAAAAATGGCGGTGGCATGCTTTGAACTAAAGGTCATCAAACAAGTTTTATTTCAGAGTGTCCTGCCACCACTTTTTCAGTGCAGAGATGTGCAGGGACACTGATACACTTGACATGGAAGGCTGCCACAGCATGTCAATTTCCATGCTCCAGCAGACTCAATTAATCAAGTCTGTTCTGATGTGTTGGATTTCCAGCGTGTCAAAGCAGGCTCCCCACACATGTATAGGAGTCCAGTGAAATTAGAAAAAGCATTTTCAGGCACCTGCCAGAGATGAGGACTGAGAACTGTTGCCTGAACTGGGTGAAGATATATTTCCTCTCTGATTTTGAATAGCAGGAGATCTCCTTAGCTCTTGTTTTTAATTACTGAAGTGAAAAGGATAGGAAACTAAAATTCTCTCCAACACAAAAAGCTTAAACAAAGTGATCCTGGGTGTCCCAGCCGTCTGTGGAGGGTTTGGATTGAGAGTGTGTTCGGGGGTAGAAAGGTAAGAAAGATTTATTGACTTAACAAAAACACAACTACGCGTAGTAACAAGACAAACAATGACAGACAAAAGCAATTCACATCAGCAACTTATCGGCAGCCCCCTCTGATGCCTGATACACAGCAAGTTCCTCTTTCCACAAAGTTCAGTGAAGTCAGGCATCCCCGACCAGCATTGTCCGAGGGGTACCAGGAAGGACCCTGGAATGCAGTTCTTGGGCTCCTCGAGGTCCATGGGCCTACTGATCCAGGCAACAGCTAACTAATCCTTTTCACAGAGCTGCATCTTCCTCCTGAATGGTTTCCAAATATGTCAGCTAATTTATAGCTTCTGAAGGACACAGATAACGTACGACCACTCAGATTCCTTTTACTTCAACTGTCCTTAGACTGACCAATAGCAGTACAAGCCTTGTATTCCTTTGATAAGGTAATTTTAACTGTGCCACAAGGCCTTACTACTTCTAGGCTTTGTTAAATTTACTAGGCCTTACTTTATACAAGATCTCACTACATCTTAAACTATAATTAGGCTTTTAGCAACAACTTATAATTTAATATCTAAACAAATACAGAAAAACACTTGGTCTCATCTTTATAGAGCCTTCAGCAAGCACACAGACATACTTTTCAGCTGCCACACTAGGCATGTCTACTTGTGCTATTAATGCACTGAAAACTTATTGCACAGTGAAATACTGCACAGTAAGCATTCCCTAGGAGGTGCTACATGCACACTTGCTAGGAATAAATTTGCTGTGGATTAGAGCAGTTCAGATCAGGGCTACTCCTTCCCTGATCTGCTTCCATACAACAGCCAGGGGAAGTTCTAGACTCCTCCAGGTGCTAGCCCCTGGCTGGCAGGGGTCACTAGGTTCAGGTCTAGTGGACTCTAGGGTTTGGGAGGAGCTGGCCCACCTCTGGGGCAACTGCCTACCACCCTGCACCCCTATCTCCCATCCTGCTCCCATGCTGCTTGACTCAAGCTTCAAGGTCAGAGCCAGGGCTGGGAAATCATTGGCCAATTAGAGTGGAGGCTAGCAAGCAGGCAGCTGCCCTGGGGAGGAGACAATTATCTTGCCCCTTGCTACCTGGAGTGACTAGGAGTAATTTGTTCCCAGTCATCTGTCTACCAGTCTGCTACTGCACAGTAAATCTACTACCTGTATTTATAGATAGCAGAAAACTGCACAATAGACTAATCTACTGTATAGTAGCTGCTGCACACATTTACAAAGTGACACTTTACCGTGCAATATATTATTCTACTGTGTGGTAAAGCATCTCATATACCTGCATCCTTTTTCAGAGATCTGAAGCACATTATGAAGAATGGGATGCAATAGCGGTACATTGAGCCAAAGCTACATTTCCATCTGAGCTACATTTCCAACATAACAAAGAAGGGAGGGGAATGGTGCTCGAAGAAAAATAAAAGGCTGCATTTTTTTAAAGAACTATTGAGTTTAGGTGCTAGGCCTGTAATATCTTGGAGAAGGTCCATTTTAGAAATTTTTAACCTGTCTCCTTGGTCAACAGCTCTGTTTAAAGTGTCATGGAAGGTACCCAGTTCATTAATCACTATTGGAAATGTAAGTCAGTTGCCCTAAAGTAAAGTAATACAAGGCCATATGACCTCACCTAGAATGCCTTTTGTTATAGGCTAGACAGAGTTGGATCTAATTCAGCTTTACTTCTGTTAAGAGCAATCACACCTATGTAACTACACCTCACAGGAGTTACCTTGCAAGAAATACACAAATGCAACTTTGAAGTTCAAACTCTTTGTGAACCTGAAGTTGGTAGTT
The DNA here is from genome assembly GCF_052110815.1 of Crocodylus siamensis. Lineage (NCBI taxonomy): Eukaryota > Metazoa > Chordata > Crocodylia > Crocodylidae > Crocodylus > Crocodylus siamensis. The sequence continues at coordinate 49,522,889 of NC_143401.1, read as the reverse complement.
TACAACAGTAAGGGTGTGTCTACACATGTGCATTTAATGTACATTAATCCAATTTAAGTTTTATTAAGGGCATGTATCTACACATACATGCCCTTAATGAACCTTAAAATAGTAATTTAATGCCATTCAAGTCTACATTTGATACCTGAATAAAGCAGGCATCGAATTTATGTACAAATAGTTAAACTGCAATAGTAAACATGTAAACACACATTAATGCAGTTTGTGTCCATTGACTTGGGACTAACTTTAGTCCCAAGTCGGTCCACACATCCACGTTAATGCACATTACTGTGTGCACATGCACCTAAATCACCTTAATGTGCATTAAGCTAATGCACATTAACTTTAGGCACACATACAAACACATGTAGACACCCTAAGTTACTGAAATTTGTAACTTACTACTGTAATGTTAATGTAATGTGTATAATAACAGAAGGAAGCAGGCAACAGTCTGAAGAGCTGTACTGACTGTTAATTTAGACTTCAGCTCCCAGAAACCCCCAGGGGTTAGGGGACAAGGAAAAAGAAGAGGAAGCTCAATACTGGTGTAAGGGGAAAAGAGAGCACTGTGTATGTGGAACCTGGTCAGCCCCACACAGGAGTGCACAGTGGACCTGGAGATCTCACTGGCTCAGTCAGTCAGGACTGCAAATAGAAGGAGCTGGAAGGAACTTAGGGGAAGTTGCAGGCTGCTGTTTGGGTGCTCTAGGGACTAAAAGCTCCAGAGGTAGAGGGGGGAAATTAAGGTTATAAGTGTATGTCACCAGTGTTAATGCTTCTTTACCTTTTACCTGTTGTCTTTCTTTGGTCTGTTGGCTTGTGACCCTAGCCCCTATGATTCTCTATATAAAACTGGAAACTCCCACTTGCTTCTTGTGCCAGCTTCTGAGGCTACAGAGTTGGCACACTACATTATAAGCTCTGGTTTTTGCTAGTGCAGAGATCTACATTATAGGGTTTCACCACTGTAATACAAAGCCTATAGGCAACCCCTGCATAGTGCTCTTAATTGGATCCTGAAAAACTGAGCGTTAAGTAAAATAAGTGCTAAGCAAAACTGAAAGTATTTGATGACCCGAGCTGGTGACCACAATTGTTTTTAATGACCCAAGATGGTGACCCCAAGCATTATAATGAAACTCGCCAAGTACTAAGTGAAATCAGGTATCAATTTAAAATGCCCGTTATAGATAAATAGCACTAAGCAAAAGAGTATTATGTGGTGATTGCCTGTATTGGACTGCATGATCATGTACATATTGTTAATACAGGTAAGGCCTATGTCTTGCCTAGTTCCAAAAAAATTCTTTTTGTTCAAAAAATTCATTAAGATCTCATAACTTAAGATTTTTAAAAGCCATTATACCAAACGACATATGTCAAGTTATGTTAAACAACCAGATATTCAAAGGAACAAACATAAATTAGATCATTAAAAAAAAAGATAAGGTATATTTATGGTCCCTTCCAATCCCAGTGTTCTGGGGGAGGGATGGAAAAACAGCATAAAAGGCATCATTGTTTGAACTGGCCTGCTTTTTTGCCTTGGGGTCTGACAATTACTGACCTATATTCCAGCAGTTCAGGAGTGTTAAACAACAAAGGCTACTACTAGCATTGATCTAAATGATTTCCTACTTGCCAGCCTAGCCTAGCAGGAGGGATTCCAGAATACCTTTTTCTTTCTTCTAGATACGTTTATGTTATTATAACACCAAAAGCTGTGTTAATCAGCACCTTAAAAGCCAGCATGCTCTGTTAACTGGCATGCTGGCTTGTAAGAGCTTGTCAGAGAAAAATGAAACCAGAAGTGCCCACTGTGGTAGTCTACATAGCAGCCTACACTTGTCCCCCTTCCCTGTCCCTCGGGGCCCACGGGACCCACAGAAGGGGTGGCAATGCAGCTGGAGGGGCAGCAACACCCCAGATGCAGCAGGACAGTTCCACTGGAGCATCAAGGGGGACAAGATGCTATGGGACAAACAAGCAGAGCTGAACATCCTGCAACACAAAATCATGCAGGATGTGGACACTCAGTGGAACTTCACATACCTGATGCTTGAGAGGCTGGTGACCAACAGAAGGCCATCCATGAGATGGCCTTGCTCAGGGAGATTGGGATCAGTGTCCCCCTTCACAGAGCTGAGTGGGATACCATCTCCCGATCTTGGTGGTCCTCAAGCCCTTCCTCAAGGCCACTGAGACCCTCAGCACTGCTTATGCCCTCCTTAGCCAGGTGATCCCTGTAGTGAGGAAACTTCAGAGCCAAAGAAATCAGTGTTCCTGGCTGGGGCAAGCCACTGTCACCAGATGTCCAAGCACTCACGAGGCAGCGGAGGAAGGGCATCAAGAAATGGCTTGATCCCTTGTGGTCCAGTACAGTCCATGTGCTGGCTTCCATGTGTGACCCAAGGGTGGCCTGGTGGGATTGTTGGTGCCATGGAAGCCCCAGGAAATGCCAGGGCCTAGGATTCCCATGGTGAAAGGTGGGTAGAAGGTGCCATAACCTCCAGCTACCACATGTACATACACAGCCCTGCCTGGGGAAAGCCCAGAACTGTCAGATCTTTGGCAGATCTGAGGCTTTCTGGTTGCAGTGGAGTTGGGAGACTCCAAGTGAGCTGAGCTTAGCTGCCTTGGATGCCAGCTTTCAGGTTAAAAAACCCTTCATCAGTCTGAGGAAGCACCTGCAGTTGGTCTGTGTGTGTTCTGGAAATAGAAATGGAGGTGTCAAGGGATGAGGGACAGGCTGGGTGGGGGAAGAGGGATGTAGCAGCACAGGTAAAAGTGGAGAGATACCTGGGGAGTCAGATATCTGGCAGGTTGTAGTGTGTCATATTCCACTGTCTATAGTGAGTCCATGTGCCACCCCTGTGCCTTAAACACTCATCCATGACATGAATTAAGCTGCAGACAAGCAAGAGATGCAATTTCCCAGAAACCCCTGTACCTACCTCCTTGAAACCTGACAGGCTTCATGGCCTCAGCAGGGGCTACCGTCCCTGCATTTTTCACTAGGGCTATGTGAGGCTTCAGATCCCGCTTCGGATCCGGACCCACTTTGGATGATCCAGTGTCCAAAACAGCACTTCTGGGTCAAAGCAGGATACAAGCAATACTGTCCGGAGTGGGTTGGAAGCACTTCGGACCTGCTTCAGATGCTCTGGAGCCACTTCAGCCATTTTGAGGGCATTAGAAGAGGGAGGGAGAGCGGGGGGAGGGACAGAGAGTGGGAGATGGGGAGGGAGGAGGAGTGAGGGGGGGGAAGACTGATATTTGTAAGTAGGCAGCATGACACCAGATAGCACAGGAAAGATCAATATGAAGCATGCTAGAAAGGCAGGTACCAGGTCTTCTGGCAGGGGAGGGAGAGGGAGTAAGGAGAGAGCTAGAGCTGCAAGCTTCCTCCATCCCAAACACAGATGAATTCTATTCCCGAGCAGCCATAACATCACTGCTGCCAGTGGAAGTGAGGCGGTGGAAACAATGTCTACACCTAATGTCCCTGCACCTGAACCACCTCCGCTCAGTCCAGAAGTGGGCACAAGCAGTGGAATCACTGCCTCTTCCACCCCAATTTCAGCTCTCACTGTGAGCTTCCCACAGCCAGAGGAGGAGCTGGAGCTGGAACCAGCTCTCCGTGTGAGCTTCCCACTGCCAGAGGAGGAGCTGGAGCTAGCTCAGACAATTCTGGGGACTGAGGTCGAATCATAGTTAGTGCTCCACACCCCTCACATTCCAGAGGAGACCTGGGTCTAGGGGAAAGCAGCACCTCAGAGGAAGCTGAGGTTGTGGAGTCAAGTGAATCAGCTAAGGTAGCTCCTCCTGCTGTTCAGCCTCAGCCTGCTGAGAAGGGGGAAAAGGCAAGATCCTCACCCTCAACCGAGAAGCAGGGGAGTAGTGTAATATGGGATCATTTTGAGGTAGCAGATAATCCCAGGTTCACCATCTGCCAGTACTGCTGAAGTCATGTGAGCACTTGAGACACTTCTCCACCACGACCATGCTGCTGCTGCATGTGAGGAGGCACCACCCCCTTGCCCTTCTTCCTGCTGCTAAGCCTGGTACCAGTGCAAGTGTGCTGAAAGGGAAGTCCCCCTCTCCCTCCAAAGCCCCTTTACCCCTACAGCAGATGCAGGCCACCCTGGACCAGTGGGGGAAAGGTGGACAGAAAGGGGTGGGGTGCATGCCCAAGACACGTGAGATGACCCAGAGCATTGGGGAGATGCTTGCTCTGGATAGCCAGCCCTTTTCCTTGGTTGAGCAACCAGGGTTCAGGCAGTTCTTAGCACTTATGGCCTCATTTTACAAAGTGCCTACATGTACCACCTTTAGCAGGACGGTGGTGTCCTCCCTGTATGAGGGAGTACTTGAGGGAGGAGCTGCATAAGGCAAGGCTTCAGGTAGCCTTGCACTTCACCTCTGACATCTGGAGCAGCCGGGGTCGCGATCATGCCTACCTCTCCCTCACTGGTACAATCAGTCAGGCCATCGGTGGGCTCCATGGCAAGCCGAGGTGCTGGATGAGTCCTACATGGCAAGGGAAATCATGGGAGGCATGAACCGCATAGTGCAGGGGTGGCTCATTGGGCAAGCTGAGCTCACCCAAGGGTTCATGGTCACCAACAATGGGACCAATACAGTGAAGGCTGTCCTAATAGTGAGGGGTACCTTGGAGGGGGACAGAGCTGCCAGTGATGCTACAAGCCAGCTGATTTTGAAATACAGGAAGGTGGCAGGCTATTTCCACTGCAGCATCAAGGGAGGCAAGATGCTGTGGGAGAAACAGGCAGAGCTCAGCATCCTGCAGCACAGAATCATACAGGATGTGGACACTCAGTGGAACTCCACATATCTAATGCTTGAGGGGCTGGTGGAGCAACAGAAGGCCATCAATGAGATAGCCTTGCTTGGGAAGATTGGTATCAGCGGCCCCCTGAACGGAGCTGAGTGGGGTACCATTTCCCAGATGTTGGTGGTCGTCAAGCCCTTCCTCAAGGCCACCAAAACCCTTAGCACTAGCAATGCCTTTCTCAGCCAGGTGATCCCCCTAGTGAGGGAACTGGAGAACCAAATGGAGAAGTTCCAGGGGATCAATGTTCCTGGCTGGGGCAGGCTGCTGTCACCAGATGTGCAGGCACTGGTGAGGCGGCTGAAGGAGGGATCAGGAGACAGCTGGATCCTTTGCAGTCCAATATGGTCCACATGATGGCGGGCATGTGCAACCCAAGGGTGAAGGGGAGCATGTGCACTGGAAGTCCCAAAACCCTTGATCATTGGATGCAGGTGCTGGTGAAAAAAGTCAGGGAGGCCGAAGTGCAGAAGCAAGGGGATGTGGAAGAAGGGGATCCACTTTCCCATGCCAGCACTTCCAGCACCAGCACCAGTGCCAGCAGCAGCACCAGCCAAACTTCTCCATGTCAAAGCTGTAGTCCAAACGCACCAGATCCCAGCCTCAGGCAGGTATCACCAAGGCTTCAGTGGCTACCTATCTCGCTGAAGATGTGAAGCCACTGGAATGTGACCCTACTGGGCAAGCCGCAGCCAAATGTGGCAGGATCTGGCCGTGGTTGCCTGGCCACGGTTGCCTGGCAGCACCTGTCCTGTCCACCGACTAGTGTTCGAAGCAAGAGGGTGGTCAACATTGCAGGGGATGTTGTGACACCTCACCACACCTTAGATCCTATGTTGGTGGAGCAGCTGGTGTTCCTAAAGGTGAATCTCCTACTGCTAGGGTTCCCCAAACTCCAAACGGACTGAGTGCCACCCTCCTCATTCCATCTGCACCAATTTCCTTTTTGGAGATTTTGAAAAGCCAAGTAATGCCCCACTGTCAGCTGGAGGGGGCACTAACTGCATCACCAGCGAGCAGGGGAAGAACATGTCCCTGCTGAGCTCATTCCCCTGCCAGGATGAACTTGGAGGTATGGGTTGGGGCTATGGAGAAGGAGGAGACCTCAGGTCCTGGGCATGACCACTAAAACTGCACCCTGCCAGGGTAGGGAGGCCTGGTGGGACTGCTAGCAGCGTGGCAGCTGTGTAAATGCCAGGACCAATGATCCCCTGGTGAAAGGCGGGAAGGAGGCACCATAACCTCCAGCTAACACACACATGCACAAAGTCCTGGCTTGGGAATCCCCAGACCTGTCACGTCTTTGACAGGCCTGATGCTTTCTGGTTGCAGTGCAGTTGTGAGGCTCCCAGTGAGCTCAGCTTAGCTGCCTGGGAAGACAGCTTTGAGGTTGAAAACCCCTTTGTCAGGCTAAGGAAGTGCCTGCAGTTGATCCTGGATGGAAGGAATAATAACGAAGCCAAAGGCTGGCCTGGCATGCAGTGCAGGAAAGAAAGCCAGTCAGTGAAAATGGAAATTGATGCGTCAGCGGGTGAGGGACAGGCTGGGGTGAGGGGTTGGGGGGAAAGGAGGATGTAGCAGCACAGGTAAAAGTGCAGAGGTGCCTGGGATGTCAGATGTCTGACTGGTCGCAGTGTGCCAGAACTCCACTGTGTATATTGAGTCTGTGGCAGGAAACCACCCTTGTTTCTCCCCCAAATCTCTGCTCTGTGACAAATTGATTAGGATGGGCCCAGCAGAGGAAACACACCTTACCCTCTCTTTAGGTAACCTGAGATGGATACATTCCTGAGGAAAGGGGGATACCTGCTTCCTCTGCCTACTTGACTGGTATCAGCTACCTGGGTGAGGGGCTTCTACCTGGTGAGCTAGAGTCTGCCCAGCAACTAGTGATTTATTTCAAATTGGTTGGCTGACAGCCAACAGATGCTGGCCTCCATTGAACCAGGTGAACAAGGTCACAGGGGCTATATAAGTTAAGACTGCCCAGGAGGAGGAGGCAGCAGCTGTGCGGGGGATTCAGACTTAGATAAGAGCTTTACCATCTGAAATGGGCTCTCTCCCCCATTACTTATGAGGTAGGAATGGCCTGCCTCCAGAAGAAATCTCTAACAACCTCTGGATGATACTTGTGAGTAAGCTACTCGAGATCTGATTAGATATATAGCTGGCAGTAACTCAGATGCGTGATCAAAAGGCTACCTCAGCCGGACTGTTTTGCTCTATGGGATTTCTATGATATTGCTCTATCTTGTACCCTATTTTTACTCTACCCCTTGTAATCAATACAGTTCTCCTTTGTGACCAATGTAGGAGACTTATTGAGGGGTGGGTCTAAATTATGCCTAAGAGGCCCCTTAGGTCTGCGGACTAAAAGGGACTTTCCTTTTTGGCCCCCAACTTGGGGAAGTGCCCCAAGTGCTTGTACTGGGTCGAGTACCCATTGGACTATTAGGCCTGTGTTTCCCTGAGGACACAGAGCTTAAGAGGGTCCCCCCTCGGGGTGGTGGCAGCACACATTATCCCCAGACTCTGTGGTGGGGCTCGAAAGTGGGTCTGCTAGGGCTTAGGCACCCCTGGAAAGACACGTGGAGTCCGGAAGGTGGATGGGCATAGTGAGGTGGGAGGCTCAATGCAGGAGCTCCCCCTACTGGCCTGTCACAGAGTCCATGAGTTTCTGTACCTACTACCTAGGAGGCTGATCAAATGCAGTTCACAGGCCCAGCTCTGAAAAATGATTTCCATTGTAATTTGTTCCCTCTCAGGATCAGGCCTGACCTGAGAGACTGGAGGCAGAGTGTTTTTTTTGATGAGGAATGTGCCACCACAGGTAGTTGGGTTTTGTTGTCTTTCATAGATTCTGGTATGGAGTTTGTGGGGGTACTGGAGATAGTTGGCAGGTTTTGTGTTTTGAACTGTAGGAAGTTGGCTTCAGTTCTGGTGATGAGGTTAGGTGTTTGTTTGAATGTACAAATGACTTTTCAGAGCTTTTTCAACCCTAAAGCTTTCAAAGATACATTTTTTTTTAGTACTCCTTTTTTTCATAATACACACACAGACATAAAAACACAAGATAAGCCATCACATCCCATGAATAACATCATATGTCCAACACAACACAACATCTTTACTTCTGAGTGTCAATTCTATTATAAAATGATAGGCTCTATGACAGTTCCGTGTGGGTACCTTTGATGCTGCTGCTGATGCTACTGGTGTTGAGCCAGCTAAGTTATTGTACCTGTTGTCATGTAAAGCAGAGGACTGGGAGTGAGGCTGTAGGGGAGGAGGAGACCTCAGTGGGGCACACTGCTGTGTTGTGCAGAGGCCCCAGCACCAGGAAGGGCTCTTCTTAACACACACACCGTGTCACCCACCCACATCACGAGTTTTGCCTGTCAGCAGCTTGGGGTGCAGGGCCTCAAATGACAGACTTCCACAGCTGTCAGGCAGACTCCACGGCCTGGCAGGGCCCAGCAGTCACTCAGGCCTGGTCTAGGACACACACAGTGGGCAGGCATTGTGGCCTTGGTAAGAGCCACCAGCCGTGCAGTTTTCAGCCCCCTGTGTTGTAACACATGCACGTGACAGGAGCTTTGCTTTCAAGGATTTGAGATGCAGTTCCCCCCCAGCCCCTGCACCAATCTTCTTGAGACTTGGCAGTCTTCATGCTCTTAGCAGAGAATACCATCCTTGCAAGTTTCATCCAAATCAGACAAGAAACAAAGTTATAGATCTTCCATTGATTCCCCATTATACCCTATAGCCAGATCTCCAAGGCGGCTCCAAAGCTTCGGAGCTGCTTCGGCCAGATCGAGGCAGAAACCCAGTCCAGAGCTCTGGATCAGATTACAGCCATCCAAAGTGGTCAGATCCGAAGCTGGATCGGATCACTGCTGACTCGCACAGCCCTAATTTTCACTCCCTGTGCCTTCACACTTACAAGTGACACGAGTTTTGCTTTCAATATTCTGAGTTGCAGTTTCCCAGAAACCCCTCAGCCTAACTCCTTGAAACTTGGCATGATGCATGGCCTTAAAAGGAGCTACCATCCCTCCAAGTCTTATCTGAATCAGCCAGGAAATGACAAATTTATAGGCAGTTTCATGCTACCCCATTATAACCTATAAGCAAAACATCAAAATAGCGTCAAAACGGCGAAACAGTTTTGGCAAAATGAAATGGAACAGCAGTTTCAAAACAAAACTCAAAATGAAACACTGTCCTGTTGAAACATTGAAACACAAGTAGAACTGGAACAGTGCTGTTTCGCACAGCCCTACTAGGATCCATATTCAAAGATCAATAGCCTGCCTGGAGGGCTCAAATGTAGAATAAGTGCAAAACTTCTGATGCTGTAGACTCTATCACCTACCTCAAATGTATTATCTCTATCATCTACCTCAAATATTGTAAAGTAAGTTTTGTAGATCATACCCACCTCAAATTTGCAGCTCTGCTTTACAGAACAGAATGGCAATAGGGAGAACAGATTCATGCATCCACATATTCTAATGTCCATACACTAATGCATTTAAAATCTCTTAGAAGATATCACTACAAGAAATGGAGCTTGACATATCAAATTAGGGATTCCCCTCAGACTTGGTTTGAAAATGATGTAGGCTTTTTTCACAGTGTCAGATGTTGGTCATAAACAACAAAACCCTATCCCACCCAAAGGACATCATCTCTGGGTCAGACATGAGGAAAAGACTGCAATCTGTGAAGCAGTTCAGTGGTCACAACCAACTTACACAATATAAATGAGGTTAGGAGGAAACCTTACAATCAATAGCCAGCAGGTTGGAGTAGAAATCAGGTGGCAGGGACAAACCCGAGACAGGAAGATTAAGTAAGATTGAAGTTATAAAGAGGAAAGATTCCCAAAAGAAGGGTTTGTGTATGTCATCCTAATGGGAAAATGGTTTAATAATAGAAGCAGGACTTCGATTCCTTCATATTTTCATTGTACAAATTAATTCTTTGATTTATTGTTCTTTGTTTTTGAAAACGGTGGAAAAAAGTATGAGATAACAGTAGTTTAAGATAGGCACCTATTGACAGTGTGAGTTTTCTTGTACAGCTGACCATACTCAGCTAACATTTCAAAGCATTTTGTTTTCTCAGCTATGCAGACAGTGCACCTTAGGCTAGCTTAACTTAACATACAGAACCACCTACTTCTGCCATCTTTATTAAAAGTAGTCTTATCACAATGCATCTGTTATATTTAGCAACATAAACTGTAGAAAAATAATTAGTGAAAACTAAGTCCGCATTCCTGTTTCATATATTTTTTTTAGTTCTATAATGGAAATGAAATAATTTTTGCTTTATAAGATGGCAATTGGAAGGTTCAGGTTGGGAGATAAATAATTTATATGGTATTTCCCCCTTATTTTTCACTCTTTAAAACTCAGGGAAGGCTTTTGTAGAATTAGCAATTCAAGTCCTTAGGACTATTTGTTTCTACAAACAGCAAGTGCTGAAAGGTTGGGAAAAAACCCACTTATAACAAACTGCTGTTGCTTATATATATATATAAATCCCTCTATCACTATTTTCTCTATCTAGAAGCCTAAAACAACCTAAACTGCCATAACTGGTCTTTCAAGGATGTTTCCTGTCATGGTTTGCTTATAGTAGAATCTTCCTATCTTAGGTGAAAACAAACAAATTAAAATAAATTTCATGCTCATAGCTGCCATGTTGATAAATATGGCAATAATATAGCTGATTTACTTTTGTAAATTATTGAACTTTATTTTACTGCACATTTTGTTTTTACTCCAATGTTATATTCATCTTGGTTTCTGCCCTTCTTAGAAGCATGATTTTTGAGCTAAGTCTGAATTGGTTGTGGAACAAAAATAAAGAATCAAACAAGTTGATAAATCTGAAAGCTGCAAATGAAAATGCATGTCAGGAGGCAAGTGATCACCAAACTGTCTCATTTCACAAGCACTACAATAAGTCAGAAAAATCTCATCCTTTAGAATTTTTTTAATGAAAAACTAATGGGCTGTCCAAGTAAACCAACAAAAATAAAACATAAAAAAAAGGAAAAGTACACTTGTAGCAAAACCCCCAATTTTTCTTTTTTTTACTATTTATCTTAAAATGCATTCCCTCCCCTTCCCCAAACATTTCTGACTTTTCTCTCCCTCTCTATTCCCTATAGATAAGAATAAATGAGCTCAAACTTAGGATAAGCTTTAAACATTTTTATTTTAGTAGCATTTTTTTTTTATTTTGGATATCCATTGTTTTATAATTATTAGGTTTGTATTAGTTTTTACTGTTGTGTATTATATTATTATCATTTTTGTATTGATTTTTATTGTTTCATATGGAGATTATATGGTTTAGGCCTGTGTTTGTAAGTGAACCAAAGTCATGTCAAGTTTCCATCTTATATGTCAAGCCTCTATCTTCTGTTCTCTGCCTGGGCATCCCATGTTGCAACAATATGATTCATTGTACCCCGCCCATGTAAATTAGTTCCCTGATGAATGAGTGTGATTGGGAATGATTGAAATACAATGGTAGCAGGCCTCTACTGAATGGCCTGTAATGACTGGGCCATCACCTCACATTGATTTCATCCGGGAACCACAGACCTCACCCAGGAAAAGAGACAAGACCAGCATTCCAAAACCAAAAGATCCTGCAGAACCAGCAACTCTCACCTTTACAGAAACCTGAAACTGCATGTCCCTGCATGGAGCACACATACTCAGTATGCCAGGGGCTGACCCTTGCCTGGGCATGCCTCCTGTCACTAGGATCACACACAGTCTGCCCCTAGAAAGAGGGGCAGTGAAGACAGACCCAGTGGGAACACCATTTCCATCCAGACTAGACCAGCTTCACGTCACCTATCCACCCCAGAGGCCCTGTTGGCGACCCCCTCTAGACAACACCTAGCTGAAGGAGACCCTGAATGGCCATCGAGGATCAACTTCCAGCCAGGGATAGGTAGATATTACCTGCATACCTCCTCCTTCAATTTGGACTCATTCTCTCTCTCTGTCTCTCTCTCCTCCTGGACTTCAGTGGACTTCAATCCCTGCACCAAGCCTCTTTAACCCCTGTTGCCAGTGTGTGTGTGTGTGAGTGTGTGAGTGTGTGTGGGTGCAAGGGAAACAATTGGGCATTGTGTGACCAACTCCCCTGTTCAATAAAACCACTGTCATTTGCAACCCCAAGTTGGGTCATGTTTCACTAAATCCCAGTCCCTTCCTTATCTTAAATTCCAGCCTCATTCTCTCTCTCTCTCTCAGCTCCAGTTCCCACCCTCTCTGCTAGTTTCCCCATCTCCTCCCAATTCCATCTCCCCTTTTCTGCCACCTCTCAGCCTACCCTGCTCCTACTGCCTTTTCCCTGTGACTCTCTGCTGCCCTGCCACCTGCTGCTTTTCCTGTGATTTTCTGCTGTCCATCTCTCTGTTTTCAGGCTTCCCCTGCACCTTCTGTAATCTTCCTCCCTGCCCACCTGCAGCTTCCCAGCTCCTCTTAGCTGTTCAGTTTTCTCCCACTTCCAGCACCTACTGCTGCTCTCTTCAACTTCTCTAGCTGCCCTGGAGCCATCCTCTGGCTCCCCACACCCAGAGCCCTCCTTAACACCCACACTTTCCTCTAATCCCATTTTTCCCTCCTCTCCCCATCTACCTTTTCAGCTCCCCCGTAGCTCTGGCTCCAGTCCCAGACCCTGTGCTGGCATTGCTTCCCTGTACTGCAGGCTTTGGGCCTTGTCTTTTAATCAGTTAAGATCAATTAACCTAAAGTTACTCCCGAGCCTTAGTTCTTCAGTCCAGGCCCCTCTACCAGTTCTAATCCCAGTTCCGGTGACTTTAATTTCCAGCAACTTCTACTTCCTACACTTCTACTTTCTTACTTTAACTTTTCCCTAGGTATCCCAAGTACACCAGGCACGCACATACATACATACATACATATCACAATACCCAACTTAGGAACTCACGTGTGTGTGTGTGTATAGGTGGGTGGTATGTGTGTAAATTAGTGAATAAACTTATATATACATATATAGATATCATTGTGTGTGTTTGTGTGTGTGGGGGGGGGTATATGAATTAGGAATCCACATACGTGTATTGCATATGCAGGTGTTGGTAACTGATTCTGTCTAAATTTGGTGTGTGTAGTGTGTGTGAATCTAGACTACTAGACTAATTATTTTGAATGTGTGTGTATCTGGGTTGTTAGTGTGGGGGGGGTGTAACATTGTGTGCATGATATACAAATTAGTGATCTGTGTCTAACTTTTGGGGTGTATAGTGTATGTGCCAGAGCTGGTAGTGTGAATGTGTATGCCCAGGTGAGCTGCTGTGTGTGACCAGTCCCACTGCCCCCATAGATGGACGTGCCTCTTGGCATGGAGTGCAGCACAGCCTGCCCTATCCCCATGCACAGCTCTCAAGTGTGCTTGGAGCCATAATCTGCAGTGCTGGGCAGGGTTGGGTTGGCACAGTGGATAGATTTAGCTTCCTGGAAGCCCCTGCAGTGTGGCTTCTTCCAGCCACTGTTGGCAAACTCAGTCCTGCTGCCCAAGCACCCCAGCCCATCCATACTGCATCCACCACTAGGGACACCAGACAGAACAGGTGGGCGGATGAGGTCTCCATGGAGACCAGCCCAGGACCCCGTCGCAGGCAGGGCATACTCAGCCAGATGGATGGGATATGGCCACAAGTGAGTGGGGTGCAGCATCCAGGAGCAAGCAGGGGAGAGGGGCCAGGACTAAAATTGCAGGGCAGTAACAGCACAGAGCTGGGGCCCAGGGCAAAGTCCCTCCCTACACCAGGCAGTGTAAACAGCTGTGACAAGGGGCTGAGGTGAGGTCAGCACTCTCTTTCCCTCTCCAGCCCTCAACAGCTCACCAGCGTTCCAGGTCTGCACCCCCTCCCCGCCAGCCCTCAACAGCTTACGTGGCCCTCCAGTCCACATCATTACCCACCCCTGATCGAAACCTACCAACCCAGAGTTAGCTTGGTTCTCATCTAATTTGAAGAGGCCAGTAATCTAGTTTATAGACCCTGTCTGCCTCACTGTAAGACCCTAGAAAATACACCATGGGAGAGCTGCAAAGGGTGATATCAGAGAATAGGTTTAATCATTTTAATTTCAGTACTCCAGAATGATTGTAGAAGATGAAAAGGATTTGCTTTCCATATGCACAAGTATCCAATGCTACTGTATTTATCCAGGTGAATTACTTCATTAAAAGAGAATTTACAGCACTATTTGTTTCAGAAAGTCTATTACATCCACGGCTGAGCTTTTGTGCTTTTTTATTTCTTGGTAACTATTTTTTCCACAATTTTGGGAAACCTTGGGTTACTTGTTTTCCCTGCCAGTACTAATAAAAGTGAGGTATTCTTTAATGTAACTATTTTAACAAATTAAGAAATTGACATAAAAATGGACTTACTGCTGTGTAATATCTTTGTTTTGTGTTTATTCTTCATTAAACATGTTTTTTATCGAGTACAGACCATGTCCCCACAATGTCATAGGAAGTATAATTTTCTGATTCAGCCAGCCAAATCCTGTCATCCCCATTCAGGCACAAATACCACAGAGAGGTTTTCAATTTAACTGAGTAAAGCTGGGAGGATTTTACTTTGCATAATTTTATAATGATCATCCTTTCTTCCCTTTGCAGCTTCTATGACACAGAATTTCACCCCTTCCAGCCAGCTTCCTCATCCCTGAATGTTATCCACTGCTGTACATTTTACTCCCTCAGTATTTCCAAGAAAAACAAGTTACCTAAATCACATTTATAATAATGACTTACAGATGGAGGAAGAAAATGTCTATACTTTAAAAATTATCTTTAGAACTTTGCTAGAAAGGGTATTCAAAATGTACCATATCTACATACCTCCAATTCAATAATGTAGCCAAACTATAAATTAATGCTTAATGGTATTTTCCTAAACTGAAATAAAAAGACAGTTCCATTACTACAGCCCATAATCTAATCTCTTAATATAAAAATATTTCAGGTTAAGGTAGAAGGAGGAAAAAGACAATAGTTTAAAAAGGAAATATATTTGGATTCTATCCCATTAAAATATTAGCATTGATAATGTTAAAAAGAATCAATTTGAAATTCTTTCTTCACACAAGTGTTTAAACATATACTACTGCTATTTGGGATTTTACTTATAGAAAATATTACATTTTACATCTTAAAACATGCTTGTATCAAGACATGAGGCATTGAACATACTTGTCTCACCTCCTCACGCCTCCACCTCTAGCTCCCTCTTCTCTCACCTGCCACACTTTCATGTTTTGATAGTAGAAAAGAAAAAAGGACATGAGATGTTACCCAGGAATTAGCAGCATAACTGAATGGTGGGGTCTTTTTGCAGGGCTCTTCCTCTCCTATGCCCTGCTCTGTGCCACACCCCGCTGGATTTAGTTTTATGGTGTTATCATCACACAAGTCTGAGTCTCTATGACAGTGTGCACAATCCAGCTCTCAGGTTAACCGATCCCTGCCAACCTTCTTCCTCTAGTTTACATGTGGTAATGCCTCAGAGGTATATACCTATCATGAGTAGCAAATCAGGTTAATTACTAAGGCAACACCCCAATATTAGTCTATTATTAACTCCATCAGTTGTCTTTGAAATTCACCAATTAATAGTCCATTACTTGCTGGCCTCCCAACTCAACCAACTATCCTCACAATTCATCTGTTAATAATTCTTTATTGCCAACTTATCAACTCAATTATCCTCATAGTTTATTGATTAATAGCTTATTACCCACTGGCTTAAGACCCCCATCAATACTTCTGTAATTTATCAGTCAATAGACCATGGTTTGCTGGCCTATCAAGTCAATTACCTATTTTCATAATACATCAATTACTAACCTACTATTCTTCAGCCTATTGGCTTGATCAATTATCTTCATGGGGAGGCTTACTCCATCCTCATCAGGTTCAGTTCCCATCACGTGCCCTGTTCCCTTCAGGGCACTCAGATTGCCTCTGCTTCACTCACCAGCTCTGTTACTCAAGTGCCTAACCAATCCCTCTGACTCTAACCAGGCACTTGAACTCTGCAGCTCTGGTTCTGGCTCTATCTCCAGTTCAGGTTCAGGTTCAGGTTTGGGTTTTGCTCCAGCTCTGGCTTAGTGTCTCCATGTAGCTTGCTTGGTGTTCTGCCTTGCCATGATTTTCTCTCTCCAAGGGTCAGTAACTGTGCTGGAAGTCCCTTTAAATGTCTGCCAGAATTTCCGATGACCACATGATCTTGTGCCAACTGGATTGGCCCCTCCAGTCCCAGCCAGTAGCTAGGTGTCTGCTTCTGAGTCTTTGGCATGTGCACCATACTGCTCCATTCCCCAGATAAGTTTTGGGGTGGTATCTAGTGCGACTGGTATGCCTGGAACATAACAAGGCCCAGGATTGTTGCCCTGTTACACAGTCCTTACTCTCTTCCAGAGTTTCTACTGATAATGAGTAGTGATAGAGATAAATTTCTCTATAGCGTAACAGTAATGGACAAGACCAACATTTTCAAATATAGTCATGGATTCTGGGATGCCAGTTTAGGACTAACTGTTAGAAGTCTAAGCTGCCATGATTCCAACTGCAATGAATAGACTAAGTGTTCAAGCTAACTACCCCCAAATCAACAGTCACATCTCAAAATATGCATTAAAGACTGTAGTAGACAGATGCAAGGCCAGATGTTCAGATTTCAGTAGCAGTTTGCCAAGTGCTCAGTGCCTATATGTGGGGCCTTGGTTTTAAAAGACTTCAGCTGTCTGTTAGGCCAAACAAAGGCCAGATTTTCAACAGTGATCATAAATCCCATTGTGGCATCTACAGCTATGTTGTCAAAAGAGTTTAGCATTTAAAACACTAAGTATTTGTTTTGATAATCTAGTTCCTTATTGTAATGCCTAAACAGAGCTAAGTTTCTTTAAAATTCCAGCTCTAAATCACATTAAGAATTTAGTCTATGAAAAACATCAGTTTTATAAAATAGTGTAGTCCTTTTCTTTCGGCACAAACAACATTTTCTTGACTTCTCTTTCTTTATTTTCAAAAAAGATTTGTTGAAATACATTAGAGTGTAAAGAATGTAGCATTTCAAATGTGGTTAGAATAATAATATGTATTGGAGTTAAACCTTTAAAATAAAGCTTCATTAAAGAAATGCATTGCAAGAAAACCTGGCAACTGATCAAACTAATTTGTATGCAAACAATTAAAAAAAAAAACAGGATATGATCCTCAAACACAATATTCATAATTAGAGCTGGGCAGATCATCAGAACTCTAATTAAAATATGAAGATCACAAACATGAATATATCAGTTCCAATATTATTATGCTTTTCCAGTTATTCAAAAGCCCTTTATTAAAAAGAAGCAGAAAACAGAGCTCACAACTGAGCATGATTTGACAAAAATTAATAGTAACAAGTTTAAATCCAAAGAAATAGGCTTATTGTTTCTGTAGTATTAATAATAAAACTGATTCTCTATTATTTCAGACAAGTTGAGTATGACAGGTCTTGTTTTTTCTGCATATGTGCAAACAAGGCTTTTGGTTGGTGGTGGGGGTTGGAGGCGGGGGGTGTTAAAGAAAAAGGTTTATTTTTGTACTCTCTGGGGAGTTGGCAATATTTCAAAAGTTTAAAGGCAGTTTTAATGACCAAACTTCAACTAAGAAAGGTCATTTGAGGGACTGACTCAGTAAAAACCAAGCCAGAAAAGGATCCATTAAAATTTTTTAAACTGTAATTATTGCCTTTTCAGGAAGACTACGTATCAGCAGCTCTCTAAAATAGCCCTTGTGTTCCATTCTGTTATTTGGAGCATAAATGTCAGGTCACAGTTTAGGTGATGACCATCAGTTCAGGATCATGTACAATATGAGATCTGAATGGAAGCATTACCACTTATTTTTTAAAGCCTCTAATATCAGCTACTGTCAAATATCAGACAATGGGAGTACATAAAATACCAATCCATCCAGATGTGACAATTCCTATGTTTTAAATCTGACTACAAGCAATTTTAATAATTTTGACTCCAATCCTTCAGTTAAGTCTAGAGCAAAACTGCAACTGATTTAAATGACAGAAGGATCAAGTCCCTGGTTTGACACTTCATCTAAGACTGTGATCCTTTGGTTAAGAGCAGCAGGTTTCAAATGAACAGAGGTTGAAGTAGAACAGATTTCAGTTTGCCAAGAAGACAGACTCCTGCAGTGGATCTCAGACAGATACTTTATTAGCAAGGGAACTCAGTATTATTTTTATCAATGTTAAAGTAAAGGAAAGTACTTGTTTGTACATAGAGTTCTTCTACAGGTACTGCTTATGTGCATCTCACATGAACATATGGAGCATGCCCAAGCACCAGGAGGTTGGAATGCTTTAGCCACAAGGATCCACTGCTTGTGCCTGCACCTAGATTACATCCATACTTGACCTACCAATAGGAATGGATCAATCAGTCAACTATCACTCCCCTTGGCAGAAGGCTCAGCTTTTGCAGAAAAAGAAGAGTGGGTTGTGGGACAGATGTAGACACCACATCTTGGAAAACTCCAGATACAAGCAGGTAACTGGGCTCCCTTCAAATTCTTTCAGATTTGCATAAGGCAATGTGACAATGCTCCCGTTTCCTAGGCCTCAACTCATGTACTTTACATTGCCTCAAATAACGGGATGCACTTTGCCATACACTCTGTACAGAGACATCAGTGTACACTCCAGTTATGCCAGTCACTACCAGGGACTTTTTGAGTTCTGGGTGCACCTCCTTACACCACTCCTTAAGCATATATAGGGCCATTTTGATAACACAATTTTCCCAAAAGGAAAAAGTACCTATGTTTATGGAACCACTACTTAATTGCTTGCAAGAAGTACTAGCCCAGTATATCCCTGATGAGCCCCAAAAATGTAGCCTTTCTGCTGGGCCAGGATGGGAGGACAAGAGCCAGGCTCTAATTTGGGGAGTTTTGGCTCAAGCCGCCATCCAGAAAGCTGGGAACACTCATAGTATTGGGGTTGTAAAGGAACAACTTTCCCACCTACAAGCAATTTGAAGTGAGTGGTTTAATAAAATGTAAATACATAAATAAAATAATGAATCCTTATCAAATTCCTATTTACACTCCTTAGGTATTTTAACCCCAAACAGTAAACACTAAACACTATCCAAATAACAATCCCCAAAAGCCTAACCCTACAAAATATTTGCCCCTTAGATATTAATTATCCTGAATACTAGATACCCTTGAACATTAACCAATCTGAAATGTCAACCATTTAAAATATTAGACACTTTACAAAATACAAATATACCTAATAAAACTTCAAATATACATTGTCTGGCCTGTGGGCCACAATTTCAAATGGCCAATCTGCATTCTTTCCAGGGAGTCACACTTTCACTCCAGCCTGGGGGCAACAATTATTTTTTCTCAAGTCCCATGAGAAGACTTTGGTTTTTAATTGTTGTCTCTGCCTCTGGAAATTGTCATTTGCCACTAGCTCTGCATCACCAGCTGCCACTTTAAAGAGAGACATGTGATACTGATGCTTTAGGGACCTGGCAAATGGTACTGGGATCACGGTTACTGCCTTCTGCTATCACCACTGAAACCCCCTGCTGCTGTTGCTACACACCACTCTGGATCAACACCATACACATGTAGGATAAAAAGGCCTTACATGGAAGACAGACTGCCATGACCTTCATGATTCTTATACCAACATCAGCTCCTCTCAGGGATCTGACCTTGTACATTGACAGTCAAGATTATCCCTCCCCTGTTTCCAAGGTCAAAGTATCTACCACTATAGATGTATTTTCAGAGTCCAGAGCACGTACATACCTACTGTCACTTTCATCAGCTAAAACATTTTCCAACTTTGTGTGGAATTTGTATCCTTATATTCATGTTGTTGGTCAAGTTGCATAGCTGGACAAAATCTGCACCACTCCATACAGGTCATGGATATAAAGCTTGACTTATGGTTCACACACACTGGTGACTCCTTTGCCACCTAATAATCAAAGTCATGTTGTCACTCTGGTTTACCCTGCAAATGACTAATCAGAATCAACATGCTTTCAAAGCCTGCCTTGAGGCAGGTGTGTTTTTTGAATGAGATCTGGATGTGGCTTGTTTTTTTTTCCTCTTCAGCTTTAATATGCAGAACAGATTCAGAATGCACTGACTGCCATCTGTGACTAGCTTGTGAAAACACCCTCACACCAACCAGTCATGCACAAGAGCTTGGTCCACTCAAAAGACCACATTGCAAGTTACACTTAATATGTGTTTAATGCATTTAAAACACAAGTGACCACACATTCGAGTGCTTAAACAGATGCTAAGAGTGCTTGTATCATAGCAAAGTTACAACTTTTTGCATGAGGAGCTCCAGATCATATTAACACATATCCAGCTGTCCTTGGACTGTTGCAATTTAAGGCCATTACTTCTTGTTCTGTCCAATGTAAACATAAAGGACAGTCTGTCACCATGTCCCTTGTTACAACCGTTTTTGTACTTGAAGGCTTTTACTAAATCTTTCTCAGTCACTTCTTCTCTAGACTAAACAGCCCAATTCCTCCAATGTCTCTTTGA
The DNA here is from genome assembly GCF_052110815.1 of Crocodylus siamensis. Lineage (NCBI taxonomy): Eukaryota > Metazoa > Chordata > Crocodylia > Crocodylidae > Crocodylus > Crocodylus siamensis. The sequence continues at coordinate 49,502,365 of NC_143401.1, read as the reverse complement.
ATATTGTATTTTTAGACCTCTAATCTTGTTTTTTTATTCTTTCCTATTTGTCCACAGTACTTCAGATGAGGCCTCATCAGTGTTGAAAAAAACACTTCCTGTGAGTTACAGGTGACACTCCTGTAAACATAACCTAGTATTCTGTTAGTTTTTTGTTTTCTTTGGGTTGGGGAGGGGGGATGATCAACTATAACCCACAGGTTCTTTTCTGTAGAACTACAACCTAGCCAGTCATTCCCAAAGTTGTATCTGTGCATTCAATTGTTCAATCTTAAGTGTCGTATTTGGCATTTGTCCTTATTTATTCTAATTAGATTGATTTACTTGAAACCATTTTCCCAATTTAATCAAGGCTATTTTGAATCCTAATAGAATCATAGAAAATTTGGGTTAAAAGGGAACTCAAGAGGTCATCCCCCCACTCAGAGGAAGACCATCCCCAACTAGATCATCCTAGCCAAAGCTTTGTCTAACTAGGTCTTAAAAACTCTCAAGGATAGCAATTCCACAGTATCTCTGGGTAACCTGTTCCAGTGTTTTCCTGCCCTCCCAGTGAGAAAATTCTTTCTAATATCTAACTTAAACTTCCCTTGCTGCAACTTGAGACCATTGCTCCTTGTTCCATCATCTGCCATAATACTATACTCCAAATTGCCTCCTAACCCAATCAGCTTAGTTTCACCTGCAAATTTACTAAGTATACACTCAATGCCATCCTCCAAGAATAATGAACAAAACAAACACTGGGGAAGACAAAAGGTATAATTAATCCTTAAAATCTAGTAATACATGGAAATTAAGAATTATGGAAAAAAGTGAGTTATCATCATAACCTTTTTTTCTAAGCAAAGATAAGAATTTATCAGAATACTTTATCAGAAGAATTCACAGAATAGCTTACAGGAAGATAAAACTGGTTGTAACCACATTAAAGTTTTGTGCAAAAGTTTACCTTGAGAATTAATGGTTTTATGAAAAGGCAAAAATAAGCCTCCTCTCAAGTGCAATGGTGTTGATTTTTCCCCACAGGTAAAAAAATAATTTTCAGGAACATAAAGTAGGGCTGGAAGGGACCATCTCACAAGGTCATTTTGTCCAGCCCCCTGCTCAAGGAAGGACCATCCCCAACTAAACCATCCCTGCCAAATGTCTGTCAATTTTTTACAGAGGCATAAATGGTAAGCAAATAGACATTACTTTTGAAAGTTTCCAAGGATGGAGATTGAACAACTTCTGTACATAGTCTGTTCCAATGCCTGACAACCCTCAAAGTTGCCAGGCATTGCAACTTTCCTTCCAATCAGGCTAGAAAGTTCCTTTCCATCTCCAACCTAAAATTTGCCCTGTTGCAGCTTGTCACCATTGTATGCAAACAAGTTTTAAGGCAAGATATTAACAAGTTATGAAGTACGATGCTATTTTTTTTATATAACACCTTAATGCTTTGTTATAAAGTTTGATAAATGCTAACTTGTTGTCTCATTCTTACCTACTTGCATATAACAAGTTCCCATAAATATTGACATGGGAATCTAGTTTAGTCAAAGCTACTGTCTTCTACCATTTTATTTTTAAAGTAAGTAAAATCAAAACAATCCCAATTGATGAGCTGTGGCAGGCCACTATAGTTAAAGGGCTTGACTGTACTGGAAACTATAATTTGCATCATGTGCTAACTGTGGTTCTCTTCCACTATAGCAAGTGAATTTAGAAAAAAAAATGCTGTAGGAGTATGTTTGTTTTCTTGTGGGACAGAGCAAAACCAAATATAATGAAAACAAAATTTGACACTTGAGTTTTACAATAGGGTACAGTAATAAAAAGAAAGACTTTGATGGAATCACAAATGAGGCAGTATAACCCCTCACCTGCTCTTACCAAACACTGTTATTTACTTAAACTGAAATTTTATATAGTACAGATGTCCACTGGGCAGATGGTAGCTTTGACCAAGCCCCAAGTTTCAGTACACAGAAAGAGAGAGAGATTTCATTTATTTAAAAAAACAAACAAAAAACCCTTTCACATGAGCACTGGGCCCCTCTGACCGAAGTGGCTAAGTGAGCTGACTTGTGGCTTCGAGTTCTTGCGGGGAACACTTTGGATAGTTCAGTGGGAGCATCTTTGGCCATAGTTAGCTTCTTAGTAGGACATCTAGGTGTCCTTTTTACTCATAAGAAAATACCTCTAAGCCTAGCAGCAGGCACTAAAGACTGCTTTCTGATAGCTTCCTGATGACTTTGTTTCATTTTAATCAGGTGAGCTTAGTCCCCAGATTAATTACTATAGTTTTATTACAGTTTCATTACTAATATGACATACTGTGTCTGTGAAGAAGAAACAGAGGCTCTGAAAAAGCTGGAGAAAGAAAGCAGAAATCCCAGGAAAGAAAAGGGGAACTGCAGTGGCACAAATAAGACTGTTGAAGTGAAGCTGTCTGCTATACTAGTTGAGACATTGGCACTCAGCCCCTCCCGTTCTCCCCTCCCCACCACACCCCCCTTTTCAAAAGGAACAGCGCCTTTCCAGGAAATGAGCAAAGAAAGAGCTCTTATAGTTAGGGGCACTATGGAGCACTGGGAAATCTAAGGACAAAGAAGAGCCAAGGTTTCAAAGACAGAGGCCTGCCCTTCTAGAAGCCACACCAGGCCTGACTGCAGAGACTCCTTAAGGATGAAGACCAAGTAAGACTTTTTATGGAGTCCCAAGATAGTGCTTACCCTGAAAGGGGCTAATCTGTGACAAATCCATGTCACCCCACAGCTCAAAATGGCTTGCATTGGATTTCATACATGTATTCCCTTGCAAACCTTGTGGCAAAATGACGCAGTTATTCAAGATTTCTCTATTACTTTTTCCATATATATGAACAGTGGAAGATATTAACAATGAGTGCCTCATGACTCTGTCTTAAACTGTTGGGTAGCTAATATGCCACTGTCACAAGCACTGATGAGGAATGGAAGAGTACTGAAAGGAATGTTTTGCTGTGTCAGGTCAGGATGGAGGAAAAATGTGATGTGGGTAAAGGCCGAGCAAGGATAACACCGTGGCCTTCAGATAAGCTTATTAGGAGACAGCATGAGAAAACTTGCTTAGCTTAGCCAGACACTAAGACGAGTAGCTGTCAGACTGCCAAAAGCCTGGTGCAAGGGGTCGGGTTGACCTGTATGTGATTTATTAGTATAGAAAGCAGCCTGTGTTTTACTCTTGTTGAGCATCAGCCGCCTCTTGCTGATCTCCCATGGCCATGTAAAATAAAACGCTTCTGTTAACCAAATAGTGATCTTGTCGTGATTTCCACATCAGCACATATGCCCCAACTCTTGATGCTGCTGATGAAATCAAGCAGGAATTCTACCCCAACCTTGGTCAAGTCCTTTCTGACTTTCAAGAGGGAGACAAGCTTGTTCTACTCAGTGATTTCATTGCCACAGTTGGAGGGACTCTAACTTCTGGAATCAAGTAGAAAAGGTCATCTTGAATAGCATCTTCCTCTTGACCAAATGTATGGAACATGAACTCACCATCACCAATATCCTGTTCCTCCAAAACAACAGGCACAAGACATCATGGCAACATCCACAGTCTAGGCATTGGCACCTGATTGACTATGTCATTAGGATCACAAAGATGTCTGCATCACTGGAGTTCTGCTAGGAGCTGATGATTGCTAGAGTGATCACTGACTTATCTGCTTAGTTATGTCACTCACACTGGCTCCTGAACAACAGTTACAGCAGAAGCCATGCCAACAGAATATCAGTGTTAAAGGACTCAAGGACCCAAGCAAGTGAAACCTCTTCCACCAGTGCCTCAATGAAAAACTGATGAATTCCAAATCAACAACAATGATAGAATATCAGGAGCATGTGTGGTGCCCTCAAGGCCACTGTCATCAATGCCTGTGAAGAGACACTTGGATTCTCTACCAGGAAACATCAAAGATGTTTTATGAAGAATGACCAGGAGATTTAAGAGTTGATTGACCACAAGCACAAGCTCTTTTGTGCTTGGCAAAATGACACCACCTCCAAGCAAAAGAAACTGAATCTCCAATAAGCTAAGGCAGAGGTCCAAAGGTGGATGCACACTAGGAAGAACAAATGATGCAAAGACAAGGCAAAGGAGATTCAGCTCTGGCTGACATCCACAATATGTGTGGCTTCTTCAGTGCTACCAAAGCCATCTACAGTCCAAGCACTCAGGGACCAACCCCTGTGAGACCTAAGGATGGAGGAGAACTAAAGGAAAGGAAAACCATCAGTGCCCATTGGTAAGAACATTTTGAAGACCTTCTCAGTTAAAATGCTGCTGTTGATGAATGCACTCAATTCCATCCCTCGAGACACAGTCAGAGATGATCTTGGAATCCCTCCAACCCTTGATAAGGTAAGGAAACCATCAAGCAAATTATGAACAACAAGGCACCTGGAGTGAATGGAATCCCCAATGAAGTCAAACACGGAGAAGAGAAGCTCACATCACAGCTTCATTCCCTCATCTTGAGGATCTGAAACGATAAGGAAATCCCAGATGACATGCTTGCGACAATTTTAAAGACAGGAGACAAGTCTGACTGTGGAAACCTCAGAGGGATTGCCTTATTGTCCCCCACAGGAAAGATCATTGTGAGAACCCTTCTGAACCATGTCCTTGCACTTGCTGAAGAGCTCCTTCTGGAATCTCCATGTGGGTTTAGGGCATCAAGAGGCACAAGTGACACGATCTTCATAGATTGCCAGCTACAGAAGAAATGTTGGGAACAACATAAGCCTCAACATGGCCTTTTTTGACCTCATGAATGCTTTCAAATCTGTCAATCAAGAACTGTTTTCCTTCTGAAGTACAGATGCCCACCAAAATTTGTCACCTTTCTCTGCCTGCAACATGACAGTATGAGAGTGGTAGTCCTCAGTAATTGACCTATCATAGATCTCTTGGAGGTTAAATGGGAGTTAAGCAAGGCTGTGCCATCACTCCAACACACTTCTCAATATTCCTTGCTGCAATGTTACATCTGACTGCCAAAAAAGCTTCCAGCTGGAGTGGAGTAAATTTCCAAATGGATGGTAAGCTGTTCAACTGCAGCCAACTCCAAGCCAAAACCAAGACCACCTAGACTTCAATCATTGAGCTCCAGTATGCTGATGATGCCGTAGTGTGTATACTCACTCAGAAGTAGACCTTCAGGCAATCGTCAACTTCTTTACTGAGGCATGCAAGAAAATGGGACTGATGCTTAATATTCAGAAGTCTAAGGTCCCCCACCAAAAAGTTCGTAATGAACAGTCCCAAGATCCAGTAATCCAGATCTACAGTGAGACGCTGGAGAATGTTGAGTATTTCCCATACCTTGCAAACTCTCTCTCGCAGAAGACTGACATTGACGAAGAAATCCAACATCACCCCAAATGTGCAAGTGCAGCCTTTAGATGCCTGAAGAAACATGTTCAATGATCACATCTAATCTGAAACCAAACTCATGGTTTAATTAAGTTCAATGATCACATCTAATCTGAAACCAAACTCATGGTTTAATTAAGCAGTCATAATCATCACTTTGCTGACATAAACAATGTACAGGAGACATCTAAAGCTGTTGGAGAAGTATCATCTGCCTGCAGAAGTATCATCTGCCTGCAGCAGATCCTCCAAATTCATTGGGAAGAGTGATGCACCAAGATTAGCATCCTCCTGAAAGCAAACACCATGTGTATTGAGTCAATGGTCATCCAGCATCAACTTTGCTGGGCCAACCATGTCACCTGGATGTCTGACTTCAGACTTCCAAAGCAAGGTTTATTCTCCTATGCCAAGGCATACACTCAAGAGGAGGGCAGACAAAGTACTTCAGGGACATCCTCAAGGTCAACTTTAAAAAAATGCAACATTGATGTCAACTCATGGGCAACTATCACCCAGGACTGCTCTAAATGGAGGAAAAGTCTGCTGCAGGGATCTCAATACTTCAAAACCTCATGAAAACAACAGGAGATGGAAAAGCCGGAGTGGCAGAAAGTGTGTCATGGATCAAATCAAGAATCCAGAGCCACCCATACCACACAGAAACACATGTCTAAGCTGTAGTATAATCCTGGATAGGCCTCATCAGCCATCTTCAGACACACTGATAACACAATCATGGAAAACAACCATCTTTGACTGTGAGGGATTACTGAAGATATATGTACAGTGGAAGAAATCAACAATGAATATAATAAAGCTACAAAACTGATTCACTTTAGCCCAGGCAAGCCAATACAGAAATATGAAATCAAATTGTTGTACAGTGGTTTTTTTAATTTACCATGCCCATTTTAGGAATAATAAGCCAGATTTTTATCAATTTCAGGTCTTCTCACAAAAGTTAATCCTGCCAATAAATATCCAAATTCCCTTAGCAGCTAAATTGGGGGGGAGAAGTTATTTTCCCTAAAATTAGGGTTCTGAACTTTCAAACTGTAAACAGGAAATTAAAAACTTTATATTAATAAATTTGATGCCTAAGTAGCTGGAACTGAACTCTCAAACCTGATAACTTAAACAATAAAATATTCTAACTCTGGGCTGTGTCAGAGCAGGAATTTGCCTAGGCCCCATTCAGTTAACAAAATAGACTCAAACTGTCACATTGACTCTCTGTGCACTTCAATAAACTTCTTCCAGTTTAGCTGTTAAGATCTTGGAATCCTAAGCAAACATATGTCTAGCTTTTCACTTCAGGGCTATTTCTGCTACATCTATTTGTAGATATTTATGTTGCTTGGATTTCAACATGTATTCATCTGTTTGTTTGGTTTTTTAGATTTGGTTAGGAATCTTTTTGACAGGAAATTTCTCTTGGAAAAATGTCAGTTTGTCAAAACTGGGAAGGTTTGTGAGGAAAAGGCTGTTTCTTTTCCAAAAGATTTTAAAGAAAGTTTCAATGTTGTCAAGCCATCCTATTTTGATATTTTGAGAACAAAATAAATTGTTATCTGGTCAAAATGACTACTCAAGATTTGGAAACTAAAGATTTTGACTTAATGATTCCCACTCACCCTGCCTCTTGCTCCTCCCCCTACCAAAAGTGTTTCTGAACATTTTCAAGTTGACTTTGCATCCTGATTTGGGTTAAGAAGAAGGGGAAAATGATTTTCTAACCCATTTGCATAGTGTCTTATGACTTGACCCATCACAATATTTAATGTCACAGTAGCTATTTCAGTTTCATCCTTCATTCTTGCTTTAGGAACTTTCATTTTCAAAATGTTTCATAGCCAAACAAAACGTTGCCAAACAGAGTGAATCACCTGTCCTGCAATGTGTTGAAGCACAGCTCATCTGCTTCACTGGGAAAAAAAATATGATCTCCCCCTGTCCAGCCCATGGCGGTACAAGGAAAGGGGCACCATGATCTCTCTGCTTTCCCCACTCAGCTAGACCCATCCCCTGCAATTGTGGGTAACTGGTCTAGCCGAGCAGGGAAAGCAGTTCCTAGAAAAGGACACAGACCCACCCTCCCCAGAAAACCATTCCAACACCATTATAGGGCCTGCTATCTACCCACAGCACAGCCAGGACCTTGTTCTCTTCTGTGCTGGGTGAAGAGCAGCAGGGAAGCTCCCTAGGCCCTGGGGAAAGGGCCAAGATAAAGGACTTAACACAGCTACCTTTCTGTCTCTTCATGAGCACCCAGGCAAGTACTGGAAGGGTCCCAGACACCTACCCTTATATTTAATTTTGTCAGCAAAAGTTGCAACTTCAAACAAAGGCTCTGTCCCTCCCCTATGTAACTGCAGAGACACTATCTGTGTGAGGGAGTACCATGCACAGAGGATGCAATGCTGGCTTATGGCTTGGGGCTGCACAACTGCAGAACACATGAGGAATGTCCATAGAAGGCACCAAAGAGAAAGGAGGAGATGCTGCAGACTTTGGCTGCTACCTGTGACCACTGGGCACACACAACTGACTCCTGGCACCAGGAGCTGTGAGAGCAGCACAAGGAGCAACTCCAGATGTGGAAGGGGGCATGCTAAAGCTGGGCTGCCAGGGTGCAGGAATGGGGGCTTAAGATGGGCACCTGCTTTTTTGAGGAGGCAAACTGTGCCTCTATGGAGCTGGCAGTCCCAGCACCAGAAGAAGGAATTTAAGGACAAGGTCTGTGATCACTTTATGACCACTTACAATATCCCTGACTGACATCAGCACTGCCTCCCACAAAAAGGCTATAGACCTCTAGGCTGGGGGGTAGTGGGATGAGGTCACCACCTTACCCTGTTTGGGAGCTAGAGTGGTGGGAATCAGGCCCAGGATAGGATACGTGGTATGAGGGAGCTGGTGACCCATCATTTGGGGAAGCAGAAAGGCCCCTGGCAGGGCTCCCTCTGGCAGGAAGTAGTGGGTAAGGGGAGTAGGACCATGCTGTCTGTGACACCACCCTCCTCCCTGAGCCAATCTGTAGACCTTACCTGACCCTGGCAGTGACCCCATATATCCAGGCACCTCAAGTGGCTCCACAAGAGTCCCAGGTGATCAACAACACCCTGCAGGATGATGGAAAAGTAGCCCTTGTGGCTGATGAATTCCTAGGCACCTTGGGTGGACAGAGGATGGGGATGTGCATGCCATCCATGGCCCACATGCACTTGGGGAATCCATGTGGCAGACAACAGTGACCATCTCATGTGGGTTGATGAGGCAGGTGAAGCAGTAGACCAGGACATTCTTGATATCCAGGTGGTGTGCCTGGTCAGTCTCTCTGGTTGTGGTCTTACTCACACTGAACTGGTTGGCAACATAACAAAGACTGCTGGGAGTGGCCAAGCTCATGATGGCAAGGGCTACCCACTTCTCCTGAGTGAGGGGTGGCCACATGCCAATGTCTTGGTGCATGATATGGGAGGCCATCTGGGCAACAATGTCCATGAAGGTGGTTTGGCACAGAAGGGAGATCTGGACCCACTGTTTGTCATTCCAGGTGTCCAGGGTAATCCAGTCCCATGAGTCACTGCTGGTTGTGCTTCCCAGAACTAGTGCTTGACAATCTGGAAGTGAGTGATAGTACAGCACCTCAATGCCCACAGCATTCTGAGTGGCATCATCCTGGTTGGCCACAAAAATAAATGAATCACAAAATAACTGTCCTTATATTCTAGAAAATATAAAATACATTTGTCAGTATAAGGGATTTTGGGGAGAGGGATTGGGATGTGCAGGGGCTGGGGGAAGTTATTAAGTTATTCTTTCACTGCAGAAAGAATAAATACAAAAGCTTTACTCTAGATTGCGCTTATGGGTGCCCCAAGCAAACCAAACTGTTAACAATCCCCACCTTGAATGCCTAAGTACACAAAAGGTAGCCATGGTGTGTCCATACAATCCAGGAACAGAAGTGTCATTCTGAAAAGATACAGTGCTCTTGCAGATGCTTGGACTTTAAACATGGACAGTCAAATATCATCTTAAAATGTATATTGGATTACATTGTGGCTGAAGTTTATGGTACTATGTGCTATAATAGAATAGAAAATACAGTACATGGGCACAACCTCAACATACAGTTTACTGATCTGGATATTTTTAGTGTCTGTAAACATAGACAACAGGCCTTATTTTTGCTCTCCAAATGTAAAAAGAGCAATAATCTGGGGTGAAACTAGGTTCAGGCTCCTCTTCCTTTACCTGGATTTAAACTCATGACCCTGAAGCCAATTTACTCCCTTCAGCATTTTCATGGCACTTAAAAAGGGCAGCACTACAAATTTCTGTAATGCAGGCAGAATATACCCATATAGAGGGTTTTCCCCCATAAACACATTTTCACACTTAATGTCCTAATAAGAAGGCAGACAGTGGGTTATGTTAGAGGTCCACAGCTCTGAACAGGAAAAAAGAATTTTCTTTAAACCACTACCGATTTGCAGAGGATATATAGATCTCCTGTACTATGAAAATACAGCAATCAACATGGGAATCAATCCAGCAAAAATGCATCCTCACAGAAACCACATATGTGAGTCCTATACAGTGCAATTCTGTTCTGAAAAGTGACTCTGCAAAACTGACATTGTGGCGTGTTTGTCATCTTGCTGTGACATAGATCACATCTTCATTTAAAAAGAAAAAACACAACAGAAGGAGGTCTTCATGAAAACTGTCTTTAAAATATAGACACTTTCTGTTTCTTGTTTAGGAGCCTCTACAAATAAGACCTGTTTCATCCAGTTATTTGGTAAACAAGTGAGGGACCTCACTCCAAACCCACTACAACTGTAGACCACACGTTCATTTTTGCCACCAAACTCAAAAGTTAAAAAGAATCTAAATCTGTGTACATACTAAATAAAAATTAAAGTGTGTTAAATCCCCAAATGACCCTTGGGATAAATAGTACTATTACAGACCCAATGCAACTACCATTGAAATCAATTAAAGGAATCCTAATTAATTTAAATGAGAGCTGGACAAAAGGATTTTTTTTTAAGTATCCAGACAACAGAATCTTGAAATTATCTTTTAGACTAGTGTCTTTAACTAATATTTAATATTTAAGATAAACTAAAAATATTTTATTGATTGACAAATTTCAGTGAACTCATTTTTTCCCCTAGAAATAATTAAACTGATATGTAACAGGTAAATTCAATTTGAAACTGAGGATTTGTTTTTTTAAGACTAAAATTCCTATTTAGTTATGACTAAGTTCTCTATATCCCCTTAACCAATGAAAATTTATTGATATGATTGCTGAGCAACAAGCATTTTACACAAACTGACTGATCATTTGGCACAGGACTTTCAAATTTTGCAACATATTTTCAGAAAGTTATACAACTGATGATAGAAAGCCATTCTCTTCTTTTTTGTCACTTAATGTATTTTAAATGCCATTTAAGAGATATTATTTATTCCAAAGAGTTTTATCATTTCTGTGTTTAAACTAGAAACCTCTTGGAAGCATTTAATCCATTTACGCCTATAGAACACATTCCTCAGACAGCATCTACTGGCAGTGCTCCCATGAAACTACAGACAGAAATTAAAAGGGACACTCCCCTAGCATAAGTCAGAGGAAGGCAATACTACAAACACCACATGAGTTCCTAAGGGGTTGAATTAGAGTACAGCTATCTCTTTATTAGCTAAAGCAATAGAAAGATTGCTTTGAACAATACTTTGATCATAGAAAAACACAAAATATGCTGAAATAAAAAGAATCTTTGATCACATGCTTAACTGTAAATCTCATGAAACTCAATATTTAAAACTTTAAATATATTTAAAATCTTTGCTGGATCAGGGCTAGGAGTAAATAAGTCATGGAAAGACTGAGCTGCATTCATGTGTGTATCTAACCAACACAAGAACAATACTGCTGCAAAGAGCTTAGTACAGAGGAAGTCAAAATACAGCCCATAGGCTGGATGCAGCCCACCAAGCCATCCTATGTGGCCCACTGGCCCTCTCCAAAAAACAATTATTATTGGCCCACAGATGCCCCTCTGAAAGCCAGAGAGAGGAATGTGCTTTCAGAGGTCTAATGCAATTGGACCAGTCAGGCTCTATGCTTCCACCTTGGAACTCCATGTGGAGGCATTGAGCATGATGGCATGTGACTGGACAGCTGGTGAATGGGGAGGGAAGCTCCTGCCTGCAGTGCCAGGAACTGCAAGTAGCAGCACAGAGTCTGCCAGAACCAATGATGTGCATGTGTATGGGTGGATATGGGGAGTGTGTGTGGGGCAAGTGGAGGGGTGGGGTTTGTGGGTGGGTGTGTGGTACTCCTGGCTGCAGTGCAAGGAGCCCCACATGGGAGCATGGAGCCCACCCAGCCCAATGGCATGTGCTGTGGGAGCTGCAGGGAGTTGCATGCCATTGCACCAGGAGGGCTCCGCGCTGCCACATAAGGCTTCCCACTGGAATGCTGGAAGCCCCACGTGAAAGAACAGAGCTGGCCTGCCCTGACCCAATGGAATATGGCTCCCAATTGCAGTCATGGGAGTCCCATGTGGTGGCATGGAACCAGCTTGGTGTGGTCCGAAAGTGAACATCAATGTTTTCATTAACAACTTGGAGGATGGAGAAGGAATGTACACTTACGTTATTTGTGGACAACACCAAGCAAGGGAAGAAGAGAGTTTGCAAGCTATCTAGAAGACATCATCAGAATTAAAAATGATCCTGACAATTTGGAGTGATGGCCTGAAGTCAAGAAGACAAAATTAAGGAAAGAAAAAAAAAAAACAAGTTCACAAATAATAAAAATGAGTAAGATCTTGCTAAGTGGGAGCACAACAGAAAAGAGTCTGGAATCACAAAGTAAAGTCAACAAAGAGGCTGGTGCAAAAAGGACACCTCAATCTAGATGTTATATGTACATAATGGAGCTAATTTTTCAGTTCTACAGAGATCCAGTGAGTTGAAAACTGGAATACTGTGATCACTTTTGGGCAACACACTAGTAAAAAGATGGACACAATAATAAAAAGAATTTTAAGAAATAAGACCTATGGGAGAAGGTTTAAAAGATTACAGGATACAGTTGGTCAAACACACTGTAGACAACATCCTAAAGACTATATTTTTGTCAACTAATAGTCTTTAGTTGTGCTGTTAACTTAAGATCAAAATTTCTCTTTCATAAGCTGAATATAAAAACAAATTAATAGCATCAGGCAAAATATATGGGACATTATTTAACTACATATTAAAGTTTCTCTTGTAAAGACATACAACAGTAATATTTTGAAATGGCATCATTGTTAGTGGAGGGAGGTACAGGACAAGCAAAACATTTTCTTTCCATAAGAAGGTGACTGAAGCTGTCCTGAGCTAACCTCTGGTAACCTTCCCTCAGGTATAAGGGGGGAAAATACATCTAGATGAATACATTTGGAAGGACAACATATAAAATACATTTCCATCTCAAAGTTAAACTTGAGATAGGAGCAGCCTCATCTTCAAAATGACACCAACTTGCTGTTCTCTTCATTGAGCTGTATGTCACAGGCCAGCTGGGCACTCTGAGTATATCAATTTAGTTTCAGACTGGCTGAGCACTGCAACTTTATTAGCCACTGGACTTTTTGGTTTGGGATCGAGGAGGTGATGTTGGAAAGGAAAGCAATGACAAGTTTCACTTACAAAAAAGAATGAATCTTTCAACAAAAGATATAGTTTGCACATATAATAGTTAATAAAAAGGTTAAGCTAATAAACAGACAACATAACAATACAGATTACAATTGACAGTGATAATAAAACAGATAAAGAAATTAACCAAGAGTTCCCACTTGGTTAGTAACTTATCAAAAGTCCCTCAGTTACAAGATGCACATCAAGTTGGATCAGCGAAATCAGACATCTCTGAACTGGGCTGCCCAAAGGAGAACCGGTGGAAGCCCCTCAGTCAGGATCTGGTCCTCGCTCTCATAGGGAGTGAGAGAGATCCTTGGGGTATGGAACAACATTTCATGGACATGTTGGGTCCAAGCAAGTGCGGCCATGAAGGGTTTTTTTCCCCATGGGTTTATCTGAGCCCTGGATATCCAACTGCAGTATTTCCTGTACTGTCTTCTGGAATGCTTTACTCCACTGGTGCTAGAATTCTCTCATATGTAATATTCAATCTGTAACAAAAATTAGAGACCTTTTCTAATTTCTTCACATGCTGCAGGTATAAAATGAAAAGCTCAGCTCCTGCTCACTCCTTCTGGGTGAACACTTTCCCCAGGTACCATTAAAATGGACAAGGAGCATGCATTTTTTTACCACAGTTTCCAGAGCAATTTTTTCCCTTTCTTAATATTGATTGAATTGATTTCTGTAGGAGTTTCCTTCTGCTCTTCTGGTGGGACACTCACTTTGTTAAAAACCAATTACTAAGTAGTAAATATGGCAATTTACTCAATATCCATCCTTACAGTACAATATTTATGCAAATAAATTGAACCAAGTGATAAACAGTATGTGGGTAACATATACATATGCACTAGTAAAGTATATTAAAAGGTTGAGGGCAATTTGTCAACATTCATTAGTGGATGATGTTAAAGTACAGCAGCTTCTATGGAAATAAATGAAAACTCCAATCCAACCATGGATTCTTATCCTTATTTCACACACATCCCCAAGTCCCCAATACATCCTACCTCCACAAAAGTCCTAGAATATAATGTCATTTTGACTATTCTTAAGGACTTGAGAAACAAACTGATTTTGCAAAAAGCCAATTTGGCTCTATCTTTAAGGACTAAAAATTTAAATATTTAAGGCAAGATAACATCTTGCAGGTAAGTAAAGGAATACTGCCTGCAGGATACTCTTGTATAGCAACAATTCTTTATCAAAATCGATAGCAAACAGGCAAAGTAATAAGCACACTTCTGTAGAAATAACTCATTTATATTCCATTTTTGTATCCCAAGAGATTTATGAATTGCTTTTCCAATGTGGGAAAAAAAACAGTTAATGAATTTCAAGTAAAAGGATATGTAGGGAGATAACAGCTTATTGAAAGATTCATACTGCCAATTGCCATGGAAGCATGACCCACGGCATTTCTGAGAGACTGAATTCTATTTTCTGGCTCATTCACTCAGTAAGTCCAGTCTCTAGAAAGTTTATATGTGACTCTTTAAATGTCACATTTTCTTTTGTTTGCAATTATCCTCCCCCCCCCCCCAATCATAACAGCTAAAAATTTAAATCACAAATGAACATAGCCTCTGGAGATGACCTGGTGGGGGAGGTGCTAGTACAAGGGAAGCTAGGGGACAGTGATCATGAAATGATCCAGTTTTCTATTCAGACAAAGGTGGGGAGGGTAACTAGCACAGCGCAAATGCTTGACTTTAGGAAAGCCAACTTCGATGTGCTCAGGGCAGTAGTCAGGGAGGCACTCGGAGCTCAGGGTGTAGCTAGTATGGGGGTCCAGGAAAGGTGGTCCTTCCTCAAAGAGGTTATCGTTGGGGCGCAGCAGGACACAATTCCTCTGCACAGAAAGTCAGGAAAAGGGTCCAAGAAACCTTCATGGCTGAGCGCGGATATCCAGGTCGGCCTGAGGGCAAAGAAAAAAAGCATACTGGCAGTGGAAGCAGGGGGCAGGGACAAAGGAGGAGTACACCTCCCTGACCTGAGCTTGAAGGGATTTGGTAAGGGAGTCTAAAGCAGCACTGGAGCTTGAATTAGTTTCTGGGATTAAGGATAACAAAAAGTCATTTTTCAAGTATATAGGTAGCAAGAAGAAGTCTCGGGGTAACAATGGACCCCTACAAGACAGGGCAGGGCAGGGCAATTGGTGATGGGTGCATGAGAGAAGGCAGAACTCTTCAACAAGTTCTTGGCCTCCGTGTTCCTGCCTGCTGACAATGGGGTGCTCTTGGGTGATAGCGTAGAGAGGCCCAGGAAGGATGCGAGTCCCCCGACTGTTAGTTCAGACCTAGTTAAGGATTACCTGGAAGGCTTAGATGTGTCCAAGTCGGCGGGCCCCGATGACCTTCATCCGTGGGTGCTGAGGTAATTGGCTGGTGTCGTTGCGGAGCCATTGACATGGCTGTTTGAGGACTCCTGGTGCTCAGGCCAAGTCCCTGAGGACTGGAAAAGAGCCAATGTGGTCCCTATTTTCAAGAAGGGGAGGAAGGAAGAGCCTAGCAACTACAGGCCAGTCAGCCTCGCTTCTATCCTGGGGAAGGTCTTTGAAAAAATTATCAAGGGTCACATTTGTGAGAGTCCTGCAGGGGAAGTGATGTTGAGGGGTAACCAACATGGGTTCGTGCAAGGCCGATCCTGCCTGACTAACCTGGTCTCTTTCTGTGACCAGGTAACAAAGAGCTTAGATGGGAAGGAAGAAGTCAATGTCATCTTCTTGGACTTCCAGAAGGCCTTCGACACAGTGTCCCACCCAATTCTGGTGGGCAAGCTGAGGGACTGAGGCACTGATGAATGCACAGTCACATGGATGGCAAACTGGCTCCAGGGGTGCACCTAGAGGGTGGTGGTGGTGGACAGGTCAATGTCGACCTGGGAGGGTGTGGGCAGCGGAGTCTCCCAGGGCTCAGTCCTTAGGCTGGTGCTTTTCAATATCTTCATTAGCCACCTGGACGAGGGTGTGGCATGCACCATGATCAAGTTCACTGATGACACCAAACTGTGGGGTAAAGTGAATACACCGGCAGGCAGTGACCGCATTCAGGCAGACCTGGATAGGTTAGAGAAGTGGGCAGATCTGAATAGGATGCGGTGCAACAAGGACAAGTACAGAGTGCTGCACCTGGGGAGAGGGAACCAGCATTATGGTTATAGGTTGGGGGCTGACCCTCTCAGCAGCACAGAGGCAGAAAGGGATCTTGGAGTCTGTAAGGGTGGCCAGAGCCTGGAATAGGCTTCCCAGAGAGGTGGTGCTCTCACCTTCCCCAGAAATCTTCAAGAGGAGACTGGATAGGCACCTGGCTGGGGTCTTATGACCCGTGCCACCCCCAGTGCTCCTTCCTGCCCATGGCAGGGGGTTGGACTAGATGATCTTTCTAGGTGCCTTATGACTCATTGATTCTATGATTCTATGAATAGTGTACACAGAGTTATCTATGTTGGAGCCAGGCAAGACTATCTGAACCCATAAGAAGTCACAGCAAACAAGTGGCTTTTATCAAACAAATAACTGTTGTTGCCCTGTGGGGTCAGGCTAACTCTCAGGATCTCAATATTGTGCTGTTAGACAGGATGGTGTGACAAAATTGCACATATACAAACACACAAATCAATTAGGGGCATACACATACACACTACTAGGTCAGGCACATACACATCCAAACGAGCCTAGGCACATGCATACCTATCACCAATTCAAGCACATACACACTATACACTAAAAACTATGAAACAAAAATCTATTGTCAATACCTCCACACTTAGTACACATACCCCGATCACTAATTCACATATCATGCACACTCACTAGTTCACACACATACAACCCACCAACACATAGGTAAGTTCCTGACTGGGTGGTACAGTATGTATTTGTGCATTTGGGGTAGCTGGGATACTTGGGGGAAGGTTAGGGTGAGAGAAAGTCAATGTGTAGGGAGTGAAAGTTGCCAGAACCAGGATTAGAACTGGTGGACTAGAGAGAAGCTGGCTGAGGAACTGAGGCTTGGGTTTACTTAAGATAAAGTGGCCCCAGGGTAACTCGAGGCCACTGGTGCATGGGAGGGGAAAAAAATAAAAAGAGAAGCCTGGTGGCAAGGAGGAGACAGACAGAAAAGAGAGAGAAAGACAGAAATCTGGGAGCTTGGAGCTGGAAACTGAGATAGCTGAGAACTTTGGGGGGGGGGGCAGATAAGTGGTGGCAAGGAGGAGACAGCCAGGAAAGAAACTGAGGCAGAAACCTGGTTGCTCAGGGGAAAAGGTAGTGGAGATAAGACAGTGGCAAAGAAACAGGGGTTTTGGAGGCAGAGAGGAGCTTAGGACACCTGTTGGAGATGGCAGTGAGCCAGAAGCAGGAGAGGGAGAATTGAGACAGAAGTTAGAGGGGTGAGGAGCAGAGATTGGAGCAGGGCTGAAGCATAGTAAAGAAAAACCCAATGCAGGGGTCCAAATAACAGGTTTATTAAACAGTCAACACGCCACACAGCCCCATGAAGTTACTGGTTCACACACACAAGCACTCACAATGGCAGCAGGTGAAAGAGACTCAGTGGAAGTGTTGGAGTCCAGGTAGGGAAGAAAAGCAGAGTCCAAGTCCTTGGTTGAAGAGGGGGTGGGGGGGTTGGTTCCTATTCAGGCTGGAAAGGGGCCCTTGTCCAGTAGGTGATGTCCAGAAGGGGGTCACCGGTGGGGCCTCTGGGTGGATAGGTGGTATGGCATGGTACTGGTCCAGATGGAAAGGGCATCCCAAAGAGTCAGTCTTCACTAGACCTTTTTACGGGGCAGACTACCTCTGATCTCCTATGGGGAAGACCTGTCCAGGCAATGTCAGTCCTGTCCCAGAGGGCTCCAGGTGTTCTTACCTAGCATGTGCAGCCTTTGCACAATGGTGGGCTGCTTAATCTTTTGTTTCTTGCATGCCGATGGGTAGTTCCAAAGGCTGGGTCATTGGTCCAGGGATTGGTGTTAATGGTTTGGTCATTCAGAGGGAGCTATTTTAGACCTACTGCCATTGTCTCTCAAGCACCCTCATGCATCCCCATTCATTCAGGAACCAAGTTACATAGGAGAGGTAGGGGTAAGTCATGGGTTACAAAACCAGGCCTGGGGACAGAATGGAGACTTGACAAACAAAATGGAAATTTGACATGACTTATGCTAACTTACATATATAGGCCTAAATCATATAGTACCAAGAAAATAGTAATATAGGACAGTAAAAATCAATATAAACATAATAATTATACTGTCCTGGGGCCTGAGGTAACAGGAGACACTTACCTGAAGCCGAGGACAGGAGAGACACCAAGCCAGAGGGAGAACCCGTGTGGCTCGTTAGCCGCATCTTCTTACAGCTGTGGCCAGCAGCTGACGGCAGCGTCAGATGCCGGCCGGGGGATTTAAAAATGGTGGCCACTGCTCTGGAGGCAGCGGAGAGCCCAGGAATAAAGAAATGGTTAGGGCCAGCGACAGCGGGGGGAACTCCGGGACAGACAACATCAAGCTGGCGTGCTGGAGGGAGCAGCGACCCCTAAGAGAAGCTCGATGACAGGGACATCGGCAGATTGTCCCAGAAGCAGCAGATCAGGTGAGCTGCTAGAGATTGGGACGGCCCAGGAAGATTCTGAGGACCCCGGAGTAAGTGCCAGGACGGTGGATGCGAGTCACGCCGAAGAGGGACGAAGGATCACGGATCACCTGGCTGGAGGGAGCTCGGGATGGGATCGCCACCAAGTTCAGCAGATGCCTGTTAAAGGAATAGGAGCGGGGCAGCCAGAGAGCAACTAAGGGAAATCCCTTCCCCGCCCCATTTGGGTTAAGAGGGATCTGGTGGAAGATCAGCGTGACAGTGAGAATATCAGTGACTCCTAGTGTGGAGGGTCTCACCGGGTGAGGGGCTTGTGGTGTGGGGTATACAGGATGGTGCAACTGAGGCACCAGTGTAGATAAAGGTGAAGGGGCTTACACTGAGGTGGGGTATCCCACGGATGGTGGGATTGAGTACGAAGGACGTGTTGGAAGCCTGCAGAAGCAGCACGGAGCAGGCACGGGAAAGTGGAGCCCATACGTGGCATGAGGCCAGGGTGTAGGGGTGGCGGAGCCCCGTGTGCAACCAGCGGGCCAAGCCTGGGCCACTGAGGGACCTATGAACTAGCCCCGCCCACTGGGGAAACAGCAAGTCGTGCCAGGAAAGAGCAGGGTTGGCAACAAGGGAGAACGAACACCCACAGTGACAACCAGGTCTGGACGGGGAGTAGCCAACGACCAGGAGGACAGTGCCCCAGGAACGATGCAAGAAGGCCCGGTCACATATATAATATAAAGAAGGACAAAAAACCAAACTTCTCAACCATGGGATAATCATCAAGTCAAAGAGCCCCTACACTTCCCTCATTGTCATCATAAGGAAGAAGAATGGAAAGATCTGTATATGTATTGACTATAGGGTGTTAAATGTTTGGTCAATTGTTGATTAGTATATGGACCCTAGGGTACAAAAGGCACTGGACTGCCTTGGGGCAGTAAATGTTTTTCTGTGTTCAACCTGAGGAGCGGATATGACCAGATTTTCCTCAGAGAGGTGAAAACAAAAAACAAAAAAAAACACCACACATTCATTTGCCTGTTGGGTTTCTTCCTGTTTGAGAGAATGCCTCAAGGCATTTCAGGTGCTCCGGCCACCTTCCAAAGATTGATGGAAATGGTGGTTGGGGATATGCATCTCACCCAAGTGCTCATGTACCTGGATGACCTTCTCGTGTTTGGGAGGACCCTAGAGGAACATGATGAGAGGATCAGTTGGAAGCTGCAGGCCTCAAGCTGGCTATCAACAAGTGCTAGTTCTGTGAGGCCTCAGTAAGATATGTTGGGCACATTGTATCTCAACAGGCGATCAGTACTGACCCAGACAAGGTATGCATTGTGACTGCTTGGCCCAGACCCACAAACTATTGAGACCTAAAGAGATTTTAGGGATTCTCAGGTTTTTACAGGAAGTTTGTGCAGGACTATGCCACCATTGCCCAGCCACCGAATCACCTTACCTGGGGATATCAGATGGGGAAAGCTTCATGCAACCAAAGGACACTGGAACACTCCCAAAGAAGTTGGGAGGTAAAGAGTCCTACCCAGGCTTTTGGACCAGAACGGGATGAGCAGTGTAAGAAAGCTTTCTGAGACCTTATTCAGCATCTTACTAATGCCCCCACATTGGTGTATCTGGAACCTTCCCTTTGTCCTTCACACTGATGCCTGTTTATCAGTGCTTTACCAAGTCCTTGAGGGGCAAAGACACCCTGTGACATTTGCCAGCCAAGGCCTTGTGCCCAGTGAAACTAGAGACCTGGCTTATAAGTTAGAGTTCTTGGCCCTTAAGTGGGCAGCGACTGAAAAATTCTGGGACTACTTGTTTGGGGCAACATTTCAGGTATGGACTGATAACAATCCATTAACATACATCTTGACCTGTGCCAACCTGAATGCCACTAGGCACTGGTGGGTTGCTGCTTTAGCTGACTTTTCATTCAGCCTCCACTAATTGGGCTGAACATAAAAATGTTGACACTGGCACTTTGTCCCAAATGACTCCTGCAGAGGTTCAAGAAGTGTTACAGCCAAAGGCTGTGTGACCTCTCTGTGATCTCTTCATGAGAAGCCCATCAGGAGAGGGATCTGATGGGGTTTGCTTGGCTGAGGTACTGGGGGTACCTCTCAAAGGAATTCCCCAGGCTTGGAGCCATTACACCATGTTGACCCCTTCAGCATTTCCCCAAGTTACAGTGGGGGAGGGGCAAGCCAGTCAGAAGCATGATCCTGATAGTTGAAGGGAGGGGAGGGACTATTATGCCCCCTCCTAACCAAGTGGGTGCTCCAATTGGGTGGCTCCTGCTAAGGTAATGGGGAAAGTTGCAACTAATAAATGGTGTGCTGCACTGTACAAGGCTCTGAGATACAAGAGGTGTTGCTGCTGGCCCTCCCTAGAGAACAGTGGGCCCTAGCCCCGAGTGCTCTTCACAATGAAGTCAGTCTTATGGAAGTAGAATGGACTCTAGCTTTAGCACAGGAGAGATTTTTCTGGTCCCGTATGGGGAACAAACTCTGCCATCACATACTCCTTACCTCCACACCACTCAGAGCTCATAGCCACTCAAACTATTCTGCATGGACTTTCTTACTATAGAGGGAGATGGGAATCAAAAGAGCAACATCTTGCTGATAACAGACCATTTAACATGATATGCCCAGGCTTTTGTGATGGGACTGCCCAAATGGTGGCTAAAGTGTTGTGGAAGAAGTACTTCTCCATTTTCAGACTGTCCGCCTGCTTACATTCTGATCAAGGCAGAGATTTTGAGAGTAAGTTACTCAAAGAGGTGCTGACCATGGTGAGGATATGGAAACCCCATATGACTCCCTGTCACCCTCACAGAGATCCCCAACCTTAGCAATTCAACAGAACACTGCTGAACATGTTGGGGACCCTAAACTAGAAATGATGGCACTTTGGTAATCCTCTAGATCTTGGCCTCCTATAGATCTCCATTTCTGAGTGGAGAAGGTATATGGGCAACACGCCCAGCAATCAAGAGACAGACTGAGGTGGGCCTACCACCTGGCTGAAGACCTAGTGAACCACAACCAACTGAGACAAGTGAAATTATGATGCCCGAGTAAGGAAGCAAGGACTGAGCCCTGGGGACCTAAGGAATTTAGGCCTGACCAGAAGACATAAGATCACAGATCACTGGAAAGCTGGGACTCACATAGTTCTCAGAAGAATGGGCTATTTACCCCTGTATGAAGGGGCCCCTGAAACCAGGCCTGGGCAGCCCTAAGTACTGCACTACAGCCTACTCCTGCATATTGGTGAGTTAGTCGGCACAGGCTCCCCAGCAGCCAAGCTCTCCTCCTCGGTCTGAGAGACAGTCTAGGCACAAGACAAAACAAGTCCTCCCTCCTGCTCCAGTGAATGAAGACGACTCTGATTCAGACAGTGATGTGTCGTACCCCTCAGAGTTCCATTCCAGCATGCTGCTGCCTGCTCCTGGAGGGGATGCTCAGGCTGGAAGAGTGGGGGAGGCTCCAGAACCCCAAGACAGCCCTACAGAAGAGCCACGACCATTGCAGTCTTCCAGCATTGCAAGCCCTGCTGCCCAGCCATCCAGCTCCAGGGTTGAAGGGAATGTCCCTGGGTTCCCAGGTGGCTTGGAACATGAACCCACTCCAATCCCAGCACAAAAGGAGGCAAGTTAAACCTACGATGGCCCTGGCTTGCAAAGTGAGGTGTCCATATTGAGTCCGGGGGGCAGAGGACTGGAGGGGGCCATCCGTTCACCAGGACAGCAAAGGGTTCCACAGGAGAGAAAATAATATAGCCCAGATACCCCTGGGGGATGTGCCCTGTCCTCCAATGACAGTGGTGAGGGTCAGGCAGGGTGCAGATGGAGGGGCCAGCTACTAGAGCAGTTCCTTCTCCTCTCTACAGAGCAAGGCTCAGACTGAGTGCTTAACTATATACAATTTGTTACTATAATAAATACTTAAGACGCAATATTTACAATAAAGCTTAGCATATGACGCTATGTATAATATCTCACAATTTATATAAACCATATAACTACAATAATTAATACATTGAACAAGACAGTTAACATGATAAATGTGTATAGGGACTCAACTTATATAATGCAAGTGAATAATATCTCCTAGACCTACCAAGTAACAATACAAATATACATATTAACATATTAAGAACATATAAACTTCCTTAAAGAATACCCATAGCTATATAGACTTGCACAACAACAATCACCCAAAATAGGGAGTGCACTCAGTACCTCCCCAAGGTGTTTTCTTGGAACCCATCCCCTTTAGGGCCCCTCCTGCAATGGAGGATGGAGGTGGCAGACCCTCCTGTCCTGTGCCCACCTCCCTTGCTGGGTCTGCTTCCCCAGCAACTCATGCTTTCTCTCCGAAGAAGCCAAGACTCATCCTCTGGAGGCTGATCCCATGAGAGCCTCTCTCCAGTGGCACCTTTGGCTCTCCTCAATGGCCTGGCACCCTGCACTGGGCAGCTCAGGGTTCGCCCTCTCATGGGAGCAAAACCCTTAAGGACCCTGGTTCCCCAGTCTCACAGTGGGGGTCCTCCTATTCCTGGGCCCTGCTCTGGGTACCAGGGCTCTTTTAGTTAAAAGGTAGAGCTGCACTGTGGTGCTCCGGTCACTTGGCCTCGGGCTGGGGCCAACTTGAGCAGCCGCAAGCTGCCCCCAGGCAAGTCCTCTGTGTACCAATCTGCACACCGTATGGGGCCCGAGCAGCCTCAAGCTGCTCCCAGGGCCAGCTATCCATTTGCCAATCTATACACTGACTGCCCCGGTGCTTGCCGGGTTCGCAGGTTCAAACCATCTCAAGTGTCTCCTAGAGCTTGATCTCTGTGCACCAATTCACGCGCTACTGAAACTCAGGTGGGGTCCTGAGGACAGCTGTCTCTGGAGCTCCAAGCTGTCCCTCATCATCTCTCTCCAGCGTACTGAGCACACTCCCCTTTTATACTCTTCAGGGGCTCCACTCCCAAAGTTCTCTGGTCCACCTGCTCCTTACTCCCTCCCTTCGGAATAGGGCAGGACATTGCTTCCCTTGTACTGCCTCCAGATTGATTGCTGGAGCCCACCCACCAAACAGCAGACTCTCAATCCTGGGACTAAACCCAAGCTCTAATAAGGTAAACCCACTACATGCATTTCTATGGAGCAGCCACAGATAGAGTTCCTGATTGCAGGTGAAAGAAGTCATCCCACTTTTGCCAATGAAAATAGGAGGCTTTTGCCCACTTAACATGGGTTTCTACAGCATGAAAATAGGGTGACATCTCCCCTCAGCAGCAAACTTCAGCTGTTGTTTTTGTGTGCTTCCTGTTGCCAAAGTCATACAAACAAGATATGGGGAGGGGTGCTTTGTTGGGTGCTGGTGACTGGCTCTGACCAGTGCTGCAAGCAGCACAGCCCCCCGCCAGATTGTTCATTTCCACAGGGATTCCTGCACTCACAGGGCAAAAGGAGGGAAACCCAAGCACTGGAGCAGGGAAAACAGCAGTTCCAGTGCCTGGGGCTTCCTTCCTGTTCTCCATAAGTGCAGGGAAAGAAGTGACCCAGCAGGGGCTGTGCTCCTTGCAGCATTGGCCAGAACTAGGCACCGGCACCGACACCGAGAAGAGCATGTCCCCCCCCCGCTACTGCTGCTGCCACCCAATGCCTGCTAGGGCTGCGTGCCATAGGGGGAGTGTAGGAAGGGTTCCCATACCCCTCCCCCCCACACCCAGCAGGGGTTGGGCTTCTCGTTGCAATATGCAGCACTGATCAAAGCAAGCAACATGCTTTATCTGCTGCTGCACTATGGGAGGGGTTTACCACACACACACATACACACACACACTGCAACTGTTGCCTGCATTGACTGCAGGAGAGGACAGTGTGTTCTAGAGACCTGCATGTTCCAGGTTGGCTACCCCATCTAGAGGATCTGCCTCCAATCACATTCATGCCCAGGCATTAGGTGCAATAGTCAGGAAGTTCATATCAGTAATGTTAGAAGTGGTGCTTTGTAACAATAGAGTCAAGGCAAACTGGAAAGGTTCTGAGACCTCTGCAGCACAGAGTCCTCCAACTGCAAGGTTTAACCCTAAAATTAATAGCTAGTTAATTTTAAACATGTGTGTCAAGTGTGAATGTATAAGCAAGAAATTTGTACAATTACACGTAAATTTTTGGTACAAACATCACCAATAACATATACAAATATAGATGTTACTTTTCTCTGTAATCATTTAACAGAATAACAGCATTGGTTGTTACTGACTATTGTCACATTATGTCAACTCTAGGGCTTTTTACCCCACTTTGACCATTTATGGTGTAATTATTCATTTTGTCAAAGCCATTCCAGATTGAGATCTGTATGCAAAACATAGCAAAGAGTAGTTTTATGCCACACACAAAGATAAAATAAATAGGTTAAGTGTGGCACTACCAAAATTAATGGAAGTAGTATCTTTTGTACAAAAAGTTACTGTATAAGTATACATTGCTGAAGAGATATTCTTTTGCATGGACAAGCAAAATGCAGTGAGGAGTAATGCCTTTACTAGAAAGTTAAGTGTGTGAACAAGCAATACTTGGGTTGATAAATTCTTGGGTACTCCCCACTTTCCTTCTTGGCTGATAAATATTACATTTCTTTACATGTAAGCTTCTACCCTAAACTGTAGTTTTTGTTTAATTATACCCACCATAAAGCTAGTGGCAAAGTTTACATAAATTCATTTCATTTTGTAATCAGACACGGCCTCTCATGACTGCTTATGTTCACCTACACATTTGGCATACAACTAAATACCTCAAAATGCTTGATTTAAGTGATCTAGGGAACTCCATTTGCTCCATTAAGCTTTTTATATTTTTTATTTCTCTACTGTCCTTGCTTTTTTAGTCTTTTGAAATTCCTACTTACACCTTCAAAACCATTCTGATTTTACCATAGGCATTGCATGTGCACCCCCTGAGAGCACTGGTGTGCCCCCCCCCGGAGTGAGGGCTCTCGGCTTAGGTGACGAGCAGGGGGGACAGGCAGAGCACTGGTGCCCCCCACCCAGAAGTGCTACTGGCACTTCTGGGCTCAGCCTCTAGCCACAGGGGGAGCCCCAGTCAGCAATCTGCCACAGGGGGGACCTCCCCACCCCCCACCGCTGATAGCACCACAGCCGCTTGACCTGGTCCTTGAGAGGATGCTTGAAGACTAGCAATGGCAAGCCACCATGGTGGCCAGAGGCAGTGGAGGCCATGGAGGAAGACCAGTGTGCACTAGACACCATCCTTGCCCTGGTGGCCTTCCTTGTGCTGCTCACTGCCCAGCCTCCTATCTTGGTTGGGCCTGCTCCCTGGCACACCTAGCTGTAAGCCCCAGTATGCTTGGCCTCCCACCAGCTGCCCCCCCACCATAATCATAATCATACATGCAACACCACAAAATACACATCACAGGATGTGAATTCTAACTGCATTCTTCTAGTTTAATTCTGACCCTCTGGGTGCTTTAAACTTTAAAATAAGAACCAGCCGGTGATACAATTGGTTAACTTTAAGTTCCTGTTAGCGACAGAATTTGGTGCAGATCTCGGGACTCCTGACTATACTTGGACATATATTTTTGCTGACTGCTTTATTTGATATAAGTTGAATTTTTAGAATGTGCTGAAAAATTCACAGGAGAGGCCAAATTCAGTGCATTGAATTTAATAACTAGTTTTGGCCATAAAATATTTAAATGTGTCTTCAAAATGGAACATGTTTTTCCTCAATTCTAAATATTTTCACTTAAGGAAAAACAAACAAACAAACAAACAATTGCCAAATTATTAAAAAAAAATCTTTTAGTAAAGTAAAGTAACCACCCAAAATGGAAGGACACATTTAATATCAGGCCAGGAACCTAAAACTGAAGTCCATCTCCCCATTCCCCTATTATTTCCATTCTGCTGGGAAAGTCTCTTTCTTTCTTTTTTTTTTTCCTCCATAAAAACATTAATTGTTCAGCCAGTGAACAAAAAAGGGGGGGGGGGAGGGAGGGCAGAGAACCAAAAACACCAATCATATGAACAGTTGTATTTCTCTCTATTCAATGAAAGATGCTGGCTTGCTATTGGCATTACAGTCACATCTGAGTTTGGACAGCGATCTTAACTACTACCTCTGAATATAGTTTCATAGTAGCTAGGGTCAGGAGGGACCTGAAGATCATCTAGCCTGACCCCCTGCCACAGGCAGGAATGAACGCTGGGTTCACAAGACCCCAGACAGGTGATCATCCAGCCTCCTCTTGAATTTGCCCAAGGTAGGGGTGAAGACTACTTCCCTGGGAAGTTCGTTCCAGATTTTGGCAACCCTAACTGTAAAAAATTGCCTTCTGATCTCCAACCTAAACCTATTCCCCAGCAGCTTATTGCCATTGTTCCTTGTCACCCCAGGTGGTGCTGGGGAGAAAAGGGCTCTACCTATTTGCTGTTGATCTCCCCTGATGAGTTTGTAGGCAGCCACCAGGCCTCCCCTCAGCCTCCTCTTGCTGAGGCTGAACAGGTTCAGGTCCCTCAGTCTCTTCTCATAGGGGCCGTCCTGCTGCCCTCTCACCAAGTGGGCAGCCCTCCTCTGAACCCTCTCCAGGCTGGCCAAATCCGTCTTGAAGTGCGGCGCCCAGTACTGGACGCAGTACTCCAACTGCGGCCTCGCCAAAGGTCACATAGAGGGGGAGTATCACCTCTCTGGACCAGCTTGAGACGCATCTTTGGATGCATGACAATGTATGGCCGGTGTTGCTGGCTGTGGTCTGGCATTGGCAGCTCATGTTCATCTTGGAGTCAATAATGACTCCAAGATCGCATTCTGCCTCTGTGCTTTCAAGAGGGGAACTCCCCAGACTGTATGTATGCTGTGGATTCCTTCTCCCAAGGTGCAGCACCCTGCATTTGTCTACATTGAACCCCATCCTATTCTCATCTGCCCACTTTTGTAGTTGGTCTAAATCTATTTGTAGCCTCTCCCCCTTCAAGTGTGTCCACCTCACCCCACATCTTAGTGTCATCAGCAAGATTGAAAAGCATGCCTTCCACCCCCTCATCCAAGTTGCTGATGAAGATGTTAAACAGTGCAGACCTTAGGACTGAGACTTGGGGTACCCTAGTGCTCGCATCTCGCCAGGTTGTGTACAGCCTGTCTACCACTACTCTCTGGGTGCGCCCCATCAGCCAATTTTTTACCCATCCAACTGTGCAGGTATCAATGCCACAGTCGCTTAATTTGTTGATGAGGAAGGGGTGAGAGACAGTGTCAAAGGCCTTCTTAAAGCCTAGAAAGACTACATCCACAGCAACACCATCATCCATGGATTTAGTTTCTCTGTCATAAAAGGCAATCAGGTTGGTGAGGCAAGACCTGCCTTTAATGAACCCATGCTGATTGCCCCTATGATCTCCCCTACTGGCCCCCCACAGGTGTGCTCCTTGATGATTGTCTCCAAGATCTTCCCAAGCACCAGAGGTGAGGCTTACAGGTCCTTGGGTCCTCCTTCCTTCCTTTCTTGAAAATTGGGACCACATTAGCCAGTTTCCAATCCCCCGGCACCTGGCCAGATGACCACAAATACCCATATAGTCCAGCCAAGGGCTCCACTATGACCCCTGCCAGCTCCCTCAACACCCTTGGGTGAGGGCATCTGGACCTGCAGATTTAAAAATGACTAGCCCTTCCAGAAGATTCCCCAACTACCTCTGAAGGCCTGACAGAGCTATCCCCAAGTTTACCCCTACCTCTGGTAGGTAGGATGTCCCAGTCCCTGTTTAAGAAAACAGAGGCAAAGAAACTTAAAAATATCAGCTTTCTTGTCTGGCATAGCCACAAGATTGCCGTTTGCATCTTGCAGAGGCCCTACATTGCCTGGTGCCCTCTTCTTGCTCCCAAAGTACTTGAAAAAGGACTTTTTGTTGTCCTTAATCCTGGACGCTAGCCTGAGTTCCATCTCTGCCTTGGCTTTCTTAATAGCCTACACTCACAGGCCAAGGAGCAGTACTCCTCCTTGGCGATAGCTCCTCCCTTCCGCTGGTTTTATGCCCCCCTTTTAATCCTCATGCATTGCTGAATGCCCTTGCTGAGCCAACGGGGTTTCTAAGCACTCTTGCCCTCCTTGTTTCTCTCAGGAACTATTATCCTTTGGGCCTGGAGGATCGCCCCTTTAAAAGGTATGACCATCCCTCGTGGATTCCCATCTCCTCTACTTTCTGGACCCTCAGTGCCTCCTCCACTAGTCTCCTAAGCTCATTGAAGTTGGCCCTTCTGAAGTCAAGGGCATTAGCCTTGGTGTAATGCCCTTGACACCTTGAGTTGGATAGTGAAATCCAGCAGGTGATGATAGCTATTGCCCAGGTGGTCAAGGACTTGCCCTGGTCATCCCCCATAGCCAGGGTCAGGTCCAGCAAGGTGTTACCCCTAGCAGGGCTGTGCACTTCCTGGATAAAAGGTGAAGGTTCTGTAACACAGCCAGGAACCTACATGAGCGGTCAGACCCGGCCGTCTGCTCCTTCCAGCAAACGTCTGGGTAGTTTAGGTCACCCATGACAATAACATCCTTTGACCTAACCACCTCCGTAAGCTGACTGGAGAAGTCCTGGTCCAGCTCTTCCCCCCGGTTGGGTGGTCTGTAGTAGATGCCCACTGTAAGGTCCCTTTCGCCATGCCCCCCATAGCATCTCTGCCCAACCCTCCTGTAACCCGAAGCTAATCCTTGATGTGAGGTGCTTTTTGACAGAGCACAACCCCCCCCACCCCACCTTTCCTCTCTGTCCTGTCTCTTCTATATAGGGTGTATCCCCAAATGCCCACCGCCCAGTCATAGGTAGGGTCCCACCAGGTAGTGAGTTATGGTAAGTCTGGGTTATTACTCGCAAATCAGAAGGCACAGTTCCTCCTGCTTACTCCCCATGCTATAAGCATTAGTGTAGAGTCACTTGAAGCCTCCTGAGGGTGAATGTGTCTCCCTCCCACTCCCAGGACAGTTGTGGCCCCCTACTCCCAGGACGTTGATGCTTACCTGGGCTTCCCTTCCTCTGGTCACCCTGTGTGTTGGTGAAGCATCCTCTTCACTTGAAGCAGTCCCTTCCCCAGGTGAAGCTAATTTAAAGCCCACCATACGAGATCAGCCAACTTAGAGGAAAAGATACATCTGCCCTTAGGGGAGAGGTGAAGCCCATCCCACCCCAGCATGCCCTCCATACAAAAACACAGGTCGTTGTGAAAAAACCTGAAGCCTGCCTCATGGCACCAGCTCCAAAGCCACCGGTTAGCCATGTCAATACAGGCCTCATGATGCCTACCCCGTCCACTTACCAGGAGAATGGAGGAAAATACCACTGGGCTCCCATCTTCTTTAGTTGGTGTCCCAATGCCTTGTAGTCCTCTATGATATTATCCGGCTTGCCCTTGGATGCATCATTTGTACCCACATGGACCACAACCAGTCAGTAGTAGTCAGAGGGCTTGATGATTTTAGGGATGGTCTCTGTGATGTTGTGAATCCTCATTCCAGGCATGCAGCACACCTGCCATGACCAGGGCTCTGAGTGACAGATTGGACCATCGGTTCCCCTCAGGATAGAGTTTCTGATGACCAGAACTTTACGTCTCCTTCTTGGGGTTTGCTTCTGAGCCGGTGATGTAGGTTGAGCAGCTTCAATTTCTCTAGGGACCTGTTCTTCTACCTCCTCCTCCAGTGGGGCCAGGGCTGCATACAGGTGTTCCTGAGGAGGGTCCGGGGAGCAGGCACAGCAGTTGTACGAGCTGCCCTGGCCTTGACAGGAACCTGCTGCCACTGATTAGTTGGGCATTGTGCATGTGGGGTCTCTCTGGTAGATTTCTGTCCCTGCAGAGAGCAGAAATATGTATCAATTTCATCCTCCACCACCCAGATTCCCCATAGCATGCTCATCTTGGCCTGGAGCTCTGCCACCTGCCCCTCCAGAGCCTGAAGACACTCACAAGAGGGCCAGGTGGGGGAGTCACCAAACCTCAGTCCCACTCCTGGGATCCCACCCAGCCACCCCCACAGCTCAGATAGAGCAGGTCTCAGTTTGGCCAGAACAGTCACGGATTCCATGGGCCAGTCCCAGCCAGCTGGTCACAAGTCCCAGACTAGAGTCCAGCAGGGCAGCAGAACAGTATGGTGTACCAGGCAGATGGGTGGTCAGCCACTGTTGCTGCTGTGCGAGACCTCAGAAATGGCATCTTAGATAAGCAGATGTATGGTCAACTTGTCTTGCTCCTCAACAACAGCAGTGCCCTCCTGCCCGGCACATCATGCCTCTCCACCAGACTCCAGCCCAGGACATTTGATCAGCCAGCTCAAACAGCTTACAGAATCTAGGGTTGGCCTAGCCAAGCCAGGACATATGGTCATTCAGTGAACACGTAGCAGCTCCTCTGAAGTCAGTTAAGACTCAAGTCAAACAGAAACACATGTTAATATAAATATCCATGACCATAACCCAAGAAATTTTCTTAAAAGCTTAAAATAAAACAAACCAGCATGTCACCACCACACCAGTGACACACACATGCAGTTTGAGAACTGTCAGCAATAAGAGCCCTTTAGCATTTTAATTGTTTATGCTCATAATGGGTGCCTGCACAAGAAGTTAGTGTACATAAATAAATTCTGGAGCTTATTGTTCCAGAGCTTTTTGCTCCTGGGCATGCTGTTTGAGTGTGCACTCAGGAGCAATCAGCTCCAGAGTTTATTCATGCACAGCACATGGATCCTGTTTAGAGGAGCTCTGGCTGGCAGGGGGCCAGAGGGTCAGCCTGGGGCTGCTGCAACCAGGCTCAAAGTCCTGCAGAGGGGCTGACTGAAGCATAAGTGTGCTTCAGTGTAAGGCTAGCCAGCAGGCATCTCCTGCATTGAAGCACTCTTGTGCCCCAGCCAGGTAAAGATCTACATATGAACTGCTGTATATGGGGAGCAAAAAAAACTAAACTCTGAAGCAGGGTAGCATTTGTATTTACAAGTGCTATCCTGATGCTGAGTTTATTAGTTTCCTGCCAACCCTAATAGGGGTGCTTGTGTAGTTACCAGGACATTTACTGCAAAGATAACACTCAGCGCCACAGTAAAATTTCTCATGTAGATACACCCTGACATGTTTCAAACTGATCAAAATGAGTGAAATAAGAAAAATACTGAAAAAAAATTGGTACCTCTAATATATGCAGTTCTTACACTCCTTCGAAAGTAATGTTTGTGAAAATAAATATTTTCCCTATAATAAGTAATCCAGCTAAAACCACTTATGGTATTTAATTTAATTTGACATGTGTTTTTTATCTAAAAATCAACAGAACACTGTTTTATATAGAAGAATAGTTTACAGGTTTGTATTGTGTTGTCATATCTTTGAAATTGAAAGAGGAAAACCCTGACCCCTCACAAAAGAACATCTTATACACCACAAAAGAGGATATCCATCAATAAGAGGAACCACATGAATAGAAGCAAGTGATCAAGGACAGAAAAATAAGACTGCAGCACAATGATAAATGCACTAGACAAAGCAGGTGGAGTGAGTGGGAAGAAAATGACTAGACCAAACAAATAAATCAATATAAAACATCTTTACAGAAGATGGCATAATTATATATAAATTAGATGGCCACAGAGGAAAACAACCCCATAGTGCAGTAAGGAAAACTAAGCATGCAGCAGTACAAAAATACCACACAAGGAAAGAAATAATCAGACCTGAAAGAAAGGATGGCATGACAGACATGAAGGACCTTAAAAAGGGCAACTTCAGTAGAGCATAAACACATCTTAGAGACATATACATACACACACGTGTACTTTCCTCTTTAAGAGGTCTTCATGCTCTGAAGAAATATATAAATAAATAAAAAACAAGCTTTCCCAATTAAAGTTAGTAACAAGATTCTAACCAACCTCCAAGGGAACTGGATTGGACTGCAAGTACACTCATCCTTGAAAGAATGCCAAGAGTCTTCCAATGACTAAGCAAGCCAACATCATTGCCTATGATAATCTCTATATTTCCTTGCTATTGTTTGGAAATACTTAGGGATTATTGCAAATAACTATGAGCTGCATTTGCTAAAAATGTTGATGCATTATTGGCATCTGAAATTCCCATTACAATAATTTAAGTTTGCCATGGGTACTGTGGCATAGACAACTTCATTTCAGTGATGTTTGTGCTATGCAAAATTAATCAGCTATCTAAAACAATTTGCTAACATTCACTATACTATGGTGTTACTACTATACTACAAAGAGCTATATTCTTCGGGCTCAAAAGCCTAGAACAAAGACTGCCCTCAGACTATGGGGTAAGGAGGCAAGATGAGTCTGGAGCCCCCAGGTCAGCAGGGAACAGGTGCAGGAAGGTGGGGAACCCACCTTCTGCTCTGTTATGCACTAGGGTATTGTCAATCTTGCCTAGGGTTTAGTTACCCAGAGCACATGTGTAGTCCAGGTGGGTTTCCCAGACAGGTTTGGTGGCAGAATTGAATTTGGGAAGCTGTAGCCAAGAAGTCAAACAAGCTGGGGTCAGAAGCTGAAGCCAGAGACAAGGTAAAACAAAAGTTAACCAAGATCAGAATCCAGAGTCAAAGTTCAAACCAGAATCATGAGTAGGGAAAACACCCACCCCACCCCCTTACAAGAGCTGAGAATCAAACCAGAAGACCAGCAAGGAAACACAGGCAAATGTAAGAACTTTCACCTTTGCCCAAAGACATTACAGACTAGGCCTGGCTTTTAAGGGTTGGAGTGAATGTGGCTTGTTGCCTGCAGCTTCAGTGGACTGGCTGCCCTGATTGCCTTATTCAGCCCAGCTAAGACCAGGCATATCTCTGGGCTTGTTGAAGGTGATGCCTGTTCTGGGGATGACTTGCCTTGATCTCTTGATTGGGACCAGCTGGGTTCAGATTTTAGTTTGGCCTTGTTTACACTTCCTGCCCCATTCACTGCAGGTGCCTGCCATGTGAGGAGCTGGAGTCAGCGGGTGACAGCAGCAGTGGCATGCTCCCTGCCTGTCCCTTGCCCTACACTCCATGTGTTCCCCTGTTGGCTGGGAGTAGGTGCTGGAAGGAGGAGCCTAACCACTACTGCTACCACTGCCCCTGATTGAGCACAATTTTTCACACAGCTGCTCTCTGTAATGCAGGGCAAGAGTAGGTCAGGTCATGAGTGGCTCTGGGGCTCCCCGGCTGGATTAACTCTTTAGTGGGCCCTAGACAAACAAATTCATGGGCTCTGGGCCAGTCAAGACCACCCTCCCCACTCTGGTGGTACCGCTTGCAAGGAATGGGGGTGCAAAGCTGCCATTAGGAAGCAGCCACCACAGCAGTGAGGCTGGCAGAGGGGAAGGGAAGGTGGATGGGGCCATTCATACTGCTGCCACAGAGGAAAAGACCAGGGACCCCTGCAGCTCAGGGCTCTAGGGATGTGCTTAGTTTGCCTATCAAAATAATGTCAAAAGGGATTATGCCTGCTCTCCCATGCCTGCATTAACGAGGGGCAGCAGTTGCAACATAAAGGATCCTCTTTTTAGCACCTGCTCCTAGCCAAAAGTGGAAAACTGTGGGGGAGAGAGTAGACACTTGAAGGGGGAACCTGTGCGCTGCTGCTGCCACTAAACCCAGCTTCCTGCAGAGCTATGGCCAGTGACTAGAGCAGGCAGGAGTTTCTCTCTGTCTCCCCCTACACCCAGGTTAGTGGGGAAATAGCGGGGGGGGAGATGCATTCCCACCACTGAATCTTACCCTAGATCTGCCCCTGAGATAGCTTCCCATTACTTAACTTTCACTGGTTTTATAGGACTCATAAACTGGTAAATTTAGCATTATTTCTGTGCAAAACCATAAATAATCTCACCTTGATTCAAACATATGCAAATCTTAGTCAACTTTGATAGACCAGAATGTATAAATAGTCTTAGTCATAAAATATGGCTCCTCCCCAAATTTTCCAGTGGAGAAAAAAATAATAATAAAAAAATAATAATTACATAAATATTCACAGGAAAGTCAATCATGAGGGTGAAAGACCATGGCTAGAATGAATCATTATTTGGTTTCTGAAGGATGTTACAAATCCTTTTTGGCATTATTTCCTTGTATACCATTTAATTGTATGGAATTGATGATTTAGAAAAGTATCAACCAAGATAAAGGTATCCAAATAGACCAGGTAACATTTAGAGAATAAATTTAATAGTAAATCTTACCAGATCTCACAAAGCAAGTCAATAAGCATAATGGGTCCTCACATGAATAAATTAGACTCAAAGAATGTTTCTATTACACCCTATTACAAGCAAATAGTGACAATTCTGACAAATAGAGTTCTGTCTTTTATTGCAAGAAATCTCTCCTTCAGCTCATGAAAATTTTGTTGATTCATAGTTGCCTGGCAAATCTAATTAATTTTGCCCTAAGCACTCCTTACACAGATGTCTTTTTTGAACAAGTTTTCAGCTTAATGCACTGTGCAGACAAGAAACGGCTGACAAGAAACACAAGTTAGTTAACATTTTTGTAAGTGGAGTTCTTCATGCTGTGTTGTCTATGTGTCTTTTGGTGTACATTACATTCCACTTGCTAGAAGTTCAGAATACCTTAGCCTATAGCATCTATTAACTGTATATACACCCCGGTGAAATTTTGTTTTAATTTGATTAAGCATGAATCTAGCAGAAAAAAAAGTTGCTGGCAACAAAGATTAGTAGAGGAAACCAAATAGGCACGGTAGTTGAAGGATTAGCATGACGGAGTTTGGACTTCATATACAAGCAGTGTCACAAGATGTTAAAAAATCCTACAGTGTGTTCCACTTAAGTGAACCCCAAATTAAAAGGAAAAAGTAAGAGAGCCAAAAGGTGGAGCAGCAGAAGTCACCATTACTATAATCCTTCCATGTTCAGTATATTGTGCATTTACTGATCCTAATAAGAAGTTCTGTAGCAAGGGGTGAAAAATGAAGCAACAAGCACACTGGTGCTAGCCATCATAGTCACAGAAGTGTCGCACACAGTGCAGTTGCTGGATGATGAACCAGAATGTAGCAGCTTCCTTCAATGATCTTGTGAGTGACTAAGCAGCCTTGTTTAGGATTACACTCTCAACCTGAATTAAGAACAAGGTCAAAAAGACACCGTAAATATTGCCCTTTCATAACTTGAAACACACTACTACATTTTGTGAGACATTTCCTAAGGGGCCAGAAACAAGTATTAAGGAAATCACTGTCAACACACCCTTACATTAATGGAAAATCCTAATGCCATCATCCCAGAATAAAGAGCAGCACTGGTTGCCAGGCAACTGACTCAGTACATAGCTAACATAACTGGACTGGGTGAAACTAAACTAGCACCAGTCATCTGACCCCCATAGCAGAAGCATATGCTATAGTCTCCCAGCTGTGATCTTCTGACCAGGGTTCCCAACCATGGGACCACATGGTGCACTCTCTAGGTAGAAACCTTTATGGGGCTGAGTGAGGGGTCACCCAGCCTCTGGAGCACATGGGAGTCTTGATAGACTCTTGTGTGCTCCAGAGGCTGGGCAGTAGCCACATGTTCAATTAAAGGTATAATAAGAACTAGTCACAAAGTTATTATACATATTACACAATAACTTTAGGGCTTTTTCCTCATTTTGTCACTCCATTAATTGATTGAACATATGATCAGATCACTGCTTAAGAAATGATTAACCAGTTAACTCCTATATTACGTGTAATGCCCATCAAGGGCCTATTATCTCACCAATGGCATTTTACTGACTACATTATCATACACCAAAGAGATGTGACTGATATCAAAATAACCTCTGACATATTGTTGGCTGCTGGGTGAATAGCCACATGATTTGTTCAAAATTGTCCCTGTTATTCCCCCCAAATACCTTAAAATAGTGGTCAAGCAATGAGGAAGGATAGATGTGGAAAAACTAAGTTTCCTGGGCAGGAATAAGTGCTGGGATCATAATACCCCAGCCAGATATCTATCCAACCTCCTTTTAAAGACCCTCAAGGTAGGGGAGAGCACCACCTCCCTTGGGAGCACATTCCAGAGCCTGGCAACCCTAACCATAAAGTTATGCCTCCTGATATCAAGCCTGAACCTACTCTCAATCAATTTGTGGCCATTATTCCTTGTTATCCCAAGTGGTGCCTGGGGGAACACAGCCTCACCTATTTTCTGCTGGTCCCCGCTGGTGAATTTATAGATGGCCACCAGATCCTCTCCCAGTCTTCTCTTGTGGAGGCTGAATAGATTCAGGACCTTTAGTCCCTCTTCGTAGGGCCTGGCCTGCTGCCCCCGATCATGCAAGTGGCCCTCCTCTGGACCCTCTCAAGGTTAGCCACATCCCTCTTGAAGTGCCCCGCCCAGAACTGACACAGTACTCTAACTGCGGCCTGACCAGTGCTGCACAGAGGGGAAGGATCACCTCCCTGGACCTGCCTGTGATGCATCTGTAGATGCACAACTAGGTTCAGTTAGCCTTACTGACCGCTTCCTCACATTGGCGGCTCATGTCCATCCTAGAGTCAACAATGACTCCAAGATCCCTTTCAGCCACTGTGTTGTTGAGAAGGGTGTTCCTCAGCCTATATGTATGTTGCAGGTTCCTTCTCCCCAGATACACCACCTTGCACTTGTCTGCATTGAATTCTATTCTATTCTCATCTGCCCACCTATGTAACCTGTCTAGATCTAGTTGGATTCTGTCCCTCCCCTCCAGTGTGCCCACTTCTCCCCACATCTTTGTGTCGTCAGCGAATTTGGACAGGCTGCTTTCCACACCCACCTCCAAGTCACTGATAACGATGTTGAATAGCACAGGCCTGAGGACTGAGCCCTGGGGGACTCCACTGCCTACATACCTCCAGGTTGAAAACAACCCATCCACCACCACTCTCTGGGTGTGACCATTGAGCCAATTTGCCACCCGTCTGACTGTGTAGGCATCAATCCCACAGTCGCTTAGTTTTTTTATGAGAATGGGGTGAGAAACAGTGTCATAGGCCTTCTTGAAGTCCAGGTAGACGACATCCACCTCAACACCCATATCCAAGGACTTTCTGACCTGGTCGTAAAAGGACACAAAGTTAGTCAGGCAGGAACTGCCTGCAGTGAACCCATTTTGGTTGCCAGTTAAATCCTATATAAGTGTAATGCCCATCAAGGGCCTATTGTCTCTTGATGATGGATGAGCATTACCTCCCATGCTGGGCCCCTGCAGATGTGTTACTTGATAATTTTCTCAAAGATTTTCCCAAGGACCGAGGTGAGACTAACTGGCCTACAGTTACCTGGGTCCTCCTTTCTGCCCTTCTTGTAAATGGGGACCACATTGGCCCTTGGCCAGGTCCCAGAGGACTGGGAAGAGCACCATGAGTGCTCATACAGCCATGCCAGGGGCCCTGCTATGACCTCTGCCAATTTCCTCAGTACCCTTGAATGAAGAGTATCCAGACCTACTGATTTATACACATCCAGCCCCTCCAAGAGTTCCCTAATTAGATCATCCCTGACCCTAGGCATGGTGTTG
This sequence comes from Crocodylus siamensis, assembly GCF_052110815.1. Taxonomy (NCBI): domain Eukaryota; kingdom Metazoa; phylum Chordata; order Crocodylia; family Crocodylidae; genus Crocodylus; species Crocodylus siamensis. Next base: position 49,464,068 of record NC_143401.1, on the reverse strand, counting down.
TGTCCCTTCACCCTGTCCATAATCCTTGTGGGAGTTGTCTCAGTCCCTGCTCAGAAATATGGAAGCAAAGAACTCGTTGAAGAGATCAGCTTTTTCCTTTGCTGCAATCACCAGATTGCTAAGCCTGTCCTCTAGGGTCCCCACATTACCTGGTGCCTTCTTCTTACTCCCTATGTATTTGAAAAATGACTTTTTGTTATCCTTAATTCTGGTCACCAGCCCTAGTTCCGTCTCTGCCTTGGCCTTCCTAACTGCTCCCTGCAATCATGAGCAATGTAAGTGTAATCCTCCTTTGTGATCGCCTCTTGCTTTCACTGATTGTATGCCCCATTTTTTGTCCTCGGGTCCTCCTGCATGCCTTCACTGAGCCAAGGGGCCTTTTTATCACTCTTGCCCCCTTTGGTTCACATTGGGACTGACTCCATCTGACCTCGGAGGATCATCTCCTTAAGGAACAACGACGCATCCTGGACTCCCATCTCATTGAAGCTCTGAGTCCCCAGTGTCTCTCTTACTAATCTCTTTAGCTCATTGAATTCAGCCCTCCAGAAGTCAAGGACTTTTGCCTTACTGCTTGCTTTCACCTGTAAATTCCAGCAGATGATGGTCACTAATGCCTAGGTAGTTGAGCACCTGCAGATCCCTCACCAGGTCATCACCTGTGGCAAGGACTAAGTCCAGAAAGGCATTTCCTCTGGTGGAATTATGTATCTCCTGGGTTAGGCGGAGGTCCTGTATGCAGGCTAAAAACCTATGTGAGCATTCAGACCTGGCTGACTGATCCTCCCAGCACATGTCTGGGTAATTTAGGTCACTCACATCCCTTGTCTTTACAGCCTCCATGAACTGACCTGAAAATTCCTGGTCCAGCTCATCCCCCTGGTGAGGCAGTCTGTAGTAGATGCCCACTATCAAGTCCCTTTCCCCACACACCCCTTGCATTCTAACACAGAGCACCTCAGTTTTCCCCTCTTCTGAACCCATCCTGATCCTCAAGGACATGTACTGCTCATTAACATAGAACACTATGTCCCCCACCCTTTTCTCCCTACTCTAGTCTATAAACCTATAGCCCTCAATGTCTACTGCCCAGTCATGGGTAGAATTCCACCAGGTTTCTGTAAGCCCAACCAAGTGTGGGTTTTTGCTAACTAGCAGGAGGGCGAGTTCCTCCTGCTTATTCCCCATACTTCTAGCATTTGTGTAGAGGCAATTGAGACCTCCTATGGGTGTTCATGCTGCCCTCTTCTCCCAAGCTTGCCTGGGATGTATCAAAGAGCTACATAATGTAGAAATTATTTCACATTTTTGAAGAAGAATCTTCTTCATCCACTTCTGCTACTTCTCATGTGGGTCTAGAATGGGTGTTCCAATTGAGGATCTTGGACTAATGTATAGGGTTATATACACCTCCCAGCCTTAGAGGCCTGTGGCATCTAACTCACTTTTTAAAGGAGGACATTACCAAAATTACCATGAACCAGGAAATATCCTAGGTCATTCAAGGTATCTACACATTCAAGCCCAGGCCATGACTCATCCTTATCCTCCATCTCCATTCTAAAGCAAAGTTGATGCACCAAAAATTCATTTCTCCATTTAGTGAGATGCCATAGAACCAGTCTCTCTGAAGTAAGGAACAGGAGTGAAAGCCCAGCTGCAGCCAAGGGAGTTAAAAAGATAAGAACCTAGGCAATGAGGTATGTGGTTCTTGGGGCTGAAACCCAGCTGCAGACAATTAAAGAGAAGAGTCTGCTTGACTAGGAGTTGGGTTACATTAGGAGCCCAGGGTCAGCTGACAAGACTAATTGACTGGCTTGAGGGGGAAATTAAAAGCACCTTGAAAGGTGGCAAAGGGAGAAAGGAGGCTGCTGTGCTGAGGAACCAGCACCAAACTGTAAAGATCTTATTTTATTTCTGTATAACTGCCGCGCGGCACTCTCACATTTATGTAACCTTGAAGTTTTGGCTTTTAATCAAAATGAACGCTTTGTACTTTTCTACACTTGTATTAAGCTGCACATCCGCATTCTGAAAGTTTCATTTCTTATCTGTAAGTGTCATTTCTGCAGAAACAAAACTTATGTAGAAAATCTGCCTAGTAACTATTATGTAAAAAAAACTATCCTATCCCTGTATGCTTAGCTTATATCATAGTTAGTGTCACAGAGGCAGTCCAACCAACATCTATAAAAGAGGTAAAAAAGCAGGAAGTAGCAGAGACGATGACTGGACGACCCTTCAGGCCTGATCACCCTACAGGCGGTCTTCAGCTCTCCGTCTGGGCGTATCCCAGCAAAAACCAAGGCCTCAAAAATCCGACAATCGACAACAATTCACCGTGTTACAGTTTGTATCCACCATCCTGTTCATGAGCTGTTGACCAGCCCTAGGACTAACTAGTAGGCAGCCGCACCTATCCTGCAAGGGGTGGAGAGCAAGGGCTTACTAGTGAACCCTGTGGGCCAACAGACCCCCCTATGTATCTGGCATACTGTAACTGAAGAAACGTCGGAGACTCCACTTCTCAACTGCCTCTCTTCATAGCTTAGACAGCATATCTACGCTCTCTATACTTATATTTACTGCAACTTCGTTCCAGCCGGCCTCCCCTCTTGTTCGTAAGAGGGTGAGGCCAGGTGAGTGAATAAAACAAATTTTTACTTTACCTTATATTTACTCTGTAATAACTACTATTACTAACATCCCATCTCAATGAGCTGTTGACCAGTTCTGGGACTTAAGGAGTCGGAAGCCGCACCCATTATTGAACTAGTTCCAGTGGTGGAAAGCAAGGGCTTGCTCCGGAACCCCGTGAACCAACAGACATCCTACAAACTTACTATAGAAAACTAACAACTTACTTTAAGTCTACTTGCACCAGCTCGGCGAATCTCAAAGGCGGTCATAAAGCTACCTCCAATCCTGCCCCACAAGCCGCGCGCTCGCCCGCTCCGTAAAGCCCACAGCTCCCCAAACGGTGCCAGAATCGCTAGCCTGGCATTCTGCCACACAAACCAGGATTGCCTCTCTCCCAAGGCCTAAGGAAAGACTGTAGGGTTTGCCTTTGTTTACTATTTACCTATTGCTTATGTGATTGCTTACTTTGTTTGCTGTGGGGACAAGAGTTCCTGGGTGGAATAAATGGATTAGAACTGAAAACTGACTGGACTTTGAGGAAACTGACTCCTGGGTCCATCTAATGGAGAGACAGGGATGCATACTAACATCATGTCAATGTGTACAAATGTTGCAAAATTTGGTAGCTATGGCAAATTCAGTCATGTCATGTCTAGCTTCTTTTTATTGGTTCACTATCCACAACCTACAGGATGCTTATTTATCAAATTATTCAAATGCCATTTCTTCAATTAATGGTACTGGAAAAATCACTATTAATTCAAACCATTAAAATATCTGATACTCCCAGAGTATTCACAAATTGCCTATTAGTAGGTCTAGCTTAAATCTTGGGCCCAGCTCACTAATATCATGGTGCGGCTATCATTTTTGTGCCTAAGTGGTGGCACCTTTCCTCCCCTACCCCACACACTGATTGATTGGCTGAGGGGGGCAGGTTTAGAGCCAGGTTTTAAATTGCAGCAACAAAGACCTTGCTCCCAAGGCCTCTGCTCACTGCTGAAAAGCCTATGCCCCTTCTTCCCACACCTCACCCGAAAAGGCAGGAATAGTAGTAGTGGTTTTCTGCCCCATGTTGTTTCTGACAGGCAGGGAGGGAATTTGTTTTCAAAAATGCCACTGAACTCATCATCACTGCTGATTGGCTGATCCTGAGCTCAGTGTCAGGCTCACTGCTGATTAGCCAGAAAACAAGCAAAGCAGAGGACCATTTTTGAAAAGGGAATTCCCTTCCTGCCTGTCAGAAACAATGTGGGGCAAAAATGGCCACTACTGCTATTCCTGTCTCTTCCACTCAGACAGAGGTTAGGACAGAGGGAGGGACTTTTCAGAAGCAATAAAAGGCCTTCAGAGTAAGGTCACTTGCAATTAAACCCAACCCATGGCCATGTGTTCCCAATCCAGCCAGTCTCATTGCATCCCCCACATGAGGAGCCAGGCTGTGGCCTGCCCTGCCCCCAGTCCATATGTCCAGCCTCAGCCCTGGTTCTAAAGGCACTGAACTCCTCAATGCATGCCAAAAGTTGCCCCCACCCTGCCCTGTCTCTCTGGCATAGACACACTCAAATTCTACCCCAGCACCCCAGTTTTCCCACCTGGAGGAGCAAACAATCCCTCCCCTACCCACCCTCAAGCTCTCTCCTCCCCCTGTTCCTTTTATAACCCCTCACTCCCTCCCCTGGGCTGCTAGGTTTTGGCTGCAGCAGGCATCTTGCTGAAACAAAATGCCATGATATGCCTGCTTGCTGAAGAACTATACAGCAAGCAACCATATCACGACAATTTATTGGAGATTGCATTTTTTGTGCAAATCACTTGACTTTATGATTTTCACGAAGAATTCAAAATTGCAATTTAAACCAGGCCCTACCTATTGGTAGTAGTGGCCCACTTTAGGGGTGAACATGTAACCCAACTCAGATCTCTCAAAGTAGTACTATAGTTTTTTTCTTTCTTGGGACCAAGCTAGTACATTCCTAAATAAGCCCTGACTACCCATTCCCCCAGCATGCTCCAAACCCAGAAATATGCTGATGAAGCCCTTACAGATCATCCTGATACCTCCACATGTATTGAAGAATTACCAAAACAATTTACAAGTGCTGAAGTGACTTTTGTTGGAGATCTGTAGTGGTATTACGTAGCCAGTTATAGGCCAACTTGTGTACCTATGCATGTCCCACATCCAGACCATTACTTCCTACCATTAAGTTATTGTGTTAAGTTCTCTTTAAAAAAACAAAAAAAAATAAACAACAAACCTCAACAGTATTCAACAAGGATAGCTCAACAAGTGGCAGTATAGTGGTTCTAAGTTTGTGAGCTTTACAGGAGCATATTATGGAATAAATAAATAATAGAGGGTTAGTTCCAGTCCAGATAAATTATTGTAGCTACTTCTATAGTTTCCCAGGGGCGGAGGGAAGGGGAAGAACAGAATCATCTTCATTCATAACAAATCATTCATGACTTCATAACCCTGATGAGTGTTCAGCAATACTATAAAAGGCAGCAATGCATAAAATGTGTTATACATTTGCAACATTCCAGTATATAGACAGCACAATCTGGGTCTGACCTGTTACTAATGCTCCAGGATGCCTAGGGTTTTGGACCCCCAGGGTTGATACACCTTCCAAATACATGAAAGGATAGAAACAATGCTTTTGTTGTCTCTCTACCTCAAGTGATTGAGATAACTACGAGCTGAAATAGTATATTTTGAGGGTTCCGAACAATGTCAGTGGATATGACTTTCTGGAAAGTAGGGATAGAACTTATAAATGGCAATTCTCAATGACTTTCTTCAAATTAAAGCCTAGGTAGATTCAGATGAAAAAAGTATTTGGATAATCATTCAATATGTGGTAAAGTATGGGTACACATCTGAGGCCTAAGATGGCTGTTACGGGGTGGGGTCGGGGGGAAAGGAAAGAATAGGAATTCATTCCCATACACACATAATAAAACCTTGAATTTGCAGGGTTGAGATCTTTGGTTTAGTTTGGAAGGATTTGGGAGCACCCCCCCACCCCCAGCTCCTGCTGTTTAAGTGCTGGAGGCTGCGGTGGAGGGGCAGCCATTGTGGGGTCTGGGGGAAGGGGGAGTGGGTCAGGGGGGGAACCATGGTGGGGCTACAGGAGCCAGCAGGGGATGGAGCCAGGTGGGGCACCAATCCAGTGGTCTGGGGGACCAAGTGGGGGTGAGGCATGTGGGCCCTGCAGAAGGGGAGTAGCTCCTGTGTGGGGGCTGTGGCCCCTGAGGTGGGGAAGCAAAACATATAGGTATTTAGAATGAACTTTATTATGATGACAGAGACGCTGGTAGGTTTCCACATTGCTTTAACACTGTACATATATCAATAAAACACTGTCCAACTGATCTCTGTCTCACTCTCTCTAGATATATCTAGATATAGTGGTCTTTTGTTTTAATCATGGAGGAACATGGATTTCAGGGTATTTAACAGAGTGACTTTGGGATTTCTTTTTAATTGGTTTTCAAATGGGGAATGAGATAATTCCTGATAAGGAGGCCAGTGGCAGGACCCTACCTGCTCAGAGCTGGCACCTTGGGCCCAGCTGGAGGTGGCTGTCTCCTGGCCAATTGGTGCCAGGAGGATGTGCTTTGACAGTTCAAAGCAGGTTACCATACTGGGAACATTTTTCAGGTGATAGCTGCCCATCTGGCTGGGCAGGGAGCACATATGGTAGTAGTGCCACACAAAAGACCAACCCTGCAGCCACAGCCCACTGGCAGCTGGTCCAGAGGGGAAGATGCCTCTACTGGCTGTGCAGTCCCCATCCAGGTCTGGCAGGTGTGCAGCAGGTCACAGCCCCACTGCCAGACTCCTGCAGTGGGTAAAAGGTGAAGAGAACTCTCTGGGCTCCTCCAACAGTCCAGTTGGCACAAGGGGTAGTGTCCCCAGGTACCAAATGGCTGGGCCCCAGAAGCTCTTGAGAGCGAGTAGCCCTGAGCTACTTTTTAGGGCAGCTTTTTGTACTGATGGGTTCAGGACAGGGCAACTTTTTATAGTTCTGGGGACAGCACAAGTGCTGGCCCTGGGCTCCAGGTCCCCCAGGGTGAAGATCCAGGAGGAGTCAGGCAGGGTTCTTTTGCCCCACACCACAATGTACATCCGGGCATGTGCACTGAGGCAAAGAGCCCTGGCTCAAATTTGCACTGCTTGTATTTGAGCTGCTGCAAGTGCACGTGCCCATGGTATCTTACAACTTCAATATTATTAAAAATAGTAATTACCAATCTTCAGCATTACTTTATCCTTATATTATCTGTCAAGTCCCTTTGTTTTTATCTGAAAAGTTGCAGTGCTAAAGATTTTTATGTTGTGCCAATACTAACCATAAAACTTTCTGAGAGCTCCATCAACACTTCCCATCACTATCTTGCTCTGACAAGTATTATTTGCTCTCTGTGTTGCCCTGAGGGGTCAGGCCAATGCTCAGGATCTCAATATTGTGCTGTTAGACAGGAAGGTGTGGTGCACAATTGCACAAGGACACATAAAAATCAATTAAGCACACATACACTCAATAGGTGCATACACCTCTACTAGGCATACACATTCACACTACCAGCTCAGGCACATACACATCCAAACCAGCCTAGGCATATGCCAATTTAAGCCCATACATGCTACACACACCAAATTTATACAGAATCAGTTACCAGTTACCAACACCTGCACATCCAATACGCATATGTGGATTATTAATTTATATACCATACACACACAATGATATCTATATATATATTTATATATATTCACTAATTTATACACATACCACCCACCTACACATACACAGGTGAGTTCCTAAGTTGGGTGTTGTGATGTGTATGTATGTATGTATGTGCTTGGTGTACTTGGGATACCTGGGGAAAGGTTAAGGTAAGAAAGTAGAAGTGTAGGGAGTCAAAGTTACCAGGACTGGGATTAGAACCGGTAGTGTACAGGGTCCTGGGCTGAAGAACTGAGGCTTGAGGGTAATTTTAAGTTAATTGATCTTAAATGATTAAAAAACAACGCCTAAAGCCTGCAGAACATGGAAGCATGCCAGCACAGAGTCTGGGACTAGAGCCAGAGCTATGGGGGAGCTGAAAAGGTAGATGGGAAAGGGGAAAAATGGTACTAAGGGAAAGTGGGTGTGTTTAAAGAGGGGCTCTGGGTGTGGGGAACCAGAGGATGGCTCCAGGGCAGCTAGAAGGTGCAGGGAGCAGCAGTAGGTGCTGGGAGCTGGAGTAAACTGCAGGACAGCCACAATAAATGGGAAAGCTGTGGGGGGTGACTACAGAAGGTGCTGGGAAAACCTGAAAACATCAGAAAAATCACAGGAAAAGCAGCAGATGGCAGGGCAGCAGAAAAAAGGCAGCAGAAAGTGACAGAGAAAAGGCAGTAGGAGCAAGGGAGGCTGAGAGGTGGCAGAAAAGGGCAGATGGAATTGAGAGGAGATTGGGAAACTAGCGGAGAGGGGTGGGGGCTAGTGCTGAGAGAGAGAGAGTGAGAGAATGAGGCTGGAATTTAAGATAAGGAAGGGACTGGGATTTAGTTAAACATGACCCAACTCAGGGTTGCAAATGACAGTGGTTTTATTGAATAGGGGATATGGTGACACAATGTCTTATTGGTTCCCTTGCACCCACCCACCCACACAATGGCAGCAGGGATTAGAGAGGCTTGGTGCAGAGGCTGAAGTCCAGGAGGGGAGAGAGAGAGAATCCAAATTGTAGGAGGAAGTATCCAGGTAATATCTACCTATCCAGGCTGGAAAGGGGTCCTTGTCCAGTAGATGTCGTCCAGAGCAGGATAGCCAGCAGGGCCTCTGGGTGTATAGGTGTTGTGGCATGTTGCTGGTCCAGACGGAGAGGCTGCCCCACTGGGTCTGTCTTCACTGCCCCTTTTTATAGACCACAACACAACAAGAAAGCACTGAATAATAAGAAAAACAAAAACTATCCCCACACTGGGGCCCAAAATAAGCCCTAGCCCCCTGGCTGCATGTAACGTCTTTCCTTCTCAGGGTTATATCCCTTGCAAGCCCTCAGTGTCTTACTGGTGCTCCCAAAGTTGCTCAGCAGTCAGCCAGCTGTTCCCTTATAGCAGTCAGCTCCTTTCCCTGCAGCTTATATGGCCATACTGGCTCCCTGTGCTTATGCACTGGCCTTATGACTCCTAAGCCCTGCCCCATCTGGTCATGCAACCCTGCAGCTTCCCACAAGTGTTCCCTCCCTGTGACTGAGAACCTGCTGGGTTTTTCAGCTAGGACTTAGCTAAGCAGCCTGCCCTGGTGCCATCCATTACTCCACTTCCACCCCCTGGTATTAGTCCTTGCCTGCAACTGGCCACCTGTCCATTTGCTGGCAGCCAGCTCCTTCATAGCTAGCTCTCCTGGCTACCAGTTCTCTCACAGCTAGCCTCTACCCTGAGTCCTAACTGCAGTTTTCTCTCTCCTTAACATAACAGAAGCTCCCAGGCTTCCTGTTAGTTACTAAAACAATATATAAATTCCAATGTAGCATTAAAAGTTATGTAGGAAAGGTGTTCCACAAATTATTTGAATACAGTAATCACCTAAGCCTTGACTTTGTAGAAGTACAGTTGAGGCAACTGATTAGTACCACATGGGGCTAGGCCCTGATTCCATTTAAAATATCAATGTCACAGAGTTTGTGGATGAAGCCATAGTTATGTAAATCTATTGGCTATGTTTGTTAAAACATTATACATAAACTTTTCATAAGATAGTTATGAAATGTGTCATTGGCAAAAATTTGTACATTTAAACATTTAAATTTTTTAGGCCTCAACCCATTTTATCAATAAAGCTTTCTAAGTTTCTGTTTCTAAATAATTGCTTATATCCATTAGCCTGGTTGCCATGCCTCTCAAGTACCCATACGCTCACCAACATCTTTCAAACTCTAACTTCTAAAGGAAAAGAGAAATTTCTACTAAAGTCAGTTTTCTGCTGAATGGTTACAGATCCATTTCCTCTTCTAGAATACTGGAAATTCAGACTTCTATTTAGCAAAGTTTTTAAATAATTCCAATGGATTTAGGAAATGTTAACCCCTAGAAACATTATTTTTTTTCCTCCCTGACTAACGATATTCTGGTTATTCTGCTTTTGTCAATAATAAATTTGCAGTCAACCCTTTGAAAATGTCTACTTAAAGTGTATTACATGAGTTACTATAGTTTTGATCTATCTCTTATCTTTTTCTGGTTTCATCGCTTTCTTGATGTGCATTTAAACCTGCCCTGAGTTAAGTTACTGTCACTAGTGTTATCTGTACTTTTTGAATAGTTGTTGCTTCCAGACTGCATTGATCAAGGGATGTCTGTACTTGAACATGATTACATTAAGACAGATAATGGTCTTAATGGAGAATAGATCTTTTTGCTTTGGACATTTCTATTTTTTCCCTTCCCACTCCAGTCTTACAAAAGAGAGCTCATGAAATTTTACCTAAAGGTAGTGATTATTTTTAAATTGAGGAAACGTTTGAAACCATGGCAAAAGGAAAATGATGAATGGTTAATGTTGAAAGTTTTCCAAAATTATAGATTATTATCTAGATTTAAAACAACATATTATTGGTACAAGCTGCAGAGCTATAGCACTGATTTTTGGAAAGCAGCAATAAAAGTCATGAAGAAAAATCAAAACCAGAATAAATGATAATGAACAAACAACTTTTAATAAAAAAAATACTAGGATCTCATACAGGCGTACCAGATTTTGAAGGAACAAGAATGAGTTTGTGAGGTAAAAAATTAACATTTAAACACTTTTCCATTAAAAATAATTTGCATTTTGACCAGCAGTTAGTAATTATCATTTTTAATTTGAAATTCTGTGTTTCTCAGGTCCAGCTAGTCAATGTAAAGGACACTGTGAGTAGACCTGTAAACAGCTGCAGTCTATCCATCCTGTTATCTATGACTGCTGACAATATGAAAAAACCCTGCACTTTACTGAAAGAGGCAGTGCATTAGTTTGACACAGCTCCATATACATTGGGCATTTTAACAGGGCTCTTCGGCACTTTTATCCACTGACTGATTCAATCGGCTATAAAAGTGCTAAAAAAGCCCCTCTGAAGCACCCTTTCTATACAGATGGTAGAAGAGCTGTGTCCAAGTAATGCAATGCCTCTTCTGGGCATGTGTTGGGCTCTGTGTGAGGGCACACAGCATTTAAAAGCCAGTTGTCTTTTCTTATGTCTGCGAGCAGCCTATATTTCTTAGATGTAGGTATTTGTTGAGGTTATTCAAAGCAGGAAAGGGGGAACATTTTTCAAAAAAATCTTATATGACTCGGAGGCCTAAGTTTATTTTCAAAGAGAAATTCAGGCACTTTGGGGGAAAACTCCTAAATCAGTAAGATGACTAACTTCTCTAAATGCGTACATAGCTTTAAAAAAACCCTTTCCATTTCTTTTATCTGCATATTTCCATTAGTTTCATATTTTATATCCCTCCAAAAAATTCAAAGGAACATTTTTCTAAAAAGAATGGGTGCAGATCTTCAAAAAATAGTTGACATTTCTGAAGAGAGCAACTATTTTTGCAAGACCGTCACTAAAAAGTGCAAAAATAATGTGTATTTTTTCTTGATGTGGTAGAAGGCCACTTTTTGTTTCTCCCCAAAAACTCTGCTCTGTGACAATTTGATTAGGCTGGGCCCAGCAGAGGAGACACACCGTTACCATATCTCTTTGGGTAACCTGAGCTGGATACATTCCTGAGGGAGGGGGGAAACCTGCTCCCTCTGCCTACATGACTGGTATCACATACCTGGGGGAGGGGCTTGTTCCCTGGTGGGCTAGAGTCTGCCCAGGAACTCGTGATGTATTTCAAATTGGTTGGCTGACAGCCAACAGGTGCTGGTCTCCATTGGACCAGGTAAATGAGGTCACAAGGGCTATATGAGTTAAGGACTGCCCGGAGGAGGGGGCAGCAGCCATGAGGGAGACTCAAAGAGAGAGAAGAGCTGGACCATCTGAAACTTGCTCTCTCTCTCAAAACTCATGATTAAGGAACTGCCTGCCTCCAGAGGGAATCTCCAATAGCCTCTGGATGATACTTGAGATCTAACTAGACATATAACTCTGATGCATGATCAAAGGCTCCACCAGCCATGGGAGTTTGCTCTATGGGATTTCTCTGATATTGCTCTACCCTGTACCCTACTCTAATCCTACCCTTTGTAACCAATAACATTTTCCTTTGTACGTAGTGTGGGAAACTTATTGGGAGTGGGTCTAGCCTCGGTTCAGCTGACTAAGGGAGACCACTACTTAAGCTTCTGAATGAGGGAAGCATCCCAACTTCTTGAAGTGAATCAAGTACCCTTGTGGACTACTAAGCCTGTGTTTCCCAGGGTGTGCAGAGCCAGAATCAGTCCAGAGCCCTGCGTGGTGGCAATGGAACCCCCAGGCTAGCAGGTGTGCTCCAGGAAGGGGGTCGGCCAGACGTGAGGTGCCCCCAGGGAGGCACTCAGAGCCTGGAAGGTGGTCGGAGGGTGGCTTAATACAGGAGCGCCCCCTACTGGCCCACCACACTTGATACATGGAAGTGCACTTTGGCTTTCACACACATGAAATGGACATTACATCTTCAAGCAGTGAAGAGATGATGAACTGATAATGGCTTGAAAATATTAGGCAACAAGTGAATTACTGTGATTATTCTCAAAATTGTAAATAAGCAAGCATTTGAAAAATAATTACCTCTTGGTGCAAGTTGAAAAGTCAAATCATGCCCTCTTGAATATCCATTGCAAAACATTTATCTTTGCCTATGTGAATAGGCATAGTGACATGGCTGGGCACTGGGGTCAACTGCCAACACGGGGCAGTGGTGACTTCTGATTGCTGCCATGTAGCTGGTCATTGTGCAGATCCAACAACAGCCATTCTTCCCTACACCCAAGTCAGCACATGGGGCAGTTGCACTGATTGTCCACTCTAGTTACGCTATTGCTATATACAAGTATTTCAAAGAGGGCACATCTACACGTGATGCTATGCCATAGCAAGGCACTCCAGCAATGTACCATCTGAGGGTGTCTACACATGGCCAGCAGCTACTTCAGCATAGTGATGTGCTCCCCAGTATAGCATGCCACTATAGCGAAGTAGCTGCTACAAATAACCATGCATTTCACGTATGGCACAGCATGGGCTGTTCCTTTTGGAAGTACTAAATCATGGTGCAGTACCAACATCACCATAACAACACATGTAGATGCACCCAGAGAGCTAAAAGCAAGTTAGCTACCTTGTAAGCATTCATGCTTCTCAATAGTAGTCTATATGCTATTATTTTTAACCAATACCTTCCCCATATCATGTAGAATTTGGCTAGAATTTTAAAGGCACTTGCAACAATGATTTACTTCATACTTTTAACCAACAGAAATACAAGTACCCACCTAAACGACATCTCCCCTTACATAAAAGGACAGTCAGGTAATCATTTAAATATTTAGCATGTGACTTGGATGAAAGCATAAAATCTGTAACATATGCCCAGAGTCTACAGCAGTGCCCTTAAATCAGAATGTTGGCTTTTATTAAAGACAAATTTTTAACCTTAATGGTCACAAAGAATGTTTGAAAATTTGAATGAGGCATCCCTAATGCAGTGTTACCTGGCCAAGTCTGCAGAAAACATAACTAAGATTGAGAAAACTAGTATCAGAAAGCAAATTGTTTTTTCAAGCATATTTCATATCTACAGATCCTTTCTTTCATGATCCTATGAGAGAAGGCAGATAGTAAACTGTAAACTGATAGAGGTATAAGGTGACTGGTATGATACAGGAAAGAGATCACCCCAACCAACACCGCATGCGTGTAGACTGTACACTTTTTCCTCTATAATACTATTGTCTAAATTAAACAGCACTGTGCTTTGTGACAGCTGTCTGATTACTAATATAAATAAACTAAGTATCAAAAGGCCTAAATTTAATAAAAGAAATTTCTGATATTGGTGACAGCCAATAAAATTTTGTCCTACACATCTCTGACTTCTAGAAGCTGGCATACAACACAGACCAGGGATTATGAACTGAGGTACATGTAGGCAAACCTTTACTCCCCAAACCAGCAGGCATAGGCAGGAGTCATATTCTGTGAAACTCACTGCAAGATTGGTGACAGCTTTCTAAACATTACTACCATATGCCTGCTAGTATACAGTTTATCACTGTGGCTTTCTCAACAGATTAAGGACAATAAGAAGCCCTTTTTAAATACAAAGGAGGTAAAAAGAAGGTCCCGGGTAATGTGGGGCCCTTGCAGGACACGTTGGGAAACTTGGTCGTCACACCAGACGACAAAGCTAACGTGTTTAACGATTTCTTTGCCTTTGTCTTCCTAAGTAGGGACCAGGACAGCCATCTCCCTGATGGGCCCTCCTCGGGCCCTGAGGGAGGCACACCTAGGCCAAGGGTTAGCGAGGATTTAGTTAGGGAGCTTCTCGAGGGGCTGGACATTTTCAAGTCAGCCGGCCCAGATGATCTCCACCCTAGAGTTCTAAAGGAATTGGCCCAGGTCATTGCAAGTCCCCTGGCACGGCTTTATGAGCACTCGTGGTGCTCTGGAGAGGTACTGGAGGACTGGAAGAGGGTCAATGTGGTTCCCATCTTCAAAAAAGGGAGGAGGGATGACCTGGCAAACTATAGGCCAGTTAGTCTTACCTCGATCCTAGGCAAGCCGTTTGAGAAAATTATTCTGGCACACATCCAGGAGGGTCCAGCAAGGAACTGCATACTTAGGGGCAACCAGCATGGGTTCATCAGTGGCAGGTCCTGTCAGACGAACCTGGTGGCCTTTTACGATCAGATCATTAGATGCAGGGGTAGCAGTGGACATAGTCTTCCTGGACTTCTGGAAGGCTTTTGACACTGTCTCTCACTCCGTTCTCATTAAGAAACTGGAGGGCTGTGGTGTAGACACCCACACAGTCAAATGGGTCACCAACTGGCTGGAGGGCCACACCCAGAGGGTGGTAGTGGATGGGTCCTTCTCAACCTGGAAGGACGTGGGAAGTGGGGTTCCGCAGGGCTCGGTCCTCGGGCCCGCACTGTTCAACATCTTCATCAGTGATTTGGACGAGGGGGTAAAAAGCACCCTGTTCAAATTTGCTGATGACACTAAGATATGGGGGGATGTGGGCACACTAGAAGGAAGCAACAGGATACAATCAGACCTAGACAGGTTACAAGGGTGGGCGGATGAGAATAGGATGGGTTTCAACACAGACAAGTGCAAAGTGATGCACCTGGGGAGGAACAACCGGCACCATACCTACAGGTTAGGGAACTCCCCCCTTGTCAGCATGGAGGCAGAAAAGGATCTTGGGGTCATCACTGACTCCACGATGAACATGGGTCGGCAGTGTGGGGAGGCAGTTAGGAAGGCCAACCGTACCTTCTCATGCATCCACAGATGCATTTCAAGCAGGTCAAAAGAGGTGATCCTCCCCCTCTATGCAGCACTGGTCAGGCCACAGTTGGAGTACTGCGTCCAGTTCTGGGCGCCGCACTTCAAGAGGGATGTGGACAGCATCGAGAGGGTCCAGAGGAGGGCCACTCGCATGATCAGGGAACAGCAGGGCAGGCCCTCCGAGGAGAGGCTACGGGACCTGAACCTGTTCAGCCTCCAAAAGAGAAGGCTGAGGGGGGATCTTGTGGCCTGTTAGAAACTAGTCAGGGGGGATCAGCAGGCATTGGGGGAGTCCCTGTTCCCCCGAGCACCGCCAGGAGTGACCAGGAATAACGGTCACAAGCTGGCAGAGGGTAGGTTTAGGTTAGACATCAGGAGGCGCTATTTCACAGTCAGGGTGGCTAGGGTCTGGAACCAACTTCCAAGGGATGTGGTGCAGGCTCCTACCCTGGGGGTTTTTAAGAGGAGGTTAGATGAACACCTTGCTGGGGTCGTTTGACCCCAGTACTCTTTCCTGCCGTGGCAGGGGGTCAGACTAGATGATCTGTTCAGGTCCCTTCCGACCCTAGAAACTATGAAACTATGAAACATCCTCTGCAAATTTGCAGTAATAAAAAGTGCTTTAAAAGATAATTTTAAAAAAGCACTGGTGTACTGGGTTTATGCCTGGTATCTAGCTTATCAACCAGTTATTTGGATGTCCTTTTCAATCCAGTAGCTTTAAAAAGTTTTTACTACATCTTTTTAATAAGCATATGTACAGCTGAGACAAAAAAATATTCAACACAGATAGTCTGTCAAATACCTCCCAGGCAACATCAGGGTAGCCAGGGCAGTAGTTCTACAGTAATCTGTGCCCCTGCATTAAAAGATTTCAAAAACTGGCATTAGATGCTGTCTTAAAAACAGTGATCTTAAAGCCAGTTAAATAGAGAAATTATGCACAGTCCAATATTGCTGCATCGCTAACAGTAAGTACCACCTCATACCCAGTCTAGCATTTTAAAGCTTGTGGCATTAGCTAATTGTGTTTTTGTTTATCAGCTCCATCAAGACTTGTGCTGCTCTGATGGCATCAGTGTTTTTGTCCAGGGCTATGCCAACATATAAGTATTTATTAAGGTACGGTTTGTTCAATTTGCATATTTCTTGTGCCTGAAATACACAGAGATATCTTCGATAAATATATCTTTGCTACTGTGTCAAGTGAAAAATGTGGGTTGACAAAGAAATTCTTCTCTATATAGATGTTTCCTTTTTTCTTTTTTAAATGCCTGCCCTCAAAAGTTAACACTTTCTTGTTGTGAGGTAAGCATTACTATTCTTCCTTAGGTCATGGAGGGTCAAAACCTGACATAAAAAATGTAACCATCTCCTTTCTAAGTAAAACAGAAGTCCTAAAGGTCAGAATTTGGTTCTAAGTACTGTTGGGCCTCAAAACTCTATTTCCAAGTTCTTTCCTGGGTCTCCTCCTTATCTGATGTACTTCTGAATCCAGACTAGAGCATTCTAATTGGGCCTGGTAATCGGGCCTAAGTGAAAACAAAGAAGCTCTATTTATGCACTCCCACATGATTTTCTCTACCTCCACAGTCCAGTGTATACTTTATATTATGATTTTTAGTGAAACAAAAAAAAATTCAGTTACAAAAATGCAACAAGATAACATAATTACTCCTATAAACATTACACCAACATATTTAATTAGAGGCAACAGAGCAATATACAATAGGAACAATTTTCTATTTTTGTTTATTATAGACACATTTAGAGAACCACAACTAGGATATTAGTAATTAGAAACTTCAGATAATGTTACATTTTAACAATAAGCATATTTCTACTAGGGGCTGCTATCTAAGCAGCTTCAAAATTTTAGAAACAGAAGAGCCCATTCAGATCATCATCTCTGACCTGTTGCAGAAACACAGTGCAGATAATTCTAACCTATAATTTCTGATTGAGTTGGAGCACATTTTTTGGACATCAGTAAGTGCATCTACACATGCATTTGATCCTAGATCAGGTTACCTGGACATAAACTACTTGTGAGTAAACGCTTCTGGGCAGCTGTCCACACATGCAGGGATTGGAGCAGATTTTCTGCTCTTAGCAGCAAACTGCTACCCTTCCTGCAGCTCTACAATGGGCCCCAGCCACCACCTGGGGGAGATTAAGGCTCTGGCTGCAGCTGCCAACAGCTGGCAGCCACTTTGAAAAGCCAGCTCCACTCTGCTCCCTGGCCAGCAGCAGTACGCACAGCACAGGGACAGCATGCAGCAACTCTCTTCTTGCTGCCTCTGCCTTCCTGTGCCATGGCTGCTCCAGCCCCTTCTCCTGGCAGCAACAACCAGTGCCCTGGGCTCCTGCTGGCCACTGTGCTGGCCCTGCTGGCCTGCTGTGACAACTGCCAATTTGCTCATGCCCTGCCCCCCCCCAGCTCTCTCATGCTTAGTGACCATTTGCCCAGCTGCACCACATCATCCCATGGTGGCTGCTGCCACTGGGCAGACCCTGGCAGGGATGCTGATGACAGGCTGCTGGACCCCACTGCCAGGGCCACCTTCACCCACCTTAGGCCCACTGTGCCATCCAGGACTTGTGGCAGCATGTTGTCCAGCACACGTGGAATGATGAGCAGGGGCTGGAAGCTTTCCATATGACCCAAGCCACCTTCTGGACTTCCTGGAGCAGCTCTGGCCACAACTTGAATAGCGGGACATTACCATGTGGCCACCCCTCCCCACAAAACCCCAGCTGGCCCTCACCCTGCTCAAGCTGACTGTGCACACCAGCCCCCACTGTGTGCTGCATAACATCTGCAGGGCCCAGGGGAAGCAGTTTCATGAGGCCTGGGTGAAGGAGGCACAGTGGATGGAGGACTCCTGGCAGTGGAAGCACTAGCTGCAGTGGCAGCAACAGTGGTGGGCCCCCCACCATCCGCCAAGTCCCCGGGGTGAGCCACACACCTGACACTGAGGGCCAGAGCACCAGGTGTGAGAGGTTCTGGCTAACCACCTCCTCCTTCGCTGCCTGCTCTAGCCCACTTGGACTGCCATCTACAGACTTTCATAGATTTCATAGACATTAGAGGCTGGAAGGGACCTCGTGAGATGATCGAGTCCAACCCCCCTTCCATAGGCAGGAAGTCAGCTGGGATCAAGTGATCCCAGCAAGAAAAATATTTAGATGTTTTTTGAAAGAGTCCAGAGTAGGTATTTGCACCACCTGTATGGAGAGTCTCTTTCAGACCCTGGACGTACACACCGTAAAGAACTTTTTTTCTTATGTCTCGTCTAAATCAACCTTCCTGGAGTTTATGGACATTAGACCTTGTTATCCCTTGGGGAGCTTTGGTGAACAGCTGTTCTCCCAGGTCATGATGTACCCCTCTTATATAATTGTAGGCTGCTACCATGTCTTCCCTGAGCCTTCTCTTTTCCAGACTGAAGAGTCCCAAATCCCTCAGCCTCTTCTCATATGACCTGCCCTCCAGGCCTTGGATTATACGAGTGGGTCTCCTCTGAACTCTCTCAAGCTTTTCCACATCCCTCATGAAGTGGGGGGCCCAAAACTGGATACAGTACTCCAGCTGCAGCCTAACCAAGGCCAAGGAAAGTGGGAGGATGAAATTCCTGGTTTTGCTTGAGATGCATCGGTAAATGCATGTCAGAGTTTGGCTTACTTTGCCAGCCACAGCATCGCATTGGTGACTCATATTCATCTTCTGGTCAATCAAGACCCCCAAGTCTCTTTCAGTTATGGGGCTAGCGAGCTGAACAGTGCCAAACTTTTAAGAATGTTGAGGGTTTTTCCTACTAAGGTGCATCACCTTACATTTCTCTACACTTCTCTACTGTCAGGTTTTTGTCAGCCCACCTTGTGTGTCCAAGTCGGCCTGTATCCCGAGCCTGTCCTGCAGTGTGAATGCCCTCCCCATAATTTGGTGTCATCCATGAACTTTGCCAGTTCACATATGACTGCTGACTCCAGATTATTAATGAAGATGTTAAAGAGTACTGGCACAAGTACCAAGCCCTGATGGATTCCACTGGTTACCCTGCACCACGCTGATTTGCTCCCATCAACCAATATTCTTTGGGTCCAATGCCATAGCCAGTTACCTAGCCATAAGACCATAAGATAATCAAAACCACAGTTCCCCAGCTTAGCCACGAGGACATTGTAGGGAACTAGGTCAAAGGCTTTCTTGGAATCCAGATATATGACATCCATGTCATCTCCCTTGTCCAGGGCTCATGTCACCTGGTCATAGAAGGAGATGAGATTGATCAGGCAAGACCTGCCAGTCCCACCCACCCCCAGCACCACACTCACTGCAGATGCATCCCAGAAGAACAGCAGTTTTTATTCTCCTCACATCAAACAGACCCCCCCTTCCCCTTCCTCCCCAACAAACAGGACCTGCCAACCCTCTGCCCCCACTAACAGAGCCCCTCCATCACCCACTGCACCCATCAACAATAAAATATAATCTTTCCTGAACAAACTATTTACAATTGAAGTGCTGTGCTTGGGTGTGTGCTCTCCCAGTATCGGCAGCTGTGGGGTTGAGGCACCTAAGGGGCAGAAACCAAAGACAGACAGCCAGCACCCTGGCCTATGGCCATTCCCCTGTGTGCGCACATGCTGTGGCAAGCCTGGCAAGTGCAGACTCACCCAGGGGTGACAGTGGCCTGTGGTCCCCCGGCACATGTGGCTCCCCATCCAGCAGCTGGTGCCGAGGGCCAGTAGGGCCAGTATATGGTCCTGGCCCAAATGCAGGCTACTCCAGCTCTACACCCACATGGAGCTGAGGCAAGCACTGGGCCTGGGGCCAGGCAGGGGGAGTGGGTGGCAAGGTACCCAGGGTGGGCACCAGGGCAGGGGCTCCTGGCTAGTGGATGTGGCACTGACTCTCTACCCAGGCCCATGGGAGAACCTGCTGCTGGGCAGTGAGTGGCTGCCAGGGAGCAGGTGGGACTAGGGTCTGGAGCCATGAACCAGGGGGCACAACAGTGACCATCAGGGCCAGGACAGTGTCCAGCACCCAGTGGTCATTCTCTGTGGTCTGCCCTGCCTTGCCCTGCCCTCCCACAGGATCTCCACCCACTCACACTCCAGGGCTAGGAGCTGTGCCCAGAAGTCCATCCAGTCCTGCAGCTCCTCATAGCAATCCCGTGCCTCCTCACACTGGCCTGCATGTCATCTCAAACCATGTCCTCTGCCCACACCTGTCCTGGTGGGCAACATCCTCTGCATGCCGGGCCCATGCATCCACAAGACAGTCCTCTGATGCTGTCACCAGCCATTCCAGGAGGAGGGTCCTGTCCTGGGTCCTCTTCTGGTGGAGCTGGCACATCTTCAGGGCCCTGTCTGTGGGCAGCAGTGACCATGAGCCCACACCCTGACTGCCAACTGCAGCCTCTCCCCCATGTGCAGCTGCATGGCCTGGAGAGAAATGAGAAAGATGTTTGTCACAGTTTGCAGTATTTCTGAGGTAAGATGTTCTGTACCAGGGGCCATGTGGTGCCCAGCCACAGATCGGGGGTTGGGAGTGCACAGGTGCCCAGGGTCTATGGTAAGTCAGCCAGGCAAGCCCAGGCCCAGCCAAGCCCCCCATCCCCATTCACTCCCCAGTGGCAGGTGGGCTTCTGGGTACTGGCCACAGGACAAGACAGGCTTCTAGCAATACCTGCTGCCATGACTCCAGACTTCACTGGCCCCCACTTTCCTTCTGCAAGCCAGCTGCTCTCCTGTGCTGCTGCCATGCCCATGACACCCAGGCTCGGGGGGCATGGGGCTTCCAGATGATTGGGATGAGGAGCTGCCCATGCTCCCACCCTTCCCACCAGAGCCTCTCCAGGGAGGCACCCCATGGCCAGTCCCTGCCCCCCCACATGCTGGTGCTGCACCCAGTCATGTCCTATTGTGCATGTCCCAGGTGCTGTGCAAGTAGCTGTTTGCATAAACTGAGGGGTACCCAACCCACTACACCCTGCTGATGATGATCATATTTGTTCCCTGGGTGAACATGTGCACCTGGCACAGGACCCTGAGGTTCAACAGTGTAGGGAGCAAGCCTGGGATGGCCCTAACATCTGCCACTGCCTGGAGTGTTACCTGGGGCTGCGCTACACATCCCTGCCCCCCACAGCCAAGGAGCACATTACTGCTGGCATCAATGTGTTCCTCAGCATGTGAGAAGCCCATGCCCACCTAGACATAGTTTTGCACTGTCTCCCACTTCTCTGTGTGCTGTGGGGGGAGGGAGTGGCTGAGGACCAGGGGAGTGCAGCTAGGCTGAGCAAGAAGGGGTAGGAGGGCAGAAACAAGGGCCAGAAGCAGGGGCAGCAGCCAGGGTGGAGAGGGCCCTCCCCGCAGTGCAGTTCTTGCCACATAGCTGTGACTGGTGTGGCCAGGGGCTACCAGAGAGGCACATAGCCCTAGGCCTATCCTCAGGCTGGCCCCCTAGTGACAGGGCTGACTGGGAGCAAATTTGCTTTGTTGCTTTGTTGACATCTACATGTGCGTTACTGTGCAGGTAGCAAATCTGCTTGTGAGTAGTAACATTTACTACACAATAAGCATATGCACATGTAGACACATGCACTTATTGCACAATAAACTAGACTACTGTGCAGTAAAATGTCTCATGTAGATGCACCCAGTTTTTGTTTAAACTGTTAAATCACAGAAGAGTCTATCACCTCCCTAGAACATTATTCTAATAGTTAATTGCCCTCACTACGAAAAATTTCACTTTAGTGTTGCTCTATATTTGTCTAGCTTCAATTCTCTTCCAATGGAAGTTGTTCTGCCATTGAGCATCCACTTAAAAATCCTTCTACTATGAGGAATCTTTTACTACGTGAATACTCGAAACTTAAGAGGTTACTTCAACAACCTTCCCATGGATCAGCTAAATATATTGAACACCTTAAGACTATCAACATAAGGGACATTTTTCAGATTTCATACAAATCTATTTCTCACCATATCAATGCTACAAGTGAGTGGTGAAAACAGTCTATTCTGTGATACCTGGTAAGGGTTAGGGACAGAAATTACACATAAACCAGTAAAAGTGATTGGAAACTGGTTCAGATCTGTCAGACAACAGAAGTTCAGTGCACAAACTATTTTCAAAATGGCCAAAACCATTTTAAGATAAACCTGGATGGATGTAGCATCAGAAATAGTCATCAACTCCGTGAGTGCTGCAGGGCTCAAGCACCCACCAAAAAAAATTTTTGGTTTTACATGATACATGTTAGATCTCTGTTATGTTCAAAACTTTGCCCTGAAACTGAGCTTTTACAAGCTGGTGTCAGTAGGTGGCAAAAGCACATTATGTGGTTGTGCAAGAAGGTGGATTTAGACCAGAGCACCATGATTCACAGTGAGGTGTTGGATTATGAGCAGGGCCAGAGGTGAAGCAAGATGGATACATTTGTGTTCAAAATCAACAGTGGGAATACTGCAGCAACGGAAAGTGTTTCAGCAAACAGTACAGTAGAGTCTATACACAGATCTGACAATGCAACCACTGAATCTATAATCAATAGGATAGATACCAATGAAAGCAAACAAAATACAAAAGAAAAAAAAATGAGTCAAAGTGAACAGCCAGTTCAGACCTTCCTATCTCTAACGCAGGAGTTGAGAGTTTCTATCAGAAGCTCTCCAAAAACATTCACCAGCTTTGAGACCTTACAAAAAGTAGAAGGTCCTGCGCAACATCTTAGTTCTTACTGCCTCACAAGATGGTGTTTATGTGCAACAACCCTGAGATAAGTGGCTTCTAACTATGCTATGCTGCTGACATTTCTTGAGGAAATTGACACACTGACTTTTTTTGATGTTGAGGGGTAAAAAGCACATGGATTTGTTAGCCAACCTCATAAGTTTGATATATTTTTCAATCTGCAACTGGTCCTACTTATTTTTGAACCAGTAAAATCAGTTAACACAAGTCTACAAAAGACCAGCCTGCATTTTCAAGGACCACAGAGAATTAACTACATGTCAGAGGATACATCTATGTTCTATTGGTAGCTCGCAATGGGTCTGTCTTCCATAAATTCTTCTAGTTTCTTTTTGAACCAGGTTTTACTATATACCTTTATAACTTCCTGTGGTAATGAATATTGCTTACATCTGTCTCTTGATAATTTCAGTGTGTGCTCCCTCCTTCTTGTATCCTGGGAGTTTTATATGTTCGCAACCCAGTAATTGGAACTAGATTTCCTAGGACTGTTACAAACTGAACTTTTACTATATTACCCTTGTATCTAACATGTACTGTGCAAACACCCTTGGTTGCAATCATGTTCCCATTATATGCTCTAAGTTTCACTTTATTATTCTATTATTTTATTTTATTTTATTTATTTCCATTTTTTGAATAATATATTCTGGTGTTACATGGACCTGTGCCTCTGTATCCAATGTAAAAGTCCATTGGTGTACAAGGTGATTTTCCAATTCTCAAAAGAATTAACTTCTTCTTCATTGTGCCAGTGAGCAATTCTTCCTCTTCCTCATTGCATAAAGCATGCACCTGCTGTTTCTTGTGTGGTGCATCCTGCTTTTTTCTGCAAACTCTTGCAAAATGACTGAATCTTTCGCATTATCATAGATTCATAGATTCATGCATTGTAAGACTGGAAGGGATGTTGGAAGGTCATTGGGTCCAGCCCCCTGCACCAAGCAGGAAAGATAACTTGGGGTCAGGTGACCCCTGCAAGGTGACTGTCTAGTCTCCTTTTGAAGATTTCCAGGGCAGATGATTGCACCACCTCTGGAGGGAGCTTGTTCTAGAGTCTAAACACCCTGACTGTGAAGAAGTTTTTCCTTATGTTGAGCCTGAATCAATCTTCCAGGAGTTTGTGGCCATTACTCCTGTCTTCCCCTTGGGTGCCCTGTTGAACAGTTGCTCACCAAGCCCTTGATATACTCCCCTTGTGTAGCAGTAAGCTGCTACCAGGTCCCCTCTCAGCCTTCTTTTTCTCAGGCTGAAAAGTCCCCAATCCCTCAGCCTTTCCTTGTCTGGCTTGCTATGTAAGACTCTGATCATATGGATGGCTTTTCTTTGAATTCTCTCAAGCTTGTCCACATCCTTGTTAAAATGTGATGCCCAGAACTGGATGTATTACTCCAACTGTGGTCTCACCAGTCCTGAGTAGAGCAGAAAAATTACCTCCTTGGTTTTGCTGGAGATGCATCAATTGATGCATGCCAGAGTATTATTTGCCCTACTGGCAACAACATCACACTGCCGGCTCATATTCATACTGTGGTCTATTATTACCTCCAGGTCCCTTTCATTCAGGGTGCTAGTCATTTTGGTGCCGCCAAGCGTGTAGGTGTGTTGGGGGTTGCTCGTCCCAAGGTGGAGCGCTTTACATTTCTCAATGTTGAACTTCCTCAGATTCCAATCAGCCCAACTTGCTATCCTGTCTAGGTCTGCCTGTATCTGTAAATCTATCCTCAAGCATGACCACACTTCCCCAAAACTTGGTGTTGTCTGTTGTCATGGAAAAAACTTTGAGTATATGCTGCCAGCACAGAAGAGGTTAAACTGACATGCGCGGTTTGAAGCTGTGAGTGGAAATTTCCAAGGCTCACCCAGTCCTTGCCCCCTGGGTGACCTGCGGAGCTGTCAATCATTGTTGACCTACTTTCCCCACAGACCCATGCTCAGATTGTGTCAGCTCCTGACTGAGAGCATGCTCAGTCAGAACCTGACATGAGATAATCAGACTAGAAATTTCTCTGCGGAGAGCACGTTGATTGGCTACCAAATTGATATAAAAGTTCTGTGAGCCCCTCCCTCAGGGGGAGATCGCGTGAACTAGAGACAGAGGCTGCTGCTGCAGGGACTGTTCTCTGAGTCAGGCTTCAGGGCCTATTGATCTCCTCCTTCGACTCCGTTGATACTTGCTTTTGTACTCTTCTGGCTTCTGACTTACCTTTGAGCGAACTAACGGCTTACGATTTTGGATCACCCTTTGGACTTTGTTTAACCCGGCTCCGGACCATCGACCTCGGCTTCCTTTTTCGATTATGACCGGCTCAATCCCTCTAACCTGACATCTTCGCGGCTTCATCTTCTGGCTACCGACCTCAGCTTTTCGTATTCGACCACCCGATTTGTCCATTGCTGTGGACTGGCGTCATGCGACTCATTACCTACGCATTACAGTTTGTTTTATGTTACATCCATTAATGAGCTGTTGACCAGCCCTGGGACTACATCTTCGGACTGAACCTCGTGGGCCAACAGACCCCTTTGTTGTCTGTGTGTTATTACTGTAACTGAAGAAAGCAACTGTGTGCCTCCACTTCAAAGCATGAGTAAAATAAACCATCTTTATTAAACCAATACGCCTGGGTACTCCTCAGACTCCAAAGCCACTAATCCCACCTGTCCGTGCCAATAGCCACCACCCGGCCAATCCACCGTGACCGCGACCCCGAGCTTGGCTTGCCAGCTCTGCCGGGTTCATCGTGACATCTGTCAAAGATCAAAGTCTTTGTTTTCAGATGCTGATGGCAAAAGCTCAGATGGCAAAAGGTCAGAGGCTAACACAACAAACTCTGTAATTGTAATTTATCCCTCTGTATTAACAGTGCTGCATATACACACCCCTATCTGTGCCTCATTTTAAATCATTTGAGTTCTCATACGAGAGAGAGACACTAACCTTGAACAAATTGCAGCTTGGTACCGTGACGTCAAAAAAAAAAGATATCGGTACCCATGGTGACCAGATAAAAATGAAACTACTTCAGTGAAGTTGTAAAATTAAATAATATACCATGCGTGCCATCCTTTGACCAAAAAGGACCAGTACCACCCAAGTAAAAATAACCCCCCCCTTTCTGAAACCTGAGCGAACAAAAAAAGCACAAGTGCCAACTCATTAATTATTCATGCCTAGCGTATAGTAATTGGTCACCTTTGGCAAATATAACTTTGAAAGAACTTCTGCTCAAAGCGGAGAACTGTGTATACACTCAAGAAGAACAGTTCGTGAACAAATATTATCTCTCCGCCTACGTATCTTTCTGGCATATCTCTGTCTTGCCGGCCTGTCTGTCTCTCTATCTCTGTCGTAATCTTTCTTATCAAGAGCTCTCGGTAATCTGCAGACTTCAACGGCTTGTGTGAATCGCTCAGATTCTGTAACAAGCAACTCTCTTACCCACCCTGTAAATGCTGGGTAACATGATATCTGCATGCTGTAACTGAATAAATCAACTCCTCTGCCTACGCTGCAGCACATCAGTAGCGTAAATAAAATAAACCTTTTGTGTAACCATACGCTGTGTTTAAATCCTGTGACTCCTGCTCACCGTTATCACCCACCTGTCCGGTTATAAATCCCCCTCCTCGCACCAAGCCAGTCATGCCGACCCAGGCTCACAGGTCAAGGGTGCACCAGCATTAGGGGCGCAACATTGTCCACTGTCAGTGTATGTGGAATACCTCCTCTATTCTTGTGTTTCCCGCCTGCCACAACTTGGATCTTAAAGAAATTAAATTGGGAGGAAGTGATTATTACCAAAGGAAGTATCTGCCGGAAGTACCATGCTGAAATACCTTGGTTTTCTCCTTTCTGCTTTTATTCAGTGGTTTGCCAGTTTTACAGGGAATTCTCCTCTTAGAGGAGAGGGGAATCACAGTTCTAAGTGTTAACCCTGGGTCTCCGCTGGGTCATCCTCTGTATTTGGCAGAGGATCTCCAGCCCCTTACTTGAGACAGCAAGTGAAGTAGTGTGCTTACTTGCTTGTAGCAGCGGTGCAGAACCAATATCCGCAGGGTCTCTTCTGCATCCCCTGCCCTGCAAAGAGAGTCTCCAGGATTCTCAGTCATGCCTGAGCCCTAGCCCACGCCCCCGTAATTGACAGAGAATAAAAAGAAAAAAAAAGAAAAGTTTCCTTTTGTTCTATTAAGCCACTAATTGACTAATTAGCGGCTTGTTACAAACTCTGCTTGTTTCCTTTTGTCATGCAGCTTCAGTGAGCAGGCTCCGTGGCTCTCCCGTGGTTGGAGCTTACTTTCTCAGCCCTTAGTGTCTGTTTTCCTTGAGTTCCTGAAGTCACCCAGACTCTTCAGGGATCTGGACGGAGTCTTACCTCCCGCTGCCCCTCCAGCTTAACGGAGTATCCTGGATTCTTAATGCCGAGCGCGGCTCCAGCCCGCGGCCCAGCTCCACTTCTCCCTGCACTCACCGTAGCTCCTATGAACTCAAGGTAAGATCAGATGAGATCTGGATCCTGAGATCCCTCTAATCTGGCACCAGGGTCCCTCTCGCAGCTCCTCTCTCTTTCTTTCTTCTGTGGTGCCTGAAGGCCCCTTTCCTCGTCTTTCTTTCCTTTTTATCCTCCAGGGTTTAGCTGCCATTGGCACCTGAGAGCCGTGGCTCGCCCTCCTCATGGTGTCATTATTTCCAGCTGCCCCCTTTTCCTTAACAACAGGGTCTCAAGGAGAACCCTGTTACATCCACGAACTTGGCCAGTGAGGTCTTCGCCCCCATATCCAAATCGTTAATAAAGATGTTGAAGAGTACTGGACTGAGCAGCGACCCCTGCAGGGCATTGCATTGTGGTATCCCCTACAGCATCTGCAGATAACCATTATTTCTTCAAGCAATTCTTTTTGCCCTCCACTTGCTTACTTCAGAGTGAGGTCCTCTTTTCTGTATTTTTTGTCTGCTGCCTTAGTATTCTGCAATCTTGTTATCCTATCTAGTTCAGTTTGTTCTGTTTTTTCCTCCAGCATCTGCAACCTGGCATTTATCTCATCCATTTGGCACATTCTAACTGCCTTTTCCAAAATAGGCTCAAGATCCTCTAGCAGTCTTTTCCTGAGGCTTGTATCCCATACCCAATTATATTTGGTCTCTGATTATGGAGTCTTTTCGGTCTCCAAAGTTGCATGTCTGGCTCAGCAGTCTGAGGTCTTTGACAAACTCTTCTATTGTCTTACATGCTTTCTGCTATCTCATGTGAAAATTATACCATTCAAAGTTTTCATTTTGTTTGGGTATACAATATTTCTCAAACTTTTGTATTACTGTGTATGAGAGGGGAGGCAAACCCCCACCCAACTTGCCCCAGACCCTCTCCCAACATGCCCCAATACTAACCCAGAGGCAAAGAAGAGCAGCAGCTGGGGATAGATGCCATGGCAGGCTTGGCAGGTCCAGAGCTGCCTGAGCCTGCGAATCAGCAGGCATCGGGGGTGTGGCCTTGGAGAGACATGGGCTGCTCAAAAGCAGCTGGAGACACAGCTGGCCTGGTGCTGGGAGGAGCAGAGTGGAACACCAGTGGGGAGCCACTGTCTGTGGAGCTGGGGAGCACAAGCCCCAGATGCAGGGAAAGGAGGCTGAGCTTCTGTTGGAGGATACCAACAGATGAGGCAGGGAGCCCAAATCCAAGGAACAGAAGGACTCCAGGGAGCTCCACCAGAGGAAATCAGCCTCCCAGGATGCCCAGGAGGAGAGCCAAGGCCATGACAGGGAGCCCAGGTACCATGGTAGAGATTAGCAACAGGGGACCACTGACACTCTCAGGCAGCACAGCAAGGAGAGAGACATGGGAAACCACATAGCCCTGTGTAGGAGTGACAGGCAACACTAGCTGGTGGGACCCAGGCAGCCCAGCTGCAGATCAGATGGATGTGAAGGGGGAAGGGATGTGGACCTAAGAGGGACTTGCCCAAGAGGGCCAGCAGAGGCCTAGCACAGGGTGGCAAACACTTCCAAATGTCTACTAGGCAAAGAGGGATGATGGAGTCCTCAACAAGACTGAAGGCACCTGGGAGACAAGATCCCAGGAGCCCCTCAGCGGATGCTGACCTCTTATGTTCAGTTTTACTTCTAAGTTGCAGTTAACTCTGGACCGGGGCGTGTTTAGTTGCCCAGGCCTCAGTCCAAGGATGAAGACTGGCCTTGGGAGGAGTGACAGCCAAGAAGATCCAATCCTTGGAGGCAGGTGTCATGGATGAGACAGGATCATCCCAGTGTAAGACCTGTGGAAAGCAGAGTCCACCCCTGGCCATGAATGTGGTTAGCGTGGGGTAAAGGGGAGGTTGGAGCCCCACAAAGAAACCCAGGGTTGAGATCTCCTCAGGCCACCTACAAGGCACTGCCTCCCAAGAAAAATAACAATGAACATCAAAGATGTGACAGGAGAGTAGGAGTAGCACCTGAACCACCTTGGTGGGGCCGAATCCAGATCTCACTCTTACATCTCTGGGGGGCAAGGCATCAACCAAGAAGGGGTCAAAGCCCTATAACTCCTACCAGCGACGCTGTGCCAGATCTTTTCTCTTCTGCTTCGAATATTTGTAAGCTATTATAAAGAGAGAGAGCTTCTGGGCCTGCTATATTTGAAAAAAAATACTACCTTGTATGGATCTTCCTTCTCTGTAACTCAATTGGCCATAATATATATAGTGACACTGCTTAAATTTATTCTAGTTTTCTGCTGCATTGCTGGACAGTACGCCTGTGTGAAGTGGCTAGTATTTGCTTTGGATTCAGCCAATTTGGAGGACAGTGATTTGATTTGGTGATTCAAATCACTGTCCCAAATAGATTCAGCTAAATCTTATTCAGAGATCAGCTGCTGATGAATCTCCAAACCACTCAGGCCCCACCCCCACCCACTCTCCCAGCCTGGCAATGGTTGCCCCACCCAGCCCCAGCTCCTGGATCTTTGAAAATAAAAGCCCTCACTCACTGGCTGCTGCCAGGCAGGGGGATGACCCCCACTATCCCCCACTGCCCCATGCCATGTGGGGAGGCTCTGCCATGAACCCCCTGAACCCCACCCACTGTCCCAGCCTCCCACCATAGCTGCCCCACTCACCCCAGCTCCCAGCCCTTTAAAAAAAAAAGCCTGAACTCACTGGCTGCTGCCCGATGGGTGAGCAATCCCCGCTGCTCCCCCCACTGCCCCTCACCATGTGGGGGGCTCTTCCATGAGCCTGCAGAAGCCCACTTCAGCAGCCAGTGAATCCAGGCGGGTTGGTTTTTTTCTTAAACAGCCAGAGCTGGGGCCAGCAGGGCAGCCATGGGAGGGCTGGGGGAGTGGGCAGGGATCAGGGGGCTCATGACAGAGGCCCCCCATGCACTGTGGGGCAGTGGGGGACAGTGAGGATTGCCCCTCACCCAGCAGCGGCCAATGCATGGGGGTTTTTATTTAAAGGGCCTGGGTTTAACTGGGGCTGGGTGAGGCAGCCATGGAGAGGGCTGGGACAGCAGGGGGGAGTTGGAGGGCATTCAGGGGGGCTGGGGGAGCAGGAAAGGGATGGGGCCTGGCAGGGTCCCCCCATGGTCCCCTTCCCCCTTTCTTCAGCACCCTACTTACCAGCTTGGAGTCTGGGTGCAACTCCCTGCTGCCTAAATCACTGACTCTTTTCTGAATTGATTCAGAGAGCTTCAAATTGACTCAAACCTTTTAACTGGACCCCTAACTCAATTCAGATTCAGAGATTTGGACACTGAATTGAGCCAAAAATCCTCTGAATTGAATCAGCATCCAAGCTTTGCGCAACCCTACTGGGCAGCTTTAACTTTTATGGAATTCTGAGATGCTCCATTTTTCTATCTTTGTAACCCACTTTCTGGTATTGTGTGTTGTTCTCAAAAGACCAAGGAGTTAAGCTTATAGAATGATAAAGTTTGTTTATTCAGAGAGCTGTGTTACACCTGCTGTTCTACTGTTCCCTTGTGTTGCCTCCTGAAATCCCTGGGCAAATGCAACAACTTCTGTATATCATTCTTAAAAGTATTCACACCAATTACTCCCTCCATCCCCAAATCACCCTACTACCCCTCATCAGCCTCCAGGGTTCTCCATCCCGTCATGAGCCCCACCAACTCCAGATCATTGTCATACCACCCCAATCAGCCCAAGAGAAGTAGCTGTGGCAGCAAATGGTGGTGTCCCCCTCCCTGCCTGCTCTCAGGCTCCCTGCAGCCCAGGCCACCCCTATATACCCAGATCCAACAATATTATCAGTGGAATCCTCCAAAATGATTCTGTTCATATGAATTATTTAGTGTTGTTTCCTTATGCAAACACATACTGCAGTTATATTAATTGCAACTACAATCTGAAACACAAAATTACAATAATGGGATTCAACATTAAGTTAAATATACTTGTAGCAGTGGATGAATATCACAGTAGGCTTTCCCACTAGCTAAGTTTGGCATCATCTTTAAGAATATTTACCATTTCTTTAATCTTTTCATTTTAAAGTTTCACACCACAATCCCTGGTTATATCAACATTGAACACACTAAGTTTAAAGAATTTAATCCACATATAGTCCTATAACATCCTTTTGATATAGGATGTAATACAAAAATTGTATTTTTAACTCAGTAATAGTGAACTTCAGTCCAATCTATTGTCATATTATCAGGTACAGGTACAATAAAGCTTGTTTTCTTTATTGCCATAGAAAACACGCTAAAATTGGAATACCGTGTCCCTGGTGAAAGCATGACTGTGCCTTCCTCTTTGTGGGTAGTCATGAGCAGGGATCCAGGTTTTCCATTTCCAACAAAAAAAGGAGAAAACCATAGATTCCCTGTTTTTATCAGAGAAAATGTAGATTTCCCTTTCTAACAGAGAAATCTGCGGATTCTCTGCTTTTGCAAAGAGTTTTTGCAGGCTGGCACAGCTCCAGCTTGCAAGTGCCAGTTGCAGAAAGGGTGGGAAACCCCCAGCCCTGGCCAGAGGGGGAGGGAGAAGGGGAAGAGCAGGGCCTGAACCTCTGAGGCAGTCAAGGCTGGGCTCAGACTCAGACTTGCCCTTTGCCCCTGGAACATAGAGGGAAGTGGGGCTGTGGGTGGTGGTGGGGATCAGAAAGGCTGCATGCTGCCCAGCCATCACCACCCACACTGCACCACTGTGGCCGACCACATAGCTCTGGGCATGGCTCCACGGTGGCAGCAAGAGGTTTTGTATGCAGCAGCAGTCACCGCTGGCACGGGCAGCCCCATAGGTAAGAAGCAGCAGCTGCCCATGCCAACAGTGAAAGCCACTGCCTACAAAACCTCCTGCTGCCACCGCAGAGCCATGCTCAGATCTGTGCAGCCAGCAGCAACGGCACAGCATGGGGTGGTGGGGATATCTGCAAGTGGCCAGCCACCATCACGCTGCTGCTGCCACCCGGGCACAGCTCTGTGGTGGCAGCGGGAGGTTTTGTAGACAGTGGCCATGACCACCCTCCAGGTAAGTGGCAGCAGCCACCGCATGCGAGCCCTCCCCCCCTCCACACCCCCATCCCTCCCCGTGGCTGCAGAGTCAGCCACAGAACTGTGCTCCAGCTGCATACCAGCCTCCCTCTCCCCCTCCCCTAGGTAGGCAGCCAGGTGGCATGTGTGCAGTTCACACATGGTGGGCACCACCACACTGCACCCAGCATCACTTGCCTGCAAAGCCCCCCAGCAGAGGGACACTCCTGGCCTCACCACCTTGCCCTGCTCCCTGATGTGGCGTGCTGCCTGAGGCTGGCCGCACTCCCCTCTCCCTCAGCCCCCAACTATCTTCCCCCGCCCTGCCATACAGCCCCCAAGCCCCACTTACCTCTAGGATTCAGCCAAAGGTGACAGCCGCTGCCATGGCTCCGTGGTGGCAGCGCTTTCCGACAAAGCCCCCACAGCCTGCATGCAGCCCCCACCACCCTGCATTGCCGTGGAGCCATGCAGCCAATTGAGGGGCATGCCACTGCATGCAAGCCCCCCATTTCACCCCCGGCTGGGCAGCACATATGTGGCTCACACACGGTGGTTGCCATTACACTGCTGCTGCTGCACCCTGTGCCACTTGCCCACAAAGCTGTGCAGGTAGTTGTGGGATGGTAGCTCAGGGTGCAGTGGCAGAGTTGCAGTGGTGGCCTCTGTATGCGAACCTCCTGTCAGGCCAGCCAGCACATGTGTGGCCCACAGAGTGGCACCCCTGCCCACACCCTCTGGCCCTGCTCCTGAGAGTGGGCACAGGGGAAGACTCCCCTGCTTCTTAATCTACTACCCAGCACCTCCCCTTTCCCCTGCCCTACCCCACCCCTTCTTCCCCACAACCTTACCTGCTGGGGTGGGTGTCAGTATCTGTGTCTGCATGTCTGTGCCTGCATGTCTGGGGGGATGTTGTGAGGGGCATCAGGAGGGCTGTTGAGACTGAGGGGGAGTGCAGGGCACCAGCAGTGCTGGAAGGGTTGTGGGGGGGGGTTAATTTTTATCATGAATTTTGGGTTTTGGATCAGAGAATTTGCAATTTTTAATCAGAAAAAAACAGGATCCCTGGTCATGAGTGAAATATCAGCCTCCTGTGTGTTTTTTGTTTCATGTGTAGGTTCCAAACTGTTCCATCTACACTGAGGGTCCATATCAGGTAAATCCAGAACTCCTTCACTGGTATTTCCTGAAAAATAACCCAGAAAATTTCCTACTTCACTCTTTAATTAATCATTGCATTTACCCTTAGAAGGTTCAATATGACTTGTATGTACCCATCTACACTGATTTTTGAATTTTATACAAAGTGGGCAATTCTACACACATTTACTCTGGCCTAGATTTACTGTGATGTAAATTAAGCCAGAGTAAGGGTTTTCCTGCAGGGTTTTCCCTGCATCTATGTATGCAAGGATCAGGGAGCAGATTTGCACCTAGTTCTCTGCACCCCTATAATGGGCCCCTGCTGCCACTGGGGGGGACCTCCAAGCTCCCCCTGGGTGCTAGCCCAGGGGCTGGTAGGGAGCACAGACAATGTCCTCCTGCTCTGGCAGTCAGAAATTCCTGGCCCTGGCTCCCCAATCAGGGGCACAGGGCTTGGAAAGAGCTGTTCTGCCCCAATCTGCCAGTGGAGCAGTTAGCAGCTAGCCGATCAGGGCAGGGGGCTGGGGACAACACCACCCCTGCAGCTCTTTCCAAGCCCCAGGCCTTGATCACCTGATTGGGGCACAGGGCTGGGACTTGCCCCAGACAAGAACAGTTCCCAACTAGCCCTGGGCTGTGTGGGGAAGTCTACATGTGCAGCCTGGAGCTGGCTGAGGTCAGCCTGAAACATTACAATCCACAGCCACCTCTAGGTCACTTGTGATTCCCCACAAAGCCTGGAGCTGGCTGGGAACTGTCCTGCTCCACAATCACAATTGCAATCATGAAGTGAGGGCTGGGAACAAGCTCTCAGACTGTTCCCAGCTCCTGCTCTGCAATTGCAATTGGAGAGCAGGGCCTGGGAGCTCTCTGTTGCCAGGGAAGGGCAGAAGGACACTGTCCCCACCCAGGCATGTAGGGTTGGGGCTGGGGAGCTTGTTCTCTGCCCATCTCCATTAGTGCAGAGCTGAGGGGGAACAAGCTTCCCAGCCTGTTCCCCTCCCCCCTACAGTTCCATACTTGTGGAACTGGGCAGGGAGCAAGTTCCCCAGCCCCTGGAAGCAGGGTTCTCCCAGCATTGGCTCCACAACCGTGGGGCGAGTGCTGGGAGATCTATATTTCCCAGCCTAAGCTCTGCGGTCATAGGGATTGGGCTAGGAGACCTTCATCTCCCAGTCTGAGCTCCACAGTCATGGGTCTCAAGCTGGGAGACCCTCATCTCCCAGCTCCCACTCTGCAACCATGGAGCTGGTGCTGGGAGATAAAGAATTCCTCACAATAGCAATACCATACACAAGTTTCATCTCTACCAGTGATTGTCATGACTCAGCATTGATGTGTAGGACCTAGTTATATCAGAACATTTCACTCAGTGTGTCTTCCACACTGGTAATAGTATTTTTGTTTAATGTATGTATTTGGTAATTTGGACCTAGGCACATGGCCTACCTCAATCACATTTCATCTGATAGCTGTGCACATTTGATGGTGTACAGACTCTTCTGTGGCCTACCAACCTTTAGTAACTACATGGAACAGTGGTCTAGAAACTGAGAACTTATCAGGGAAAGCTCAAAACTGTTAAACTTGTCAAGTTTGGTAACATCAGCACCAACAAAATTTCAGTTCTCATTCTTTATAGGTTTATGAATGGACAAAGAAGTAACATAGCATTAACAGAAATCAGTTTTTAAAGCTGTCAGTTAAGAAATGGCACTGTTACCAAAAAACAGTTACATTTTTTCAGCAAAAGCCTCTCTCAATACTGAAATTGTAGCACATGTAGACATAATCCTATATGGCATTTCTAATATCAAACTTTAAGACGCTCATAATTTTTTAAGCAGCTTATGAGGTACTTTCTAAATTTCATCAGGAAGAGGACTGCATCATTCTTGGCTTTGGCAAGAAAAAGTTGGACTAATCCTAGGCATTGGCTGTTTGCATGTATTATCTGACCACTAGTCTATATAAATATGTATTCCTTCATCTTACAGCTGCCAAATATTGGCTCAGTACAACTGTCAATTGCATTTTCAATATTGATTTGTTAACGGTACTTAGCTAGATATTCAGACTGGAAAAGGAAGCTATTTCCAAGCAATCACAGTGCACTTTCTGATAACATTCAGTATTACTAAAACATTGATGTGCTGGGTCCTGCTGCTTTTACCTATTAAACATTAACAGAGGAAGCTGCAGGGCTTGGCACACTCCAGCTCCAACATAATAGCAGGAAATTATTAGCAGCACTGTACACTATATTTAATTACCTGTTTTCTCCACCCAAAATGAACTGTGGATCTTCCTGAAAACACCTGCCTTCTAGAGCTGTGTGACACTCCAGTAGCTGATTCAATTCAGAGAAGATTTGGCCCAATTCTGGTACCAAATCTCCGAATCTGAATCAAATCGGGAGACCAATTAAAAGCTCTGAATTGATTCAAAGCATCCGAAGCAATTCAGAAAAGCTTCAGAAAAGATTTTGCTGATTTGTATATTCAGCCATAGAGTAAACAGGCAGCTGACAGCTGCATCCAGCTGGTAAATCTGTTGGGGTTGGGGGACGGGAAAGGGAACGGGTGTGGGGGAGGGAGGGATTGGTGCTGGGATAAGCTGCCAAGCCAGGGCGGGGGGGGTGTTACTTGGGGAGGGAGGCAGGGGGGTGTGGGATGTGGATGTGGCAGCAATGGGAGTGAGGGCTCTGCCCTGCTGCCACTTGCCCAGCCAGGGTGGGGGGGCAGGATGTGGGCATGGCTTGCTTGAGGTGGAAGGAAGCAAGCAGCCACAAGTCATAGCCTCCACTCCCAGTGCTGCTGCACCCACATCCCATTCCCCTTCATGCCAGCTGGCCAGCAGCAAGGCAAAGCCCTCACTCCCAGCACTGATGCAGGCATTACAACATTCAGACCAGGGCTATACCATGCCACCCCCCGGAGCAAGCTTCCCTTGCATCATGTGCCCCCTCCCCATGCTGGCTGAGCAAGTGGCAGCAGCACATAGCCCCTTCATCTCCCCCTGCTGGGTTAGGGACAGGCACAGCTGAAGGAGCCATGGGAGAAGCCCCCAGGGATGCCCTACCCGGCCCCATTCCCCACCCAGGCCAGCCTCCTGGCACTTAAAAAAAAAAGCTCCCCACTCACCAGATCTGGCAGCAGTGACTGGGGGCTTCTTAAGGCTCATGGCAGAGCCCCCCCTCCATCCCATGCAGTGTGGGGCAGTAGGGGGCAGCGGGGATTGCCCCCCCATCTGGCAGCCATGTGGCATATGCCCCATGATGTGGGTGCACTGTGGCTAAGCAGGGAACCGCACATTGTCTGAGAGCTCCCCAGCAGCCCCACTCTCTCTGAACTGATTCATAGATTTGAATTAAATTAGGAGTTTGTGTCAAACCTCTCTTGATGTTAAGAAATTTAGTTTCAATATCTTACTGAAGATATTTTATGCAATGTCATTACTTTTTCATACGAAATTTTTCCTATTGTTTCCTGTTCTGGTCTCACTTCATATTTATTTGAAATATCATTTGCAGTGATTTTATATGTATCTTTTGTCACATTTTAAAATTATAGTCTGAGATGTTTTTAATTGTGTTCCTAATATGGATGGTAAGGAAGCATATTCCTAGACCAAAAAACCCTTGAGGTAGACTGAAGGCTATAAACAGAGATCTGTCTTTAAAAACATCGCATTACAATAGTATAGTAATTTGTTTTTCTTACAAGAAAAAGTCATTAGAAAGGAATTAAAGCAGAGTGTAGTCATTCAAACATACATATGTATAAACACTGGGAGCACTCAACTTAACTGCCATGAATAGTAACCTTAACTTTAGGTTCATCTTCATATATTCTCCACTTGCTATTAGAAGTTGTTGTTATAAAATGTAAGTAAGTCTTTCTTGTACTGTGTTTCCTTTTTTTAACCATGCAACCTTCACCAACTCTTTGAACTTATGATTAGTGCCATAGCAAGGTGGGTATGAATGAGATGACCACCCTGGGTGCTGAAGCGAAGGGGCACAGGATGGAGCTGCAAGTGGCTCATTTGTGAGGGCAGGTATAGGGGTGGGGGAAGTGTGGCTCCCACCACTGTGTGCACTCCCAGGCAAGCATGGGGGTGCATGTGCCTCACGGATCTGTGCATGGGGTGAGGGCGGGCTGCTCCTGTGGCTTTGCCCCGGGCACCAAATTTCACTCCTGCAGCACTTCCTATGCTACAATGAGGACATTGCAAGCTTTTCAATTGCTCCTCACATATTGACAAAAAAAAAATCTGTTGTTTGTAATATTGGAGTAGACATTGAAAGAATATTAACCCAAACCTGGAAAGTCTAGTCCTTGCCCTCTAATGGGTCAGTGGATACAGAATAGTGTTAGAACAAGGTTTAATGTTGACCAAATACAAAAGCTTATAAATGAGTTGATATGATTTCTGCTTGGGGTGTGGAAATAGTTAAGAAGCATCACAACTTCAGAGGCTTGAATTCAAGCCCTGCAAGGGACTCATGTCAAAGGGCATATTTGTCGCAAAGGTAAATTAACACCTGGTCATTCAGACTTGGGGAATTTCTGCTAGCCATCTCACACTCTTTTGTGCCATTGGCTAAGAAACTCGAGTATTTTAACCAAACTAGTTTAATGGGCCATTATGGTTAAGATGAACACTTCTTATATGATAAGGATTCAGACTCTATCCTTTGTAAATAGGCAAGTTCATAGTTTACAAGTCAATACATAGATGTAGAGGTGTAGCAGGACTAGCCCCAAGGGCTCCTGTGGTGCCCCTAGTGGCCACCTTAATCCTGCTCCCACTCCACCCATTTTGGAGTGCTTCTGGGTGCCTCTAACAGACCAAGCTATCTGCTTTGTCCTGTTTGTGTCTCTCTGGGCTCATGGCCCAATACTATAACTGTCCTGTGTCCCAGTAGCATTTACCCTACTTTCCAGGTAACACTCTGGGCCCTACTGACCCTGTCTGTAACTTCTGGCAATAAATTACTGAGGCTTCTGACCTCCCCTATAGCCATGCCCATAACTCACAGGTGTTACTCAGACAGCTTTTGGTTAGACCCTCTGGTCCTGTATTGATTTTCTAACTATTCAGGACTTCTGCCCTGCCTCTAATGGCATCTGCCCACTCACGCCTCTTGGTAATGTCATACCCTTCAAACCCACCTCTCTTGATTGTGCCCATTTGACCCTATCTGCTCTGGCTGCAGGTCTCCTGGCCATCTCTCCTTTAGTTGGTACTGTGACCATCTTTACATGGCAGCACACTTGTTTCCCCTTATACCTGGTTAAGATTTGACCTATGCAACCTCCCCACCAGCAGGGTTTTACCATGACCTCAGCCTTAGTAGCAGAGAGTGCCTCCCAGGCACCTTTCTCATGGTCTCTGCAGCCTTCTTCCTTGCCTGTAGTTACTAAATTGTTACAGGCAACCTATAAACCTTCTGCTGGCTTACTCCCAAAAGGAACTGGCCCTTGCTCAGCTGTCTAGAGCAGCCCAGGGCTATGATTCACTGTTTTCCACTGATTAAGTAACAGGGGCCTTGGTCCTCTGTTACAACAGGTAAAACATCAAAGAAAGAAAAAGGCCATGCTGGAATGTTAGATGGTATGTGATAGTTGAAGTGCAAGAAGACAGAATTAATATTAGTACTAGAAGTTATTTTCATTCATCCTGAAGCTTCCTAACAATTATGGATTTTAAAACGAAGCATTCTATTGTCTCCATTTTCAAATGTTTCTTAATCTGACCTTCATTTCTAACGTTAATATAAAATGAAATGATCCAATAGCATCCCTTTCTTGTTCACCTGTGTAGCTTATCCCCATTTGATTGAATCATATTTTATTGATGATTCTTAAAATTCATTATTCCAATTTCAAACTTCCTAAAGTACATCAGTACTCAAAAAGAGAGTCAAGAAATGTCATGTATTGTTATCACCACCAACTGAATGCTGGCTTGCAAACCACACCTTTTTCACCATTACCTGCATGGCCATTCTTGGCAGGGTTTTACATCTACATCAGGTGAATAAAAACTCAGAAACTTTAACACAGATGCTGAAAAACAAAGAGAAACAAAATTTGTCCAAGCCTGTGCTGAGCCTATATCATAGGCTAAGAGAACCTTCCTATTTAAGCCTCTATTTAAGTTGATAATCTCTTCCTTAAAGGAGTGTGACAGGCTAGCTGGTAATAATTTGGCCCAGGGGTTTTGAAAGTGCAAAAGATGATTGGAGGGATTGGGATTCCCTTTCCTCACCAATCAGGCCCCAGAGACTGACCCTCCATGTCCCCTGATTGGCCCCTTGGGTCACCTGGAGTCAGTGCAGCTGACTCAGGGGGGACCAGTGAGAGACCATGAGGAAGGAGTTTCAAAGAGCTGGCAAGAGCTAGGCCAGTGGGGCGGGAGCAGTTGCCCCAGAAGTACCTGAATGAGTGGGATCTGCAGGAAGCAGTTAGACCCTCAGCAGAGCAGCGTGCGGATGGCTGGAGGGGCCCCTTCTGGGCTCCAGGATCCCCGTATGAGAGGCCGCAGCCAGCAGGAGAGGTTCTCCAGCTCCAGCAAGAAGCTGAGCAGTCACCTGAGAGGTTCCCAGCTCTGCTTCCAACTCCTCCAGCAAGAGGCCAGGAAGCTTGAAGTAAGGCAAGGGCTCCTGGAAGGTCAAAACCCCTAGGAACTTAAAGTAGTCTCAGCAGAGGTGGCAGTGTGGTAGAGCTTCTGCCTACCATGTAGGCAATATGAGTTCAAATTCCAGCTGGGATGATTCAGGTTGAGGGTAGCAACAATGAGAAATTCTTGTTGCAGTGGGAAATGGGTCATTGTGTTTTCCTCCTTTCCCCCCTCCAGGTACCTAGGCCCTATATTTCTTATTTGACATTTTGTATTTTGTGCAATTTATATTTTGCCAACCAGTATTGTTTGTTCTGCTGTTTGTGTTTTATATTTTGTTAAACCTGCCTTTTATCAACTGGATGAATATGTGTACGATTTTAAGTACCAAACCTTTATTGAATCCTGCCCCCTTGGGGCAATGCAGTGTCCCCTATACCCTGGGTTTATACATGTTATGTTCCCACTACTGTTTTTCTCATTAAAAGGTATATGGTTAAGTCCCCATTGGTGATCTGGCTCTGCTCTATAGGGGAAGGAGGGTCTCTACACCTCCCACAGAGCTTGTGCACCTGCTTTGATCCCTTCAGTTGAAGAGGGGGTACATCTTGGAGTACCGCCCAGGTTACAGGAGCTATCTAGAAACTAGGTTCAACAGTCCAGAGCACTTGCTACCTACAACTAAACCCAGTATGGAATACTGAAAGTCTTGGATAAACTTGGATTTGCTCATCCTATATCAGCCAGCAAATAAACTTCCTGCATTCCTAGAATTAAGTTTGTTCATTCTGGACACCCTATAGGAACCCTGACCTCATTATGAAAAAGTAACTGCACCCTTCTTGGCTAGTGCAAAAGTCCTAAGTAGCTGATGCCATTCACATCTGAAAGAACTGTTTTCTCTTTCAGGAAAAATGTTCTTTACGTCTTCAAATTCACAGTAGTGTAATCACTACTGACTTCTTAATTAAATTCCAATAACAAATCTTTGTCTTCTGAGAAAGCTCCTAGAGAACCTAGCTAAAATCAACTATAGGCTCATCTAACTGAACCTATTAAATTAGAACCATAATAATATGGATTTGGGTAAAGTTCTGAGATGCTTAACCAGCATTAGTGGCACTGATGAATGATCTCCTGCTTTAACTGATGGGCAACCATCCATTCTTGACATATGTGGCAGTACACCTTTGGGCACCTGCCACTTTAAGGGCTGGAGGCAGGCAGCTGGCAGGTGTTTGATAAGGGTGGCCATTTTATGATCCAGCTCACACAGGCTGGGGAAGCAGTTTGCTGCCAGCAGCTGAGGGGGTAATATTTGGCTGAGCTACTGCTGGAGGAACATCTTGGAAGTAAGGGCAGGAGCTATGAGGATGGCAGGAGGCTCCTGATCCTAGGCATGGCCTGAAACTGTGCCCTGCCGGGGAAGGGGGGTCTGGTGGGACTGTCAGTGGCAGGACAGCCCCCAGGAAATATAAGACCAGTTACCACCCTGATAAAAGGCAGGTAGGGGCACCTTAACCCCAGCCCAAGCCAACTAGTGGGTAATTGCGAGAGTGTGGAGAGCAATTTGAGCCAGACACAGTAATAAAGAGGCACCTAAGCCCAGCAGAGACCCCTGTTCCCGAATGACAGGCAAATCTGGTGTGTTACAGGGATATTTGGCTTAGGTAAGAGGAGCATTGCTGCAGAGCAAATAGAGAAGTCCCTGGAGGCCCCTGTTACTAGATTTGCCAATCACTTTGGACATTACAGGGGTCTTTGGATAAGGTAAGAGGAGCGTTGCTACAGAGCACATGAGGAAGTTGAGGAAAAGAGAGTAAACAAGATTTGGAGAGAGAGTATGGCAACCATCTTGACCACAAAAGTTATTTTATTGCCAGGTGTATGACACTTATAATGTTACTAGTAGTAATACAAGGAGAGACAAACAAATGAAGCACTTAGAATATTACACAGTTTCAGTTGGGTATTTGGGAAAATCTAGCTCAAGTTTGATCAACAAAAGTCAGGTTTAGAAAGCTATGCCTGGAGTGAAAGAGAGAGAAAGAGTTGGGATCTCACCACTCAGTGAAGCTAGAACTGGTCGAGGTTCCCATGTGTTTGTTGGAGCTTGTAGACAAGCTGCTCAGTTTAGGGTCCAGACTGCTTGAGACAGGCACAGCCCCCAGCACGATCCATGAAGATATTCCAGGCAGAAAAAAAGAGAAAGTGTAGTCCCAGTGGAACTGGTGCAGCTTGTTTGATCCAAGCACCAGAACAGAAACTTGAGCTTGAATAGGGGTTCTTGGAGGAAAACAACAATGGTTCAAGGGAGAACACTCATTTTTTTAAGGGTAAATGATGGCTCAAGGGAGTATAGCACAGTTCTTTTGTTTATGCTGGACAATAGGAACTGATCATTCCTGGCTATGGGCAGTGTTACTCTGAGGGAGCTCACAGTGCAATCAGGAAAATTCAGTAATTTGGGGAGCAATAAAGGATTCATCACTAGAATTAGTCTGATAAATGCTGGGCTGGGTGTGTGCAGGTGTGCGTTGATTAACATCTGAAGAAAGATTCCCCCATCATGCAGTGCTCCCCTGCTTCTCTGGTCCCAGAGTTCAGTGCGGCCCTTGCCTTGGAATCTCTTTTCTCCACTCTGGCTGCTAATGGAAGTGTCTCCCTGTCCAATCTTTGATGCAAATGAGACTAGGAGAGTTGCCTTAATCCTGTGACCCTTGTCCAGAGGGGTTTAGGTGCATCTCCCACTGCATCTTCATTGCTTTTTGTAAGTCCTTATGATTGGTTCTGGTTTAGATGGGGGGGGCGGTCCTTTGTGAGTCAGACAGACTGGATACTGTGCCAGGGTTCCCCAGGAACACAAAGCTGACAGGTAATACCCCAGAGGGGTGGTGTTGTGATGAGGGCCCACACAGAGTAGGGTATAATATGGGGCACCTGAAGGACTGTGCTAGTGGGATGCAGTATAGGGCTGCAGAGGGTGGATTGAAGGGCTGTACCAGGGGTGTACTGAATAGGGCTGCAGAGGCCAACCCTAAGCATGAAAGCCCAGTGTGGGGCTAGGGGCAAAAGCAGCCCAACATTAGCACAAGGTGACACCATGTACAGTAGGTAATCTCATGGGATCTGGAGTTGTTGTGTGGTAGTGCCAGAGTGCGAGTAGCAAAGCCCAAAGGCCCAAAGAGGTCACTCAAGGGGAGCAAGGGCAGTAGGGAGTGGCCCAGTAATGGGCAGAGTGCAAGAGGCCCCTGTGAGAGGGGGGTGAAAAAGGCCCCTGCTTTACCTGAATAGCATGTTTAGACGTACCCATTGACTAGTAGGTAAGCATTAAAACACAAATGCTAAGACACATTACAGAAGAGATGCTCCTTCCTTTGAAGTGGTCAGCATTAGTCTAATATGTTCTGACTATTTACCATTAACTTTGAAGTGGTCAGCATTAGTCTAATATGTTCTGAGTATTTACCATTAATAATGTATTTCTCAGAGAATAGCTCTTCAATAGCCAGATAGTAGCTGCTTCAATAGCCAGATTGAAATATTCAGGCATGTGTGGTCTGTGGTGCCACAAACCACATGTGATGCATGTTAAGCTATGCACAGTGTTGCTAAATGGCAGCACTGGGGCAAAATGTACTACAAGGATTTCCTGGTAGGAAAAAAAAACAACTAAAAAATGCCGCACAAAGCATGCCAAAGTGGTGTGTGCCAAGACAAATGTGGAAACAGGGGAGTGGGCAGGCCAGGGCTGCCTAATTCCCCATCTCCATGCACTGTGGAACCCCAATCTTAGGCAACCTGCACCCCAGCCAACTGCTCCCCAGCTGGCTGGGGTACAGTGTGCCTTGAAATGGGGAAGCAGGCAGTTCTGGGCTGGCTGCTCCCCTGTCTTCACATGCCTCAGCATGAAGACTCTGCTGCAGAGCCCCCATGCTGAGGCCTGCAGAGACAGGGGAGCAGCCTACCCAGATTGCAGCCTGCTTCCCTGTTGTGAGGCACACTGTGCCCCAGCCAGACATGGAGCAGCTGGCTGGGATTTGGCATCTCAGTGCAGGGGCTTCAAAGCACACAGAGACTGGGCACAAGCAGCCCTGAGCAATCTGGACCTCCATCTCCATGTGCTGCTTTCCAACTGGCTTGGGCATAGAATTCCTCAGCATGGAAGATGCCTGCCAGCTGGGCCCGTGCTGAGGCACCCTGTGCCTCATTCAACCCCCACCCCCAAATTCACGCTTCTACTATTTGTGCTGCTGCAAATGCATCCGCTGTTTGTGTGGACATGGCCAACAAGATTAAATCAAGGGTTTACCATCTCAATGTGCTGAAGAGGACAGAGGGAAAGAGAAGTAAAGTTCTCTTCATTGTAAATTTCCTCATAGGTT
Source organism: Crocodylus siamensis (assembly GCF_052110815.1). Taxonomy (NCBI): domain Eukaryota; kingdom Metazoa; phylum Chordata; order Crocodylia; family Crocodylidae; genus Crocodylus; species Crocodylus siamensis. The sequence goes on along the minus strand of NC_143401.1, from coordinate 49,419,532 downwards.
AGTATATTAGGAGGGAAATTACTGAAATTATAGAAAGCCTATACATGAAGCAGATATACTTCAAAAAATTCTAAAGCTAACCCCTACTCTAACTTCAGATCTCAGAGGAGATAGATCTATAGCAACAACAGTGTTTTCCATTAATCCTTTGGGGATCAGGGCCTAGATCCTCTAAAAATAACCCAGAGTATAAACTAAGGCAATGCACACTTTAATTTTCCAAGTAAACTTTTCAAAACCCACCAGATCATTTTAATCTAGGTCAGGAAAGTGGCATCATCAGGTGCTATTACTAGGAAGTACCATAATTACTCAAATATAAGATAAGGCTGATTATAAGATGACTCCCCCAATAATTAGATTCTATATATGGAAAATTTATAAATCTCTTATATTTTTCCATGTATAGAATCTAATAATTGGAGGTTTACCATGAATTTGTCTCCCTCCCACTCCCATAGCAGGTAAAATTAAATCTGGGGGGTCAGGTAGCCACCTTGCTTTTTGCCCCCAACAACTTCTTCTCTTTGCAGGCCCTTCCCCACCTCCTTAGTGACAGATCTTGTTCTCTCTGAGCACATGGAAATGAGAAACAACTTTGAAAACAGTGATCTTGAAATAAACATATCTGTAGTAATATGCATGTAGTACCTATTGACTTAGTTCATCCACAGCTAAGGCATTTAATTTTTGAAACTGCTGCAAGTTTTAGTTTAGTTACTCCATAAACACACCTTTAATCACCAGTTTTATACCTACTTTTATATAGTACAAGCAATGCATGATACAAGTCCAAAGCCAAAGATTTATGATTTACCTTATAGTTAATTGGGCTGGGCCCAGGCAGGGTCAAGAGCATTTCAAGCTATGGTGACCCCACAGTTCAGCACTGCTCAGTTTGTGTGTGTACTCCAATACCCCCCAAGTCATGACTAGAACTGGGTGTTCTTTAGGGGTGTGCAAAGCACGCAGATGGAGCATCCCGCAGGGGGTGGGGAGGCCCATGTGCCTGGCAGTGGACTCGGAAGTGGACTGGAAGTACTGCCAGTCAATTTCCAGGTCCACCAGGGAACACGCTGGTGGGGGGACATGCCCCCTCAGCTCAGCGATTGACTGCAGGGGGACCCCAGGTTGCTACCCCAGACCCAGGAGGCACCAGCTAAGGAGTATGGAGTGGGGGGCGGGAAGTGTGCTCCCCGGCAGACCTGGAAGTGGACTGGAAGTGCTTCTGGTCCACTTCTAGGTCTACTGCTAAGCACACTGATTCAATTTGGATTCAGACATTTGGCCTCTGAATCGGACCAAATCTCTGCCAAATTGAATCAGGAGCTGAAGCTTTGCACAGCTCTAGTATTCTTGTCATGAGTCCTGTGATCCTCCAAAATTTTATATACAGATGAGGCACAGGGTAAACTGGTCCAGCTACACCTCATGGAGGGCAGTGCCACACTAATCTTATGCAACAGGCTGAGACTGGGAGACAGAGGAATTCTGGGTAAACTGTTTGGGGGCCCAATTGGTAACATTTGCCAAACACTTAAGGCTAACTGAAGATTAAACAGGAATCACTGGAAATTGAAAAGAAAAAAAAAAAACCTCACAGCTCAGCTGTGAAATTGAAGAGGAAGTTGCAATGGATGTAATGCTGTGGCTCCACCGTGACTTAAAGTCATCAGTGCTTAGGGGAACTGAGAGCAATGGGCACCACCACATACTGTATTCAGGTGTACTAACTTATCCTTGTGATAGGTTTCCATCAGCATATCAAACATTAATTTTGGAACCAAATGGAAAATCTCAAGGCTAGCTCTCCCCCCACAAAATCAGAGATGGACATAGAGGGATGGGGCATTCCCAAGAGTCCCTAGTTCAAATCTGGGAGAGTTGGAGGCAGAGGGGCAGAGCATACCAGGGGAGGACAGAGAGACACCTAGGACAGGGCACAACCGGGAGTACCCTGCTCGGAGCCAGAGAGAGCAGGATGCCAAAGGGTGGGACATGCTCAGACAGCCCTGACACTGGAGTCAGGAAGAGTGAGAGAGATGCCAAGGGGCAAGAGGCACCCAAAATTCTGGAGCTGGGAGCTGAAGGAGAAGAGCTGGAAGTGGAGGGATGAAACATGCTTGGAGAAGCCCAACTGGAAAAAAGAGAGAAGGGACTAGACAGGGAGAGACACGGTAAGCCTAGGGATACCCTACTGGGAGCCAAATGGAGAGAGCTGCACATGGAAGCGCATGGCAGAGCTGCACAGTCTCTGCCCTGAACCAGTGAGGGAGAAAGAAGGGGTGGAACCGAAGGCTGCGAAGTTAACAGTCTTGCAGTGAGGAAGCAAGAAACACAGTGAAACAGAGCAATATTAAGAAAAGACAACAAAGAATTAAGAAGTTTTGTTGAAGCCACAGAAAGATCCAGAAATTGTTTATTCTTATTTTGTTTAACTTTCCTTGAACTCTAAGTTTTACCCTAAAGGGATTCTCAAGGTTAAGGTCATGTAAGGAAGGGGAGCAGAGGCTGGTGGAGCCCCATACTTCTAAATAGCCATATGTTGCAGTGTTGTGCCTGTGAGAGCACATTTCTTCTGTTTGTTTCTTGTGGGACATCCTCCCAGAAATAATAAAAATCATTCTGAAACATCAAAGTTGTGGTAGGTGAGATAATTTTATCTAGGAGGAGCTAAAAAGGGGTAACATAGGACCCCTTTTCCTCTACAAAGCAGAAGAGGAAGACATCATGACGTAAGGGCCATAATCCCTATAGCACCTACAGTCAACTGTTTCCATCAGCATTTTTGCTCCATATGGGACATGTGTTTTATAGTCAAACTTATGATTGACAGTTTCTATATCAACTTTATAATTTGTTTCCATGACTAAGCACATACTGCTTTTGGCAGCAGTATCAGATAGACAATGTATTTCATTAGGTTTCCTTGTATGTAAATATAAAATAAGGAGCTTTCTTCCCCATTGATTTGTAGGGGAAAACCTCATTTTGTGTTTGAATAAATATGGTATACTTTCCAGTATAGCTAATATGGCTTCATGGAAAGATGGCATTCTGTGTAAGTAGCTCTATTTCTAATACTCATTAAAACTGATCCTGGACATTTTAATATAATTTCAGCTAATCTTTATTTGTCACACTATTGTTGCTTTTTTTCTGGAAATGTCCTTGACATAAGTAATATTTAGTATCAGGCATACACCTTTCATTTAAGTTAATGTTACTTTATAAAGCATAATGCTCTTAACGCACAAAAATTACTTTTTCTTGCACCAGGTTTCCTTTGCAGGATGACTTCTATTCAATCAGTTTCTATAAGTCTGTAGGAATTTTAAACCTCCAGCACTCTACCTACTCTCTTTATAATACTGCACAATTCTTCCTTACCCAGTCATTGTCTATTAATGAACCATCAAGGGGGCAAAAAACAAATAATAAAAACTCCACCTTTTCAGTAGAAGAGTGGTCTATCTAAAGCACTGCAGATATTTAGCTTCCACTGTTAAATACAGTAAAAGTTAAAGCCTTCTTGGCTGTATGAACTAAAAAGCTATCTATGTCAAACATTTGGACCCTAAAGCAATGTTATGTATAATTCCAAATATACCTTGCAATTTGTTCAACTGCTTTTCAGAAACCTATGCTCCAGAGACATGGTGGGGGAAACAGCATTTTAAAATTACTGCATATGCTCTGGAGTTTTTGTTCAGATAACCAGCAATATTTGTAAATGGCTTTGACATTTGTTTTTTTCAAAAAACATGGAGTAGTTTTCATCAGTTGCGGTCTGGTTTGGTTCAGTTTGCGTAGGTTGGCCATCACAGAGGATGTTCCAATTTTCTGCTACTCTGTCCTCTATTGATACGAAACCTGGTGCCTTTATGTCCTCTATTTTTTTCTTGAAGAGAAAAATAGAGGACATAAAGGCATTGGGTTTTGTATCAATAGAGGACAGAGGACAGCCAGACTGTTCTCTATGATGACCACTCTCGGTTTGGGCTCACTTTTCAAATAATCCTTAAGCTTTTGAGCCCAACCCAAACCTCAGGCAGTGAAAATTATTCCATTTTTCTACCAAATATAGGGCTGTCCAGCATCTAAGCCACCGAGGGCCACATGCCCCAATGGTCTCAACAGCCAGGGCCACAGGCCCCACAGGCTGCATGCAAGGAACATGGGTGGCTAGACCCCTCCCCACCCCACTGCAATGAGTGCACAGGAGGGCCACACACACCTTGCTGAATTAATTACTCCTTTTTGGTCACCAAAGCCAGTGTTTAACAGAATCACTAAAATAAAATGAAAATTGTATCACAGAGCATGTGAAATGGTAGTTCACTAATTACACCACACACAGGTAGGCACTGCCCCATTCACCATTCCCATGCAACACAAAACCCCCATCTCCCCTGCAGCTCCTGTAGGCTCCTCTATGGCCCTGTGCTGTTCTGTTACCTCTCAGCTCCATGTTCTTGGGGAACCCTAACACAGGATGCAGTCTGTCTGACTTGCAAAGAATTTCCCTGCCCCCGCCACCTCTACCTGAACAAGAACTGATTACAAAAGACAATGAAGATGCAGTGGGAGATGCACCTAAAGCCCTCCAGATAAGGGAGCAACACCCCATGTCTCATTTGCATCCTAGATAGAACCAGATGACAACTCATTTAAATGGGAGATGGGACAGGGATGCACCTTCATTAGCATTCAGGATGGAGAACAGAGATTCCAAGGCAAGGACCGCACTGAATTCTGGGATCAGAAAAGCAGGGGAGCACTGCATGATGGGGAATCTGTGCTCCAAATGCTAATCAGCCTACATTTACACACACCCAGCTCAGCATTTATCAGACCAATTCTAATCTGGATTAACAAAGGACTCCCCTCCCCCCCTCCCCCAACACACATACCTCATCTAACCAGAACTAAGCAGAAGTAAAGTTTAATAGGCATCTCGGGCCATACATTCCCTGGTCCCACTATGGGAGGCCTATTTAAACTTGATTAACTAAAACTCAGTTGCCAGGTTAGGGAATGCTGAGGCAGGAGACTGAGTCAGAGGGGGGTATGAGCAACATTTCAACAAAGGTAAAGCGTTCTTCACAGCGTCCAGCCCATTGGAGTCCTGACCACAAATGCTGTCATACTTTTCCCGGGATGACTGGTGGAAGTCCTCCCCACAAAGTTTATGAACACTCCAAGTAATCCCTTTTAGCAAGATCTGGAAAAGTAAAGCTAAAATGAGGCTTATTCACAACAAGTAAAAATACAAAACCTTGATGCTGCAAGCTATCTGTTGTTTCTGAAGAAACAATGAGGTATCCCATCCAGTATATCTGCTATCCATAAGAGTTTCAAGCTGGCTCCTAAGTGTCTGGTTACTCTTTAAAAACTTGTGTTTTTCCTGGTTGTTAATCAGTTTCTTGAGATGTTCCAAACCAGATGACCCCTTGTCAATAGAAAATACAACCATTTACACAATTAAAAGAATGCTTTGAAGAAGCTGAACTGAGGGTATAAAAGCAGCAAGTTGTGCTTCAAGAGAAATCTTGCTGATACCATCCACTGTTGTTCCTGAGAAGCTGGAAGAAACAGATCATTTCCCTTTAAGGATTGTGCTAAGAACTTTACCCATCAGCATTGGAATCCAAGTGCCTTGGACTGGTGAGACCCAGCTCTCGCTCTCTCTCTTTCTTTTCTCTCTAGGCATAGATTTCTGAACCTCAATTGTATTAGTTAAGCTTGAGCTAAGTTTCCCCAAATACTTAGTGAAACCAGAGTAGTATTGTAATTCTTTGTGTTTTTTTCCTTTGCATGTCTATTACTACTAGTACCATTATATATTTCATATACTTAGCAATAAATAACTTTTATAGTCAAACTGGTAGTAACTGGGTATATTTTTCCTTCTCTACTCTCCTCCCCCACTTCCTCTGCAGCCACGCTTCTTTTACCTAAGCTAAAGATCCCTGTGAAGCCCAGAAATACTGTGGTGTCTGCTCATCAAGAGACTACCACTACTAGGATAGTTAGAGCAAAAGATTGGGACGTGCTGAGTTTGAAACACATAAGGGGATCAGCTTGTAAAGGCTGATTTACCCAGCTTGGCTCAGACATGCCCTTATGAACTGAATACTGGCCCATGAGGGTGTCAGCTAGACACCCAGCTGGATTCAGAGGTATTCTGTTCACCTGTGTGCTTGTGTCTGACTGCATTTTATTGTTACTTAATGAACTGATTCTTGGCATATGATCAACCCAGCCAAGTCAGGCTTGTCACATTAATCTGTGTGTGTTTGTATGTATGACTGATTTGGTGACTGGAGGAACCCAGCCCCATTGAAACTGAGTCCTGCAAGATAGCTCCATTGGGAGTGAGGACTTGCAGAAGGGAGATATACAGCTCTGTATAGAAAGACAAGTAACACAAGCAGCACATTGATAGAATTACAAAGGCCCTAGAAACGTATCCCCAATAAATAAGCACACCCCAAAGTGAAGGGTAAATCTGGTAACAGTGCCAATCAGACACTCTGGGCTGCTGGCTCCCCTGAAACCACAAGATGCATTGCACCACTCCACTCTGTCCCCTGGAGCTGGATCAGTCAGCAGAAGCCAGGGGAGGGGAAAAGTGCTCCAAGACCCTAGCTGCTGCAGCCAGAATAAGAGAGAGCAGTATCTGGGTGAGAACCCAGGGACTGTATTTTAACCAGTGGTCCACCAGCTGGACAGCCCTGTTTTAATAAATCCCCTTCTCCTGTCTATGCCTTTTTTCATTCCACCTCTAATAGCTCTTCCAACACTAGAAAATATTTGCACTGCCACTTTTCATTTGCATCTTTCTGTGAAACTTATTTCTCCTTTTTTGAGAATCACAAACATTAACTGTAGCAATATCTCCAGTAATAATATTTTAAGTCAGGCCTTTCTCTAGGCTTTGGACTATGCAGTGCTAGCTTATCAAACACTGCAACCGACAGGGGTGGATTGCCTGCTCAACCCAAGCAGAAGCTATCTGACATCAACAGGGCTAAATGCAGATACAGCAACATGTGGGGAGGTCACTTGATTCAGAGTTGAGCCTTAATTGTGAGCGCCTCAGAACAGGGGTGTCTTTCTTTTCTTTATGTATTAGTGTATTACTTCTTTGGATAAAAAATGTTCCTTCAATCAGAGATGGAAAAAATACAGTAGCACATCCCATATAATTGGGTCATTTCTCACCCCTTTTCTCCTCATACTAATTCTTTTCCTAACATCTTTTCATTTGATTTGTGCATCTCCATGTGTACTGCTACATTTCTAAACCTGGATATCAAAGAGAGAGCCAATGGACAAGTATGGATGATAGTGGGAAAAGGAGTGAAAGAGAACAAAAGGAAAGAGCTCTACTTAAATAAAAGACTTGTTCAAGATGGAACAATTCTTCTACCCTATATATTATGTCTCTCCTGTCTCCTGCTTTTTGTGGCTCCCCTAGCAAGAAGGTGAAAGCATCTAAATTTGAATTCATGAAATTCAACACCATGCAGAAAACTGAAGATGTAGAATATAAGTATCAATTCAGAAGCTAAAAATGTAATCAGAAGTAAAAATGACTGTCCTGACTCAGGCTTTGAATTAATTACTCCTTTTTGGTCACCAAAGCCAGTGTTTAACAGAATCACTAAAATAAAATGAAAATTGTATCACAGAGCATGTGAAATGGTAGTTCACTAATTACACATCTTGAAAAAAGGCAAGGCCCACAGGCACTTTTTGACACACATCTGTAGTAGTTTTATAAGGCACTATTTTGATTTTCAGTGATCCAAATGTAGAAGATAGAATGTGGATGGGAGAAGATATTTACACTTAAATTTAAAAAAAAAATGAACTGATTTTCCACTTCAGAGAATCTCTGAGCATTTTACAGCAGCCACAATGAAAGCATCTGATCTTTCTAAATCCCCAGTCAGGAACATGTAGAGTCACTGACCTTTCTAAAAATCCTGGGATATCCAAGTCCAGACCTGCAACCGCTTTTAAATACCTTAAAAGCTCAGTGTTTAACTGTACAATAGGGATTGTTTATGGATCCTTCTGGGTTTCTGGTACTGTATTTTGCCATAACAGTTTTGGATGGATTATTTTTTATCCAAGCACATAGAAAGTATTTCATCTAACTTTTGTTTTTAAGTTTGGAACCAGTATAACCTATTAAAGCATGTAATATCAAAAGCCTTCATTGTACTAAATTACCATAATGTGATAAGATGTACTGTGACATAACATCTTCATAAGCTTAAACATGTCAGAAAATAAATTGTCCTACTATAGTTTAACTCTGAATCTAATTGCCATTTAATCAGGAAAATCACTAACTGGAAGCTTTGAGAGTTATTCTGATATTAATTAGTGGGATCACATAACCCTAAGAAAGCAATTAAAATATGGGAAGATTTAATAAAATACTTAGAAGAACCAGTGCTTTGACTTTTAGTAGGTTTCTGTCAATTAACTAGATACTAATTCAATACTAAATCAGCTTTAATTTTTGTAAATGCTTTTTGGTGCTAGTGTTTATCATTAAAACTTATCAATCATTATTATACAGTTTTATGTAATGTACCACCTTCCTCCCCTACATCCCCAACAACAAATAGAATAATAGGATTGGAAGGGATCCTGCATAGATGTTGGATTCACCACTTAAATATTCACTCAAATATTTTAAGTTCTAACCAACCCACACAGAAGGTGATGGCTCAGCCTTTTCTTGAAAATGTCTAGTTAAGGAAATCCCATAGCTTCCCTAAGCAGTTTGTTCCATTATCCTGCTTCCCCCCCACCCCAATCAGGAAGATTTTCTTGATTTAAATTGTCTTTTCTGTAACTTAAACCCAGTGCTTTGTGACCTGTGGCAATAAAAAAATATTTTTTCTCCAACTTTTGGATATTTAAAAATGGTTAACATGTCTTCCTTTAATGTCTTTTTCTTCTGACTAAATATACAAATTTCAATGAACTTTTCCTCTCAGGTTGCATTCAAACTCTGTTTATCATCATTACTCACCTCTGAATCTTCTCCAATTTCTCTAAAACTTTCTTAAAATACAGATTCTGAAACTGAACTCAATAAAAAACTATATTTGGCATTGTAGTGAGATACTAGTGTCATCATACAGTAAATTGACCAGTTAATCTAGAGATGAGGAATCATCTGGGAAAAAACCCAGAATTTTGGCTGAAATCTTTGAAGATTTAGCGATTCAAAATATGTCAACCTAGGAGTCTCAAAAAGATTGCTTTTGTGACAAGAACATTATTTTTTTATACAGTTTAAAGCATTTTCATGTAGAATATGATAAGAATAGCATTCGGTGTGACAGTTCAACATTGCGACACCACAAACTGCATGTGGCATGCATGTATGAATTAGTCACCCTGCTAATTTACAGTGCAGTGGGTTTTTTTGACTTGGGGAGAGCCAAAAAAAAATACCACTAAAAAAGTGGCGTGGCACAAGAGGCAGCAGCACGTACTGCCAGAAAGGGAGCCTGGCCAGGGCAAGCCACACTCTGGCTGCCAGCCAGACTCCAAGTGCCTGGATTGCCACCGTTGCTGCCCCAGAAGGCCCCCAGAACCCCAGGTAAGGCTGCTGGAGTTAGCCCATGTACTAGCCCCAGCCTCCCCTACCCCACCCCACCCAAGTCAATTTGCCATATTCCAGAGTGTGAGTGCAGGGGCATGCCCAGGGTTATATTTGTGTCACTGCTCTTTGTCCATCAGGGAATGTGCTCATGGGGATGTGCCCCGGGTAGCTTTTAGTTGTGGGGCTGCTCACACACTGGTTAAGGACTGCCCAAACTCTTTTGGGAATAGTTTCAGCTATTGGAACAGAACTAAAAGAATCACCATCCCCCTATCCTCCAACATCTTCAAGTTTTGTGTCAAGCCTCAAATGTCTCCCCCTCCTCACCCCAATAGATTTTAAATGAAATTTGGGGTCAGTTCTCGTTTTTATCAGTTTATCAAACTCCGAAATCATGGGGTGAAGGTATGACGACTCACATATATAATGGATAAATTATAAATTGTTGTAGCCCCCAACCATACTATAGAAAAAATGAATTGCATAAATAGATGCTGAAATATATGCTTGGATTCTTCAGTGCTGCCTGAAAACATTAATGCAGCTAGTGGACATCAAAGACCAAGTACTGAGTTCCAACTTTCAATTGCAGATCCAGGAATAGGGCAAGCAGGGTGTGGCCTCCCCACTTTGGCTCTGCTGCACAGGTCCAGAGAGCTCTAAGCAAACTGCCTGGCCAACAAAGGTTCCTACCAAGAGTTGCATGTGAGCTATGAGCTCACCAGCTGATTAGGATGGAATCTGGCCAGAGCCCCTGCTTTCGAGCAGCTCTAGTACTTGCAAGTTGTATGCTGCTGCTGTTCACCCTTCCTCTCCCTCCACCTCCCTACTGAATTAATTAACAAGAGGAAAGAGGGGATGAGAGGCAGTGCCAGTGGCAGCACAAATCCCCTGGACTCTGGAGCTGTGCAAAAAACAGGGGCTGTGTCCAGACTCCACCCTGACAGCTCATACGTGGCACAGCCAAAATGGAGTAAGGGAAGAGTGCAGTCATACCATCACACCCATTCTGGATCCACCCCTGGATACCTTGAAATATAACAGAGTGGTTTTATTTCTCATCATTATTGCAGTGCGATCTACCCTCTGAGGTACAGCAGACAGTGGAAGGAACAGGGCATGGCAAATGAAGTCCTAACCTACTGCCACTAAAGGTACAGAGAGAAGTGCAGCTTCCTGACGTAACTCAGAATGCTTTGCAGGAAATATTCCAAGTTACAACAATCACCCAATTATTCATTTGTTCTGAGATAGCCATATACATTTTTTCCTTCCCTACCTTTTTGCTAATACACTGTATTTAACTTAGAATTTAGTATACTTGGGCATTTAGTATTTGCTATTGAAAAATGCTCATGCGTTATTATGGTGATAAAACGGCTTTCTCCTTCAAATATGGTGGATCTTTGCAAAATATTAAACAACTTTTACTGTTAAAGAAGCCCATGGAAATCATTTAACATAAGGAAAGGAAATTAGTTGAAAACTCACTGTACAAGGTATAAAACACTTTTATAGTGAATCTCATTTAGAGCTCTGTTATAGCTCTGATAGAAATAACATTACCAAAGCACTATTCATTGTTCCTGGGGTGTATTTGCAATGACTGCATGCACCTACCTACTTTTTGTGTTCATACCAAAAGTGAATTCATTTAAGGCAAGTAAGTGTTGTCTGCCTTTGTCAATGACAAGATTCTCACTCTTAAATTAATCATACTCCAGATTGTAAACATAGATACTGGACTGTAAGAAATTCAGTCTGTTTAAAGTACATTTATTAACTGAATTTCTTACAAGAGTCTTGTATTGATTTGTTTCAGGACCTTTTGATAAAGTTTGTGGTGCTCATTTGTCAATAAACTAAAGACCTATTCACTGATGAATTTCAATTTTCTCTTCCTCCCCCCCCCCCCCAGAAACAAGTTAATTATGAACAGACTATGATTTTTATTAATTTGTTTATTCAAAATTGGTCAGGTTTACATGAGTATATTTTAACCTAAAGGTTATTCAGGGATTTATCACTTCTAGTAAGTCTCAGAAATCTAACTATTTTAAGTTATTGTGTGAAGATAGTCACATTAAGTTGCTTGGAAACAATTTCAACTTGTGATTGAGGGATTTAGTTCTCCCTTCCTAATACACAAACAGCTGTTGGTAAGTCATAAGTTTCCAAAATGACCACAGACAATCAGACATGAAATAGACATCAAGTCCAGCCCACTGGACAGGTGCAGGATTCACATGAACACATTCATGAGTACTCAAGCAAATTTTGCTTCCTATGCAAAACCTGGCAAGCAGAAAACAAAAAAGAAACCCTTATTTAGAAGTTTGTGGATACTTTTTATAAAGTACTATTGCAGCCCTCTCAATCAGCAAGCATCTGGCTATTTTCCACATCACTCCCATATTATATATGGCAGATTAACAAAAATATGATTCAAAAGGAACCCTGTCAAAAAACAGACATTGAGAAAGTGGATTGTTGGGCCGGTATTAATATTATATAAACCTTTATAGACAGCAACCAGAAAAAACAGCATATCCTTTTATTAGAATATAACACAGCAATATGTATACATAACACTTCAAACATAGCCAAATTTGAACAAGGAAAAAGCCCAAAATATCTGAAGTATTTCCTGAGACTTCTTAAATTATCTGAAATTGTTAATACTACCAGTGGTATTTAAGTAATTAATGACACTCAATTTTTTTTAAGACCCACTGTTGCATTATGTAAGAGTTGCCTTATTCAGACAGCAAACTCCCTATTTCTTTACAGTGTTCCTTCCATATTCTACACAATCTGTAATTACTGCTTCAGTCTTCCTCTTAAAGGAGGAATACATTAGATTTAAAGGAAAGAAATGGTTGTAATTTAATAGAGTCTAATTTATGCTGCACAGTAAAACTTGTTCAAATATTGATTGCAAGTTACAGTGTTGTCACATATTGTTAAAAAATTCTGAATGAAACTCATGACCAGGGATCCTAGTTTTCTCTGTTTAAAAACTGCAGATTCTCTGATTAAAAACCCAAAATCCGTGATAAAAATTAAAGGCCCCCCACATCCCCCCCAGCACTGCTGGTGCTCCACACTCCCCCCTCCCCCACAGTCTCAACAGCCCTCCTGGTGCCCCTCACAACAGCCCCCTAAACCCACAGACATGCAGGCACAGACATTCAGACACAAACACTGACACCCACCCCAGCAGGTAAGTGTGTGTGGGGAGAAGGGGCAAGGCAGGGCGAGGGAAAGGAAGGGTGCTGGGGAAGGCAGATCAAGAAGCAGGGGAGTGTGCCTGTGTGCCCACTCCCAGGAGGAGGGCCGGGGGGTGAAGGCAGGGATGCCACTCTGTGGGCCACACACATGCCAGCTGGCCTAACAGGATGTTTGCACATGGAGGCCGCCACCACAACTCTGCCACTGCACCCTGTGCTACCATCCCACGGCTATCTGCATGGCTTTATGGGCAAGTGGCGCAGGACATGGCAGTGGCAGTGCAGTGGCAACCACCGTGTGTGGGCCATATACATGCCACCCGGCCGGGGGGTGTAACGGGAGGCTTGCATGCAGTGGCATGTCTTATAACCAGCTGCATAGCTCCACGGTGGTGCAGGATGGTGGCAGCTGCATGCAGGCTGGGAGAGCTTTGCAGGCAAGCGCTGCCACCATGGAGCCATGCCCTTTACCCCTGGATCCTAGAGGTAAGTGGGGTTTGGGGGCTGTGGGGCAGGGTGGGGGAAGATGGTTGGGGGCTGAGGAAGAGAGGAGTGCTGCCAGCCCCAGGCAGCACACCACATCTGGGAGCAGGGCCAGGGGTGAGGGCAGGAGTGCCCCTCTGTGGGGTGGCTTTGCGGGCAGGCAGTGCCAGGTGCAGTGTGGTGGTGCCTGCCATGTTCGGGTCACACACATGCCACCTGGCCACTTGCACAAGGGAAAGGGAAAGGAAGGCTGGCATGCAGCCAGAGCATAGCTCCATGGCTGACTCTGCAGCCATGGTGAAGGATGGGGGGGAGGGGGAGGGGCTCACATGCAGTGGCTGCTGCCGCTTACCTGGAGACCGATGATCGGTGCTGCCTCCCACTGCCACCGCGGAGCCATGTCTGGAGCTGTGCAGCCAGTCACAAGGTGGCAGTGGCAGCATGGTGGTGGCTGGGTGGCACACAGCCATCCCCACCACCACCCTGTGCTGCTGCTGCCAGCCGCACAGGTCTGAGCATGGCTCTGCAGTGGCAGTGGGAGGTTTTGTAGGCAGCAGCTGTCACCGCTGGCACGGGCAGCCACTGCTGCTTACCTGTGGGGTTGCCCATGCCAGTGGTGACTGCCGCTGCGTCCAAAACTTCCCAGTGCCACTGTGGAGCCATGCCCAGAGCTGTGCAGCCAGCAGTGGTGGCGCAGTGTGGGTGGTGGTGGCGAGGTGGCATACAGCCATTCCCACAGCCCCACTTACCTCTTTGCTCCAGGGGTGAAGGGCAAGTCTGAGCCTGAGCCCAGCCTTGACTGCCTCAGAGGTTCAGGCCCCACCCTCCCCCTTCTCCCTTCCCATCTGGCCAGGGCTGAGGGTTTCCCACCCTTTCTGAAATTGGCTCTTGCAGTCTGGAGCTGTGTCAGCATGCAAGAGCTCTTTGCAAAAGCAGAGTATCCCCAGATTTCTCTGTTAAAAATGGAAATCCACATTTTCTCTGATAAAAACAGGGAATCCATGGTTTTGTCCATTTTTCAGCGAGAAACAGAAAACCCAGATCCCTGTTCATGACCATATATGAGTATGTTGATTTTTTTAAAACCTTTTTCTAAAAAAAAAAATGGCTGTAGGAAACATCAGGTGTTTTCCACAAACACTTTTGGATTTGATAAACAGATAAAAATAAATCTAGAGTACAGATGAGTAATTATTTGGGCCCATCAGCCACATGGGCAGATTTGGGGAGCTGTTGTGGGCCATTCATCACCCCCAGCCTGCAACAGCCTCAAGCCCATGCACCTTCCCGACCACCCACAAGAGCCCAGAGCTTGTGTGCCCTGAGGCTCCTCCCCATCACCGCTGCCAACACCAGTGCCTAGCAACAGATGGGCGCTTAGCCTCAACCTGCCCCACACCTGCTCTAGATTCGCTCTGGCCAGAGTGGACCAACTTCAGACCAGCTGGCACCCATGCACAGAACCCCAACCCTAGCCCACCCTGCACCTACTCCAGACTGGCCTGCCCACAATGAGCAGCAGTGGAGGCAGACAGGCAGAAGCTGCTTCTAGGTGTGCGGGGAAAGTGGCCAATTCCCTCTCACTGTTGTCGGGCGCTTCTTGCTGTGGCTGCCCATAGCCCATGCCTGGGCTGTCCTTCAGCTCCTCTCCACTGCCACTACTATCCCTGGGCTGCCTGGAGGTGGTACTGATGGCAGCAGCAGAAAGGAGCCACAGGGCAGCCTGGGCATGGGCTCTAGGCAGCCACAGCAAGAAAGGCCCAGCAGTGAAAAAAAGGAAGTAGGCCACTTTCCCCCAACACCTGGCAGCAGGTTCTGCCAAGCCACCACTCATCATGGGTGGGTGGGTCTGCAGTGGGGGCAGGGAGGCCCAGGTTTGAGATGGTCCACTCCAGTCAGGGTGGGCCTGGAGCAAACAGTGGGCATGCTGGTGCTGTGTGCCCAGGTCTTCGCCATTCTCCATAAGGCCGGGGTTGGTGATAGCAGTAGCTGGAAGGCGCCATCACCACCTGGGCTGCCTAGAACTGGAGTCCAGCCACAGAGCCACCCCAGCCCCGCTGTGTGCCTGGGGGTGAAAGGATGTGCCACAGGCTGGATGGTGCCTGGGCTAGGTGGGACTGAGGGATCTGCTGCAGGCTGGATAAAGTCCCTCCATGGGCCAGATCTGGCCTGTGGGATGTATTTTGGCCACCCTGGTCTAGAGAAAAACCTGAGGGATCATCTGGTTCATGTAGCTGAGCAGTTTTCAACTTTTTTTTCATTTTCAGACTGCAAAATATTTTGAAAAGAGATGTAGATCCCTCTGAATTCTAAGTGTGGGTATTCACATAATTTTGATTGATCGTAGTCACCTTTCATGGACCTCTTATATGTAAGTCTGTGGACCCCCCAGGGATCCATGAACCACAAGTTGAAAAACACTGAGTTAGCTCAAGGAAAGATCATCTCTATCCCAACTTTCTCAGACAAATGTTTGTCCAATGTGCAGATTCCAGAACCTCTCTGAGTAATTTCTTCCAGCACTTAACAAAAAGGAGATTTTTTATGTGAGGGTGGTTATCCAACCTGAAGCTCCATTTTTGTTATTTAAGCTTATTATTTCTTGTCCTGTCTCCTGTGGACATATAATGTTTATAGTTATCTTTTTTTTATGAACAACACTTTTCACTATTTGAGTATTTATCAACCCCCCCAAGCACATTTTCCTATTGTCCAGGTTTAAATTACACCAGTTCTTCCAACCTTTCCTTGTATGTCATGGTATCTAGAGCCCAAGTCATTTCTTACAACTTCCTCTGTGTCCATAACTTTCTTAAAGTACAGTCCCCTAACCTGCACTTAATACTCCAAGTGAGACCTCACCAGTGCTGCACAGAATGGAAGAGTCATTTCCTATAACTTGCATAAAGCACACTTGTGAATACATTCCATTATGCTAGTGTTTTTTGCAACAACATTATGTGATTGACTCATATTCAACTGGTGGTGCATAATCATGCCAGTGTTCCTTTTTTCAGTACTATAGCATCACAAGTCATTGCCCCTTATAATTTTTTTATTCGATTGTTCCTTCCTACCACCATTTTTTAAATCTAGCAACTTCTTTTAAATCCTTAAAGTGCTCCTATGCCACCTAGCTTGGGGTCATCCACAAATTTTATAAGTCTGCCTCAATTCAATCCAAGTCATGAATGAAGATATTGAATAGCACTGAATCCAAGGCAGACCCTTGGGAATTTGTACTTGATACCTCTTCTTAGCATAGCATTCAGACATTGATGATTACTCTTTGAGCACAATTATCCATTGTTAACCCACCTTACAGTAGTTTTAGCTAGACTTTATTTCCTCATCTTACTAATAAGACTATCATGGGAGAGTGTGTTAAAAGATTCACTAAAACCAAGTATATTACAGCCATTGTTCACCTTTATCCACAAGGCTTATTATCTTGTTGTAGAAGGAAAGTCTAGTATTTCATCTTGCTTCCATATATTCTAAAAGACAATAGCCAATAATAATTTCAGTCAATGCTATTAGTACTCTAGGAGGAATCTCACCAGGCCTTGATGATTTGAAAACATCTAACTTATTTAAAGAATTCTTTTCAGTGTCAAGGCTGAGTATCTGCTCCCTCCTCCCATCCTGAGCTATGCTCAGATTAGCAACAAGTGACCTTTTGTGAAGGCTAAAGTAAAAATGGGCATTGAATATGTCAGTCTTCTCTGCACAACCCAATATATGCTTCCTTTCCCCATTCAGTAAAGGACCTACATTTGCATTTCCTTTTACATCTAGGGAATTTTTTTTACTGCCTTTTATGTCCCTTTGTGCCTTGACCTTTCTGATTTTGTCCTGACATATTTATACTATACTCTTATTACCCCACCTTACTAAAATGGCCTGGTTTCCATATTTTGTGAGATTCATTTGATAAAGTTTCAAATTATTAAATAATTAATTGAGTTAAGTAGATCCCTTGTTATGCTTCTTATCTCTCTGTCACATTGACATAACATGTCTTTGTGCCCTTAATACTGTCTCTCTAAAGAGCAACCATTCCCCTGCATTCATTTTTCCCATATATGCCCATCTTGCTTCAAATATCTGTTCACATGCCACCTTGGCACAGGCGCCAGGTGATGGGCACAGGGAGACTTTGTGCAACCTCTGACAGGGGCCCTGATCACCCTGGGAAGAACCCCAGAACTCACCTGCCACGACCATGAGTGTATCTTCAGTGGTGGGGTCTCCTGTTGGCAGTCCCTTGGGATTGGTTGTTCCTCCTGATGGATATTCATGGGGCTCCACCTCCTCTATACCCCTGCCATATGCCTCTGTCAGGCCACCTGATCTTGATGCAGCTGGTCCTCCAGTTTTGATGCTCCTTACCCATCTCCTGCTCTCTGGTATTGGGTCTTCTCCTTCCTAGTAAACTACAGATCCATTGGATGTTCCCCTCTCCTGCGGGTCTCTCCTGCTCTACGCTTGTGAGCAGCCCTTGTTGTTCAGTTGTTGCTCAGACCTCTCAACATTGGGTTACCAATAAAATAAAACAAAACAACAACACAAAGTAGAAGACAACAATGGAGTATGCACAGGCCAGAAGGAAATGAAAAGTAAGGACACAAAGGAAAAAAAAGGCAGGTAAAAAAAAGAGATCAGGCTGAACAGCCTTATTATTCTCTCTCTGCCCTAGAGCCTGTGCCTGGCCACATCCCCCAATGCTTCTCCACTCTCTACCACTGTTGAGAGCTTCCTCCACTTCTCTCTAATTCAGTTCCTCTCCCATGACCCTGTCTGTGAGTGCCTGGTGTGGGGACCTTCCACTGTCTCTGGTGCTTCTCCCTGCTCTTCTCTGAGCGGGGTCTCTCTCCCACATGCCGGTGCTGCCCGTGACCGGTGTGGAGGCTTTCTGCAACCGCTGCTTCCTGGGGCATCCCTGCCTAATAGGGACTTCCCTTTTCTCACTGGTGCTCACTGCCACAGGCGTGGAGAGTCTCCACTGCCTCTCCCACCCTCCCTTGTTCCCAGTTGGTGCCGGCTTTTATCCCAGCCAGCTACGATCATCTGTGATTTCACCCATCAGCCCCAGCTGTATATAAGCATAGCTGATGAACCATGTGGGTTTCTCTCATCAGCATTTCTCATCTGGAGTCCGGAGTCCTAACGTGGGTGAGCAACCTTTAATTTCAGAGTTTCTCCTCTGGGGATGTGCAGGCCCCATGCTTTGTACCCCTGGGACACAATAGAATTTCCTCCTTTGCAATCCTTCCTAGCAAGTGTCTGAGTTCATTCAAGGCTTCTTTTCTGAAGTCCTGTGTTTCCATTCCACTGTTTTCCTTATGATCATGAACTTTACCATTCCCTGATCAAGGTCACACAACTCACCTTCAGTGTTCAGATTTTCAAGCAATTCCTCCCTATTGGTAAGAAGCAAGTCTTCTGTACTACCAGTACCAAAAAACTATCCCTGAAACAACCTAAGAATTTGCAGGACTATCTATGCTCTGCTGTTTTACCCTTAGAGCAGCTATCACAGTAATTGAAGTGATAATTGGTAGCTATAACTACCACATCCTGTGATTTGGATGCTCTAGTTTCTTGTTTAAAAAACGTCATCTACCTTTTTCTTAGTTTAGTGTTCTATAGTAAAAACCCACTGTGACACTCCTTTTTCATTTTCCTATTTTATCGCAACGCAGAAGACTTTAATAGGTCTACTTCTCCTTCATTTTGGACCTCAAAACAAGTGTGTGCAGACAAGCGCACACACCAGTAACTTAATTTTTCCCCTGCCTGTCCTTCCTGAAAAAAGATAAATAATCAGTGTTTCCTGATTAAAAGGGGGAGAGGGGAGAAATCATAAAATTTCCAAACAGCTTTACTATTTGTCTCCAATTTGTATACAGTACATGCAATTCAGCATAGCATAAACTGGGAGATAATGTTCTTCCATTGTTCAAGGGCTGCCAACTCAGGATTGAAAGCCATTTCTCCAGGTAATTCTCATAATTCCATGACTTCATGAAGTGCATTTTCTGTAGTGCAGAGCACACGCTGCATGGTGTTTCTTTTACTAAAACTAAATTGAGTCTGGACAGCATATGTAAATTGGTAGTCATTTTGGAATGAAGTAAGTGTATGGATCACAGGAGGAAGAGAAAATCCCATCATAACCATGCAATATCTCTGGCTGCTTGCCTGTAACACAGTTTCTTAATGCTCTTCTGTTCTGTTATGGGATCAAGCAGCAGATATGCTATTGTCTCAGATTGCTATCCCCTAATGGATGAAGCATAATGGAAACAGGAATAGGACCAACAAGGAAGAGGGAACAAAACCAGCCTGTGCTACCCATAATCCCCACAAAAAAAGGACATTTTATGTTTAACATTTTATGTAATTATAGTAGATGTACTTGATGTTGTGTTTCTAAAAGAATATTTTTGCAAACAAATGCATTATTTTTCCATAATTATTGAAGTTGGCCTCAGGTACAATTCGCTGTTTAAGAAAGAAGTTGCAACAAAGGCTTCACTGAAAAGTATGTAGCTGATAGATTGACTCATACAAACTTAGGGTTGGAAGAGACCTCAGGAGGCCATCTAGTCCAATACAAACTGTTCTCCAAACATCTAGTTCCCCAAGCTTTTTCAGGAGGTATTTACTTAACAAAACTGAGATGGAAAGATTTATTTTTAGTGCTGGAATCTACAATAAAAGCAACATTGTAAATAAAGTACATTTTTCAAGTCTCTTGATTTAATGCATTGAATAGTAATGATGCAATACTGGCTGGTATGGAAGATACTTTCTTCCCCTATTCCCTATTGTCTGTGCTTACTTAATTTTATCTTAATTGGTGAAATACTATTTAAAGCAGCTGACTATAAAAATAAACCTAGATAAACTATAAATTATCAGCAATGTCACTGGTGATGGCTGAGGACAGGCTGTATCTCAAAGGTTGGTTCCAAGGGCCTTCTCACATGTTCACTTGCAAAAGTTGCAAAACATTGGAATGCAGTGACCTATTAAAGTTAATACATGTTAGGGGATAGCCCTCACTTGGAAAGAAACAACTTTGCACTGCCACAAGGGTACTTAACATGTGGTAAGATGCTTGAACATGCATATGCTTGCATTTTAACTGCATTTAATAAGTATGAAGTTGAACGTGAAAGGGTGGAATTAGCTGTTATACTGAAACCATGGGAACGACACTGAAAACACCAACATCCACATGTTAAGGCATATTAACTCAAATGAAGAGCCATCTGAGCATCCCAAAGTTATACCACTTCAATTGAGAGTTAAGTCTGGGCCATACTACTCAGCTTGAGTTAAGGCCCTGCTACATGTTCAAATTAAAGCTGGATAAAAACAGCTATAAACTTGCTACATATTTTCAAGCACTAAATTGATAGCTAGTTGGCTCTTTTTATAGCTTGATATTCCTTTTTATCATTTGATAATTATTTTGCATGTGTGGTTGATCTAAATTTATTGTGTGATTAACCAGTGAATTGCCTAATATATGTAACATGTAGCAAGGGCCTACGGGTAACTTCAGTCTGCTCCATGGATATAAAATGAGCAATCTGCAGTCCTCCCGTGTCCCAAGATGTGCCCCTCCCAGCCTCTTTCTCCAACCCAGAGCAGGGATAGAACCCAGGTATCCTGTCTCATAGGCACACCAATACTTACCAACCCTCAAGCAATAAGTCAGAACAATGCAGGAAAAATACAGTATTAATCCTTACAGCATGTGCACATGTTCATGGGACCTAACCTATGATCACAAGGCTTGCTTTAAACCACATGATCATAGATCAGGTTCCCGCTTGTAAACACATTCACCAGTACCAGGAACCATGCTGCAAATGCAATCTAAGTCTGAGTGGCAGGAGGGGATCAAGGAGGCCTGGAGAGGAGGTGGCAGGATCAGGGATGGCCAGGGGCAGGGGTTCTGTCTGGCAGTAGGAGAGGTTGGAGGTCTAAAGATAGTGGTCAGGGTTATGGTGTAAGAAAAACTGAGCCCCATGACTGGGGTGAATGGCTTAGCTTTCAGCTGTGTTCCAAATGTTTGGTTAGATTGGGCATGGGTTAATTCAATCTATATAGTACACGTCCTTAGAATTAAGTTGGATCAGGCCAGCAATGTTTTGCCCAATATAGAATTCCTTAATGTATGTATAGTTCAACCCTTAGATCAAACTAACACTAATTAGGTTGACCTAAGTGTAACAACAGCACATACCCCTAATGCACCGCTGCTCACAGCACATTCTAACTTCAACATTACTTAAAAATCCAAAGATTCAGTATGGTATATATGTAATGTGTAACTTAAGCCTGATACCACCCCAACTCATACCAGCAAGAAGAAATTATAACTCTGTAAAACAATGACCTTACCTAGAGCTGAATTAAAATCAGGCTTGCAAACTCTAAATGTTGCCTTATGTTGAACTCCTGAATGCCATTCCAAAACACCAGCCTTTGCATTCTCAGCTACAACAAAACAAAACAAAAAGCCCTTTTCTTTTACATGTTTTTCACTTCATAGATTTCTTGAGTGGCACAAGAAGAAAAGGAGTCCTTTTTCAACTACTGCATTGTCTCCTTTTCAGTTCCTGAATAATTGTTTCTGGATCTGAAAGCCCACTCATATCACATGTTCTTTGCTTTTCAAAGAAACAAATGAAAGCATGACTCAGATTTTTATATGAAGGGTAACAAACAATTTGATCCATTTTCCTTCATCTTACCCCAAACAGAGTCAGTATTTTAAAAGGGTAAGGTATAACATAACATTAAGTACTTTTTAAAAAATTAAGTAATTATTTAAAAGTATGCATATTTATTTTTTAAAAAGCTTACCATTTAAAGAAGTCTCTATTATAATAACCTGCTTATTTGAAAACTATTCTCATCGTAAGTTAATTAGCTTTATATAATGGAAAACCTGGTTATTATACGGATAACTTATAACACATTTCCCTGAATTTAAAAAGTTTGATCATAAAAATAAATTTTGTAACAAACTGCATTTTTTCAATATAAAACTTCAATCCTACAGAGAAGAAATACAAACAAATTTATTTCCATGGAAGGCCACTCTTCAGCAAGCTCAGCAGTAGCAGAGAGTGGTTGCTCTGGGATAAGCTCAGGTATAGGACTGCCTTTTCTCTATGATAGTGACTTAGGGTGGTTGATCAGCGCTAGAGGATAAGTACAGAGTCAAAAGGCCTGAGGCATCTTCTAACCAATAAGCAAGTGAACAGACATTCACTTTTGATTCCAGAAATGCAGTCAGATGCCTGCTGTGGCACACGCCAGAAGTCAGTATGCTAAAGCATGACTCCCTGCTTGGATGAAGCGGACAGCTTGGGCAAAAGCTAGCCCACCAACTCTAAAGGGGGGATTTGTGTGGGAGGTTTAAAGCATGCTGAGATGCTGGAGGACTGAGAATTAACTTGAATGTGGAGGGGATCTGGAACAGAAGTTCAATAAACCAATTTAACTTGAATTAGTAAAGTCTGAAACATCCAACTTAGTTTATCTTAAACTGGTTTTGGTCATTTTGAAAGCACTTTATGTTCTCTGAACTTCTCTTGTGTTACAGATTCAAATCAGATTCCAATCACTTATACTGGTATATGTGTAATTTCTATCCCTAGCCAGAGTGTGTGCCTAGAACCTAGTGTGTGTGTTTTTGGGATTTTTGGGAGGGGGTTGGGGGAGAGTTCTTTTTTTTCCCCTGTGGTGTGCGTCTGCTTTCCCACCCTCTCTTTTTTCCCTTTTCTTTTATTTCCCCTTTCCCACCCTTCCCCTGGAGTGACTTTTTCAAGAAAGTGTGGATATTCTTGAGGGGAGGTCTCCTATCAAGAGATGGGATCCATTGACAAGAACAGGAAAGAGCATTTGGGGGATAATGTATCCAACCTAGTAAAGAGGGTTTTAAGCTATGTTCCCTGGGAGGGGGGTGGGGTGATCAAAACCTTTCAGCAAGAGACAACACAGTCCAGAGGGGAAAAGACTTGAAGAAGCAATTTAGCTCTGGGAAATGGTCAGAGAGCTACAGGACTGCAACAAGTGGCACAAAAGGGAAGCAAGTAAGTAAAAATTCAAAATACATGTATACAAATGTACAAAGTATGGGGAATAAACAAGATGAGTTGGAAGCTGCAGCCTATGCAAAAAATAATGATCTGATGGGCATTACCAAAAGGTTATGGGACAGCTCTTATGACCAGAATGTCAACAAGGTGGATTACACTGTTTCAGAAAAACAGGTTGGCAGAAAAGGTGGTAGTATTGCCTTCTATGTCAAAAACACATACACCTGTTTTCTGGTTCAGGAGAAAGAAAAAAGCAAAACAGATGCATTTGTGTGAAGATGAAAGGTGAAAGACGCAGCACCAATATAATGGTGGGGGTTTATTATATAACACCCAGTCAGGAAGAGGAGTTGAATGAGGCACTCTTCAAGCAGGTGACAAATCTATCTTTTTCGATGCAGGAGGTCTGCTAGTTCCTTGCTGAGCCAAGGGGGCTGCTGTGCCCTTTTGCTGCCTTCCTCCAAGATGGAATAGCCTTAGCTTGTGCATCTAGGATTGCTTCCTTGAGGAGCAACCACTCTTCCTGAACTCCCCTCCCCATGGGGTTGTGGTCCCTTAGGGCCTCACCAACAAGCCTCCCAAGCTTGTCAAAGTCAGCTTTTCTGAAGTCGAGGACTTCTGTATTGCTGACTGACTTGCCAGCTTTACAGCAGATGGTGAAGGTGATCAGCTCATGGTCACTGTCACCCAGCTTCCCTATGATCGTTAGGTCACTGATTAAGTCGTCCCGGTTGCCAGTACCAGGTCAAGCAGCACTTTACCTCTCATTGGCCAATAGTTTTCTTGTGTCAGATAAAGCTCATCCACGCACAAGAGGAAGCTTTGCAACCGCTTGGATTTGGCCAAGCGCTCTTCCCATGCTGGGTAGTTGAAGTCTCCCATGACAACCATGGACCATTGAACTGAAATCATCTCATCTTCTTCCACCTGGAAGACATTTCTAGTGCATGACCTGAGACACAGCTACTGGTACCTGTCATCTTTTTCCTGTGTACTTGAATGTTCAACTTTCCTCAAAGCATTCTTATTGTTTTCTTCTAGACTGGAGAATTCTTTTGCTCAATACTGCAACTATTTACTCCTTGCATATGTAGGCAGTCTGATTGAGGCTGATAGGGCTATTCACATGAAAAGGGTCTGCAGAATTAACTGTTTTCTTAGTAGCAATATGTCTGGATTGGGCAGTAGTATTTTGCAATGTTTATGATATTCTGCATTTGCTCTTCTGTTTGTTAGTTTCTATATAAGTAATATAAAAAAATTATAATTGTAAATGTCAGAGACTTAATTATGCACTCTAGAAGAGGAGCTACTGAAATATAACTCAGCATAAAAGCTGGATTTCTTTGTCCTTGACAACGTTTAAATTTATAACTAGCTGATAAAGATTGGTGTTTTGTTTTCAAAATATCTTGTGGGTTGAATATGTTAATGTAAGTTTAGGGATGCTATGTTAATTAGCTCATATAAATATGAAGCCCTGGTTGCACTCTAATAAATTAACCAATTTGTGAAGTGTAATAAACTCCCAATGTCTTGAAATAACCTGGATGTACTTGTGTTTTTTTCCTGGCTCTCCTGTGATCACTTTTTATCCTTTACAGTTCCAAGCTGGTGGAAGTAAACACTTTACAGAGAAGTATTCTTTGAATTTGTTTCTATAATAAACTGTCATAAGAAGAGATATGAATATATATATATCTATCTACCGGAACCACAAAGTTAACGTGTTTTTGAAATTTTCCACAGAGGTCTATTATTTTGTTCAAAAGGCAATGCTCTTCATTTCCATGCTTATTGCTGTCATGCATACATGTTGAAGCTACACATCTATCCAAGCTACACTGGACCCCTACTTATTTTTATTTATATTTGTATTTTATATTGGAATGATGTTTACTGGAATTTTTCTTCCTGTCTTTGGATTAAAAATATTAATTTCCATATTTCCCCAAGTTTGTAATTACCACGTCCTAACCTAAATACTTTTATTTGTAAATACAATGGGTGTACAAAAAGAACATGAAATCTCAAAGTAATATGGTATTGCTCACTTTTTTAATCAAAAGCAAGCCTTTATTTCCATTTTTGGAATTTTGATATGTTGTGTCAGGATACATCAGTCACATCACAGTCAAGCAGAGCAGTGTAATTGGCAGCACTAGAGGTGACACACAAGAATCCCAGCAGCTAAAATTTCAAATCAACATGTTTTCAAAGAAGGCATACACAGCTGAAACTATTACTAGTTTGCATCTTTTCAAAAATGTTTACTGCTCCTTGCTAAAAAAAAAAAATACCCCTTCTCCTTCTACCTTCCTCACTTCCTTAGGTGTTATTGAAAGTATCCATTTATAGCCACTGAGAAGAGTAATGCTATCAGTTCTGACGTGACATGTTGAGGCTAATGACTCTGAATTTGAATTTTCTTCAATATATAATGCCTTTTATTCAGTGAAAATTGTGGTGTTCTCACTCTTCAGACATGTTTCAGTGTTAGTGAGAATCTCCAGCCACTGTATACAAATACCAGAGTACTATGCCCCTGCCATACAACCAGTTTTCTGTGGTCACACCTCTGAAATCAATGGGGTCCACATGAGCTCAGGGATTAAGCCATCCATAGGGGCTTACAGGATCAAAGCCATAGTAAATAAGGGCCTTATTACATGCTGCACTTTGAGGTGCTCAAATGTTGATTGCTATTAGTGCACAGCTGTGACTTGCCACTAGAAGGTAAGCAGGACCCTGATTAGGACCTACATCTGTACATTGCCACTACAGGGCTGGTGAGCTAGGACAGGCTTCTATCCCTGCTCTAGGGTGGGGGACTTTGAGAGAGGAGTTGGTGGGGGGAGCAGAAACATGAAACTTGGAGATAGAGAGCTAATGGGATGGGGTTGGGCAATGAAATGGGAGGTGGAAAGGAAACGGGGGTGGGGAAGGATGGAGAAATGAAAGAAGTCAGCCACTGAAGGATAAAATGAAAAGAAGTTAAAAAAAATTAAAAAGAAACAAAGATGGAGTAAATTAAAGAAGTTCTCATGTTTTAATAAATTGGGATTTAGTATTGGGGTGTGGGGTGGCACACCCCTACTTCATTCTTCCCTCCCACCCCCAGACTCAATTCCTGGACCCATCTGTGCCCTGCTATCTGGCATGTGCTCTGCAGGCTGTTTGGACAGAGTTGTCCCCCTCTGGAGCGGGGGGAAGGTCACAACTCTGGGGAGTTGGAGGGGGAGCTGTCTTGGTGTCAGAACCTCCCCCTAGACTGTAGAGTTTATAGGTGGAAAGATTATCCAAACAGAACAGGTGGGTGGGAGAGGGGACATTGCATCCTGGGATTCTGGAGGGCTGCAACTTGGGTGGCTCACCTGTGATGAGTAGCCACACATTAATGGAATATGAGCTGGGTAACAGAGATCAGAGATAAATTTGCCTTGGAATTGTGTAACTTTAAAACAGCTAAGGGGTGCTTGAAACTACTTTCAGGTGTTAATTTATGGACAATCCAGGGGTTAAGAGTTCCAGGAGCTGACTAAAACTAATGTGTAATGGGCTCTAATGCTTGTAAGTGTGCTTTTCTTTTTACTTCAGTATTCCATCCAAGGTGTATTTGTGTCTCTTATTTTTCTGGGTGTTTTTTTTTTTACATTAGGGATTAATCTTGTTTCTTTCCTGCACAGCTCTGACTTGCCATTACAGGGCTGGAGAGCAGGGTTGTAGGTAGGAGGTAGGATGCCTGGGCTCCATCCATGCTCTGAGGAGGGGAGCTAGGAGTGATGCATCTTGGGATGCTGGAGGCCTGCATTTTACTCATTTTATCTCTGTGGAGCAGACTGAAGTTACCTTAACATGAGCTAGGTAGCATGGTCCAGAGTTAACCCTTGCCTGAAATGCTGTAACCTTGAGATGTTCAGATGTCACTTAACTTGAATTATCAAGCTTTAAAGTATGAACACTCAAATTTTAAGAAGACTTGTCATACATCCTACCGATAATGAAAAAATCTCATACACTATTGTGAAGCTCTTTTGAAGTTACACTCAGCATAAAGTTTTCATAGTTTTATTCAAAATTATGATACAGTATTAGTGTTGCTTCTCAGTTTTATTTAGCAATGGTTACTTTCCAAATTCTGTTCTAAACTCAAAACATATTGATCCTAGGGCTTCAATAGAAAAATCAAAGTGCAAATTTTGTCCAAAGGCCTGGAAACTAAGTCTGTAGGTTTGAGCACTGTGTATGATGCAATTAGCAATTTCACAAGCCCCTGTAAAATGTATTTAAACCTAATTACACTCAACCCAATTCAGGACTACTTCAATGCTGATGCTGAAGCCAGTATATAAACTCCAATGTAAGGGCATTTCAGAAAGTATTTAAAGTTAAGCATACTATTGTGAATAGAGATGGCTTTCTGAACTGCAGCCATGGAACCTACTGTAGACAGGTAAATGTTGCTCTTTTTTTCCCTGAAGAGAAACTCTGGGATATCTTGACTATAAAATATTCCCTTTGAATTGAAGTATGAGCCAGTTATTGACAATCCCTTGATTCAAGAAGGATCTCTATCATGGCTCATTGATGGGTCTTGAGGTAACTTAAGAGTCCAATCCTTGAGCCACAAATTCATCTGCAGAAATTGCAGGTATTTCTACAGGGGAAGAGTAAACTGCAGGCTTAGGTTACCCTACTTTGCCTTCCTCTGCTGTCTCTTCTCTGCTTCAAGGGCAAGACACTTTACTTTGAAATGGCCTGCCACTTAGTTCATGTTGTGGCACCAGAGCCAAAACAAATGCTCTAATCCAAGCTTTTACAAATGCTTGGAGTAGAGCATTTGTTTTGAGATTCAAGAGTCAGGCATACACCCATGATGTCCAGTCCAGCAAAGTTGGTGCTTGAGGGCCACTGATTCAATGCTTGTAACATTGGCTTCAGTAAAGGTGCTTGTACGGCAACCTTCCCATTTGATATGGAGGATTTTCTGGAGGCATTATTGGTGATACCTCCTCAGGCTTCTGAGATAACAATGGCAGGTCACCCATGGTTCATGTCAGTAGAGGAGAGTGGGGATGATGACTGAATTTTAGACCTTGATGTTGGTGTCTTTCTGTGGATTGTGATGAGTAAACACATACTAAAGCAATTTCCCAAAGGGGGCACTCATGCATGAGATCCTGTACTGGACCTCCTGTTCACTCTGAGACAGATGGTTACCAAAGTAAGGGAAGTGCTTGACTACCTTCAGGGTCTTTCCCTTGATGGTAATTTGGGAAGATGAGTCACATTCATGGCCTGAGGCAGGCTGATAGAGCACTTTAGTCTTTTTGATGTTGAGAGAGAGGCCCAAAGTTTGGTAGGCTTCTGTGAAGAGACGTGCAAGGATGGCACATTTATCAGAGTAGTGAAGGTCAAGGATAGTTGTTTTGAGTACTTTGGTCTTCAAGGTAAAACACCCCAGATTCAAGAGCCATCCATCCATTCAATATTCAATGCCAGTTCTGGAATGAAGGTAGTCCTTAATGAGAACCAGGATGACTGTTACAAACATGGAGAATAGAATCAGTGTTTAGGAACTAACTGCATTATGCCCTTTAGGAGGGGAAGCTGAGGATGTCAGGTAGTATGTTGGTGTCATCCTGTTTAATTTCACAGGAATTAACAGAAAGCACTATTTTACTAAGCAGAGTGGAAATGATAGCAGGCAACTTATTTACTTTTAACTTGCAAGTTTCTTTCTCCAGTGAATCCCTGCTCAGTGAAATTCTGCACTTACATTTCCTTCCATGACTACTTTATGATTGGGTTTTTCACTGTCTTCTGTTTCTCATGTCTTTCTGCTGCTAACAAGTGAAACGGTGATCGGTCAATCACTTTAGATTTTTTTTACATGTGCTTTGGGACGTGCTGGGGGAAGGGGGTGAAGGCACTTTAATTAGCAAGCACTTAAGTAAAGTGCCCGAGCATTGTGTTTTTTCAGTGAAAAATGGCAGCAGGGCACTTTGAACTAAACCTCATCAATGAGATTTAGTTCAAGGCACCCTGCTGCCAT
Organism: Crocodylus siamensis; assembly: GCF_052110815.1. NCBI lineage: Eukaryota > Metazoa > Chordata > Crocodylia > Crocodylidae > Crocodylus > Crocodylus siamensis. The sequence continues at coordinate 49,390,000 of NC_143401.1, read as the reverse complement.
TTTTTGGTGTGGGGATGCTAATACATGTAACACCAGTTAATTAAGTCTGTTCTGACATGATGGATTTCCAGTACATCAGAGCTGGCTCCTTGCATGTGCATAGAAGGGCTTTGCAAAGCTTTGGGTGCTGATTTGATTCAGAGGACATTCAGTTCATCAGCTGCTGCAGTGGCCTTGGGGATTCTGGGGGGCCCGTGATAGAGCCCCTCCCCCACAGTGCAGGGCAGTAGGGGGCAGCGGGGATCATCCCCACCCCACCTGGCAGGAGACAGTGAATGCAGGGCTGCCTTTTTTTTTAAGAGCCAGGAGCTGGGGCTGGGAGAGCAGGCAGGGGATGGGGGATCATGATAAAGCCCCCCATGCAGTGTGGGGCAGAGGGGGGCAGCAGGGATTGCCCCCCACCCAAACCTGGTAGCAACTGGTGACTGCAGGCTTTTTGTTTTCAAAGAGCAAGGAACTGGGAATGGGAGGAGCAGCCACTGACAAGCCTAGGCGAGCAGGCAGGGGTGGGGGCTGATTTGGAGATCTGGCCGATTTGGCTGCAGCCGAATCTCTGAATCAGATTCGGCCAAATTGATTCAGGGTAGTGATTCAAATCATCGGATTGAATCACTGTCCCATGGATCAGCCAAATCTGAATCCGAAGTGAATACTAGCCACTTTGTACAGGCCTAAGGTATAGAAGCCCTTTGCTCCTAATTTTACATTTGGCTCCAGGCAAATCCCTCATAAGATACAGCTTCAGTCTGCTTAGATTTTGCCATTTCTCTGACTCTTTTCAGGCTGGGTGATAGGTTGCTCTCCAAAGAGGCTTAATTGATCCTGGAAGAAGTGTGGGTAGCATAACTATTAGTTTTAACAAACCCTGTGATCTTCTATAGATTAAAGATGTACTTGCTGCCAGGTGTGAACATTTGCCAGCATCATCATTTTATATCCAGAGGACTGCACAAATCTACACAGAAACATAAAATCTACTAGGATTATTTAATCCATCATTAATGCACGTCAGGTGATATGCAACACTTATTTTAAAGCATAAAACAATAGTGCACAATATTATGGCACAGCCATGGCTTATCAAAGAGTGAGGAAGCTGAGTGTATGGAAGTATGGAAATGTGGAAGAACTTTGTATGTGAATTGTGATTATCTAGTTTGGAACATGGCCAGATGTTTGGGGATTAATCATTCTACAATTAAAAAATGATATGGGATATGTATGATGATCACAAGTAATCAGAAATTATATGTATTAGTAACACAGTGTTACTGAACTCCCTTCTCCTTCTCTTAGCCTCATGTTTTCAGTTTACAGTCAGTATTTGGCTGAAAAAATAAGTATTCGTGACATTGAAATAGCTATCTTGCTATAAAGTTCTTGAAATACACTCAGTTTTCCCATTACACCTTATTTAGGTGAATTACAGCTGAAGATGTAAGTGTTTAGCATGTCTGGCTAAAGTTAGGTAAGATCTATGTATGCTTGGTCTTTCTTGGGAAACCTAGCAATCTCATTTATCTTTAGTGCCTCTCACCTGTTGAGAGAGAGGCTATGAACAGGCATTACATTTGTATCCTGAGAAAAATCTCTCTTTTGGCCCAAAAAGAGAGTGTATAGTCATTCAGGAGATTTCTTGTGGAAGATAACTGGCTCTTCTGCAAGCAGTTATATTAGATACCTATTGAGGAAGATCTCCCCTCTCCCAATGTAACTTGAATGGCTATCCACTTACCTCAGGTGTGGAGGACACCTGATATCCCACAGTCCTCTGCTTTCCCTCCCTCCCAAGGAGGGGGAGAATACTGACTCCCTAATAGCCCTCCAAGGGGTGAGTTGTCAGGGAGCCTCAGGGGGACATTGCCCTGAAAAATTCCCCCCACTCCTGCCAATTACAGGGGCATTCTACTGTGGGGGAACTTTCCCAGATCAGGTTCCCATTGTGGGAGAATGGCCCTCCTCTCCCTCTAATCAGCTGATTGATAGGAGCAGCATTCTCTTGTTGTGGGAACCCTGTGGGAAAGGGCTCCCACTGTGACAGACTGTCAGTCTTGCCCTCATTGTTCCAGGCTGATCTGGAGCAGTGTGCAGTGAGAAAAAATGCTGTGCCATTGTGGCAAGGCTTTTGGAGCCCTGCTGCCATAGCAGATGCCACCCTTCCTTTCCTCCCATACTCCGCTCAGTCTGCCTGGAAGAATGCCTGAAGGAGGGGTTATTTTTCTGTGGTAGGAAGCAGGAGGCTTCCTGCCATCGGAAACTGTCCTTCCCTTCTGCCGCAGATCATCCCATAGCCCTACTCATCACACAACCTTCAGGCCAACACTCAGTGTGGGATTACAAACACTTGAAATTCTACCCTCTTTCAGGAGGGCTATCTTTTTGTTCTGTCTTGGCACAACACCTACTACAAAAGGGAATATTAATAGCAATCTTCTGTGGTTTGGTAATGCAAATAAAACAAAGTAACAGGAATAAATGGCAAGGATTCCATACTGAAGACTGCAAACACCTAGTTTAGTGAGCAGGTTGATAGATCTCTATGGAATCCCACTGAAGTCAGTGCAGTTTGTCACTGACACATCAGCTAGTGGTAACAGGATGAGTGCCATTCTAAGGGTAACTTAACCTAGTTAACATCTTTTACATTCCTAAAGGGAAAAAACATGGTTTCTGCCTGAAAACTAACATATGCAGTCTGTATGTAGGATGTGTTACTGGAAAATTTGGGGAAACTGACAAGTCTTTACCTAAGATTTTTCAAAGGAACCCAAGAGAATTAAACACTAAATTCCTACTGATATTCTATTATTCAGCTTCCTATTCAGTAATTTCTTTTGAAAATCCTAGTCTATTGTTCTAGTCTATTGTCCTAGTCTATAAAATAAATACCAACGTTAAAAAAACCCAACTAAATATAAACAATAAGAGCAAACTGGATTAACTTTAAGCAGTTTAAAGACTTATTAGAGGTATAATCAAGAACATCCATTTTATAAGCAGCATATTATTTTGAACCTGATAACATCCCTTTAATATTAGTACAAGCTTCAATTCCTAAAATAAAACAATATAGTTGTGGTTTGAAGTTCATTCTAATTAACTTCACTCAAAATTTTCTCCAATCATTTCAGAAATGTTAGTTATCGTGGGGCCCTTGTACACATACTTGGCATTTAGTTACTAAAAATGTTCCTGGTTTAATTTTTCTTTCTTAGTTTAAGACAGCTAAATAAGTAACATAGATGTGATTTACCATGTAAGGGCTTATTATGCTATGACTAGTAAAAGCTCTAGAGGGCATGTCAGAAGAATTTTACCCTCATGCCCTTTCAGTCCTACCTCACTGCCAGGCAGTGGTTTAGGACAAGAAACACCCAGCAGCAGAAATTCTGGTACTCTCTTCTCCTAGGTGCAAGTTGCACAGGGTGCTTGGGGGGATGCGGCATGAAATCTTTCCATTAAAAACTAACCCCCAAGCACAGGGTGCTTGGACGCTTTTTGTTTGGTGCCAAACCTTTCGGTGCAAAGCCCTGCAGGGCTCTTCAAGTATACACAAGTGTCCACAGGGTGCTGGGCATGGGATACCCTTTAGGCTAACCCGAAGTGTGCTCAAAGCATTCCTTCTCCCTGGCTCTGGGGTCCCAAAGGGCATCACCCCTGCCCTAGCCTAGTGCCCCTCACTTTCCCTGGATACAATTTGCACAGAGCCTTGGGAGCTTCTGACTTCAAAGCTTTCCGTGCAAAGCCCTCATGTTTTGGCATGAAATTTTTGTGCGTTTACCAGGCTGCCACCAAACTGTCTGGTTTTTTATATCAGAAAGAGGCAGATGGCGGGGGGTGGTGGTGGTTGGCTCCTTCAGTGCCTATAAATTCATGAAGCAGTGACTGACTGGGGTGTGTATGCTGTAGACTTTTGAGGAGGATGACAGATGGCAACACAAAAGGACTCAGCCCTGTGGGATGCTTGCTCCTGGGTGACACAGCAATTTTTCCATAAGAGTGCAGCTTCCTGCTTGCTTCTCATGTCAGGTGCAGTATTGCCTTCCAGAGCAGGATGAGGCAGCTTTCTGAGACACTTGAAAGAAGACACCCCAACCTATTTCACAACCAAATGGGAAGTTTACACACATAGGTAAGTATGAACAAACGTTTGACTCTGCCCTGTGGGAGGCTGGCTTGCATTGTTTGCTTTATCTTTCTTGTAAATGGGGTTTAATTGCGGTGAATGAAGTTGCTAGGTATCTGACAGCACCCTGTAGTAGCAGGGCAATTTTCAAGTTGTGGGGGGGGGAAACCACCTCACTGCCATTCCTCACCCCTGAGTTGCCTTTCTCCCCCTCCCCTCACCCGCCCCCCCCCCCACTCATGTACAGGAGGGCTACCCCCATTTCAGAGCTGGAGACACTGAGTGGTGGTTTTACAATACAAATTCTTATGCCCTTAACTTCTCCCTCCCTCCTATTTCTAGTTCTCAAATGCTATGCTTTATATTATATGCTACTAATGTCAGGAACAGCAAGCAGAAGAGAAGAACACAAGCCTGGGAAAGTCACCTGATGCCACTTCCATCTCCAGAAAAAAGGATGGCAAATGTCACTGCCAGGTGCCTAACTGATACTCTTAATATCCTTTTAGACTCCAAAAAAAGCCTGTAGGAATTCACCATTAGCCTCTCTCTGCTTCACTGTAGACAAGTCCCCGTATTGTGTGATTCCATGAGCAGCTAAGCTTGCATTTTAAATAATCCCTTCATAATTTAAAAATTAATATTCCTGTTTCATGAATATGCCAGTATTTATCAATGAATATCTTTTTTGTCCCATTTTTTCCCTGCTTCCAGCCTTCCCACCTTCCTCCTGCTCCTCCTGCTAATTCTACATGCCCGCCTGCAATGCAGTGTGCAAGAGTTAAAAATGCTAAAAACTTACAAATGGTCAAGCTCTTCCAAGCAGCTACTTACTGAAATATGCTTCATTAGCTCATTTCAAGGATCATGTATGTAATGTTCCTTTTTCTTTGTTTGTCTTTTCACGTAGTCCCAGTAGTTATCCAAAGTAATTATACTTTCCCAATGGCTGGTGGCTCCCTCTCATCACCCCTGGTTGGTGGCCTGCCAGCCTCCCCTCAGTCTTGGTATAATGCAGCTTCTTTGAGAACACTCAGTCCAGCCTGTTTTTTTGGGTAAAACTTAAAAAAAAGTTTTTCCCTAAAAATCAAGACCAAGACTACATGGAGATTTGAACAGTGATGGTAGAAAGTGAAGTTTGTGATATAGTTATTCTTTTCACAAAAAACAGTTTTTCAGCTAGCTTGTCACTACCAAAGGTATCCACACACACACGCACACAGAGCACCTTTTTCTTTGTTTGTCTTTGTTCAAGTAGCCCCAATTTTTTTACTTTGCTTGTGTACTTTAGATCCACATACCCTCCCACCCACCCACCCTCCCTCTCTCCAAGAGTCTTTCCTGTGGCATGGAAGCTCCTTATATAGTTTCATAGTTGGTAGGGTCAGAAGGGACCTAAGCAGATCATCAAGTCTGACCCCCTGCCATGGCAGGAAAGAATGCTGGGGTTAAACGACACCAGCTAGGTGATTATCCAGCCTCCTTTTGAAGATCCCCAGGGTAAGAATGAGCACCACTTCCCTTGGAAGTTGGTTCCAGATCCTAGCTGCCCTAACTGTGAAGCAGTGCCTCCTAATATCTAGCCTGATCTACTCTCAGTCAACTTATGGCTTTTATTCCTTGTTACTCCCAGTAGGGCACAGGGGAACAGGGACTCTCACATAGCCTGCTGGTCCCCCTTGGCCAGTTTGTAGATGGTCACCAGACCCCCCATCAGCCTTCTCTTGTGGAGGCTGAACAGGTTCAGGTCCCATAGCCTCATAGGGCTTGCCTTGCTTCCCCCAATCATGCAAGTGGCCCTTCTTTGGACCCTGTTGATGCTGTCCACATCCCTCCTCAAGTGCGGTGCTAAGAACTGGATGCAGTACTCCAACTGTGGCCTGACCAATGTTGCACAGAGGGAGAGGATCACCTCCTTGGACCTGCTCATGATGCATCTGTGGATGCATGATAAGGTGCGGTTAGCCTTCCTGACTGCATCCCCACATTGGCTGCCTATGTGCATTTTAGAATAAATAATGATTCCAAGATCCTTTTCTGCCTCTGTGCTGACAAGAAGGGAATTCCCCAGCCTGTTGGTATGCTGCTGGTTCTTCCTCCCCAGGTACTATACCTTACACTTGTCCATATTGAAACCCATCCTGTTGTCATCCACTCACCCCTGTAACCTGTCCAGATCTAGTTGTAGCCTGTCCCTTTCCTCCAGCTTGCCCACTTCTTCCCACATCTTAGTGTCATCCATGAATTTGAACAAGGTGCTATTCACCCCCATGTCCAAGTTGCTGATGAAGATGTTGAAAAGTGCGGGCCCTGAGGACCGAGCCCTGGGGGACCCCATACTCACATCCCTCCAGGTGAAAAAGACCTGTCCACCACCACTCTCTGGATGTGGCCCTCTAGCCAATTTGTGACCCATCTGACTGTGTAGGCATCCATGCAACAGTCACCTAATTTTTTAATGAGAATGGGGTGAGATGCAGCAAAGCCCTTCCTAAAGTCTAGAAAGACTATGTCCACCGCGGCACCTGCATCCAAGGATTTTGTGACCTGGTCATAGAAGGCTACCAGGTTGGTCTGACAGGACCTGCCTTGAATGAACCCATGTTGGTTACCCCTAAGCATGATCTTTCCTGCTGGTCCCTTGCAGATGTGCTCCTGGATAATTTTCTCAAAGAGCTTCTCTAAGTCTGAGGTAAGACTAACGGGCAGTAGTTTCCTGGGTCCTCCTTCTTCCCTTTTTTGAAAATGGGGACCACATTGGCCCTTTTTAAGTCCTCTGGCACCTCACCAGAGCACCATGAGTGCTCATAAAGCTGAGTCAGGGGTCCCGCAATGACCTCTGCTAATTCCCTCAGCACTCTGGGATGGAGATCATCAGGACCTGCTGATTTGAACACATTTAGTCCCACCAGAGGTTCCCTGTTTAGGTCCTCACTGACCCTGGGTTTGGCAGCACCTCCCCTGGTTCCATCAGGGATCCCAGTGGGGGGGATGCCCCAATCCTTGCTGAAAAAGATGGAGGCAAAGAAATTGTTAAGAGGTTAGCTTTGTCATCTGGTGTGACCACCAGATTTCCTAGCATATCCTGCACAGGCCCTACATTACCCAGTACCTTCTTTTTACCCCCTATGTACTTAAAAAATGACTTCTTGTTATCCTTGATCTGGGTCACTATTCCCAGTTCCATCTCTGCCTTAGTCTTCCTAACAGCCCCACTACAATCAAGGGCAAAGGAGGTAGATTCCTCCTTGGTGACTGCCCCTCCCTTCCACTGGGTGTATGCCTCCTTTTTAGCTTTGAGACATTTATGGATGCTTTTAGTGAGCCATGGGGGCTTTTGAGCACTCCTGCCCCCTTTGATCTGCATGGGGATTGTCACCCTTTGGGCTTGGAAAATTGTCTCCTTAAGGAACAACCACTCTTCCTGGACTCCCAACTCCCCTCCCCTCCAGGACCTCAGTGCCTCCCCGACTAGTCACCTTACCTCATTGAACTCCACCCGCCTGAAGTCTAGGGCTGTTGCCTTGCTGCAGGCCTTTGACACCCTGGGCTGGATGGTGAATTCCAGTAGGCGATGATCACTATCACCCACATGGTCGAGAACCTGCAGTCCACTCACCAGGTCATTGCCCATGGCCAGGACCAGGTCCAACAAGGCATTTCCCCTGGTGGGACTGTGCACCTTCTGGGTTAGATGGAGGTCCTGTAAGTTGGCTAGGAACCTACATGAGTGGTCAGACCTAGCTGACTGCTCTTCCCAGAAGATGCCCAGATAGTTTAGGTCATCCATGATGACCATGTCCCTTGACTTAACTGCCTCTGTGAGCTGACCTGAGAATTCCCTGTCCAGCTCTTCCCCTGGGTTGGGTGGCCTGTAGTAAACCCCCACCATTAAGTCCCTTTCCCCCTGACCCCTTTGTATTCAGACCCAGAGCACTTCAGTCTGCCCCTTCTCTTACACAGTGCCATATGTGGAAGTTATGTACACAGGTCCACCTTTCCTCCCTGTTCTATCTATCCTGTACAGCCTATAGCCTTTGATGTTTACTGTCTAGTCATGTGTAGGGTCCCACCAAGTTTCAATGAGCCCCACTATGTCCTGGTTTGTTAGCTAGCAGGGGGGCAAGTTCCTCCTGCTTGTTCCCCATACTACGAGCATTAGTGTAGTGGCATTTAAGGCCTTCTGGAGGTATATGCACCACCCCTCTAATCCCAGAATTATCTGGGCCACAGTCACTTACCTGGGTATTTCTTGTGCTCATTGCCTCTTTTGGCTGGGATGTACTTGTGGGTGGCTTTTGGTTCAGTGTTCCATGGCTCCCTCCTTCCTCATCTTCCCCTTCCTCCAATAAGCCTAGTTTAAAGCCCACCAGAGGAGATCAGCCAACCTGAGAGAACACACACTTACCTTTGGGGGAGAGATGGAGCCCATCCCGCCCAAGCATGTCTCTTGTCCTGAAGTATGGGTCGTAGTCCAAAAAGCCAAAGCCCGCCTCAAGACACCATTTCCGAAGCTGCATTTTGACCTCCCTGGTGCAAACCTCATGGCGTCATCCACATCCGCTCACTGGAAGGATGGATGAGAAGACCACCTGTGCCCCCATCTCCTTCAGCTTGCTACCCAGAGTTTGGTAGTCCTTCATCAGGCAATCAGGGATGCTCCTGGCCACGTCATTAGTGCCCGCATGGATTAGGACCATGGGGTAGTAATTGGTGGGCCGAATAATGGCCAGGATCATATCCATCACATTCTGAATCCTTGCTCTGGGCAGACAGTAGACCTCATGTGACATGGGATCCTGGCAACAGATGGGACCCTCTGTACCTCTCAGGATGGAGTCACCTATGACAAGCACCCGCCAGTCCCATGATGGGACCCATGTTTTTGGCAAAAGTCTCAATAAAAACAGCCAGTCCTGTTGATGTAAGAGTTCAAGCTGGGCAGCTTGTTGGCTGTGGTATTCTGCCCTGCTGTGGCTTCTTGGGCAAAATAGTCCTTCCACACACCTTCCCCCATGGTTGGAGGGCTTCTGGGGCAAAACAGTTTTTCCCTCACCTTCCCTGAAGGCCCATGGATAGGGGCTTCAGGCTTTAGCATTACAACATTAATGCTTTCATGTTTCATTAACATAACACACTTTCTGCTGTAATCAAAATATTACTTAATGTCTTCCTCCTGCAAAATCTGAAAATACCTTCTTTTTTTAAAAAAAGTTTTTCAGCAAGTTTTTCACTACCAAGAGCATGCCCCCCTCCCCCCCACCCCACACACATTCTATTTACAATAACAACAGTGCTGAACTGAAATACAGTTCTGGAGTCAGTTTACATGTCCAGGATGAAAAGGTTTCTGCTGCCTCCCAGTGTGGTGGGTGGGAATAGAATAGATGCCTGATGCTTAATATCCTCCCTCCCTCCCTCCATCTTTCCTATGCTTCACAACTTGTAGACCAACAAACACACACACAGAGCACACTGCTTTATGCTTGCAAAAGTGGGTGCTAAGAATGTTCAGTTCTTTCAATGCAGAGAGCAGCTTGCTTTTTCTTTTTCTTTTTGGTAAAATCTAAAAAAAGGGCTTTCCCTAAAAATCAGTACCAAGATTACATGCAGATTTGAACAGTGTTGGTTGAAAGTAAACTTTGTGATATGATGGTTTTCTTTTCACAACAACAACAAAGGGTTTTCAGCCAGTTTTTCACTACCAAGGGCATCCCAGCTTTGCCACTCCATGGTGGGCCTTCCAATACAACCAAGAAACCATGCGCGTACACACACACACACACACACACTCAGCCCATCCTGTATGAGTTCAAGTAAGGCAGCTTGTTCTGACTGAACTTCTCCAGATCATATTAACATTAATGTATTAACATTCCTGGGAGCAGTTGGAAGTTGGCAAGCTGTCTCCCTGCCTCTTGCCTCCTGGCTGGGGCTCTGTCTGGCCTCCCCTCCATGGACAGGCCCTCCTAGCCTCTTCCCCCTGTTGCTTCCCCCATGTATGTAAAAAACATACCTGTCAATGTTTGGACTTATAAAAATGTAATACAAAAATCTAAATGTAAAAATGTAACTCATTGTTTCTCTAAAGCCTCAATGGAAACACTACTACATAAATTTGTTTGCAAAACAGAAGGAATCCTGTGTCTTCTGTTATTTGTATCATGTCAAACTGTAAAGAATTTTGGCAGTGGTTGTTATCAAGGATCATCAAGATTCCTTGATTATCGGGGATCCCCTTGCCCAGGACAGCTCCCCCCAAAGTGGTGTTGGGGGGCCACAACCAGCCTACTTCAACTCCCCTTCCCCCCTGCGATCAACACAAATGACCAGAATGACCTAACACCCCCACTGAGATGAAGAAAGAAAAAAACTGCCCAGGAGCAATGAACTTCCCCCCACTCCTCCACCAATCATCACATACACAGTGGCCAGAACTGAGAGGCTGCACTGCAGGGGAAGGGCCCAGTGGTTACCAGGCTATTGTCAAATCAATTAGTCTATTTTCATGTGAATCCTATTATAGAATAGATGCCTGATGCTTAATATCCTCCCTCCCTCCCTCCATCTTTCCTATGCTTCACAACTTGTAGACCAACCAACACACACAGAGAGCACACTGCTTTGTGCTTGCAAAAGTGCGTGCTAAGAATGCTCAGTTCTTTCAATGCAGAG